>NW_028270163.1:8970637-9714290 GCF_037043375.1 Chiloscyllium plagiosum | reverse complement strand
GATTTTCCTGCTCCTCGGATGCTGCCTGACCTGCTGTGCTTTTCCAGCACCACTCTAATCTTGACTCTGATCTCCAGCATCTGCAGTACTCACTTTCACCTAGCTTTTAAAAGCGCCTATTTATTGAGGGCACTTAATAATTTTGCCCAGTTCTGGCATACCTGTTAGCACTTTTGAACAATAGACCTATCTCTTTAGTTTGAATGCACAATTTTGCTGGTCCAGGCTTCCAGTAAATAGTGATAACTGCAGATGCTGGCGTTGATAAAGACACGGCAGGTCAGGTAACATATGAGGAGCAAGACTGTTGACATTTTGAGCTTGACTCTTCATCAGGCTCCCAGGATGAGATACATCTGTCTACAAAGCTTGCAAGTGTTACAATGGAGAGTACTGCTAAGACTGAATGGCATGGAGTCAACATCTCAAATGGCTACTGTCTCTCAGAGAGCTGAGGACCCCAACTGATGTCGAGCATTTGACATCCACAGTGTGCCTTAACTGCTTGTATTTCTAGAACGCTGAGATCTGACCTTCATTGGCCAAGTGGAGACAATTTGGTGTAATACAAAGTGCAGAAGGTTTCCTTTGTTTGATGAGGGATTAAAAAGTTGCTTTTGTTACAGGGAAGGTAGCATTGTGAGGTAAATTAACAGTTTGACATGGAAGAATTCTTCTCTTAAGAGGAAACAATAACAATAACATGTTGAAAATAATCACTATCCTGGGCAAAGTCCATGTGGAATACACATTATAAAAAGATGTCTTTGTGAAGACAGGTATATCAAATTTCATGAACCTACAATTGTCCAGGCTCCAATGATGGTGTTGATGAGGAAGGGATAGAATAGAATCACTAGTGAATGAGCAGGTCATTCAGCCCATCAAATTCACAACCACCCTACGATGAGCATCCCGCCCATACCCTATCCCTGCATTTTCCATGGCTAATCCACTTAGCCTGCACATTGTTGGAAAGTATGGGCAACGTAGCATAGCCATTCCACCCTAACCTGCACACTTTTGGACTGTGGAAGGAAACTGAAGCACTCCAATGAAACCCACACAGACACGGGGAATGTGAAAACTCTATATGGTCGCCCGAGACTGGAATCAAACCTGGGTCCCTGGCAATGTAAGGCAGTAGTGCTAACTACTGAGCCACTCTGTCGGTGTTACATTGTCAATGGTGTGATTTCCAAGGATCAGACCAGCCCTCTTCTCCCCAGGACTTCCAAATCTCCAGGATTACTCTGGTGTCTCCACAAATAAGAACAGGATGTTTTGAGGCATAAGATGAGTATACCTCTGAGCCAGATTCAAATCTCACTTCTGGACTTGATGACCATGGAAGCTGGGTCCTAATAAGATTGATTATGAATCTCAAACACCTTCGGATAAGCCTATAGCAGAGGCAGGAGAGGGTTCATAGGGCCACGTGGTAGCTGCAGATCAATAATGCCTTCATGTTGCAAATGTTCATGTGTTGGGTCTTGCCTTGAATAACAATCATCCTTGGGCTGAGGGGTTACCACACACACTCATACATCAGCACCTAATGATCTGTCTCCAGGAGACTGCTACAAACAAATGCAGGAGAGAACAACGATACAAACATGAAACAAATTGTAGTGATTGTAACAAGGTCAGCCAGGTGAACCTCATAGAATACAGGTTCCCTGTTTGGGGTGAGTAATCTGGTCCAATTAGGGAGCCCTGGCTGACAGACATAAACAGGAATGTCAGAGGTTCTGTTCACTCTGAGAGCTGGCTCTGAAAGAGTTGGAGCAGTCTCAAGTACATGTACATGTAAATAAAGGGTGACTTGGTGAGGGGTTTTGTGGAGTTACTTCAGAAATGGTTTATCGTTTTCACTTTCTTTGAACAGTTTCATTTATGGGAGTATTAGAGATGGGCTGAAAATGTGTTGCTGGAAAAGCGCACCAGGTCAGGCAGCATCCAAGGAACAGGAGAATCGACGTTACGGGCATGAGCCCTTCTTCAGGCTTATGCCCGAAACGTCGATTCTCCTGCTCCTTGGATGCTGCCTGACCTGCTGCGCTTTTCCAGCAACACATTTTCAGCTCTGCTCTCCAGCATCTGCAGTCCTCGCTTTGTCCTCGAAGTATTAGAGATGGGTAATGCTAGCTATGCAATGATTCGTTGAATCAGAAATGACTTTAAATTCGGTGCGGGCGACTGGGAGAATGATGAGGATGGGAGCTTCCGATGACCAATGGTGACAAAATCCCCAGAAATATCACCAGAGAGAGTTGGAAACCCCACCTCATACTAGTACAAATTGTGCTGCACCCCCTAACTTAAGATGGTGAGTAAACGTCCTGCTTAATTGAGGTACCCATCTCTCTTCAACTGAACGTAACAGCCAATTCTGAAGGAGTGCCCCATCCGTAACACAAACCTATCTTTTGTTAAGTTGCTGAGTTACCACAGATTTGAAATGTCCATTCACATTTTTAGCAGTAGTCGGTTCCTTTCTTCAGCTTTTGTTTTCCGAACTGTATTGTTAGATGTTACTGTTTCATTTGGTGTCCACAGCGGTCAGGTAGGACTAGATCCAGTTTCGGGTTCAGTGCTGAAACCACCTACACAGAAGCTTAGCCAAAGGAAGTGAGGTCAGTCTGCAGGGAGCTGCCAAAATGTAGATGAGGTGCAATCTAAAATGGAGCAGGTACACACAGAGCGGGAGGAAGGCGTACAAGCAAACAACATTCTGAATTTTAAAAACAGATTATTAAAGGTTCCACACACATGACAGCAGAAGTCTTACATTAGCCAGCAATGGGATTGTAGAGACAATTGGCTTTCTAAATATAACATTGAACCCTTTGGCATCTCCTAACTACATCCACAACGGGAAAAGTCAAATGTGCTGACAGTGAGATTTCACATGACATTATTGTACCACAAAGCAAGTCCATTGCATCGAGATATAGATCACCTCAATGGCCATTTGGACTTGGTTTAGTGACTTCAAATAATGAGTCTCCTTTTGAACCAAGGTGTAAAATAACTGACGAGAGAGAAAACAAAATAGGGAATTTAAATGTGGCAAAGAGTCTTCTAAGAATGCAGCGCTTAGCCAAAACCTTTTGAGATGCTCGGATGAGAAAGCAGAGTTCGCCAAGAGTCTAGCTGAGTGCACAAGCAGCCAACGGCCTTGTTAAATAACACCTCCAGCCAACAGCTCAAAAGAATAGAGTTGGCAGCAAGTTCCCTGGATACAGGGCCAGCCAAGAATGTACAGGCCATCTGCTAACATAAACGCGATGGCTTGGCCTGTCTCAGAAGTAGCTGCATTCTCCTACCGAGAGGATCTGTTGCTCTTTTCCAGTTGGGGTTGAGTGGGAGAGACTGAGGGGGAACCGGGGAACTTTGACCAAGCCAACTGCAATAACTCAGGAAGCCCTACTGGAGAGGAACATTGTTTATTGTTGAACACCAAAATAGAGCCACTACTCATGGTGTCCACAGGCTAGTCCCAGACAGTCCCATTGACTCATCCTAAGGCCATTTCCAGTAACCAAGGGAACTTGGATGCAGTGAGTTCCACAGGGAGATTAACTAGTGAGTCCTTGTCGGCCTTAAAGGGGTTATTACCCAGAAACTGATGGAATCCACTGTCTCGATGGATTACATCACATCCATTAAGTCAGCCAGGAATGACAGTGAAAGAAAAACTGTGGATGTATCTACCACTCCCTACTGGAATGCAATGGCTCAAAGATAACTCACCATTATCTTCCCGAGGGCAATTAGGGTTGGGCAATAAATGCTGGTTTGGATCAGTGATGCTCACGTTCCACAAACCAGTAAATAAAATAAAAGCGACAGGATGCAAAACTTGTGGTCCTGCCACCCAGCGATCTGGGATGAAATTGCACCCTCTGTCATCCATCTTTGAAAGACTAAACGTTTGGGGAAAAGGATTTTCAGGTGGGTGGACTCTATTCAGATTTCCTAGTGAGTCGTTATCAGCACTTCATATTTTCATGGTTTCACCCAATGGACATTATTAACAGGAAAATCAATGATTATCCATTGCACAGTTAACAGGCTGGATCTCAAACCCAGAACTGAGAGGTTGAATGGGAAGGGAAAAATTGAGGACTGCAGATGCTGGAGATCAGAGCTGAAAGTGTGTTGCTGGAAAAGCACAGCAGGTCAGGCAGCATCCAAGGAGCAGGAGAATCGACGTTTCCTGAAGAAGGGCTCATGCCCGAAACGTCGATTCTCCTGCTCCTTGGATGCTGCCTGACCTGCTGTGCTTTTCCAGCAACACATTTTTAGGTTGAATGGGAACCCAAGTTACAATTGACCAACTCCATTCAGACCAATGAGGAACAAAAGCAGAAATCAGGCCCCTCTCCTCCCATGATAAAAAAAAACTAGCAGAGGTTTGGTGCTGTACTGTCTGACCAATTTCCATTCTAGGGAGGACCCTTGGCTTTAAACGCTGACAAATGGAACATGTCCCACTACCCCTTTTGTGAAACACCATCACTAACTGTAGGCCTCACAACGATACCTGCAATACCTTCAGGCAAGGTCATACCTCTCTTAAATGCACATTCATCCATTTGGCACTTTGTACACACAGCCAGCACTCCCTCCTTCTCCTCCTCACAGAGCGAGGAACAGCAGCAGGAGGTGGGGGATTGGAGTGGGCCCTCCCACCATCTCCAATCTGACAACTGCAGGAAGGAGAGCTGGGACTCTCACCACAACTGAGTAGCAGAGCTGGGGAGACAGTGGCCTTGGAGAGACACTGTTTCTGAAAGTATTCAACAGCACGTTACCACATAGACTGATATGTTCAAACCAGCGAAACATCTTCACAAAACAAAAACAGAAATTGATGGAAGAGCTCGGCAGGTCTGGCAGCACCAATGGAGAGAAATCAGAGTTAATCTTTCAGGTCAAGTGAAACATCTCCTCACACTGTTAAGACAGAGATGAGGAAGAGTCTTTTCTCTCAGACGTAGTGAATCTGTGGAATCCTTTACCACAGAGAGCTGTCCAGACTGTCCAGTATATACAAGGCTGAGACAGACAGATTTTTTTTAAATGAGAGGATAAAGGATTGTGGGAAAAAGACAGGAAAGTGGACTTGAGGATGATCAGATCAGTCATGATCTTGTTGAATTGTGAAACAGACCCGATGGGCTGAATGGCTACCGCCACTCCCTCACCACCAGACGCATGGAAGGAGAACGCCTCATCTTCCGCCTCGGAACACTTCAACCCCAGGGCATCAATGTGGACTTCACCAGCTTCCTCATTTCCCCTTCCCCCACCTCATCCTAGTTTCTAACCTCCAGCTCAACACTGTCCCCTTGACTTGTCCGGACTTGTCCGACCTGCCCAGCTCCTTTTCCACCCTCTCCTCCCTGACCTATCACCTTCATCTCCTCCCCCACTGACCTATAGTACTCTATGCTACTCTATCCCCACCCCCCACCCTCCTCTAGCTTATCTCTCCACGCTTCAGGCTCTCTGCCTATATTCCTGATGAAGGGCTTTTGCCCGAAACGTCGATTTTGATTGTCCTCGGATGCTGCCTGAATTGCTGTGCTCTTCCAGCACCACTGATCCAGAACCTACTTCTGCATCTACGTCTGACCGTCTCGACAAACATGAGGGTGGGGCATGAAAACTGAGCTGGAAATGTCACTCATGACGTGATGGAAATTTTCCTCTATCTGGTGGATGTATGAATAAAAAAGCACGACACAGCTTTGGCACAATTCCCAATGCAGCACCTATTCTAATGTTTACTTCATTTAGAAAGAGTAAATGTGTAAACAGGGGGAGTTCAACCTGCTGGCAAGCGATAACTGACGTCTGCCTTTGCACTGCTGGTTCGAGAGATGCTCCAATTCTAAAATGGGATCATGGTTTAACACTCATCAAAGCTTTGTTCAATCTCAAGACAATTAATGTATTCTTATCTGGTGGGTGGACAAAAATTTGAAAAATATTAAACAGCAGCTGCTGTGCAGAGCTCTAAACATTATTAAAGAGGTTCCTGTAAGAATCAGAGAGTAGGAATAAATGGATCATTCTCAGGATGGCATGTTGTAACTAGTGGATACCACAAAGGTCAATACTATATCTATAGCTCTTCACAATCTATAAAAGTCATGTGATTGTGGGAACAGAGCTCTCGTGGGCACGGTGGCATTGTCGTTACCTTTGAGCTGGGGGCCTGGTTTCAATCCATCCTGCTCCAGAGTTATACATTAACATACCTGAGCAGGTAGGTTTGAAAATACTTGGATGTGGAGACTAAATGTAATGGCTACAAATTTTCCAGTTGCAGCAAACTGAGTGAAACATAAGTCATCAAAGGGGTAAGGGGTCTTGAAGTGCAGCAGTTGTGTTCCTACATCTGCAGACCCTCTCTCATATGCTCACACTTACACTCCCACACATGCACCCTCTCACGGACTTCTACCCCTTTTCACTCACACGCAGGAAGCCCAGGTTGAAGTCTCACCTTCTGCAGAGGTTGCCATAGCAGGTCTATAAAGGAGGCTTTAAGAGGACTTGAGAACTTGATTAAAAATCACACAACACTTGGTTATAGTCCGAAAGGTTCATTTGGAAGCACTAGCTTTCAGAGCGCTGCTTCTCCATCGGGTGGTTGTGGAGTATAAAATCGTATGACACAGAATTTATAGCAAATGTTTATGTGATGTAACTGAAATTATATATTGAAAAAGACCTGGATTGTTTGTTAACTCTCTCACCTTTTAGAATGAACATGTTGGTTTCAGTTCTTTCATATGTAAATCACAGTATATTGAAAAGTTACATTCTCAAGTGAACTTTAACAATTGGTGTCATGTCAGCCCAGATAATGCATTGAAGGTGTGAGGTGCCCTGTGTGAGACTGTCTGTGCCCCAGTGGTCAGACTGAGTCTAATCTAAAAAATGGATTTACTGAATCTTACATGGATTCATGCAGTTTTTGAGCAAAGTAAAATGTAATTCTGCAAGTACAGATTCACCCCACAAACGTTTATGTGTATGTGTGCGGGGGGTGGTGTGATGAGTGTCTGTGAGAGAACGTGTGTATGTGTGTGAGTGTAAAGGGGTAGAAGTCCGTGAGAGGGTGCATTTGTGGGAGTGTACGTGTGAGCATATGAGAGAGGGTCTGCAGGGGAGAGAGAGAGAGAGAGAAAGAAAAGAGAGAGAGAGAGAGAGATATTTGACCTTGGATCTTCGGGTGACCGTCCTCTAAGGGACAGGCAACAATGAAAAGTGGCCGAGCAGAGGGTGATAGCCAAGGTTGGTTCCCATAGGGAGGGCCTCAACCGGGACCTTGGGTCCATATCACATTACAGGTGACCCCATTGCACTATACACCACACAATCACACACACACACTCTCTCTTACAGACCCATACACTCACGCAGACTCTCTCATACACTCACGCACTCAGACATACACCCTCTCACAGACTTATACCCCTGTACACACACACAAACACACACTCTCTCACAGCCACTCAGCACTGCTCCTACACTTCCCCACAACCTCCCCCCACCTCCAATGCACCCACATGCATACATACACATATAAGTTTGTGGGGTGAATTTGTACTTGTGGATTTACATTTTACTTCGCGCAAAAACTGCACAAATCCATGTAAGATTCTATATATCTGTTTTTTAGATGAGAATCAGTCTGACCACTGGGGCACAGACTGCCTCACACAGGGCACCTCACACCTTCAATGCATTATCTGGGCTGACATGACACCTATTGTTAAAGTTCACTTGAGACTGTAACTTTTAAAAAAAGTTTTGCGATTTACATATGAAAGAACTGAAACCAACGTGCCCATTCTAAAAGGTGAGAGACTTAACAAACAATCCAGGTCTTTTTCAATATATAATTTCAGTTACATTAAATTCTGTGTCTTATGATCTTATTCTCTACATCCACCTGATGAAGGAGCAGCGCTCTGAAAGCTAGTGCTTCCAAATAAACCTGTTGGACTATAACCTGGTGTTGTGTGATTTTTAACTCTGTTCACCCAAGTTCAACACCGGCATCTCCAAATCTTGAGGACTTGAGATTCTGAGGAAGGGTCACCGGACCCGAAAAGTTAACTTTGATTTCTCTTCACAGGTGCTGCCAGACCTGCTGAGCTTTTCCAGCAACTTCTGTCTTTTTTTTGAAGAGGACTTGGAGCAATTGAGTGAATGGGCTAGATCGTGGCAGATGGAACATAATAGCTGTGAGGCTATTTGCTTTTGGACAGAGCTGTGTAATATTTCTTAAATGCTAAGTGGTTGGGAAGTGGTGGTGTCTTTGTTCACATTAAAACAAAGCGTTGCAAAGATAAAATAACAGAAGTGCTGGAGAATCTCAAAAGGTCTGGCTGCATCTGTTGTTCTAAAGAAAAGTCATATCAAAATCGGAATGTTACTCTGTTTCTCTCTCCACAGATACTGCCAGAGCTGTCGAGTTTCTATAGCATTCTCTGTCCTTGCTCATGAGCTGTTATTGGAAGCTAATGTTCAGATGCAACAAATAGCTAGGCAGACAAATGTTATATTGGCCTTCATGATTAGGGGATTTGAGGATAGCAGTAGAGATGTCTTGCTCCAGTTTATAGATCATTGGTGAGGCCTCACCTGGAGGATTGTGCACAGTTTTGGTCTTATTATTCAAGGAAGGAACTACCTGCCAATAAAGACAGTACAACAGACATTTACCTGATGGATTTTTGGAATAACCAGAATGTTCTTTGAGGAGATTGGGTCTGTGTTCTCGAGAGTTTTGAAGAATAAAGGGGTGACTTGATTGAAGTTTACTAACTTCTTCCAGGATGCAAAAAGGTGAATGTAGATAAGAGATTCCCCTTAGCTCACTAGACTAAAACAATCACGGAATCACATCACTGTTTTGGTGCAGAAGCAGACCATTTGGCTCATCATGTCTGCACCGATAGAGTCAATCTCCTGCCTTCACCTCATATCCCTGCAGACCAACATGGGGTCATACTCTCAGGAAAAGGGGCATGCCATTTAGGACTGAAAATGAGAAGGCTTTCCTTCGGTCAGCGGGAGGGCGAATCTTCGGAATTTGCTACCACAGAATGCGAGAGAAGCTCAATCATTGAGTAATTTGAGAGAGAGAGATCATTAGATTCCTTGAGACTATTGACATCAAGAATATGAAGAAAGTGTGGGAAAGTTGTATTGTGTTAGTTGATCAGTCATGATTTAACTGAATGGCAGACCAGGCTAAATAGGCTGAAGGGTCTAGTCCAGCTTTATGTTCCTGAGTTATTAACGGCCTCCTCAAAGAGCTTCTCCATCTTAGCCATTGTAAAGAATGCATTCCTTTAGAACAGGTTTATGTTTTCATAAAATGACCCCTTTAGAAGCCCACTGCGGGTCACTAAAAACGGTGACAGAGGAAATTCCATTTCCATCTGCTCATGGGAAACTGACACACAGCTTCCAAAGTATTGAGGCAATACAAGATAGCCTACCGACAAGTTGAGAGAAGGTTTTCCCTAAATTGCTAGTTGTAAAATCTTCAAACATTGATTGTCATTAGTTGGAGTTAGAATGAGGAGATGCAGTGACAAACACCACAGAACACAGAGGCAACAGGAGCACAAATGCTTTACTTATCCTATAACACTGCTTAATATAGAAACACTCTAACACAATCTAAAGTGCATTTTCTCTTGGTGGTATGCACGTTTACATGAATGTGAATTTATATGGCACCTTTCCCCATCTCAAGATGTCCCAAAACATCCGCAAAGCCGACAAAATGCTTTTGTCACTGCTATAACCTCTAATTAAATGTGGCAATTGATGTGTGCACAGCAAGATCCCACAATAACATTGAGATCAATAACCATGCAATCTGCTTCAGGGACCCTGGGTTGAGGGATGAGATTTAACCAGGATACTAGCAGAAATGTGTTTCTCTTCCAAAAGTTCCCCAGGAATATTTATTTTACATTCTGAGAATGCAGGTGAGATCTGGGTTTACCATCACAATGCAAATATGGCACATCCAATGGAGCAACATTGCGGAGTTCCCCTTGATCACATACCCAAATCAACAATGGTCCAGTGAACTGCTCATATCTGGCTCAAAGGCAAGAGGAAAGCTTGATCCACTCGAAACTTATAACTGCAGAGGTCATAGATATATGTCTGTATATAAGAACTTTGTATACAAGGAGACTGTTTATATAGGAGGAGATATTCATATACAAGGCAAGTGTTTCCACACTAAATCTCTGCTCATATACAGGGCCATCTTTAAGTTTATTTAGAATTAATTGCTTGACAAGTCCAATGGGTTTCACTTCCATTAAATTGCAATTGTCGTGATCTTCTTCGTCAAAAGTGAAAGGCTGAGTGTCTGCCAGGCTATCAGTGATCTCACCCACTGGTTGGATAACTGATGGAGAGCTCCTGTCAATCAGGACCCGCAATATTCAATTGCCGTCATCAGGTTTTAATACCTTCATAGACAATAATGATCTTCAAAGAAGACAAATACACAAAGTGGTCATCGGGATGACAGGCTGAGACAAGTTCAAGGGAGCCATGTGACGCACACTAAACTGGATGAATGAAACTACCATTTCATTCAAAGACAGTGAAACCAGACAACTAAGTCAGTGTCAAAACATTTGCAAGCTGCCTAATTGACACTTGCATGATAGATTCACCATACTAGATGACGAAAGGTTGCCTGCAGAATATTCAACTTGCTAAAACAATGAAGGCAGACTCGTGAATTCACTTTTGAGCAGCAATGGATTTTTAAGCAAGATCTGGAAGACAGCCTCTTTTTCTTGCCTGTTCCTCTTAACAGACCAAAAAACAGGGCCCTGGGAAAACAACCATTCCATGGGAATTAAGGATTGTACAATTTTCATTTTTAAGGAACAACTAAAAGTTTTGAAATCAGGTTTCACTCTTGCTACTCAAGGACTTCAAGAATTTTAAATTGCATTGGCTTTTATCTTCCTGTTTGTACTAAACACCCTGTACCTTTTCTTCTCAAACCTATTACCTGTGCTTGGGTGGGCGGTATTGCTTTTTATATTTTTTTCCAGGATAACTGGTAATAAACTGACTCTTTCTTTCATTCGAGTAGTCACTGGAATTGGCTCATTCATGTTGATCTAGTTTGTTCTTTATTCACTCATGGAATGTGGGCATTGCTGCCTGGGCCAGCGTTTATTGCCCACCCTTTGTTGCCCTTGAGAAGGTGGTGATGAGTTGCCTACTTAAACTGCTGCAGTCCATTTGGTGTGTGGACATCTATAATGCCACTCGAAAGGGAGTTGCAGGATTTCATCGCAGAGTACTTAATTAACTAAGTGTTAATTAGAATGGGATAGCTATAGGCTAAAAAAAAATAAAAATATACATTATGACTGAGTTTTACATTGCACTAGTCTCAAAAGACCACAGGCTGCTCTCTCTTTAGCGAGAGATGACTGGTGCTGACTTTACCTTAAGGGTGATCATACCAGATGAGATTGAGAAATGGGACCTTCATGGTAATCTCAGCCAGTGTGGGAATTGAACCCACACTGTTGGCATCATCCTGCATCCCAAACCAGCTGCCCAGCCAACTGAGTGGGCCTTAAAAGCGTGAGACTCAATTCCATCCCCTCACGCAGATATTACAAGTCACTTAAATGGCCACTGTTGGGCTTTCCCTGTGACTGAGATTGCTGGCAGCGGAGGATCCCTCACTGAGAGTAGCCAGCCACTCTTCATTGGCATGAGTGCCAGTGGGAGTGATGGCACTGCACCCAAAGAGAGGCCCAGGATCATTGCTGGACCGCAGAGCAATGGTGGGAAGCGGGGGGGGGGGGGGGGGGGGGGGGGGAAGTAAAAGCAGGATGTGGATTGTGGGCAAGCTAAAGATCATGGGACGGGGAGGTATCTGATGCAAAAGTAGGGGCGAGGGAGTTGCCTTTAGTGCCTGTGTGCTCCCACATTCTTTACCAAGTGCTTACAATAAGCAGAGAGTGTGTGATTGTGAGGGATCTCCCCACCTCTGGAGGCAACCCGATTTCCTGTGCACCCCCTAACAACAAAGGAAATCCATACATAGACGTCTAAGGGACCACTCAATGGTGGTGGGCTCAGGGACAATGGGTGCTAATTGCCTTATTAATCAGTCTCACCAATATCCACAGCAGGTCGGCAACCCCTGCGTCAGCCCCTTCCAGTTTAACCAGGGCCAGGGTGCTGCTGCCACTATAGTCCCTCCCACAACGGGCTGCATTAAATTCAGCCCAAAATTTCATGAGAACCTTGTTATTGATTTCATGCAACCACACCTTCAGATCCTTGGTATCTGCCTCATTGGGATCATGAATCTCTTTCCCAAACTCATTAGCTGGTCTCAGAAGTAGAGCAATCTCAGAGTCCTACAGCATAGAGAAAGGCCTTTCAGCCCAAACTGCTGCATGCCAATCAAAATGTCCTTCCACACTGACCCAATTTCCCTGCCCTTGGCCCATATCCTTTTAAACCTTTCCTATCCATGTATTTGTTTAAATGTCTTTTAAAAGTTGTTAATGTACCTGCCTCAACCACTTCCGCCGGCAGCTCATTCCGTATGCGTACCAGCCTTTGTACAAAAAGTTTGCCCTCGCAGGTTCCCTTTTATTCTTTCCCCTCTCACCTTAAACCTGCTGCCCTCAATTCCCCAACCCTGGGGAAAAAGACTGGGTGCATTCACCCTATGCATACTTCTCATGATCTTATACACCTCTACAAGAACCTGCCCCCTCAGTCTCCTTCACACTAAAGAAAAATCTCCTTGTGACCCTTCCTGTTACAATCTCCGCTCCTATAACATCTCTCACAGGTTGCTGTAGGAAAGACCTTCATCTCAAAATGCATCAATTTACTTTGCAAATTCAATGATTTGTTACCAAGGCCCAAGGCTGCAACTATTTTTCACATAGCACTAACTCTCCAAACAGCAGTAAGACGAATGATCAATTACCCTGTTTATCTTATGTTGATCAAGAAATATTGGCAAGACTCTGGGAGAATTCCCTGCTCCTCTTTATATAGAGCTACATTATCTTTAACGTTGATGTAATGTACAGGAACAAGCAGCAAGTCCTCAGTTCCATATCAAAATGAAGAAAATCGTTTCTGCCTCAGTACTGAAGTATTAGATTAGACCACAACGTCCAATCATTCAGGGTAACAGAACAAAACCAGGACAAATATTGTAACCTGGAGGTGTGTTGTGAATGGAGACACATATTGTGACCAGGGACATGTACTCTCAACGGGGATTTCTATTGTGAATAGAGATGTGTATTACGAATGGGATTGTGTGCAATTTAAACAGGGACATGTACTGCGGCTGGGATGTGTTATGTGAATGACGATATGTATTCTGAAGACGCATGCGTATTTTGAGTTGAAATATGCATTGTGAATGGACCGTGTTTTATAAATGGGTCATGTTTTTTAAAATTCATTCACGGGATGTAAGTACCGCTGGCTAGGCTGTCAGTTATTGCTCATCCCTAATTGCCCAGAGACTAGCTAAGAGTCAACCACTTTCCCATGGGTCCGGAATCACATGTAGGCCAGACCAGGTAAGAATGGCAGTTTCCTTTGCTAAAGGACATTAGCGAACATGAATGGAGATATGTATAGTAATTGGGCTGTGCTTTGTGAATGGGGTCGTGCACTGTGAATGGGGAGGTGAATTGTGAATGGGGAGGTGAATTGTGAATGGGGAGGTGAATTGTGAATCGGGAGGTGAATTGTGAATGGGGCCATGATATTTTGAGTGGGGGGGGTGCATTGTGAATCGGGAGGTGAATTGTGAATGGGGCCGTGCATTGTGAATGGGCCATGATATTTTGAGTGGGGGGGGTGCATTGTGAATGGGGAGGGGTATTGTGAATGGGGAGATGCATTGTGAACGGGGAGGTGTGTTATGAATGGGGAGGGGTATTGTGAACAGGGAGATGCATTGTGAACGGGGAGGTGAGTGGTGAACGGGGAGGTGCATTGTGAACGGGAAGGTGCATAGTGAATGGGGAAGTGCGTAGTGAACGGGGAGGTGTGTTGTGAATGGGGATCTGCGTTGTGAACGGGGAGGTGTATTGTGAACGGGAAGGTGCGTAGTGAATGAGGATCTGCGTTGTGAACGGGGAGGTGTGTTGTGAATGGGAAGGTGCATTGTGAACGGGAAGGTGCGTAGTGAACGGGAAGGTGTGTTGTGAACGGGGAGGTGCGTAGTGAACGGGGAGGTGCGGTGTGACGGGGAGGTGTGTTGTGAATGGGGAGGTGTGTTGTGAATGGGGAGGTGTGTTGTGAACGGGAAGGTGCGTAGTGAATGGGGAGGTGTGTTGTGAACGGGGAGGTGCGTAGTGAACGGGGAGGTGCGTTGTGAATGGGGAGGTGTGTTGTGAATGGGGAGGTGTGTTGTGAACGGGGAGGTGCGTAGTGAACGGGGAGGTGTGTTGTGAACGGGGAGGTGCGTAGTGAACGGGGAGGTGTGTTGTGAATGGGGAGGTGCGTAGTGAACGGGGAGGTGTGTTGTGAACGGGGAGGTGCGTTGTGAATGGGGAGGTGTGTTGTGAACGGGAAGGTGCGTAGTGAATGGGGAGGTGTGTTGTGAACGGGGAGGTGCGTAGTGAACGGGGAGGTGTGTTGTGAATGGGGAGGTGTGTTGTGAATGGGGATCTGCGTTGTGAACGGGGAGGTGTATTGTGAACGGGAAGGTGCGTAGTGAATGAGGATCTGCGTTGTGAACGGGGAGGTGTGTTGTGAATGGGAAGGTGCATTGTGAACGGGAAGGTGCGTAGTGAACGGGAAGGTGTGTTGTGAACGGGGAGGTGCGTAGTGAACAGGGAGGTGCGGTGTGACGGGGAGGTGTGTTGTGAATGGGGAGGTGTGTTGTGAATGGGGAGGTGTGTTGTGAACGGGAAGGTGCGTAGTGAATGGGGAGGTGTGTTGTGAACGGGGAGGTGCGTAGTGAACGGGGAGGTGCGTTGTGAACGGGGAGGTGTGTTGTGAATGGGGAGGTGTGTTGTGAACGGGGAGGTGCGTAGTGAACGGGGAGGTGTGTTGTGAACGGGGAGGTGCGTAGTGAACGGGGAGGTGTGTTGTGAATGGGGAGGTGCGTAGTGAACGGGGAGGTGTGTTGTGAACGGGGAGGTGCGTTGTGAATGGGGAGGTGTGTTGTGAATGGGGAGGTGCGTAGTGAACGGGGAGGTGTGTTGTGAATGGGGAGGTGCGTAGTGAACGGGGAGGTGTGTTGTGAATGGGAGGTGCGTAGTGAACGGGGAGGTGTGTAGTGAACGGGGAGGTGCGTAGTGAGCGGGGAGGTGTGTTGTGAATGGGGAGGTGCGTAGTGAACGGGGAGGTGTGTTGTGAATGGAGAGGTGTGTTGTGAACGGGGAGGTGTGTAGTGAACGGGGAGGTGCGTAGTGAACGGGGAGGTGTGTTGTGAACGGGGAGGTGTGTTGTGAACGGGGAGGTGCGTAGTGAACGGGGAGGTGCGTAGTGAACGGGGAGGTGCGTTGTGAATGGGGAGGTGTGTTGTGAATGGGGAGGTGCGTAGTGAGTGGGGAGGTGTGTTGTGAATGGGGAGGTGCGTAGTGAACGGGGTGGTGTGTTGTGAACGGGGAGGTGCGTAGTGAACGGGGAGGTGTGTTGTGAATGGGGAGGTGCGTAGTGAACGGGGAGGTGTGTTGTGAATGGGGAGGTGTGTTGTGAATGGGGAGGTGCGTAGTGAATGGGGAGGTGCGTAGTGAGCGGGGAGGTGTGTTGTGAATGGGGAGGTGCGTAGTGAGCGGGGAGGTGTGTTGTGTATGGGGAGTTGCGTAGTGAGCGGGGAGGTGTGTTGTGAATGGGGAGGTGTGTTGTGAACGGGGAGGTGCGTAGTGAACGGGGAGGTGCGTAGTGAACGGAGAGGTGTGTTGTGAACGGGGAGGTGCGTAGTGAACGGGGAGGTGCGTAGTGAACGGGGAGGTGCGTAGTGAACGGGGAGGTGTGTTGTGAACGGGGAGGTGTGTTGTGAATGGGGAGGTGCGTAGTGAACGGGGTGGTGTGTTGTGAACGGGGAGGTGCGTAGTGAACGGGGAGGTGTGTTGTGAACGGGGAGGTGCGTAGTGAACGGGGAGGTGTGTTGTGAATGGGGAGGTGTGTTGTGAATGGGGAGGTGCGTAGTGAATGGGGAGGTGCGTAGTGAGCGGGGAGGTGTGTTGTGAATGGGGAGGTGCGTAGTGAGCGGGGAGGTGTGTTGTGTATGGGGAGTTGCGTAGTGAGCGGGGAGGTGTGTTGTGAATGGGGAGGTGTGTTGTGAACGGGGAGGTGCGTAGTGAACGGGGAGGTGCGTAGTGAACGGAGAGGTGTGTTGTGAACGGGGAGGTGCGTAGTGAACGGGGAGGTGCGTAGTGAACAGGGAGGTGAGTGGTGAACGGGGAGGTGCGTAGTGAACGGGGAGGTGAGTGGTGAACGGGGAGGTGCATTGTGAACGGGAAAGTGCATAGTGAATGGGGAAGTGCGTAGTGAACGGGGAGGTGTGTTGTGAATGGGGATCTGCGTTGTGAACGGGGAGGTGTATTGTGAATGGGAAGGTGCGTAGTGAATGGGGATCTGCGTTGTGAACGGGGAGGTGTGTTGTGAATGGGGAGGTGTGTTGTGAATGGGAAGGTGCATTGTGAACGGGAAGGTGCGTAGTGAACGGGAAGGTGTGTTGTGAACGGGGAGGTGCGGTGTGACGGGGAGGTGTGTTGTGAATGGGGAGGTGTGTTGTGAATGGGGAGGTGTGTTGTGAACGGGAAGGTGCGTAGTGAATGGGGAGGTGTGTTGTGAACGGGGAGGTGCGTAGTGAACGGGGAGGTGCGTTGTGAATGGGGAGGTGTGTTGTGATGGGGAGGTGTGTTGTGAACGGGGAGGTGCGTAGTGAACGGGGAGGTGTGTTGTGAACAGGGAGGTGTGTTGTGAACGGGGAGGTGTGTTGTGAATGGGAAGGTGTGTTGTGAATGGGGAGGTGTGTTGTGAATGGGGAGGTGTGTTGTGAACGGGGAGGTGCGTAGTGAACGGGGAGGTGTGTTGTGAACGGGGAGGTGTGTTGTGAATGGGGAGGTGTGTTGTGAATGGGGAGGTGCGTAGTGAACGGGGAGGAGTGTTGTGAATGGGAAGGTGTGTTGTGAACGGGGAGGTGTGTAGTGAACGGGGAGGTGTGTTGTGAATGGGGAGGTGTGTTGTGAACGGGGAGGTGTGTTGTGAACGGGGAGGTGTATTGTGAATGGGGAGGTGCGTTGTGAACGGGGAGGTGCGTAGTGAACAGGGAGGTGCGTAGTGAACGGGGAGGTGTGTTGTGAATGGGGAGGTGCGTAGTGAACGGGGAGGTGTGTTGTGAATGGGGAGGTGCGTAGTGAGCGGGGAGGTGTGTTGTGAATGGGGAGGTGTGTAGTGAACGGGGAGGTGTGTTGTGAACGGGGAGGTGCGTAGTGAACGGGGAGTTGCGTTGTGAACGGGGAGGTGTGTTGTGAATGGGGAGGTGTGTTGTGAATGGGGAGGTGCGTAGTGAGCGGGGAGGTGTGTTGTGAATGGGGAGGTGCGTAGTGAACGGGGAGGTGTGTTGTGAACGGGGAGGTGTATTGTGAATGGGGAGGTATGTTGTGAATGGGGAGGTGCGTAGTGAACGGGGAGGTGTGTTGTGAACGGGGAGGTGTATTGTGAACGGGGAGGTGTGTTGTGAACGGGGAGGTGTGTTGTGAATGGGGAGTTGCGTAGTGAGCGGGGAGGTGTGTTGTGAACGGGGAGGTGCGTAGTGAACGGGGAGGTGTGTTGTGAACGGGGAGGTGCGTAGTGAGCGGGGACGTGTGTTGTGAACGGGGAGGTGCGTAGTGAACGGGGAGGTGTGTTGTGAACGGGGAGGTGCGTAGTGAACGGGGAGGTGCGTAGTGAATGGGGAGGTGTGTTGTGAATGGGGAGGTGTGTTGTGAACGGGGAGGTGCGTAGTGAATGGGGAGGTGTGTTGTGAACGGGGAGGTGCGTAGTGAACGGGGAGGTGTGTTGTGAACGGGGAGGTGTGTTGTGAATGGGGTGGTGTGTTGTGAATGGGGAGGTGTGTTGTGAATGGGGAGGTGCGTAGTGAGCGGGGAGGTGCGTAGTGAGCGGGGAGGTGTGTTGTGAATGGGGAGGTGTATTGTGAACGGGGAGGTGCGTTGTGAATGGGGAGGTGCGTAGTGAGCGTGGAGGTGTGTTGTGAATGGGGTGGTGCGTAGTGAGCGTGGAGGTGTGTTGTGAATGGGGTGGTGTGTAGTGAGCGGGGAGGTGTGTTGTGAATGGGGTGGTGCATTGTGAACGGGGAGGTGTGTTGTGAATGGGGAGGTGTGTTGTGAACGTGGAGGTGCGTTGTGAACGGGGAGGTGTGTTGTGAATGGGGAGGTGTGTTGTGAATGGGGAGGTGCGTAGTGAACGGGGAGGTGTGTTGTGAACGGGGAGGTGTGTTGTGAATGGGGAGGTGCGTAGTGAGCGGGGAGGTGTGTTGTGAATGGGGAGGTGCGTAGTGAACGGGGAGGTGTGTTGTGAACGGGGAGGTGTGTTGTGAATGGGGAGGTGTGTTGTGAACGGGGAGGTGTGTTGTGAATGGGGAGGTGCGTAGTGAACGGGGAGGTGCGTTGTGAATGGGGAGGTGTGTTGTGAACGGGGAGGTGTGTTGTGAACGGGGAGGTGCGTAGTGAACGGGGAGGTGTGTTGTGAATGGGGAGGTGTGTTGTGAACGGGGAGGTGCGTAGTGAATGGGGATGTGTGTTGTGAATGGGGAGGTGTGTAGTGAACGGAGAGGTGTGTTGTGAATGGGGAGGTGACTTGTGAACGGGGAGGTGTGTTGTGAACGGGGAGGTGCGTTGTGAATGGGGAGGTGCGTAGTGAACGGGGAGGTGTGTTGTGAACGGGGAGGTGCGTAGTGAACGGGGAGGTGCGTTGTGAACGGGGAGGTGTGTTGTGAACGGGGAGGTGTGTTGTGAATGGGGTGGTGCGTTGTGAACGGGGAGGTGTGTTGTGAACGGGGAGGTGTGTTGTGAACGGGGAGGTGTGTTGTGAACGGGGAGGTGCGTTGTGAATGGGGAGGTGCGTAGTGAACGGGGAGGTGTGTTGTGAACGGGGAGGTGCGTAGTGAACGGGGAGGTGCGTAGTGAACGGGGAGGTGCGTAGTGAATGGGGTGGTGTGTTGTGAATGGGGTTGTGCGTAGTGAACGGGGAGGTGTGTTGTGAACGGGGAGGTGCGTAGTGAACGGGGAGGTGTGTTGTGAACGGGGAGGTGTGTTGTGAATGGGGTGGTGCGTAGTGAACGGGGAGGTGTGTTGTGAATGGGGTGGTGTGTTGTGAACGGGGTGGTGTGTTGTGAACGGGGAGGTGCGTAATGAACGGGGAGGTGTGTTGTGAACGGGGAGGTGTGTTGTGAACGGGGAGGTGTGTTGTGAATGGGGAGGTGTGTTGTGAACGGGGAGGTGTGTTGTGAATGGGGTGGTGCGTAGTGAACGGGGAGGTGTGTTGTGAATGGGGTGGTGTGTTGTGAACGGGGTGGTGTGTTGTGAACGGGGAGGTGCGTAATGAACGGGGAGGTGTGTTGTGAACGGGGTGGTGTGTTGTGAACGGGGAGGTGCGTAATGAACGGGGAGGTGTGTTGTGAACGGGGAGGTGTGTTGTGAATGGGGAGGTGCGTAGTGAACGGGGAGGTGTGTTGTGAATGGGGTGGTGTGTTGTGAACGGGGTGGTGTGTTGTGAACGGGGAGGTGCGTAGTGAACGGGGAGGTGTGTTGTGAACGGGGAGGTGTGTTGTGAACGGGGAGGTGCGTAGTGAATGGGGAGGTGTGTTGTGAACAGGGAGGTGCGTAGTGAACGGGGAGGTGCGTAGTGAATGGGGAGGTGAGTTGTGAATGGGGAGGTGCGTAGTGAACGGGGAGGTGCGTAGTGAACGGGGAGGTGCGTAGTGAATGGGGAGGCGTGTTGTGAACGGGGAGGTGCGTAGTGAATGGGGAGGTGAGTTGTCAGCAGGTTGACCATCAGCTGCCCCACGATGTGAGGATGACATCTACTCCAGATGATAAGTTTTTGCTACAGGCCTTCATGTGACTGAACAGCCAATCTGTAGATCTTTGGGCACACAGGGAAGGGAGTCCCAGGAGGCTAATGGAGCTCCGAGACCAGGTTTCACTTCTAATTCTATCCTTCTCTGCCACTGCCCTGTCTTATTGTTCAGACACTGGGACTCAATAGCACGATGCAACTTGATATACCGGTCACTATCACGTGGACCAGCTGGTGGTGAGTTCCTTCTTGTCATTAAAGTCAAGCCTGCCATGCTTCGGGTAGAGCCTCACACTGTCTTTCTTCAACCTCCCCAGAAACAAGACCATTTGAGATCTGAAAAAAACAGAACTTGGCAGAGAGGCACTTTTTGTCCATCTAGACACAGATCCAGTCCATCAAAGTTGATCTTATGGGCGTTTTGCCTGAATATTTGTGGAACTGACGTCAAGAAAGATACCTGTGTTTGCTCAATAGTTCTCCCATTGATTCTGGGTGAAGTGGCAGAGGTTTCACTGGTTGGATCTCTCCAGTGTTCTGATGTGTCACTGAAACAACGGCCAGGTCTCACTGCAGGACAGAACAGTGGTGACCACAACTGCAGTGTACACTAGGATCTTGTGGAGGACTCACTGCTGCAGTTTGAGGAGGGCTGAGCTGGTGTAGCTGACCCAATGTTGGATCTCCTCCTCAGCGGTGGCCACTTGAGAGAGAAGGCTACCCAAGGTTTGGGAAATGCTCAAAATGTTCCAGAGTCTCTCTATCAACATGTACGGGAGGTGGGCTATTTGCCTGAGCAGGTCTGAGTTGATAAGAGTTTTGTTTTGGCAAGATTGAAGGACAAGCTGGGGATCTTAGACAACTGAAGATACCAAGAATAGCTTATGGCTTATATGGTGCAGAGTGGGCAATGATGTCTCAGTTGTTGTCACGTTGTGGGCCATGTTTATCTGTAGTGGTCGGTTCAATTTCAACATGGAAGGTAGTGAGGTTAAAGAGGTTTCCTCTTAGGCAGCATTTCATACTGACACCAGAGAATGTGACCTTTCAGGAAGTGAGCAATCAGTAGATCATATTATCTGCTGGAAAAAGCATGGACACCTCCTCTGAACTGGACAAGGTATAACAATATTAAGATAATTGTGTATTCTGGAGCCCACAACAAGCATTTTAGGAAATCATGAGGTGAGATACGTCTTGTACGCCTTCCACAATTCAGCTCTCTCTGAGATGAAATTCAATCATTAGGAAAGGTAATTTGAATTTGCCTGGAATAGGAATCACTTCATTTGCATCATTACATTCTGGATTCGCTGCGGTTTCTTTTAATTATATTTTGTGCTGAGTAATACTTTTCAAAAGGATTTCACATGTAAATAACTTCCTGATGTCAATTAGGTGCCCGTGACTTAAAATGCTTATTTCTTTCCAGGTGCTGTCTCTCCCAGTTTTGCCACATTCTCCTGAAACCCAGTGCCTTCTGAAGGTGCAGCACTCTGCCTCCAATGGTTTCTCTCCAGCTCTCCTAAATGCTCAGATTCAAGACCCTGGTGCATCAGTGATAATTGCCTTTTGACAACTAATTCAAAGGCCAGTCAGGCTATTAGACCACGATGTGCATCTCTCTCCAGCCTGATCTTCCTGTTTGCACAAAACCACATACATATTTTACATTAGAAACCAGTGAATGGCATTTAGAAAGGGAACTGTTGGCTGGTTTTTCCATCTCCCAAAGGGATTTTAGGATGATATGGACAGAACCACCAAAGATCAAATGTGGACCTTTCTGCTCCACTGGATCATGGGGTTACCCATTGACTGTGGCTTGATTGTGTGGGGGGTGATACACACAGACAATGATTCTGTGGATGTGATAAACACAGACCATGATTTGATAGTCTCCATCTTGAATGAAACCCTAATGCACCACACTCCTCATGCATTCCCCCTGCATGGTATTCCAATGGACCAGTTTTCATCCCAATCATTCCCATTTTCTGGAATTCTTATGTCACATACTCCTTTCCAATTATTCAGCATTTCTATTGTTTTAGATTATTTCCCATTCATTGTCCTTGCAAAAAAGTTCCAAAGCATCTTAAAGCTTCTTATTGATTTCCACTGCATAGAATCTTAAACTGGTGAAATTGTGGGCCATGTTTATCTGCAGTGGTCGGTCTAATTTCAACATGGGAGGTAGTGAGGTTAAGGAGATTTCCATCTGAGCAGTATTTCATACTGACACCAGAGAATGTGATCACATCAGTAGATCACATTATCTGCTGGAAAAAGTAGGGGACATCTACTCTGAACTGAACAAGGTATAACAATGTTGAGATAATGGTGTATTCTGGAGCTCACAACAAGCATTTTAGGAACTCATAAGGTAAGACGAGTCTTGTGTGTCAGATGGACAGATTTGTCCCATTTCTGAGAGACAGGCTAAGAAGGTGCTGCTACTTATCGTCATTCATAAAAGGCACCAGGAGCAAGCTGAGAAGAATCTTTTACATTTGTTCTTGGGATGTGGGCATCGCCCATTGTGCTGGACAGGTTGGTAGTGAGCTCCCTTCTTAAATCCCTACAGCCAGCTCATTGTCTGTAGGGACACGCACAGTGCTGTTTGGAAGGGAGGTTCAGGATTTTGACCCAGTGACAAATCTACATTGGTTTTTATGATCTGACGTCCTTAAAGGATGGTGGAAGCAGATTCAATAAAAAACTGGATGTAAGCAAGGTTTGAGAAGATTTGTAGCTCAGGTTGAAGTTCTGGATGTAGGTTTGCTCGCTGAGCTGGAAGGTTCATTTTCAGTCATTTCGTCACCATACAAAGTAACATCTTCAGTGAGAAAACAAAATCAATAAAAACTTGCAAAATAGGTTATTAGTTGGAGCGTTAAAAGCTGCAGGGGAATGGAGAAAGGATTTTCGAAGAGTCATGATAGGCTCCCTCTGAAATCCATGATCCTACAGTGATGTAAGGAAGCACGAGGATCATAATCCATGACATCTTCTGCCTATTCTAAGCAAAGGTTCCACTCCACTGAAGTGTTCAGATAAGGAATACGTTCAAGATAGGATAGCTCCAACACCATGAAAAGACCTGTATGACCCCTCATTGTATGATATGCATTAGTGACACTTAAATGTTATGTAGCGGTTGATCTCTCGATTAAATTTTAAAATCTAACAAGGTGTTTCTTGAATTGAACCTTTATATTGGGAATTACCTTTAAATCACAATTTTCATTAAATATTGCATTGAACATGAATTTAACGACAGCTTTTGCACTTAGTAAAATCTTTCTTGAAAAACTCACTGATGTCGATAAGGCAAAGGTTAAAACGGGTTCAGGTCTTGCTGCTGCACTTTCCCAATAAGAGTCTTAAATCACTCATTACAGAGTGAGGGAATTCATGATAAAATTGACAATATTCATAAATATGTAAATTAGCATGTTTGAAATTCAGTGTCAAGAATTGATGAAGATGAAAGATGAGCTGGGAGGCTGTTTGGAAAAATCTACAAGATGTGTCAGTGATATTTTAAATAGTCTGTCCATTAAGAAAAATACCATTAACTCAGAAGAAGTGAACAATTATGCTGTTGTACTCAACTAAGGCCCTTTACCAAATTACAAAACCATTGATATCCTGTCCCCTAGCTTTCAAATATCCTGTTTTACTCCATAGAGTTAAAGTTATGCTCAGAAAACTCACAGTCCAGTGTGACAGCATGTCCTATAGCTGTCTCTTCTCTTGCCAACTGTCAGGAACCCTGCTAGCCAGTGCCAAGCTTTCGGAGCCCACCACCCTGGAGCAATCATTGAAAAGGGGACTCAGTAAGAAGTTGCCAGCTTTGCAAGTAATTCTACATCTGTTTATGAATGCTTAAGCAATGCTTTCAGAGCTCGTGTGGCTAAAACGCAATAGAAGACATTTTCTTTCACAGCCACTTGAGTGAACGATGTGATGTCTTTTTTTTATGGCTGATGTGCGCACAGTAACCTCTCAGAATGAGGATGACTTTCTCATGACAAGAACTTCCATGTGGAGGGTTTTAACATGGGGAGTCTGTTGGCTGACCAAGACACCTCCCACTGTTACTGCCTCGCTCTAGGTATATCGGGAACATTTACAGATCAATAATTAACCTGTTTGGCATCATTAGGGTGCACCTTCCATTGACATCAAGTCTTGTGATGGACCTTGAACTCTGAGCTTCTAATCTAACACTCCCGACAAGACATACAGTAACAACTGTCACCTGACATTCGGGTAGCTAAGCCTGATACTTATTCTGTTGAAAACATGGCGGATTTGCCTTCTTTATAATTGCGTAAGGGCAATTGTTCCATGGTCTGTTTTGGATGAACACCGTTGCACAGGAGAGAGCTTTGCATTTGTGCATCCGCTATCTGCACCCATTTCAATTTTGCTCATGAACTCTGCAAAGGATCAAAGCCAGGAATCTTCTTCACGGGGTCTGCTGTTGTTCCACCATGAATACTGAAGCATGTGTCTTTACAGTGCTGATGTCGAAACACCGAGTCAGTCAATACGTGGATTCAAGTACATACATTCTGCAGCGCAGTACTGAGGGGATCCTGCACTGTTGGAGGTGTGATCTGTCAGATGAGAGTTTACACTGAACCTCATGTGCCCTCTCAGGTGAAGGTAAAGGTTTAGTGGCACCGACGTCGAAGAAAAGGAAAGAGTTCTCTCAGGTGTGCTGGCCTCAACCCACTACCTAAACACGGATAATCTGGTCATTATCAGGTAAAACTGAGGGAACTACATAGGAACTGAAAATGTGTTGCTGGAAAAGCGCAGCAGGTTAGGCAGCATCCAAGGAACAGGAGAATCGACGTTTCGGGCATGAGCCCTTCTTCAGGAATGAGGAAAGTGTGTCCAGCAGGCTAAGATAAAAGGTAGGGAGGAGGGACTTTGGGGGAGGGGCGTTGGAAATGCGAAAGGTGGAAGGAGGTTCAGGTGAGGGTGATAGGCCGGAGTGGGGGTGGGCGCGGAGAGGTCAGGAAGAAGATTGCAGGTTAGGAAAGCGGTGCTGAGTTCGAGGGATTTGACAATTGGAACTACATAGGAGCTGGGATAAAGAAGGGGACGGAGGAGGCATGTATGGAGCCTAATGATTGGTAAGGACTAGATGGGCTGCATAGCCTTTTCCTGGTGCAGAGTGACTCATTGACTCAATGAGGAAACAAGGGTCTTGCCTATTAAATACAGAGCTAGTGAAGGCCCACATCTCCTCTTTGAAATAAGACCCACTCAGTAACAAGATAGGGCTATGTCTGTCTGTCTGTCAACCCCCATCTGCACTTCCTGATGGCAGGTACCTAAGGGAAAACCAGTGAAAAGAAACAATGAAATTTAGAACGGAATGGATTGGCCTTCCATTTTTAAGATATATCCTGCCCTTCCAGCCACAGGAGTGGCAGTAGTGAGGCTTTTCAGTAGGCATTAGTTGCCTGTTTAAGTACCTCAGTTGGTGTCAGGGCCTGATGTATATCCACCAGCCTTTTGACCCTGGACTTAATCGAGGCAGGACCAGGCAGTAGGATCTCTATGATCAGATAACCCATTCCTGTCCTCCACTCTCTGTCTCTCTCTCTCTCTCACTCTCACTCACACACTCACACACACACAAACATACCACAGGGATGGCATTCAATCTGCCCAATCCCTGAGCAAATTGCAATTCCTACATTACTAGGTTGACTACACCACAAAAGAACTTCAATGGCAGTAAGCTATTACTTTGGAGCATTCTCAGGTTGTAAAAGGTTTTGTAAAAATGAAAGCCCATCCCATTTTAATTTCTTGTGATGGATGTCGATTAACTCCCAAAGGAAGAGGCAACGTCCATCATTAATCAGCCCATTGCCCCAGTGCATTCTGTTCATCATTCTTCTAAAATTGTGCCGATGGCATGGGTTTGGCAAGATCACTTGGCTAGCTGACTAGTCTGTGGTATAGAATAATGCCAACTGCATGGGTTCAGTCTCTGTAGAGGCCACGATAGCTCACACAGGCCTTGCCTCCTCACTTTACCTCACTCTCAAATACTGTATGTTCCTACACATACCAAATTGTTTTTCTCTAATGGGGACAGAGATGGTGGCCTTTATGGAGTAGAGCTCCTTAACACACTTGAATAGTGGGGTAGGGTAGATAGAGAGGAAAAGTAGTTTTTGAGAGTTACTACATGAGATGATTTTGTACACATCCCTGGAGTGTGATTGCCATTGAGTTTTTAATCATCTGTCAAAGACTTTAACTTTATATTCTTTCAGTCTGCAATGTTTTACGTAGGGAGATCTCTTTAATTCCATTTTTATAGTAACTGGGGACTCTTTTAAACCTATCAATTATTTGGACAAAGGGGCTATTCCCCTTTTAAAGGTGGTCTTGTCCAAGATTTTTGGATCAAAAATGAAGAATTATTGAACAAAGGTAGGCAGAAGGGTGATAAAGGAATATAAAAGACAGGGTAAAGAATTAAATAAAGCTGATCAGTGAACTGCCCTGCCTAAAGAAAAATGGTGTTAGGTCAGTTGGTGAAATTTGGTGCTGTCAAAAAAAAAATGGAGAAATATGCAGAAGGGCACTATCTAGTGGCCAGAATCTGTAAGTGCAGACAGTTCCAAAGCGATTGTTTTAAGTGTTCGAGTGTCCAATAGGAATGGGAAAGTCCCATTGAAGACATCACATTCTCACGAAGAGCACACCAAATTTGTGTGGCCATTTAAAATGGGAGAGCCAATTAAAGAGTTTATGAAGGAGATTTCCATTCTGACAGGTCGCAGATTTAAGACAATAGAACCAGACGGTAGACGGAGAGTTGTTCTTTTCTTTCAACACAGTGAGTTGTTATGATCTGGAATGTTCTGCCTGTCACGATACTGGAAGCTGATTCAAGTCACCAGGGACATGGATAATTACTTGCAAATGAAAAATGTGCAGAACTATGGAAAAGTATGGGTTTCAAAGAGACACAATAAGCTGAGAGATCCGACAGTTCCATGAACCAATAACAATATGTCGAGTGGAGCGGCAGCTGAATTGGGCAGCTTGCTACAATGCTTTCAGCAACCTCTGAACCATTATAAGCAGATGTGATGAGGGAGGAGGTGTTATGTATCTCAGGGCCTACAGAAATGTGCTTAACTTAACAGTAACTTAATAGTATCATTGTAGATAGGATCTTATCTGAGGCTATTGTGTCTCAGCCAACTACTTCCTCATTGGGTCTACTCACAACTGGCACTTAACAGAGTTCCTCTTTGTTCATTGGAGGCTAAGGAGGATTCCAGAATTTGAGAAACCAAAATTCATTTGAGCATTAAAAATGGAAAGTGTGGACGTGAAAAGGGAGGGTTGTTAAGAGTTATGGTTAGATGAGACTGCTTGAATTTGAAATCCTGAAAAGTGTATGAGTATAGGGGTGGGAGATGACATAGTGAGGGTCATAACATGATCACTTGTACAATATTGATGTTCTTAGAAAGAACAAGCAATTGATAAAACTCATTTAGTCTGTTTTAGTACTGTTAGGTTTGTAGAAAGTGTATGTTGAATAATAGATTTGGAGTTTGCAGAGGAATAAGAGAGGGAAGATTAACAAAATTGCTGCCATCCAATTGATGGAAGGGGAAAGGTCAAGAAAGATTGCGATTGGAGTGTGAGTGCGGAGGCTCCGAGTGACAGACCACACCTAACATTTTCTTACCTGCCACCCATGAGTACAAGTGATGTAGCAGAAGAGCCTCCCCAGAGGTGGTTATAACATTCAAATTACAACTGCATTGAGGGTGTATGTAGCACTAAGTTGGAAGGAAATTAAATAGATGATTGAAACAAGACAGGAACTTGCTAAAGGCAATGAGAAATGAGACGATACATGGAGATGACACACGATTGGAAGACGATGGGGAACTTAAAAGATGTCACGAGATAAGGAAGGGGACAGATGAATGAAATCTTTGAAGAATTGAGAAGGAAACAAAACCTGTCTCTGCTGTATACTGTAGGATATCAAGGGGTGATAATCCAACTGGCAGAGTGAGGATGGACCTGGGGGTGTTGCGAATACTTCAAAGGATGTTGCATGAACAGTTGAATCAACTCTAATGTTCAGCAAAGCAGGAGGTTATAGTATAGCTCCACAAACAACTCAATCTCAGAAACCAGGGCATCCCAGTTATTTTCGTGGCCAAGTAGTGGAATGAATTTGAAGTTAAATAGATGCATAGCACAACAAATATTATTGTTATTATTCAGTGGTTTGACATTTTGAGAGTAGATGAGGTTTCCAGCCTTGCCTGTTGACCTTCTCTATGTCTCCCAATGAGGTTAACCTCATCCCACAGGGAGTCCCATGCTTAATGAATCACAGAAGACCAGCCTTCGGTTTGCATCTCTGTGTGGTGTGTTGCTTTGTGAGTGTGCCCTGTCTCACTCTGCTAGCCTTTGAGTCCAGCTCTGTAAGTCAGCGCTTCCTGATTTGACAGACTATGAAGATTCCCTGTGACAAGAATGTAAGCTTGGCAAACAGCATCAAGCCGCACATCAACAAAGTAGCTTCCTTTAATGTTAACTTCAATCACAGAAATTGTTCCAGCATTATCCCACTGCTTAAATCTGTTCTTGTTACAGGGTGTAAACAAATGGAAAGTTTGCTGAGTGTAGCTTTACATAACTCTGTCGCAGCTACACCGTGATGTTGCAGTGCAGGGGAATGTCATCTCTATTCGTCCCAACAATTTTCCATTCAGCCCAATTTAAAAACCATCTCAGTTTCTTATACCCAGTTAACCTTGTAGCTTTGCTGAGTGAGGTTTAGTGTCAAGAAGTGTTTGTGGAGGGTGATGGATTCTGTTTTGTCCTTTAGGTTCAAGGTAACTAACTATTAACTGTACAGGACATTAGTGAAGCCACTTTTGGAGTACTGCATTCCATCCTGGTCTCCCTCCTATAGGAAAGATGTTGTGAAACTTGAAGGTTTCAGAAATGATTTACAAAGATGTTGCTGGGTTTGGAGGGTTTGAACTATTGGGAGAGGCTGATTAGGCTGGGGCTTTTATCACTGGAGTATTGGAGGCCGAGGGGTGATGTTATAGGGGTTTATAAATTCGTGAGGGGCATGGATAGGGTGAATAGCTAAGGTCTTTTTTTCCAGGATAGGGGAGTCCAGAACAATAGGGTATAGATTTAAGGTGAGAGGGGAAAGATTCAAAAGGGGTCTGAGGGGCAACTTGTTCATGAAGAGGGTGGTGCGTGTGTGGAATGAACTGCTAAAGGTGGTGGTGGAAGCAACATTTAAAAGGCATCTGGATGGAATACATGAATAGGAAGAGCCAAATGCTGGCAAATGGGACTAAAATAATTTAGGATACCTGGCCCGCACAGACAAGTCAAACCGAAGGGCCTTTTCCAATGTTCTGCATCTCTATGACTCTCTCCTACATTGACGCAGCTCATTTTTACTAAGACCTTCGCATCTCAGTGAAGCTTTCAACCTTCCTGTTATTCAGTATTCTGAGCATTCCCTCAATGGCTGAGGGTCCTGTCAAGTGCTGAGGGAATGCTGCACTGTAGACGGTGCTGTTTGTTAGATGAGATGTTGAACTGAGAATCATCTGCCCTTCTCAGGCAGACATAAAAGATCCAACATTGTGGTTTAAAGGAAAACAATAATATTTTCCTCAATGTTTCAGTTAATGTTAATTTTTCAACTAACATCGAGGAAAATAGAATTAGTATCAGGTCTTCATCTCACGGTTGTTTTAGGGAACTTAGTGTATGCAAATTGAGTGCCGTGATTCCTCAATTAGATTGTGTGTGCTTCCATGCCCAGGGTACAAAATCACTCACTATCCCCTTTCTCTGGTGTGCACGGACGCACACAAAAACAACACTTTATGCCACAAATGTTAAATTTCACTTAGAAAGGGCAATAGTGGCAGCTATAGGAAATGGTGCCTTTGACTGTGCAGTGGAGGAGAGGCTCATGTTAGAAAAAGCCTTCCTGTCGGTTAGAGTGCTTCCTTCAGAGCAGAAACTAAAGGTTGCAGATGTTGGAAACCTGAAACAGAAACTGAAAGTGCTGGAAACGACCAGCACAGCACTTGTGGACAGTTAAAAAGACAATAAGCTGTGGATTGTACCTCAGGATTGGGAAAGGTTTGTAATCAAAACATTTACAAGATTCCTGCATTCTCCTCAAAGACAGTTCGATTCTGCGCTACGGGCTCTGGCCAGCTGACTATGGGTTCCCATTGAAATATGAAAATAAAGCCAGTTCAATTCAGAAGATCAAGGGCAGTGGTAAATGAAAGCATCACCATCGCAACTTGGAGCCAGGTGGCTGCAGGTTCATCATTGCTGGGTTTGAATTCCTCCCTAATATCTCTGTACTTTCAGCATGTGGTGTGCAGCAGTTCAATAAAGCAGCTCATCGCTGGGTTCTCAAGGGCAATTAGGGATGGGTGATAAAGGCCAGCCTTGCCGACTTCCTGGGAATTGTTTTTAAGATAAAATGCATTGTGTGTGTATGTGTGTGTGTAGCACTGTCATCATTTGCAGAAATTAAAACAGAACAAAAGCAATGATTGGGATTAGGAATGATTGAGTTAGTCAGCCTGAGGGCATCTCTGATTCAGTCTCACTCTTGGTTCATTTTTATTATAACTACTAGCCTGAATGCACATTCTGGACCCTAGCCGTGATCTTATTTCACAGGAAGCTTTCAGTAATTTTATCAGAACTGCAAAAGCTGCATTGCAAACTATGTATCATGACACTGATATGAAATCCGAGCTAAGACAGAATAACATTTTGCATTGTAAAGTTAACACAGTAAATAAGGTAACATGCGTTCTTGAGTACTGTTAGATTAACTAAAAGTGAAGTATGGTTAGCTCAGATGGATGGTTAGTTTGTGATGCAGGGTGATGCCCACAGGATGGGTTCAATTACTGCTGTATAGGTGTTATTGTTGTACATGTAATGGATGGTGAAAGCACAATGCTGTTCAATTCTAACTCTTAGGGAATCACTGATGCATCCCATCAAAATCTTTCACAGCACAGAAACATGTCTTTCATTTTATACTGGTGTCTTGTTTGACACAAATTTCCTGCCCCTACTTCAGCTTTTCCTTCCATTCCTTGCTCCCTCGTTCACTTACCATTCAATCTAACGATGGTATTCAGCTCCCCGTGGGAGTCAACTCCAAATTTTACTCAGCATAGGATGCATGATAGCCGAGACTGTCACGATGCTACTCCATAATGACAGCTGTTGAAGTAAACACCCGTGTGGCCAGAAACCAGAGCAGATCCATCAAACTTCATGTCATTTTCCAACAGCATTGAAAGGGTTTTATTATCGATGTACCTCATTTGTGGTAGACTGCAGAGAATTTAACAACATCAATCACTGTTTTTCTATTGCAAAGATTGGTGCACTTAAGTTGGAAGGAGGGTATGGATAGAACTCATGACTGATCTCACACAAACATCAAGGGCCTGATAATGGGTAGAATGTGTGACTTCTATTCCCTTTCCAATCGCAACTTCTCACATAAAATATAAATTACTGGTAGGAATTTGCTATCCCTTTCAATTTGCTTGATCTTTCTTACCATCGCGACGCTATTTTTTTGAATCATTGAAATTTAATTCATTGTGTCACTTGAGAAGGTCACTGTGGTGACTGAATCTTTGGAGAGCTTTCTTTCTCAGCCCTATACTGTTTCCCTCTCGTGAGTGTCATTTCCACTCCCTCTGAATCTTGTGTACCTCCTGTCTGTCTCCATGCCTCCGGATAGCCTATTCAAGATGGCGCCAATACGTGGTGACTCTTTGTGTGCTCTCTACAGCAATCTTATTCTTAGATATCATACAGTCTTTAAACCTCAACTCTATGTCTGTTAGTCCTGTTGGGTTTGTTGAAAGTGCATCAAGTCACCTCTCAGCCTTCTTCGCTCCAGTGAGGAAAGCCCTAGCTTCCTCAACCTTTCTTCATAAGACATGCCCTCCAGTCCAGGCAGCATCCTGATAAATTTCCTCTGCACCCTCTCTAAAATTTCCACATCCTTCCTATAATGAGGCAACCAGAACTGAACACAATATTCCAAGCATGGTCTAACCAGGGCTTTATAAAGCTGCAGCATAACCTCACAGCTCTTAAACTCCCTTCCCCTGCGAATGAAAGCCAACACACCACACACCTTCTTAACAAATGGAGGGGACTGAGTTTTCCCATTAAAGATCACCCCTTTAAGACCAAGATGACAGGAATTTTTTTCCTCTCAGGGTGTTGTATGGCATTGGATCCTAGAAGGCAATGGGGTCAGGGTTATTGGATATTTTTATGATAGATAGATTCTGGTCAGGCAGGAGAATCGATCAGGGATAAGTGGCACTTGAAACACAGCAGCCATGATCTTACTGAATGGTGCAACAGGCTGGAGTGGCCAAATGGCCAACTTCTGCTCTTAGGTTGCACATTTGCCATCCATTTGACAGGCAGCTTTTGTGCTTGCTTGGAAAAGCAGTTCTCTCCCGGGATATCCATCTGGATGTTATGCTGGAGAGGGTCATAGCCCTGAACCTTCTGCTGAAGGTGTGACCAACCGGGCAAGAGCTGCTGCCACACTGGAAGGCTCTGGGGCTACACGCTGAAAGATGAGATTGGAATAGTTAGGTGGTTTGCATTTGGACCAGAGTACATTTGTCAGGCTGAAGGGCTCTCCATGACTCTATGGCACTGCCCCTGAGCAATCTGAGGGGCAGCCTTCCATTTGGGAAGCTCCCAGCTCTTCCCAAGAGTGAGGATGGGTCGTTCCTTCACCTCCACGTCCTAGGATGGCAAACCAAAGTCCAACTGCACTGCAAGAGTTCACTCAAAGGGCATGCTACAGAGGTACTGAGAGAGAAAGGCCGCTTTCTGTATCTCGACCTAGACGTCAGCAAGCTTTCCTGATAAACTGGATTACTCCCAACACACCCTCTCTCTGACCAGCATCTTATTTTATAAACTCCACGTCATCAGCTGGTGTTGCTTCAAGGGAGCGCAGACTGGAGTAAGGGTTCCAAATTGACTGCCTGTCAAATTGGAACAGAAATACTGAAATTCAGAAAAGGACAGTTCCTCCCATCTGGTAAAAAGCGGCAATTCCCTCTGGATGAAGCTCAGGTGCACACTTTCGTTCAGGGTTCTGGTACAACTGCCTCATTCAAGATAAAATACAGCTCCCTTGACCATTCAGTTAAAAAGAGATATCACTGGATATCGGGAAAGAAGGCTGAATGGTGCCACTTTCTTGTGAAAAGTTTCACCTTGGCAATGTGAGGAGTCCAAGGCAGTCCAGGTGAAGGTGTAGAGATAACTGCACTGGTGAGGGAGGAATAGCATTTCAAATCAGACTTCCATATGCAGTTTACACCCTGTAGAGATGAACCATTCAAATGGCAGATTCCTTCATCCAAAGACAGAACACCAATAGTTCTATTCCTGATACTTCCACCAAGCTCCTTCCCTTTAAAAGACCGATCTTACAAATGTGCACTGACAATAAAACAGAAGTAAAAAGGTAAAGTTGCTATTGTCCATAGGGCCACTCTCTCAGTAGAGAGTGATTTAATCTGAGGGTCACCACGTCTCAGGCAAGGGGAGAGTTTAAGATGGAGAAACTTTCATGGTAACTTCAGCCAGTGTGGGAATTGAACCCACCCTGTTGGCTTCACAAACCAGCTACCCACTGACAGTAACATCCAACTGGAGCTTTGTTTTTAATCGGAATGTTATGGGATCAAATGGACGTCCATGACTTGAGGGACAAAATCAAAGCTGATGTTAGCCTGCAGTATTGAGGCGGTGCCTCACTGTCAGAGGTGCTGACTTTTGGAAGAGATGTTAAAGTGAGGCTTTCTCTTCCTGCTCGGGTGCATGTGGGAGAGCCTGAAGCACTGTTGTGAAGAAGAGCTAGGGAATTACCCCTGCTTGGTGTCTTGGTCAATATTCACCTCTCAATCAACAGCACAAAGACAGGTGACTCTCGGGGTCAATATTGCATAGCTGTTTGTGTGGGAGCTTGCTGTGTGCAAATTGGCCACTGCATTTTCTACATGACAACAGTTACTGCAACAGTGTGTCACACTGGGACATCCTGGCATCAGGAAAAACGCTCAATGACAGCAAATTTCTTTACTCTTGCTCTGTGCCAGGCAGGAGGAGGTTGGATTATTATTATTTCGAGCCTATCTGGACAGTAATTTCAAAATGGTGGACAAGCATCCTGCTCAATGCCCTGCAGTGCTCTCTTGTGGTGAGGTGCATTTTGTCTGGGAATAATTCAAGGTGCGGAGCCTCATCTGAACTCGTCATTGAGTCATAGAGCACGGAAACAGACCCTTCGGTCTAATAAGTCTATGTCGACCAAGTTCCCAAACTAAACAAGCCTGTGTTTGGCCTTTATCCCTCCAAACATTTCCTATTCATTATCTTATCCAAATGTCCCTTAACTGTTGCATCTGTATCTGCATCTACTATTTCCTCTGGCAGTTCATTCCACACATGAACCACTCACTGTGTAAAAGTGTTGCCCCCATTATCCTTTTTAAAACTTTCCCCATCCTATGCTCTCTAGTTTTTGAACTCACCCATTCGACAGAAAAAACCCCTTGCCATTATCTATGCTCCTAATGATTTTATAAACCTTTATGAACTCAGTCCTCAACCTCCTACGCTCTAATGAAGCAAGTCCCAGCCTATTCAGCTTACTTTTATATCTTGAACCCTTCATTCCCGGCAACATCCTGGTAAGTCTCTTCTGAACCATCTCCAATTTAATACTATCCTTCCTATAGCAGGGTGACCAGAACTACATACAGTACTCCAGAAGAGGCCTCACCAAAGTACAATCTCAACATGACCTCCCAACTCCTATAATCAAACATCGGAGCAACAAAGGCAAGGGGACTAAATGCCTTCTTAGCCACCCTGTCTTCCTGTAACATAAATTTCACAGAATTATGTACCTGAACCCCAAGGTTCCTCGGTTCTGCAACCCTACCCAGGACTCTACCACGAATTGTATCTGTCCCAGCCTTGTTTGTTTTACCAAAATACAACACCTCGCATTTATCCAAATTAAACTCCATCTGCCACTCCTCAGCCCATTTAGCCAACTGATCAAGATCTCTTTGTAATCTTAGATAACCTTCCTCACTGTTAACTATACTAACAATTTTGGTGTCATCTGCAAACTTAATAGCCGTGCCAAATTGTTAATACAAATGACAAACAAGAGTGGACCCAGTACCGATCCCTCAGGAACACCACTGGTTACAGGCCTCCAGTCTGAAAAACAACCCTCCACCATCACTCTGTCTCCCACCGTCAGACCTAATTTTGTATCGAATTGGCGAGCTGTCCCTGGATTCCATGTGATTTAATTTTACTAATTAGTTTACTATGTTTTCTCGACTTTGAGTTTTCATGTATCTTGTTGAATTGGACCTCACCCACCTTCTGATGTGGGTTAGAGATACTGCGCTGACTCTACTCACCTCTCACCCCAATGAGGAGGTTGGTGTGGTGAGCTGAGCTGAGCAAATAGCCCGCTGCCCTAGACCTGTGTCACTCTGTGTGTGCTGAGAGCCATATTGTTCCTGCTCAGGATTTGCCATTGTAAGCAAGTCCCCCCCACCATGGTCACTGCCTCTCCCGACACCCTCACTCCCTCCAACCCTGGAACCCTCTCGCTCCCTCCGGCTCACTGCTTCCCTCTCCAATCCTCTCACTCCCTCCTACACACAACCTCACTCCCTCCTACACACAACCTCACTCACCTCCCCACCCACCCATTCACTCACTTCATTCACCACATTACTCAATATCCCACTCACCCCTCCTCACTCACTGCCTCACACAATTCCTCAATCATCCCCTCACTCAACACCTCCCTACTTACCCCCTCACTCATCTCCTCAATCAAGTCCTCCTCACTCACTCCCTCACACTATTCCTCAATCACCCTTTCACTCATCACCTCCCTCAAGCCTTCACTTACCCACCTCCTCACTCAGCGCCTCAGGAACGCAACTCAAATTTATTCTGTTTTTTTAATGAGGAAGTTTTTTTGTTATTCACATGTTTAGAACACTTTTTCAGAAACACATTGGGAATGCTAAACGAGATATAGCTGGACATGATCAATGGTGCACTTGGTCAGCACGAGTACAGTGCTGAGGGACTGCTGCACTATCGGAGTGGCCATCCTTTGGGTTGGAGATGATAACCGTAGGCCCCAGCTAACTCCCTGAGGAAAGAGCCTGGTCAGTCAACCCACAGGCTCTTAAATACCCTCTGGGCAATTCAAGACAGACATAAGTGTTGGCCCGGCCAGAGACACCCACGTCCTGGGAACAAATGAAAAGATTAAAGATTCCCTGACTATCGAAAGAGGATCGGGTGAATTCTGGGTGCTGAACAGCTATTCTTCAAATGATAAAAACAGACCATTCCTCCCCCTCCGTAGCTCTTTGTGGGATCTTGCTGTACGCACATTGCCTGCTCTTTCCTACATTACGTAAGCAACTGCCCTCCTGAAAATAATCAGGAGAGACAACATACAAATGTAAGGCCTTTCTTTTTCCTTTGAAGTCAGGCGCTGAATTTGCCAACACAACATACACTGCACTTTAGAAGTAATTAGCACTGTGGGATGTTTCTGTGAGAGGATGATTTGAAGGTGGGTCTGCACTCTGTTTTCAACCCTATAATTTTCATCAACTTCATCCATTTACATTTTCAGAAGTATACACTTACGGGAAGTACACACAAAAAGTTAAATTATTTGGAAGGATACTATTTTATTAAGCAGTAGTAAGACAGCTCCTGACTGTCTGAAGAGTTTTGAGTGTGATATTTACACTGACAAGTTGAGTGGATCTATGAATGGTTAAGAAATTAGTATTTGGAATTGTGGATTTGAAGATGTGATTGGCGTTGAATGGAATGTCACCTCCTGTGTAGAAATTGTCTAAAACATACACTTTAGCAGAAGGGCCTCCTTTGGGAAGGAGAAGGTAAAAACTATTGTCAGAACGAGTAGGTGAACAGTGTCTGCTTTGCAAAAGGAATTGAATATCTCAAGGGTTAATTCCTCCTCCAGCCATGGGCTCTGGCATTCTGCAGAACACTTTCCCGTGTGACTGTACTTTAAACAGAGGTCTGCGATTACTCAGCCAGGCAGTCACCAAGTTTATGTTACCGCTGCTTGAAAAATAAAGCCTAACAGACTGAAAGGTTAGAGTCTTGGCACCAGCTCAGAAGTGGCGCTGTGCACAACCATGGACCCACTCTGCTCGTGTAATCCAGGGCTTTCTTCTGTTTGGGTGAAGGGCTAACCAATCTACTAGCCATAGAGCCTGGCCTCGCTCCACAGACAATAAAACAAGGATATCATATGCCCCGCCAAACCCGCATCAGGAGGAACATTCTTTCCTAATTATTCCATACCATGAGGAGGAGGATTGGGACATCCCAGTTAATGCATGACTGCTCCCCTAATAAAGAACAGCGAGAGCAGTTCAGTCATCGTCTGGCTAATGGATGTTTTACTGACAGTACCCTCTCACTCCCATTTTACAAGCAATTCCAACCATTTATTCAGCATTCTGACGAGTTTCCCAGACTCCCCTGGCCTCCAGATCTGCCAAATGTCCATTTTCCTTGCCTTTTCTTCACCTGGTTGAGTTGAGGGATGTCAAAGTTGAGAATGGGACATTGTTTTGTCCTTGCTCAATGCCAGCACTCATAGGTCAGGTACATTACCACACAGCAATGCAAGAATGTGTCAGACAGCTTATCTAGCCTGCTCTACCATTCAAAACAACAATGACTGGGATATTAACATCAACTTCTCCTCCCTCCCATCTCCTTCAGTCTTTGAGTCTCTTTGTGCCCATCACAAGGCATTGATATTTCACTCATTGACTGAGCAGCTGCAGCCCCCTGAAGTGCAGACTTCCAAAGATTCACAATCCTCTGCCTGACCTCACCTCAGTCCTTCGTATCGTGAGATTGTGACCTCTTCACCAAGAGGTACCATCTCTCAGCATCTGCTCAGGTCGCCCAGTTGTAGGAAGGATATTATTAAGCTGGAAAGGGTTCAGAAGAGATTTACCAGCATGTTGCCAGGTAGAAAGGATGGATAGGCCGGGACTTTTTTCACTGGAGCGTTGGAGGTTGAGAGGTGACCTTATAGAGGTTTATAAAGTCATGCCGGATATAGATAAGGTTAATGCTGGGTGTCGTTTCCCTAGGTTGGGGGATTTCAAGACTAGGGGACATATTTTTAAGGTGAGAGGGGAGAGACTTTAAAAAGACATGAGAGGCAATTATTTTATACAGAGGGTGGAATTGAACGTCTTGAGAAAGTGATGATATGAGTACAGTTACAACAATGAAAAGATACTTTGATAAGTGCATGAATAAGAAATGTTTGGAGGAATATGGAGCGTAGGCAGAGGGACTAGTTTAGTTTGGGATTATGGTTGGCATGTACTGGTTGGACCGAAGGGTCTGTTTCCATACTGAGTGACTCTATCTGCCAATCCCTCACAGTTTCGATTAAGGCATAAATGGCATGTTGCTCCTCATGTTGGGAATGATTCTGATCGGAGATGAACAACTTGTACTCCATCTATTTAATAATTCTAATATCTTCGCAGCCACTGGCTACATGAGTAACTCGGGGACAAGTTGTTGCTGAATTGAGGCAATATGTGTCTTGTGGGATCAGCTGGCTTGAGATCGCTCACATTCATTTCCCTCAGTTATTCTTGCACAAGGAAGGACAATTATCACTAACGTATGAAATATTTCAAGGCACTTTACAAAGGGGAATGAACCAGATGAGGAGTCTTGACCCAAAGGCTGTTCTCGTTGAGCATGTGTTTTAAAGGAAGATTGAAGAGCAGGGAAGCCACATAGAGCTGAGCAACAAGTACTCAGTCATGGCCTGGAGTTGGGCAGCATGCTGGCTCAATGGTTAGCACTGCTGCCTTACAGCACTAGGGAGCCAGGTTCAATTCCAGCCTCGGGTGACTATGTGTATGTGGAGTCTGTACAATCTCCCTGTGTCTGCTTGGGTTTCCTCCCACAATACAAAGATGTGCAGGTTAGGTGTATTGCCCATAGCCTTCAGATTAGGTGCATAAGTCAGGGATAAATGTAGAGTAATAGGGTAGGGGAATGGGTCTGGGTAGGTTACTTATTGGAGGGTCTGTATGGACTTGTGGGGTCAAAAGGGATTCTAATGACCTCTGAAGTGCTATCACACCAATCGGACTCAGTCGGCTTTATGATGGAGGTTCACACAAGAGATGGGTGGATTGAGGGAACAATCAATGCCTGGTTGGTCCTCAAACACAACATGGTCCCCTCTACACAGGAGAGATCAAACACAGACGAAAATGAGGACTGCAGATGATGAAGATCAGAGTCAAGATTAGAGTGGTGCTGGAAAAGCACAGGAAATCAGGCAGCATCTGAGGAGCAGGAAAATCGACGTTTTGGGCAAAAGCCCTTCATCAGATTCGTTTTGCCTGAAATGTCGATTTTCCTGCTCCTCGGGATGCTGCCTGACCTGCTGTGCTTTTCCAGCACCACTCTAAACTTGACAGAGATCAAACACAGACTGGGTGCCTGCAGAACACATACACTCAGTCCACACTTGCCGTTTTAACTGCACACCTTGCTCTCGTTCTCAATTTCTATCCTCAGTCTATGATAGTACCCCGGGGAACCCAATGCAAGCTGTTCAAACAGCACCTCATCATCCAACTGAGTACTTTACCATCTTCTGGAATCAACATCAAGTTCATGATCTCTGTCCTCGATTTCAATTCATCTTACTCTGCCAAGTGCCAGTCTATATCTAATATTAATACCTTTGTTTTCAGAGAGAGCTACATTTTACTCTGATATTAATATTCCCTCTACATCAATGCTTTGTTTCGTTATTACAACCATCCCAGTCTGTTTGCCTTTTGCTCTACAACATCTTTGTTATTTACTCTCTCTCGTCTTTTAATCTTCCTTTGACCTTCCTTTTCATTCTCATGACCCTTCACCCCCCCTTCTCAACAGTACAAAACCATTATATTTCTACCCATTTGCCAGGATGTTGCCTGGCCTGGGGATTTTAGCTGTGAAGAAAGGTTGGTTAGACTGGGTTTGTTTTCACTGGAACACAAGAGGTTGGGAGGGGTCCATCTGATACAAGTTTATCAGATTGTGAATGGCATGGATAGAGTGGAAAGGAAGAGGCTTTTTTCCCAGGGTAGAATTACTAGTGGGCATTGGTTCAAGGTGCAAGGGGGGGGGGAACGGGGCTTAAAAGAGATGTGCGAGGTAAGTTTTTCACACAAAGGGTGGTGATCGCCTGGAACGCGCTCCCAGAGGAGGTGGTGGAAGCAGATACAATAGCAGCATTCAAGAAATACCTGGACAGATACATGAATAAGAAGGGATAAGAGGGATATGGATCCTGTAAGTGAAGACAGTTTTAGTATGGAAGGGCAAACTGTGTCAGTGCAGACTTGAGGGCCGAAGGGCCTGTTCCTGTGCTGTATTGTTCTGTGTTGTATTGCAAAGAAGTCTCACATCAGACTCGAAGTGTTGACTCTGTTCCCCTCTACACAGATACTGACCGACCTGCTGGGTTTCTCCACAGTTTCTGTGTTTTTTAAAATTTCCGATCTCTGAGGTGCACAGACGTGCATATAAAGAATGAAATTTCAGAGGCCCAATTATTGCGGTGAGATTTGTAGACCAGGGATTAGCTTTCTATTTGAGATTTGTTAACTGACATCAAATTTCATGCTGAGATTTGAACCCAGGTCCGCAGAACACTAACCTGAGATTCTGAATTATTACCAGTGACATTACCACTACAGCACTGCCTCTCCTATTGATAACATACAAACTGTGTCTCTATCATAGAATCCCTACAGTGTGGAAGCAGGCCATTTGACCCATTGCATCTGCACCAACCTTCCAAAGAGCACCCAGCTCAAATCAAACTGATCCCTGCATGTCTCATGGCTAACCAATCTAGCCTGGCCGCGCCTGGACACTGCAGGCAATTTAGCATGGCCATTCTACCTAACTGGCACATCACTGGATATTGGGAGGACATGGAGCACCTGGAGGAAACCCATACAGACACGGGGAGAATGTGCAAACTTCACACTGACAGTCGCCCAAGGGTGGCATTGAACCTGGGTCGCTGGTGCTGTGAGGCAGCAGTGCTAACCACTGAGCCATCCTGCACCCATTCAGATTGACAGATTTGCCTGGGGTTAAGTTCATGACTGCAACTGTAGTGTAACAGAGTTCTGGTCACAATGTGTTTTATTATGGGTGAGAGATGGAGAATGAGAGTTCAGAGGGATGGTGAGGTGAATCCAAATATATTTGTCGGTGAAAACCAAACACAAGTATTTAAAGCCTGCAGGTGGGAGGAGGCAGGGGTGACTGGATGAGGTGAGGAGCTCTGTAATTTTGGGAACAAAACAAGATTTAATTAAGTGAAGAGATGACACAGTGAGGGTTGATTTGAACTTACAGGCAGATGTAGGGAGGAAGAGAACGGCTTTTGAGGTAATTCCTGATGACACCATGCAAATCCTGCCACCACAAAACTACCGATCTATCTTCTCGCCAGGGTAACTACTTGAAAAATATTGTAACGACCAGGACAGGTCAATGGGGTGCCTGTAATGCAGGGCTACTCACACATCATTAATGGTATTTGCTGTCTTCTTAAAAGAAAGTCAATTTATCTCTGACAATTCGCTTTCACGGTTTTTATGCTTTTATTTTTATTCCCAGCTACTTACTTGTCTTGTGTTGAAAAAGAATTCCAGAGTCAAATGGATTTTCAATGGAACCTTAGGACAAAGAATTAAAGTACAGTCTTTATTGTTTGTCTGTCAGTTCCCTGGTTTCCTACATATTCACTGAACTCAAGATCTTGTCGAGGGGATCAATTGGGAGATGTATGTTCCTAACGTTGTATGGACTGTGATCAAGCACCGCACTCCCACTCAACAGCACATAGTCTAGGCTGGTGCAGTACTGGGGGAGGTGCCGCACAGTCAGTGATACTGTCCATAGAAAACTGTGACTTGGGCTGCAGTCACTATTCGATATGCAAAGATATATCCCTCAGCTACAACACTGAAAATCAGATAATGTACTCATTAACACATTGCTGTCTGTGGGAGCTTACTTTGAGCAAAATGGTTGCTGCCTTCCTGACATTACAACAGCGACTACCCATCCAAAAGCACTGCAGTGGCTACAAAATATTTCAGGATGCCCTGCGGTCATGCCAGGTGCTATATAAACATAGATTCTTCCTCTCTTTCATTCCAAGGCAATACAGATAAATGACACTCACAAAAGCGCAGTTTCTTCCAGTCCTGAATAAAGTGAGCTTCAAGCTATAACTCCATACATAGACATGATTAAATGCAGTCTAATAAAACTTGACAAGACAGGCCAGAGAGTATCTTGAGATACTGTTCCATTGTAAAAGGAATCATGTTTTTAAAACCAAATGTTGGCTTTGGAGACAGAAACATAAATCGTCCATTTTCAAGGAAGTGTTAGCTAAAGAGAGTGGAGTGCAGAGTAGGAAATATTACGCACCAGTTAAGCAGATACATTGCCAGTAGGATCTGTCCATCAGTCAGATCTGAATGAAGAATGCCCCGAGAGTGTTGGACAGTGAGTTGCTCAGACCCATTGTTAGTGGTATTTGCTGTCTTCTTAAAAGAAAGTCAATTTATCTCAGGCAATTCGCTTTCACGGTTTTTGTGCTTTTATTTTTATTCCCAGCTACTTACTTGTCTTGTGTTGAAAAAGAATTCCAGAGTCAAATGGATTTTCAATGGAAACTTAGGACAAAGAATTAAAGTACAGTCTTTATTGTTTGTCTGTCAGTTCTCTGGTTTCCTACATATTCACTGAACTCAAGGTTTTGCCGAGGGAACCAACTGGGCACAATCACTGACAATAAACTCCAGCTGCAATAACATAGAAACAGGAGCAGAACTGGGCCATTCAGCCCATCACATCTGCTCTGCCATTCAAGATCATGGCCGATCATCCAACTTAATATCCTTCTCCAACTTTCTCCCATACCTTTTGATCACCTTAGCCCTAAGAATTATATCAGACTCCATCTTGATAACGTTCAATCGCAGAATCCCTACAGTGTGGAAGCAGGCCATTCGGCCCACTGAGTCCACACTAACCCACCGAACATCCCATCCAGACACACCCCGCTACCTTATCCCTGTAACCCTGAATTTCCCATGGCCAATCCATCTAGCATGTACATCTCTGGACACTATTGTCAATTTAGCATGACCAATTCACCTGACCTGTACACCTTTGGACTGTGGGAGGAACCGGAGCACCTGGAGGCAACCCACACAGACACGGGGAGAATGTGCAAAACAAAAAGTCATCTGAGGGTGGAACTGAACCTGGCACTGGGAGGTAGCAGTGCTAATGACTGAGTCACCACTCCATTCTTTAGGGTTACTGGTCATTGAGAGTGGATACCTTTTCCTTATCACTAGCCTAGAGATGCTGAAACCAACTGTAGCTTCCAAATTGCCAGTACAAATCAGATCAACTAACCCAGCAGAGTCTGCAACACTATTTATCCACTGAGCGTTCCCTGACTGCAAGAACAATCACACGTCCTGCTATGCACTGGGTATCTAGTGCAACGCGAATCTTGTTAATGTATTATAAAATAAGTGAATACACTTGGTTTATATTGGCACTCCCATTAGCAGACAAAATGAATCGGAATGCAATGATGCCTGGTCATTGACAATTTGCTCTCAGGATTTGAATGTTGCAGGAAAGGTTGGTGTTTATTTTCCTCATAGTCTTAAGAAGGTGGTGCATCTGTCTGGCGCCTTGCAAATTCCCAAGATGTCTCAAAGGGTTTTACAGCCATTGAAGTACTTTGAAAAAATAAAAAGTTAAAAAAATCACCCAACACCAGGTTATAGTCCAACAGGTTTATTTAAAAATCATCACAACCACCTGATGAAGGAGCGTCGCTCCGAAAGCTAGTGCTTCCAAGTCAATCTTTTGGACTATAACCTGGTGTTGTGGGATTTTTAACTTTGTCCACCCCAGTCCATCAGCGGCTCCTCCAAATTTTGAAAAAGTAGTTACTGTGGAAAATAGGACACCAACCAGCTCAGCAAAAACCACCACATGCAATATGATAATGTTTTAAATTGCAGTGGTGGAGGGATAGAATAAGGTCTCTGTGTTGCTTTGAAAGAATCTTGTGGGATTTTTCACTAATCCTAACCCTACCTGAAAGACACTACATGAGACACACTAGGCGGAAGTGGATACTGCAGATGCTAGATTAGAGTCAAGATTAGAGTGGTGCTGGAAAAGCACAGCAGGCCAGGCAGCATCCGAGGAGCAGGAGAATCGATGTTTCGGGCAAAAGTCCCGATGAAAGGCTTTTGCCCGAAATGTCGATTTTCCTGCTCCTCGGATGCTGCCTGACCTGTTGTCTTTTCCAGCACCACTCTAATCTTGACACTACACTAGACACAGCCAGTACTTCAGACAGTGCAGCACTCCCTCAGCACTGCCCAGTGAGTGTCAGCCTGTTGATATGTGCTTCTGATACTGGAGTGGGACTCGCATTTAAAATACTTGGTCTCAGAAGTGTTAGCCAATGGGGCGAACCTGATGATAGTGAGACTGGTTGTAGGCAAGCTGACACTTTATGGAGAGAAATCGGAGTTAGCATTTCAGATTGAGTGACTCTTCCTTGGAACTCTGAAGGCAGCGGACGGGTTCTGAAAAAGGGTTTCTGGACCTGAAAGGTTAACTCGGATTTCTTTCCACAGATGCTGCCAGACCTGCTTAGCTTTTCCAGCAATTTCTGTTTTTGCTTCTGATTTCCAGCATCCACAGTTCTTTCAGCTTTTTCTTACAATTTCATAGAATCATAGAACCCCTACAGTGTGAAAGTAGGCCATTTGGCTCATCGAGTGCAGACCGCTCCTCCGAATACTATCCCACCCAGAGCCATGCCATCTCACCCTATCCCTTTAACATATGCACAGTGTGGCACGGTGGCTCAGTGCTTAGCACTGCTGCCTCACAGCACCAAGGACCTGGGTTCCATTTCAGCCTCGGGCGACTGTCTGTGTGGAGTTTGCACATTCTCCTCGTGTCTGCGTGGGTTTCCTCTGGGTGCTCCGGTTTCCTCCCACAGTCCAAAAAATGTACAGGGAAGGTGAATTGGGCATTCTAAGTTGCCCATACTGTTCAGGGATGTGTAGGTTAGGTGCATTAGTCAGGGGTAAATGTCGAGTGTAAGGGAGAGGATCTGGGTGGGTTACTCTTCGGAGGGTCGGTGTGGACCTGTTGGGCTGAAAGGCCTATTTCCACACTACAGGGATTCTACGATTTCTTTAAAAAAAGACCTGCATTTCCCATGACTAATCCACCTAGCCTTGACATCCCTGAACACAAGTTATAATAGGCCAACCACCTGGCCTGCACATCTTTGGTCTGTGGAAGGATACCCACACAGACACAGGGAGAACGTGCAAACTCCTGTCGCCTGAGCGTGGAACTGAACCTGTGTCCCTGATGCTGTGAGGCACCATTTATGCTCATCATTTTCTTTAGGTCTCGGGAAGCCATCAAGCTCAGGCTGTTTCTCTCATTCCTGCTTTTCTTAGCCTCCCACACATCACACAATGTTTTTGTTTCTTGAACATCTCTGGATCAAAGCAGCTAAAGGGATGGAATTAGGGACAAAACTGTTAACACCCCAGTCCCTCAGGGGATGGGCTAGGTAAGGGTCAGGCACACAGCATACAAGAATGCCAGCTCCCATTTCAGTCTTGCCGGAGAGATCCCAGGGTAAACATTCAAAAGCAGTTTCATTGTTTAAGCTTCAGCAAGGGAGTTACAAGTCTCCTCAAAACTCACTAAGGAAGTTAGGTCTTTCACTTTGGGTCTGTTGGTTGCCAAGTCTGTGGGGAAACATCATGTGTCTTCAATTGGAGTGGGAGAAAAAAAATTAACATGACAGAAAGCGCGGAGCTATAAACTTCACAGGATGAAGACTTGGAGGAGCTACGCAAGAGCTTGTCATTAAAAACCAAACAAGCTCCCAAAACACAGAGGAAGGATGCTGGGATGGATCTCCAGCCACATGTTGCTAATATCCATTGGCACAGCATTTACATACAGGCACGGACACAGACACGAACTGACATACACAAACACTCACATACAGAGGCATATCCATGCACACATACACATGTACATCCATACACACATAAACATGCGCACATTGACACACACAGGCACACACATATATAGACACATCCATACACATGAAGCATGCAAACACACTCATACTTAGACACATACACACTGATACACATAGAGACATATCCATACACACTGATACACATAGAGACATATCCATACACACTGATACACATAGAGACATATCCATACACACTGATACATATGCACACACACACAGACACACAAAGATACATATAGATGCACAGACACATATTTGCACATGTGCACATACATGTAACTACAGATACATGCAGAGGTATGCAAATATGCACACACAGACCCACATAGAGACACAGACACAAACACACTTACACAGAGAGACTGACTGACACTCATACACACTTACACAGAGAGACTGACTGACACTCATACACACTGACACAGAGAGACTGACTGACACTCATACACACTTACACAGAGAGACTGACTGACACTCATACACACTTACACAGAGAGACTGACTGATACTCATACACACTTACACAGAGAGACTGACTGACACTCATACACACTTACACAGAGAGACTGACTGACATTCATACACACTTACACAGAGAGACTGACTGATACTCATACACACTTACACAGAGAGACTGACTGACACTCATACACACTGACACAGAGAGACTGACTGACACTCATACACACTTACACAGAGAGACTGACTGACACTCATACACACTGACACAGAGAGACTGACTGACATTCATACACACTGACACAGAGAGACTGACTGATACTCATACACACTTACACAGAGAGACTGACTGACACAAACACACTTACACAGAGAGACTGACTGACACAAACACACTTACACAGAGAGACTGACTGACACAAACACACTTACACAGAGAGACTGACTGACACTCATACACACTGACACAGAGAGACTGACTGACACTCATACACACTTACACAGAGAGACTGACTGATACTCATACACACTTACACAGAGAGACTGACTGACACAAACACACTTACACAGAGAGACTGACTGACACAAACACACTTACACAGAGAGACTGACTGACACTCATACACACTTACACAGAGAGACTGACTGACACTCATACACACCGGAAATACCACAGAGCATCCACCATTTTGGAATGCATTTCAGTGTTTTCCCTGCATCGACAAATATTGCTCTCGGGCAACTTCTTTATGAATTCTTACTTTCTTTAATATTTTTCACTGATTGTAAGCATCATAAATGCACTTATAAAATATTTCATAAAATATTCAAAATAAGAGTTACTGCCAACAACTCTATAATTGAATCCAGACTCAGGCTAAGGGGGACACGGTTGATCATGACGTAACCACAACTCTGTGATTCTGACATTCCCTTGGTGTGTTTAGGAATGAAGGAACGTAAGAACAGGATGAGGCCATTCTGCCTCTTGAGCCTGCTCCTCCATTCCGGATCATGTCCAATCATCTCCCTTATTCCCATGTTATCCCTCTATCTCTTGATGTCAATATTAACTCGAAATCTATCAATTTCCATCAGGAACATACTCGATGACTGAGCTTCCACAGACTCTGGGGAGAGAATTCCAAAGATTCACTCCCCCCACCCCACCCTGGAGTGAAGAAGTTCCTCTTCATCTCAATCCAAAGTGGTTTACCCTTTGCTCTGAGATGGCGCCCCTGGCTGTAGGCTTCACAGTCAGAGAAAACATCCTTTCTGTGCCTACCTGGTCTATCCCTTTGAGAATGTCATAAGTTCGGGAGCAACTCTTATTTTGCTAAGCTCTGAGGGATACAGACCCAGTCTTCCCATGGGACAATCCTTCCATTCGGGAAATCCGTCTGGTGGATCTCTGAATCACTGCCTCCTTCCTTGGCAAGAGAGCCAGACCTGCACACTTTACTCCAGATGTGGTCTCACAAGTGTTATGCAATTGGTGTCTTTATTCCCGTACTCAAACCCCCTTCCCACAAAGGCTAACAGACCATTTGCCTCTTGCTGTGCCTGCACTGTCAGTTACTTATGAACAAGGACATCTAGATCCCTGTGGATATCAAAACTTCCTAATCTCTCATCAGTTAAGTAAAACAGCAAACTTTGTTTTAATTGGCACCCTATGACCTAGCACGCTCAATAAACCAGCAAAGATTATACACCTTAAATAACTATTATTCTGTCCAATTATTACAGCTTTTTAAAAATTTATTTGCTTCAATGCAACAAACTTGTGGTTCAATTGAATGGCCACATGAAATATTAACAATTGATTCAATTTCAAGTCAATTTCTGTTCAAATAGCACAATGTACGAGTAATCACTTGAGTGAGAAGACTCTCTGCCAGTTAATTTTATTTAAGTGCTAATAGAGTCACAGAGTCATAGAGATGTACAGCATGGAAACAGACCGTTCGGTCCAATCTGTCCATGCCGACCAGATATCCCAACCCAATCTAGTCCCACCTGCCAGCACCTGGCCCACATCCCTCCAAACCCTTCCTATTCATATGCCCATCCAAATGCCTCTTAAATGTTGCAATTGTACCAGCCTCCACCACTTCCTCTGCCAGCTTCATAACATCTTTCTGATAGGAAGGAGACCAGAATTGCACACAATATTCCAACCTTGGCCTAATCAATGTCCTGTACAGCCGCAACATGACCTCACTTAATGCTGTAAACAGTGATGTGTATACTCCTGTATTATGTTTCTGTAACTTAATGTGTGTTTTTACATTGATTGTGTTGACCATTTGATCAACTGGAATATTTAATTAACTGACATGCTCCTGGTCCCACAGGTGCTGGTAAATAAAAACTTTGCTGTCCTACGTACCTCTGTTGAATCAAAGTGGATCACTTCACACTTATCAAAGTTATATTCCATTTGTTGTGCTCCTGCCCATATACACAGCCTGCTTAAATCTCCTTGAAGCCTCCCTTTCCCAATGAGGTTTATTTCTGCCAGTTTAACATCGATTGAATTGTGGTGGTGTGATTGTTTAAATCACAGCTAATAAAAACAAAAGGGTTTTTAACTTCTACAATACACATTTCAAAAGATGTAACTGAATTTATTCAATTAATACACATATGTTTGACCAAAAATTAAACGTTTGCACTGACAAACAACAGGCTGTAATGGCTAAAAGAAAAACCCTGAAAGAATTGTAGATGTTGTAAATCAGAAACCAAAACAGATAGTGCTGGAAAAGCTCAGCAGGTCTGGTAGCATTTGTGAAGAGAAATCAGAGTTAAATCAGGGACCCTTCCTCAGAAAAGGCTGTAATGGCTGCTCAATTGTGTGAGCTCCTCTGATTTAAGGATTTATTTGGCTGTAGGAACTATCATTCACCATTCCAGGGGAAAGCAGTGAGAGGGGTTCTATTCTGTGGAAAGAGTGAGAGGGGTTCCTCCAGACAGACCGAGTGGGACTCAAAGAATAGTGCTATAGAATGTCTGCTGAATCCTTATGAAATGAAAAAGCCTTTACCTGTAGGCCCTGCATTTCCATAGTGCAGTGTCAAAAGTCAAACCGTTTCAGACAGAATGGACAGCTGGCCGTTCTCCATGATCGAGACTGTCATATTGTCATATCTCATTCACAGTTGAAAACTTGCAGTAACCCTTCATTCATGGAAAAGCCACAATTTATGATGCATATTCCAGTTTTGTCTTACTTTGGTAGATTCCCACAGAGTTTTTATCTTCTGCAAACATGGAAATATTTCATTTGGCCCCGAATCCAAATCATGGCTCTAGGTTGTGAACAGCTCAGGCCTGAGAATGATCCTCGTGGTAGCTGACTACCCATAGTGGAGTTCTATTATCAGGCATTTAAGATAAGCCAGGCCAGTATGTGACATTTCCCGGTTATACCGCTATGTTTTTCCCTTTATTGTTGGGTAACCACAGATTTACATTTGATTAAGCCACAGTTCACTGAGGAAACCATTTTTCTGTCCATCTGTAGCACTGTTTCCCTCTCACCATGGACCTCTCTCTAACAAAGATCCATACCCTACTCAGTGTCCTCCCTCACTACTGCCACCTAGTACTGGACGGTCCATTAATAATGTTTGATTTGATTTATTTATTTATTGTCACGAGCATTTTGTTATTAACTACAGTGAAAAGCGCTGTATAGTATCACCCTCCCAGCGCCATCTTAAAACGTCTTTCAGGTATTTGCAGCAAGGGTCACTGACCAAAGGTTCTGATTGGAAGAAAGTAGGAAAGTCCAGGTTCAAGTCTCACCTGTCACCCCCCCAAAAAAAACCCATGTCTCAACAGATTAGAGATATAGATATATACAGCACGGAAACAGACCCTTCGCTCCAACTCATCCCATGCCGAGCAGACATCTCAACCTAATCTAGTCCCACATGCCAGCATTTAGCCCACATTCCTCGAAACTCTTCCTATTCATATACCCATTCAGACGCCTCTTAAATGTTGCAATTGTACCAGCCTCCACTACTTCCTCTGGCAGCTCATTCCACCCTCTGCGTGAAAACGTTGCCCCTTAGGTTTCTTTTATATCTTTCCCCTCTCTCCTTAAACCTATGCCCTCTAGTTCTGGATTCCCGCACCTCAGGGAAAAAGAACTTATTTATTTATCCTATCCCTCATGATTTTATAAACCCCTATAAGGTCACCCCTCAGCCTCCGATGCCCCAGCCTCTTCAGTCTCTCCCTTTGGCTCAAATCCTCCAACCCTGGCAACATCTTGATTAAAAATATCACACAACTGGAAGATAAGGAAGGAACTTTGTTCCTGAAACACTTCACTGGAAAATGTCTTCACACATTCACCATAGGGAGGGGAGGAAGCATGTTTGCTGTTCTGTGCCACATATGAACTTTAGAAGAGGATTTTTAATATCCTTCGGTGGAGATAAAGTACCGCTTGATTGTCAACAATCAACTGAAGTTATACAAGACCACACCTAGAGTACTGGGTACAGATTTGGTCTCCCAATCTAAATAGGATACACTTGCCAGAGAGGGAGGTGTAATAGACTAATGCTGGGAATGGCAGGATTGTCCTGTGAGGGAAGATTAGTTCAACTGGGCCTGTATTCACTCAAGTTTCGAAAAATGAAAAGGATCTGATTGAAAAGTATGAAATTCTACAGGACTGTGCAGACTACATGTCGGGAGGATGTTTCCCCTGATTGTAGAGTTGAGAAGCAGGTGTCACAGTCTCAGTATAGGCCTCATTTAGGAATGAGATGAGAGAAAAATATCTTTTCTCCAAGGTAGTGAACTTGTGGAATTCTCTACCACAGAAGGTTGTAGAGGTGATCACTGAATATATTCAAGAAATATAGTTTTTTTTAGATTTTAAAGGTGTCATCAGGTATGGAGAGAAGTGGGAATAAGGTAGTGAGGTCAAGGATCAGCCATGATCACTCCTGATCCTAGTTTCTCCTGTGCCCAAGCAAAGTGATTCAAATCGCGGCCCTCATTAACCTTTGCCCTTTGGCCATCTGCCCTCTGCTAGCTAGATGCCAATAACAAGCAGTAACATTCGCCAGGTTGTGAGAGAACAATGGAACCAAAATGATGGGTGGATGGAAAATGGAACAAATACCTGTCACACACTCCCAGTGACACAATGGGCAGGTTCCAGGGCACACTTTTAACAGTATTCCTTGAAGCCACATTGAAATTCTTTCTGCTAAGTTGCAGCTACGGTTTGAACAGAAGGCAAAGTAACATATACCATAAAAACTGACTGTAAATTCTGTGCACTAATTGCTGTTCACTGGAGAGGATATCAACCCACAAACCTCCTCTGGGGCTTCCTCCGAGTGCAATGATGTATGAGCTTTCAATTTTTTTTAGGATGCATCAACAACAAAACAACCTCCCTTTGTACAACATCGTTAATGGAGTAAAACTTCCTGATTCACTTCATAGGACCATTATCAGTTAAAAACTGACACTGAGCCAATCAAGATACAAGTGATCAAAAGCTTTGTTTGGGAGTAGGTTTTAAAGAGTCTTTTCAAATCTTGCCATCTACTTGTGCTGAGTAAATCCAATGCCTATCATTCTTCTAAGCTTCCTCACAAGTCCAATGGCACTAGTTTTAAAAACTATGCATTAAAAAAAATGCATATTTTAGTAAGAAACTGACTTCTAGACATCAGTGAAGCTAGCTCATGATTCTGTATGATTACTCATGCAGAGTGGTCTAGGCACTTTTATTTCAAATGATATATCTTGGGATAAACATATTTTCAGCTGTTCTAAAAAATAGCACAGCGTTACTGGAATGCTATTTAACGGAAGGAGAGTAACATGATTACTCTCACAAAATGCTGGGTGAATGAATTCAAATTCACTTTATTGTCACATATACTCACATGAAAAGATTACAAGTCACTACCTACGGCGCCATCTTAGGTACAAAGGTACAGATTCTTCAGTACAAGTTCTCAGGAAATAAATTAGAAAAATAAAGAAATAAAAGCCCAGCATCACAGACCTTCATGCCATCTTACACACAAAATTCTAAAATCGTAGGACTAAATTAGAAAAATGAAGAAATATAAAGCTCAGAATAACTATCCTTCCAAAACCAGACCATGCTAGGCCTCACCGCAAGGCTGTTCAGGCTTGGAGACAGCTCTGAGGCCGGGAATCCACACTGAGGCGGGAAATCCACACTGAGGCGGGAAATCCACACTGAGGCTGGGAGCCCACACTGAGGCGGGAATGCACAATGAGGCCGGGAAACCATACTGAGGCTGGGAGTCCAAACTGATGCGAGAAATCCATACTGAGGCTGGGAGCCTACACTGAGGCCAGGAATCCACACAGAGGCTGGGTATCCATGCTCAGGCCAGGAATCCATACTGAGGCCGGGAGTCCACACTGAGGCTGGGAGTCCACACTGAGGCCGGGAGTTCACACTGAGGCTGGGGACCCACACTAAGGCCGGGAATCCACACTGAGGCCGGGAGTTCATACGGAGGCGGGAAATCCACACTGAGGCCGGGAGTCCACACTGAGGCCGGGAGTCCACACTGAGGCCGGGAGTTCATACTGAGGCCGGGAGTCCACACTGAGGCCGGGAGTTCACACTGAGGCCGGGAGTCCACACTGAGGCCGGGAGTTCACACTGAGGCCGGGAGTCCACACTGAGGCCGGGAGTCCACACTGAGCCGGGAATCCAAGCTGAGGCTGGGAATCCATACTGAGCCCAGGAATCCACATTGAGGCCGGGAGTCCACACTGAGGCCAGGAATCCACACTGAGGCCAGGAATCCACACTGAGGCTGGGAATCCACACTGGCATCACCTCAAATCTCCCACACACTAGGCCTTGTAATCACATGGTCTGCTAATACACAATACCCATTGTTAGCCACTAACAGTGCCCATTAGCAGCCATTCATTCTCCTAGGCCGACTATTATCCACTCCTTTGTCTGTCCAACCACTTGTCTCACTTTTTGGGCTCTATCTCCACCTATCTTTTACTCCTTAACCCCTCTCCCTGCCCTATCTTTTGCACAAAAAAAAGCTTTTTCCTAGTTATTATCAGTTCTGAGGAAGGGTCACTGGAGCCAAAACGTTAACTCTGATTTCTCTCCTTACATGTTGCCAGACCTGCTGAGCTTTTCCAGCAATTTCTGCTTTGGTTTCTGATTTACAGCATCCACAGTTCTTTCAGTTTTCATTACATCAATGCCCGATTAATTTACCTTGAAGCAGGTATCATATGATTGATTCGTGGGCGGCACGGTGGCACAGTGGTTAGCACTGCTGCCTCACAGCGCCTGAGACCCGGGTTCAATTCCCACCTCAGGCGACTGACTGTGTGGAGTTTGCACATTCTCCCCGTGTCTGCGTGGGTTTCCTCCGGGTGCTCCGGTTTCCTCCCACAGTCCAAACGATGTGCAGGGTCAGGTGAATTGGCCATGCTAAATTGCCCGTAGTGTTAGGTAGGGGTAAATGTAGGGGTATGGGTGGGTTTCGCTTCGGCGGGTCGGTGTGGACTTGTTGGGCCGAAGGGCCTGTTTCCACACTGTAATGTAATCTAATCTAATCTAATCTAATCTTGACATGAAGGTGGCAACAGCTGAGTAAGCGAAGACTGAGGTCAAAGTTTTTTTAAATCCAGGAGATAAGCCTCTTTCCAAGGTGAAGCAAACCAATCCGAATGGGTAATTGATCAAACCAGCCAAGGGGGCTGCAATGTTTGTAATCCGCGATTCGCCATTCGTCAAATCAATCATTTCCTGGAGACTGGACAATGCCAGGCCTGAACACACAGCTTGCTTGTCTGGGAAAAGAATACTTTATTGCTGGAACAGCACAGCAGGTCAGGCAGCATCCAGGGAACAGGAGATTCGACGTTTCGGGCACAGGCCCTTCTTCAGGAGGGCCTGTGCCCGAAACGTCGAATCTCCTGTTCCCTGGATGCTGCCTGACCTGCTGTGCTGTTCCAGCAATAAAGTTTCAACTTTGATCTCCAGCATCTGCAGACCTCACTTTCTCCTGGGAAAAGAATACGGTCAGTTCTGATATAGCGCGATAGTTCTGTTCCCATACGATCCCACATTATAAAAAAATCGTGTAATAGCCGCGCCATTTAAAACATTGGGACTAGAATAGCATTAGAGCCAACACAGGTAAGGAAAGTTTGTGTTCTACAAATAATGGTCTAAATTATTCAATCGCGTTGTAGCCAGTTCGCATCGAGGAAACGTGCTTGTAGCAGAACCGACCATATAAGAAAGCCTGCCTGGGACAGTTTGGGTAGGCCTCAGTCGTTAATAGGGAGCCAGTTAGCCTGGATGTCCACCAATCAGCACCTTGTTACATTTCCCTCATCAAATTCAACGATGGGGAAGATCAGGTAGGGTGTAAAATCGCCCATTTTGCAGTAAAGACCTAAGTCTAATTTCTAAGCCAAGGCAAAAGGGAAAACCAGTAAAACGTGGAAGTAACTGGTGCTGGTCTTTGCAGTGTAAATGGCTCATAGATATGCTAATAGCTAGAGAGCATCACCCATGTTGTCAGATGATATTATCACATACAGCTAGCACTTGAAAGAAGGAGTTTCTACTGGAGTCCACGTACAGACATTTTGGGATCCCCGCTGAAAGCAAGCTCATTGAAGGATACCTAGGACCAGAAAGAAGCCTGCCCTACTGCTGTAACACACTATGGGTGAGGTACATTACCAAAATATGGGACTTCTGTCCTCACTGTGGAGGACATGCCATCCTTGGGCATTGATCTGATTGGCTGGCTTCTCCAGCAGTAACAATGGTGCCAAAAGCTCTATAGTGGGCCCTGCTGGTTCTGCAGACAGACACAAGCAGAGGCCCAGTCGAATCTGATCTCAGGTGACACTGGGCAACTAGTTCTTCCCACTGGGCAATTTAGTTCTTCCCAGTAATCTGAGGGTGAGTTCAGGGTCAGTGGGAAGGTAGAGGGCTGGACATCCAGCCTATATTATACACTCACCCAATGAAAACATGCCTGGTGAGGCAATGGAATATCTATGCCTCAGTAGATTGTGAAAAAATGTTCATTGGTTTGTGCTGACATGGTTTCCAGATCTGCACTGTCAAAAGTACCCAGAATCTGGTCATCATATTTAAACGTCTTGTATATTCTGAAACTGCAGTCCAGTCAGAACAGTGCTGGCTATTTCCTTTATGAAAGCAAAATACTGTGGATGCTGGAAATTTGAAATATTTTTTTAAAATGCAGATACTGCTGGAGAACCTCAGCAGGTCTGGCAGCATCTATGGAGTGTGTGTGTGTGTGTGTGTGAGAGAGCGAGAGAGAGGGTAGACATATTGAGCTCAATGTAACTTTGAGAACTCTGATGAGAACTCTGATCTTCTCTCTTCACAGATGCTACCAGACCTGCTCAGGTTCCCCAGCATTTTCTATTTTTGTTTTCATCCATTGCCTTGTTTTGCTAGTCCCCCTTCTGGGAATGGTTCCAATGTGTATCAAATCCTAAATGGATGCTGACATATATATGTGTGTATTAGGCATTGTCCTCCAGTGACTCACAGTCATCCCCATCTCAGAGAAGATCTCTGATCCTTTCATTGTGAAGCCTTGAAATGGTGAGAAAACAGCACAGCTTCAAAACCTTAATTCCTTGCTGGCCAGAACTTTAGCCCAGTGCTACAAGGTAGGCACCAGGCTGGTAATTTAAATTGAATTTTCATCTTTGCTAAAACAGTTAACAAGACAGCCTTAAGGAATCATAACAGAATATCACAAAATGCTCTTTTCAGGCTTACATCTCCACTGCAATATCTCTCATTAAATACAAGTCTAGTTCAAGCTATCGAGTGTCACAGTCCTTCAGCAATATTATAATCCAGTATAGTCACATTTTATTGCTGCTTAAACAGTGTAATTGTATAATATTTACACAGGCCAGGCCCATGAAGATGAAGTGATAAGCTACCGGGTGTTTGCAACAGTGAAAATGAGGGCAAAGTGGAATTCTACCTGGTTCAAGGTAAATTTATCAGACCCTGATGTAATGAACACCTCATAGGTTATGGTTTCGTGCAGCTGGCTGTTTCAAAGGGCAGTGCACTCAATGACTTGAGGTGCCATCGCAGTGTAGGAGAGAATGTGAGGAATCACAGAAATATTATAACACAGGAGGAGGAGGCTCTGTGCTCGCTTTTGTTTGTATAGGCACATAATTTCTTACAGACAATCTCCTGCTTTATCTCCAATCCTTTGCGCATTATGGAAACAGGAGGTGGAGCTAGGGGTAATAACGACAAGAACCACGGGTGTTGTAAATCAGAAACAAAGACAGAAATTGCTGGAAATGTTCAGTAGGTCTGGCAGCATCTGTGTTCTGAGGAAGGTTCACTGGACTCGAAACATGAACTCTGATTTCTCTCAGCAGATATTGCCAGACCTGCTGAGCTTTTCCAGCAATTTCTATTTTTGTTCGGGGTAATAACATTGTATTGGGGACGGGGGCGGGAGGGGAGTGAAGACAGTATGTGAGATGGGGGGGAAGGAGTGTGGGGACAGAGTGTGGGGCAGGGGAGGGAAGACAGTAGGTGGGTGGAAGATGGAGTGGGATGGGGGAGGTGTGTGTGGATAGAGTGTTATGGCGGGGGAGCAGTGGGAGGCTAGACAGAATGAGGCTGGGATGTAGTGAAGTGAACAAATGGGTGCAAGAGGTAATGTGTGTTAGTAGGAGAAGATAGCATGGGGGTAAAGAGTTGGGCTCAGGGCAATGATGGATTATGGGATTGGCATGTGGAGGGGAGATGACTTGAGGATGGGATAGCATGAGGGGCAATAGTGTGTAAGGAACCAGACAACATGGGAGAACATTGTGCAGCATACAAAGAGAGAGAAAAGGGTGTGAGGGGTGGCAGATGGATTGATCGTGGAGACCATGTGTGTGGCTTTTTCTAACTCAGTTGGCACTCCCTGTTTAGGGATGGAGTCACACATCAGTTGCAGTGAGCACACAATGGCAGTAGATAGTGGGTGGTGAACGTGGATTGCTGCTATCTACCACTGAAGTCACTGTCATTAACGAGAGTGCAGCGTCAGCACCATTTGATTAATGGCTTTTTATTAATCCCTTATTGCTGAGGAAAAGTATTAACTGTCAAGAACAGCAGCTGTCACCTCGAGATGATCGCAGGAAAAGCCGCCTGATTAGACACTGCAGTTGGGCCCATTATTACGCCAAGGAAAATAAGCACATTGCAGGGAGCTGGATTATTAAAAAGAAATCACAGAATATTGCAGTCATTTATCTGGACGCGTGTAAAACCAAGTTAATTTAAAAACATCTTCTACCGAAGGTGACTCACATCTCACTCCGTGCTGTCGGAAAACAATTTACTGGAGCAGTTTGTTAGACACTGCTAATGACTTCTGTTATTCAGGATGGCCCCTGTCTCTCACAGAGGCAGATGGTGAAGTGCTGCAAAGAACAGAACAGACAATGTCATCCATTGATTGTCCTTATCTGATCCGAGTCTGGCTTGTGGTCAAATGTCACAATTGCCCTCAGAGCCACTGACCTGGTCCAAACCGCTATTTGAAGAGGAGTAGATGTGCGTTTCCTTGCCGACTTGACCATTATTGATCCCTTGACAAATAACTAGAATTGATTAATTAGCGACTGTTGTTAGAATAGGGCTGGTTAGCTCGGTTGGCTGGATGGTGAGTTGGCGATGCCAACTGTGTGGGTTCAATTCCCTCACCAGCTGAGGTTACCACGAATGATTCTCCTTCTCAACGTCTTCCCTTTGCCTGAGGCTTGGTATCTCTGCAATGGCAGAGTAGCTCCATGGTTTTGGTAAGACTGTGGCTACTTTAACATTGCAAAACTATGGGCATGGGTTTCCTGCCCATAAATTGGGCTGCTGCATTTTCTACATTACAACATTGATCACACTTCAAAGGTACTTAATTGACAATAGATTTGTCGAGCCATCCTGAGATGGTGAAAGTTGCTATATAAAATCATCGAAACATAGAAAGTACGTGCAGGGGTAGGCCATCCAGCCCTTCAAGCCTGTACCACTATTCAATACAATCATGGCTGATCATGCAATCTCAGTATCCCATTCCCACCATCTCCCCTTGATCCCTATAGGGGCCACGTCAGCTCCCTCTTGAAAATATCGAAGGAACTGGCCCCAACAGCTTCCTGTGGGAGAGAATTCCACAGGTTCACAACTCTCTGAGTGAAGAAATTCTCCCTCATCTCAGGACTGAATGGCTTAGCCCTTATTCTTAGACTGTGACCCCTGGACTTCCCCAACATTGGGAACATTCTTCCTGCATCTTGCCTGTCCTGTCCCATCAGGATTTTATATGTTTCTATGGGACTCCACCTCATTCTTCTAAATTCCTGTGAGTACAAGTCCAGTTGATCCGATCTTTCTTCATACGTCAGTCTTACCATCCCTGGAATCAGTCTTGTGATCCTTCACTTGACTCCCTCAATGACAAGAATGTCCTTCCTCAGACCAGGAGACCAAAACTGCAGACGTTTGTCAAGGTGTGGCCTCACCAAGGCCCTGTATAACTGCAGCAAGACATCCTTATTCCGATATACTCAAATCCTCTCGCTCTGAAGGCCAGAATGCCAATAACTTTCCTCATTCAGTGACTGTTCCAGCATGACACCTAGATCTCATTTGCACCTCACCTTTTCCTTAACTGTCACCATTCAGATAATAATCTGCCTTCCTGTTTTTGTGACCAAAGTGGATAACTGCACATTTATCTACATTATATTGTGTTTGCCAAGAGTTTGCCCACTCAGCCAGCCTGTTCAAGTCACCCTGCAGCCTCTTAGCATCTTCCTCAACGCACACACTGCCCCCTCAGCTTGGTGTCATCTGCCAATTTGGTGATATTGCATTCAATTCCATCATCCAAATCATTAACGTATATTGTGAACAGCTGGGGTTCCAGCACTGAGCCCTGCAGTACCACTCATCACTGCCTGTCACTCTGAAAAGGACCCATTTATTCCAACTCTCTGCTTCCTGTCTGCCAACCAATTCTCTATCCATATCAAGACATTACCTCCAATACCATGAGTTTTAATTTTCGTTATTAATCTCTTGTAAGTCCTTTGTAAGTCCAGATACACAATATCGACTGATTCACCCTTGTACACGCTACTAGTTACATTCTAAAATAATTCCAGGTTTGTCAAGTATGATTTCCCTGTAGTGAATCCATGCTGACTAGGACCGATTCTGTCACAGCTTCCCAAATGCTCAGTTGTTACATCATCTTTAATTGCATCAGCATTTTCCCTACCACTGATATCAGGCTAAGCAGCCTGTAATTCCCCATTTTCTCTCTCCCTCCTTTTCTAAAGAATGGGGTGACATTAGTTACCCTCCAGTCCATTGAAACTCGATCAGAGTCTATGGAATGCTGGAAAATGATCCCAAAACATCCGTTATTTCTACAGCCACTTCCTTAAGTACTCTAGGATGTAGAGTATCAAACCCTGGGGACTTATCGGGTTTTAATCCCATTAATTTCCCCAATACTATTTCCTGACTAATACGTTAAAAATCACACAACACCAGGTTATAGTCCAACAGGTTTATTTGGAAGCACTATTTAGAAGAATGAGTGGGATCTCATAGAAACAGGTTAGTGCTTCCAAATAAACCTGTTGGACTATAAGCTGGTTTTGTGGGATTTTTAACTTTGTCCACCCCAGTCCAACACCGGCACCTCCAAATTCTGACTAATAAGATTTCCTTTCCTAAATGCATTCTGTAAGTAAGCAATTGCCATAGTCCAACTAATTGTAGGGCTGCTCTGCCATTACAGAGTGATGACTGGCTGTGGTCTAACGTGAGCATCTCCACACCTCAGGCAAGTGGACAGGTTGAGAAGGCGAGTCCTTCATGGTAAGTTCAGTCAGTGCAAGAGTTGAACCCATCCTCTGCATTGCATATCAGCCATCCATCCAGCTGAACTAACCGACCTTCTATTTTGTAAGGCGCACAATGGAAAAATGGCTTAGTGAGTTTGAGAGTGGTCATCAGAATGAGGATAGGAGAAAAGTGGCACTGGTGGATTGGAAGAATAATGTGTAAACCATATCTTTGTACTGTACTGGGCCAGGGTGAGGATTTTCCCACCAGAGAGAATACCTGTCCTATCAAACCTCTAAATTAGTTGAATTATTCGATTAGATCACTCTTCAATATGCTAAGCTCAGGAAATACTAATCAAATTGACAAAACTGTTTTAATGTATAATTGTGGTGAATCTGACCAAAGATGACATATCTTCCCTGGTGTATAGTACCTGGAACGGAATGTGACACATTTACTGGATCTCTATGTAATAAAGGAAAAGATTCTTTCCAATTCCAGTTCCCTTCAGATAACAGTCAATTTTCCAAAAGTCTTTTAGATCATTGTCTGTACCTAGTGCTTTAATGATTTATCTACACGGACACCTACATCCCCTCTGCTTCTCCATAGCTCTTAGCTTCTCACCATTAAAAGAAAATTCCAATTTGATTTTCTCACATACCAAGTGAATGATTTCACACTTGTAGTTTGTCTGCCATCATTGGTCCACTCTTTCCATCTTCCTTCATTAGCATCTCCTCTCATCCACACAACTTAGTATGTCTTCTCACTCAAAGCCATTTGCAGAGATTTCCAGTAAATCTCTTCAGACATGTTATATACATGTCTGGGACAGTTATGATTGAAGGTAGGAATGACAGCTGCATCACAAGAACCTTAGAGCCCATCGTAAGATTTAGTAAACAATACTCTTCTCTATTCCAGTTATTAACAATGACGCGGAGATGCTGAAGGCTTAGCGCAGATCCCAGGGAAACAGTACAATCCAATTCCCGTCAATCAGAGATAAACCATTTATCTTAGCTTTCCGCCACCAACTTCCCAATTAATTACCAATCCACATTGCCCTGATCTAATGCAACTTTTTGAAGACTCGCTTATGCAGAATCTTATCAAAGCACTCCATTTTGGCATCGTTGATGGACAGTTTTGCTATGGGTGTACAGGGAATTGGTGAAAATCCATTAAGAGTATAAAGTACAGATTTGGTCTCCTTATTTAAGAAAACATATAATTAAATTAGAAGCAGTGCAGAGAGGTTTAATCAATTGATTCCTGGGATAAAGGGGTTGTTGTAGGAGGAACTGTTGGACAAGCTGGCCCTGTGCAAATTGGAGTTCAAAGCCATGAGGCTGGCCTAGAACCCAGGTATCCACTACACATTTGAAACTGCTGAACCCTGGCAAAAACGTTGTTTGATTGACAGCTCTGACTCTCTAACATTTACTACTCGTTCTTGGTTAGAATCTATTGCCCATTCCTAATTACCTGACAAATGAATGGCTTTGTCAGCCATTTCAAAGTCACCTCCAAGTCAGAGTCACATTATAAGGCAGACTTGGTAAGACTTCCTTTCATAAAGAGCATTAGTCAATCAGATTTTATTTTAGATTACATACGTTGAATGGTTGCCATTAAGGTGGCTTTTAATCCCAGATTCTATTGAGTTCAAATTTCGGCACCTGCTATATAGAATTCAGAGTCATATCCCGAGAGTGTTATTATTCTAGGGTTGTAGATAACTAGTTCAGGCTGTGCACTGCCCCTGTCACAGATCAAAACCTTTCAGGCTTTTGCAGTTTCTGCTACTGATATAAATGATTTGGATGCGAGCATAAGAGGTATAGTTAGTAAGTTTGCAGATGACACCAAAATTGGAGGTGTAGTGGACAGCGAAGAAGGTTACCTCAGATTACAACAGGATCTTGACCAGATGGGCCAATGGGATGAGAAGTGGCAGATGGAGTTTAATTCAGATAAATGTGAGGTGCTGCATTTTGGGAAAGCAAATCTTAGCAGGACTTATACACTTAATGGTATGGTCCTAGGGAGTGTTGCTGAACAAAGAGACCTTGGAGTGCAGGCTCATAGCTCCTTGAAAGTGGAGTCGCAGGTAGATAGGATAGTGAAGAAGGCATTTGGTATGCTTTCCTTTATTGGTCAGAGCATTGAATACAGGAGTTGGGAGGTCTGTACAGGACATTGGTTAGGCCACTGCTGGAATATTGCGTGTAATTCTGGTCTCCTTCTTATCAGAAGGATGTTGTGAAACTTGAAAGGGTTCAGAAAAGATTTACAAGGATGTTGCCAGGGTTGGAGGATCTGAGCTACAGGGAGAGGCTGAACAGGACTGGAGCGTCGGACTGAGGCATGACCTGATAGAAGTTTACAAAATCATGAGGGGCATGGATAGGGTAAATAGACAAAGTCTTTTCTGTGGGGTGGGGGGAGTCCAGAACTAGAGTGCGTAGGTTTAAGGTGAGAGTGGAAAGATATAAAAGAGACCTAAGGGACAACTTTATCACGCAGAGGGTGATACGTGTATGGAATGAGCTGCCAGAGGAAGTGGTGGAGGCTGGTACAATTGCAATGTTTAAAAGGCATTTGGATGGGTATATGAATAGGAAGGGTTTTGAGGGAAATAGGCCGGATGCTGGCAGGTGGGACTAGATTGGGTTGGGAAATCTGGCCAGCATGGACGGGTTAGACTGATGGGTCTGTTTCCATGCTGTGTATTGCTATGACACTGTTTGATATGGGGTGGAGAGGGGTCAGGATGGGAGTGGAGTGGCTAGCCTGTTTGACAGGCATGAGGACGACGGGCTTAGGCAGGTGGGGAGCGGTGGGGGGAGGGGTGGAGGCATAATGAGAAACCTTTGAACTTTTCTCATCGGTACTGTGGCTGATGGTGACTTGGGGCTATAAGACTTATTCCTGCAATGAAATTGTCCAGGTTCCAATTGCTGGGTTTCAGCTCATGATCTGAACCAGCCCAGTCCCTGGTGAAAACTGGCAAGCCCAGGAATGGGGACAGTTACTCTAGATTTGAACCTTTTCTGATATTTTAACTCCGTCTCCAATTCTAAAAGAAACCCAGGTTCTTGTTTCCGTGATGGAGACCATCGTAACCATCACTAATTGTTCACTAAATGCCTTGTGGGAAGGAAATCTGCTGTCCTTACTGGGTCTACAGTACATGGGATTCCAGAGCTACAGCGATGTGGTTGGATTAGCCTCGCAAGCAATGCAGTTGTACCAAATCCCTAAAACATAGACAGCAGCCGTTCAGGAAGACAGCTCATCATGACCTTCTTCACAGCAACAAGGGATGGGTAGTAAATTTTTTTTTTTTTTTTAGATTAGATTAGATTAGATTACTTACAGTGTGGAAACAGGCCCTTCGGCCCAACAAGTCCACACCGACCCGCCGAAGCGTAACCCACCCATACCCCTACATTTACCCCTTTACCTAACACTACGGGCAATTTAGCATGGCCAATTCACCTGACTTGCACATCTTTGGACTGTGGGAGGAAACCAGAGCACCCGGAGGAAACCCACGCAGACACGGGGAGAACGTGCAAACTCCACACAGTCAGTCGCCTGAGGCTGGAATTGAACCCGGGTCTCTGGCGCTGCGAGGTAGCAGTGCTAACCACTGTACCACCATGCCGCCCAATGCTGGCCACATCTTTTGAAAAAACTAGACATGATCTGGTTTTCGCAAACGCACGGTGACGCTTTCTGACCAACTGACATCTGTGTAAATATACAGTAACTCTGTTCTTAATGACAGCTTTTGGTAATTTTATCAACTATTGCTCTTAACGTTCTGGGTGGAGACTATCAAAATTCTGGAAATGTCCATTTACTCTCTCAATTATTCCAGTTAGGTTCAAACCCAGTAATTTCCTCCTTCTGATTTTTCTTTTTAGTGCTCTTGAACAATTTACATGCTGTTCTCCACATTGAAAACTGATACAAAATACTCATTCAAATAGACTGCTATTTCTTTCACAGGATGTCACCATTTGTTGCCCATCAGTAATTGCCCTTAAATTGAGTGGCCTGCTCATCATTTCAGAATGCAGCTAGGGGTCAAACAAATTGCAATTGGTCTGTGGGCCAGACCAGGGAAGGATGGTCGATTTCCTTTCCTAAAGGGCATGAGTGAGCCAGATGGCTTCTTAACAAAAAATGATGATAATTGTCAGAGCAAATTACTGCAGACGCAATTGGAATCTGTACTGAAAACAATGAATGCTGGAGATCACAGTGGGTCAGGCAGCATCTGTGGAGAGAGAGAGCAAGCTAACATTTTGAGTCGCAATGACTCTGATGAAGAGTCTTCTGGACTCGGAACGTTAGTTTGTTTTCTCTCTTTGATGATAATTATGACAGTTATCGTTGTCATGACTAACTTCCAACGCCAGATTTTATGAAGTGAGTACACGTTCTACCAGTTACAGTAGGAGTTGAATTTATATTCCAGACTAAAAGGTTACGAACCTTACCACTATGCCACCATCCTCTAGTTGGCACCTGTCTTTAATGAGTCTGAACTCCATCACATTTTTTTTCTCAATGTAATTATCAAAATGAATCTTGTCTGCTCCAATTACATTTTTAGGTACTTTTCATTTTCCCTTTATGAACCTCATTATTCGCTTTATATAACATTCTTTCCCTTTGCAGATCTCCTCAACGGAGGAGAAAGTGAGGTCTACATTTCCTGAAGAAGGGCTTATGCCCGAAACGTCAATTCTCCTGTTCCCTGGATGCTGCCTGACCTGCTGCGCTTTTCCAGCAACACATTTCCAGCTCAGATCTCCTCAACTGCTGGATTTCCAGTCTCTGCATTTTAACTTGATACTGTCTCATCACTCACCTGTTACCCGGGAGATGAACAGAACCTGCAGCGGGATTGAGCCATTTATTCCTAAATGTTTGCCCATGAAAACGCTGGCTTTCAGAGACGGCCCCATTCCAATTACCTTGGCATTCGCAATGAGGAAGTCTTTGACTGAACCACCTGAGCGACTCAAATGGGTCTTTTAAGTGTGAGACAGCTGGTGGCAACCAGAGAGCTGAAGCATCTGGTCGGGGTGGAGCAGGTTGAATATTTACCTCCGCTGATCTTTCCAGTTTTGAACTCTCTGAACTCACTGGGCAGCTATGTTGTGTCCCCAAGTACTGTGAAGCAGCCCATCTCACATTCCAAAAGCCGAACCTGTCGTAACTGCTTTGCAAGACTGTGTGAATAAAGTGGGAAGAAGGAAAGCCAAACAATGTGGAGCTGTTTGACACTCTGATATTGAGTTTGCTTACTCCAGCAAACACCCTACAGATCATTCTGCTATATCATGTGTTCCATCAACATGAATTAGCTGTAAAGCGATTGACGAATAGGGAACATCATTTCTAAAATGCAAACTTTTAAAATGTGTGTTGGCTATAACGTGATTATATCACCAACACTTTAAGTGCTATTTTTATATAGCGCAGGGTCACACAAGAATGCAAGCACTGCATTAAAGAAGAAATGACTCTTTCTGGTCAATGGATGCTCACAATGCTCTGGAGATAGAACTTGAAGATGATAACTTGGTCTTCTTACTTTTACTCAATGGGGGTGCGTGCCGCTGTCTAGATCAGTATTCATTGCATGTCCGCAACTACTCCAGAAAGGCTGGTGCTGGGCTGCTGTCTAAAACCACACCAGCCCACTGTAGGTACACCCACAGTGCTGTTCGGGAGGGAACTCCAGGATTTTGACCCCATAAAAGTGAACAAACATCTATCAAGATGCTATCCTTTCCATGTTAGGGTGGTGCATGATTTGGAAGGGAACTTCCATGTATCTGCTGCCCTTGTACTTTTAGATGGTGGGAGGAGCAGGTTTGGAAGACGTTATCTTAGAAGCTTTGGTCAGTTTCTGCACTGTATCTTGTAGATGGTACACACCGCTATCCCAGTGCATCTGAGGTGGAGGGAGTGAATGGCTATATTGATGGATGGGATGCTCATGGAATTAGTTGCTATTTACTGAGTGTTTTTGGAACTGTACTCATCCCCGGCAAGTGGGGGTATTCAGTTGTACTGCTGACGCGTGCCTGCTAGATGGTGACAGGGCTTTGGAGAGTCAGGAGAGGGGTTATTCACCGCAGGACTTCTAGCCTCTGACCTGCTCTTGTAGCCACTGTATTTATATGTCTCGTCCAGTTCAACTCTGATTAATGGTAACTCTCAGGATGTTGATGGGGGGATTTGATGTGGTAAAGCCTTTGAATGTTATGGATTGGTGGTTAGATTGTCTGATATTGGCGATGATCATTTACTGGCATTTGTGTGAAGTGAATGTTACTCATCACTTCTCAGCCCAAGCCCGGATACTGTCCAGAGCTGAAAATGTTTGGCTGGAAAAGCGCAGCAGGTCAGGCAGCATCCAAGGAACAAGAGAATCGACGTTTCGGGCATAAGCCCTTCTTCAGGAATTCCTGAAGGGCTTATGCCCGAAACGTCAATTCTCCTGTTCCTTGGATGCTGCCTGACCTACTGCGCTTTTCCAGCCACACATTTTCAGCTCTGATCTCCAGCATCTGCAGCCCTCACTTTCTCCCCGGATACTGTCCAGATCTTGTTGCATTCGAACATGGACTGCTTCAGTAATGCTAATGGTGCTGAACATTGTGTAAGTATCAGTGAATATCCCACTTCTGACCTTTTGGATGGAAGATATTTGGGTCAAGTAACTGAAGATGGCTGGGCCCAGGACACCTCCCTGAGGAACTCCTGCAGAGATGTCCTAGAGCTGAGATGACATCAACTACCATGATCTTCCAAAGTGCCAGATATGACTCCAACCACCAGAGAGTTTGTCCCCTGATACCCAGTTTTGCGAGGGCTCCTTGATGCCACATTTGGTCGAATATGCCTTGGTGTCAAGGGCAGTCACTCTCACTCTGGAATTCATGTTTGAACCAAGGCTGTAATGAAGTCAGGGGCTTTTGGACCTGGTGGAACACAAACTGGGTGTCAGTGAGCAGGTTCATGTTGGGTATGTATGACTTACGTGACACCTGCCATCACATTGCAGATGCTTGAGAGGACACCAATGGTGGAGTAATTGGCTGGATTGGATTGGTTCTGCTTTGTATGAACAGGAATTTTTCACTTTGCTGGTTGGATGTCAGTGTTTAAGTTTCAACTTAGAAACTTGAACATAAACCTTGAGACTGGCATGCCAGGGTTATGGTGAGGGAGGTCTGCCCTGTCAGACATGATGTCCTTCAGATGAGATAGTAAATTGAGGCACTGTCTCTCCTCTTAGTTAGAATCAATATAGCTTTTACTACAAATCAAAGAGAAGGAGATTATCCCTGGTGTCCTGACCAATATTTATCCTTCAATCAACATCAACAAAAATATCCTGATTATTTAACTACTACCTCATAGGTGGGAGCTAGCTGTGGGCAAAGGATTGCCACATTTCCTACTTTACAGTAATGACTAGACTTCAAAAGGATTTGTAAAATGTTTGGGCACGTCCTGAAGTTATGAACAGTGCTATATAAATCCACAACATTTTGTTCTTTGGACACATAGTCTTGTTTGCAGTCATGTGATGTCATATAAGGGAACTCACCAAACTCCATGTTGCCAACTGGCAACAGTGCCCCTCGGTGGTGGAGTGTAGTATAGCACTGCACCATTTCATGTTGAAGTCACCAAAAGTGGGGACCTTTCGTGGGATCTCAAAACTCATTGCTATCCAGGATGGGCCACTGCAGCTCTGTGACAGCCAGCCCTGAGCACCGGGTGTGAAAATGCAAGAGAAGTAAGAACAGGATGAATTGGCCACCTCTTTCAATGGGCTGGTGTGGGTAATATGGGCTGAAAGGCCTCATTACACACTCTGATATTTGCTGAATTCGAAACCCACTGTTCAAGAGGAGCAGGAGAGTGTTCAACGCTGTGATACAACAACATTTCCTTCTGCCTTGCTGCGTGCCCTCTGCAGCCCTGACAGATTTCCAAGATTTTGCTATTCCTGAGATTTGCTTAGCCACCGACACCCAAACCACATCAATTGTCAGTATTACATGTGGTTGGGGAAGGTGGAGTTAGATCACCTCTTGATTGAATTAGTGCCGAGAGTGTGGTGCTGGAAAAGCCCAGCAGGTCAGGCAGCATCTGAGGAGCAGGAGAATTGACATTTCGGCATCAGGCATTAGTATGGATGAGTGCTACTCTTACCCTTTTGCTGTTCTGTTTGTGTGGTCATGAAAGAAGAGAGACAAAATAAGGACTAATCTTGCAGAGAAAAATAGATGTTTGTTCAACATCCCCCATATAGTCTGAGAACATGGAAGCTGAACCAATGAGTCAAGAAACATTCTGCTCTGTTAAAGTATAAATTGAAAAGCCCACTTGGGCCCACACTTTATTGTACGTTAATCCAATAAGTCAACCAGATACAAGCGAGGGCGGCATGGTGGCACAGTGGTTAGCACTGCTGCCTCACAGCACCAGGGACCTGGGTTCAATTCCCGCCTCGGGCAACTGTCTGTGTGGAATTTGCACGTTCTCTGCGTGGGTTTCCTCCGGGTGCTCCGGTTTCTTCCCACAGTCTAAAGATGTGCAGGTCAGGTGAATTGGCCATGCTAAATTGCCCGTAGTGTTAGGTGAAGGGATAAATGTAGGGTTGCTCTTTGGAGGGTCGGTGTGGACTTGTTGGGCCGAAGGGCCTGTTTCCACACTGTAAGTAATCTAATCAATGTCAAGACCGTATTCAAGACAAAATTGAATTTGGTTTATTGTCACATGTACTCACTTGAATACAATGAAAAGTTTACAAGTCACCACTTACGGTGCCAACAAAGGTTCCTAGGTATAGGTTCTAAGAGGAGGAGCTACAGTAGGGTGGAGACTGTCACACATCTCCTGCTGGAACGTGCCTTTATAAAGGACGTCTGGAGAAAAATGCAATGGTTTTTATTGAGGTTAATTCCCAAGCAGCTCCATGACGCAAGACTCTTGAGCCCTATGGTCTGTTTCCTGGGACAGACACCGAGACAAACATCAATAGCACTTGTAGGACGATCAACTCGGGGAAAGACGCTCTTTGGTCTGCCTGAAACCAATGGGTTTTCCAGAACAAGGAGTTGACCTCGATCGAATGTTGCAGACTGGCACATTCCAAGGTCCAGGACAATGCGCTGAAGAATGCACTAAAGCTTGGGGGAGCTGCTACCAAAGGTGCAGTGGGGAAAGACCACTGTCTGAGGTCTTCCTGATGAACTTACATTGGGGTCTGTTCAGTTATCGGACCCTCCTAGTGCCTCAAATGCATGTAAATGCTATCTGTTTCAAATAAGAAGTGCCTTTGCTTCATTTGGATAGAGCCCAACTCCAAGGTTTGCTTGTTTCCTTGATAGGCCATTGTACAGGACCGAACTGTGTTTGTGACAATGTGTATAAAGGTGCCTCTTATAAATAAAGAAAACAAAGCAGAAAAATAAGTTAAAAAGTTAAATATTACAGTTGTTCTTACTAAAAGGTAGAAAAATGAAGAAATGCAGTTAAGAGTTTGACATCACCTGACCTCACACTCCTCACAAGGGCTCAACCTCCCCCACTTCATTAAACCTTATCAAGTGGGGTTAAAGACACAAGAGAAACTGTCAGTGAGAAGCGTAGAGTGAGAGAATAAATCCAGACCCTGATTCACATCAGAAATCAAACGGTATTAGCAGCTACTTGACATCAATTGTACGTCAAGCGTGGCCATTTCCTCCTGTCTGATTATTGCTGCCGTGTCACATTGAGCCTTGTCAGGAATTCAAAGTGAATGATGAGAGTTGTCTATTGCAGCCCTGATAGCAATACGGCCATGATACTCGACATGCCTATTTCACAGCGGCACTTGAGAAAGAGAGAGCGAGAGAGAGAGAGAGAGAATGAATGTGTGCGTGGGAGTGAGAGAGCCAAGAGAAAGAGATTAAGGGAGAGAACATCTGAGAAAGCAAACAATGAGCCAACCAGGAGAGAGAAAAAAAACCATTGAATAATAAGCAAAAAGTACAATGGGAATGATAGACAAAAGCCAACCTGCAGATCAAAACTGTTCAATTAGAATCCACACAGACTGGAGGCACTGGGGTGGGAGAGAAGTGACAGATTGAAAATCTGAGCAGTCACTTAGCTGTGCAACAATTAGGAAAAGTTATGACTTTGTTCAAAAAGCAGCAGCCACCACTGGAAATAAATGGAACTTGACGAATCTGTGATACTGAGTGTTGCACTGTTGACTCCTACACCACATCACTACACCCCATGGATTATAGGCAACTTATTAACATTTCTGTGTGCCTCAATCTCAACACAGGTATATGAATACAGCAGACTAGAACCACTATAGACCGTGATTGCTATAAAGCAGTGGATTGAAAGATGGAAGTCGGCAGAATTATCTGTCACTGCTTTTAACTTGTGAAACGGGATTTCTCTGTCCTGAGCAGTTATTCAAAGTTACCACTCTTTGTCGTGCATCGCAGCTGTGAAGGAAGACTTGCTTTTACGTAGGATCCTTCACAAACTCGCAAACACCCCAAAGTGCTTTCCAGCCAATGAAACGGTTTGTGTAGTGACCACTGTAGTATAGGAAATGCTGCAATCAACTTGTGCACAGCAAGATCCCACTACACCAGTGGTAATGATGACCCAATCGGTTTCAGTGATGTGTGTTAAAGAATAAATATTGGCCAGGACACATTGGAATACAGGTACAGGTAAGGAACATTTAGCTCCTCACAACTGCATCGCCATTTTAGATCATGGTGGATCATCTGTTTGAAGATAGTTCACTTACTTTCCCTTGAAACAGTGACATGGGATGTTTTACACCTCTTGAAGGGGCAGACTGGGTCTGAATTTGCTACACTGAAATGTCAGCCTAGATATTGAGCTCATATCTCTGCAGTCAGCCTTGGGTTACCAATCCCCTGTCTCTGAGGTGGAAATGCTATCCATTGAGCTGTCAAGGTTCACACCTACCTAACCCACAGCTACATTGACACTGGAAATCTGAAATATAAGCAGAATGCACAAGAATTACTCAGTAGGTCTAGTAACATACTGGGAGAGAAAGTACAGTAAGTATTTCAAGTTCCTCTATAGATGGTGCATGATCTGTTGGGTGTTGCCAGCATTTTCAGATTTTATGTCCTACACTCTGAAAAAATGAATAGAACCTGGTCCCCTAGGTACTGTGTTCAGTGTTCTACTCATAGAGTTACACAGATGGAAACAGACCCTTCAGTCCAATTAGTTCACACCAACCATGTTGCCAAACTAAACTAGTACCACTTGCCTGCATTTGGCCCATATCCCTCCAAATTTTTCTTATTCATGAACTTATCCAGATGTCTTTTAAATGTTGTAACCATACCCGCACCCACCACTTCCTCGGGCAGTTCATTCCACACGCCAACCACTCTCTGTGTAAGGAAAGTTGCCCCTCATGTCCTTTTTAAATCTTTCTCCTCTCCCCTTAAGAATATGTCCCTTAGTTTTGAACTGCCGCACCCTGGAGAAAGAAAAACCCTTGTTATTCACCTTATCTATGCCCCTCACCGAAAAACAGTACAGTGCAGGAACAGGCCATTCAGCCCACAAGACTGTGTCAACATACAACACCCTTCCAAATGAAACACTGCCCCTGCTTTCACACAGTCTGCATCCCTCCATTCACATTTTGTCAAGCTGCCCCCAAAGTTTCACAGTCAATGCAATGATCTTCTTCTTAACTGATTTGTCTAACACTTCAAATCATCAGCATAAATCAGCCTCATTTTGGGGAGCACCTCACTGTTTATATGAAGACCCAGAAGTATCATCATTGCAAAAGGAATGCATTCAGTCCAAACCTCAGCTTGTGACAGTGACAGCATCAAGAGAGAGACTTTCACCCAATACTAGTAACATAAACCAAGAGTTGGCCTGGGCTTGAATTGTGGCCACCCAGTCTTGTCTCCTGGAAGTTGTTTATATTACAAGGGGCACTGCCTGGAGGAAAATCCTCTGCCATGCACTATACTGCTATAATTGTCTTTTGAATGTACTTGTACCATTCAATTCAGAGATCTTCCCCGTAATCTAGTCGGCCACTCTGTTACACTCGAGGGAGTATTGCGGGGGGGAATAGAGAAGGAGCTGCCTTTGACTTCCTGTTTAAGTCCTAACTGTTACATGTTTGCGAGAAGTTATTTCATGCCTCCAATATTGTGAACAACTTTCCGAGATCAATTTGGTCACTTTCCACTAAATAAGAAAGACTTGCATCTAAATAGCATCTCTCATGATTTCACAGTGTCCTAGAGCACTTTACAATGCGTGATGTTGAGACGCTGAGCTGCAATGATGGTTTTCAATGTCACAAATGCAGTAGTTAATTTGTATAAGCAAGCTCCCACATGATATTAACCAGATAATTTTTTAAAATATTGTTGGCTAAAGGATAAAGATGGGTCAGCATACTGGCGAGAACTTCCCTGTTCATGTTCAAAAAGAATTTGTTATTTTTTAATGTTGACCTGCTAAGTCAGGCAAAACTGGAATTTAAGCATAAGACCTATAAGAAATATGAACAGGATGAGGCCATTCAGCCCCTCAAGCCTGCTCTGCCATTCAATAGGATCATGGCTGTTCAGACACTCCTCACGTTCACTTTCCTACTCTTTCCCCATAATCTTTGATTCTGTGACTGCTCAAGAATCTGTCTATCTCAGTCCTATATATACACAGGACTCTGCTCCTATTGCTCCTTGTGGTAAGGAGTTCCAAAGACTCACAGCCCTCTGAGAGAACAAACTCCTGTCTTAAATTGGTGCCTCTTTATTCTGAGACTATGCTTTCTGATCCTAGACCCTCCCATGAGGGGAAACATTGTCTAAGCCCTTTATGAATGCTACATATTTCAATGAGATCACCTCTCATTCTTCCAAACACCACTGAGTACAGTCCCAGCCTTCTAACATTTGCTCATAAGACATTCCCTCCGTACCAGGAATTCTCCTTTTCTGAACTGCCCCAGTGACACCTTTCCTTAATAAGGGGATTAAAACTGCTCACAGCATGCTAGGCGTGGTCTCACTTTGTACCATTGTAGGAAAACTTTGCTACTTTTCTACTCCAATCCCCTTGAAATAAGAGTCAATATTCTATTAGCCTTTCCGATTACCTGCTGCAGATGTGTGCTAGCTTTCTGTGCCTTGTGTACAAGTGTCCAAGCATCTCATCTGAATGACAGCACCTCTAACAGTGCCTTGAATACTGCACTGTGGTTTGTGCCCACATGCCCGGATTCCCTTGAATCCACAGCCTTGTGATTCAGAGGGGAGAGTGTTACTACGAAATCATGTCGGACAACTGAGTGAATTTCCTTATTCAGGCTATGAAAACAACAATGAGTATTATCACCTATGAGGGGCGGCGTGGTGGCTGAGTGGTTAGCATTGCTGCCTCACAGTACCAAGGACCTGGGTTTGATTCTCCCTGTATCTACGTGGGATTCCTCCGGGTGCTCCGATTTCCTTCAACAATCCAAAGATGTGGGGGTTAGGTGAATTGGCCATGCTAAATTGTCCATAGCGTTCAGGGAGGTGTAGGTTAAGTGCATTAGTTAGGGGTAAACATAGGATAGTAGGGTGGGGGAGTGGGTCTGGGTGGGTTACTCATTTGAGGGTCAGTGTGAACTTGTTGGGCCAAAGGGCCTGTTTCCACACTGTAGGGAATCTATGAAGTTGCCATTAGTCCAGATTTTTGTAACTCATTCACAGGATGAGGGTGTCACTGGCTAGGCCAGCATATATTGCCCATCCCTAATTGCCCAGAGCTCAGTTCAGAGTCAACCACATTGCTATGAATCTAACATCACACGTAGCCAGACCAAGTCAGGATGATAGTTTCCTTCCTTAAAAGACATTAGTGACGCGGATGGGGTTTTCCCAGCAGTTGACAATGATTCATGGTCATCAACATTAGCCTCTTAAATCACCAACAAAATAGAGGCCAAGCCATTTGAAGACATCCTCAACAAAGCAACTCATATTACAACAGCCACAAAACTGATGAGTTTTTCCAATGCTGCCACCTGGTATAATATGTCAAAACGCATTTGTATCAACACACTGTTGGGCACGGAATGGACACTGCGGGACGCAATAATATTAGATGGGACAAAGAATTCATACATTTTGACTGGCACGATCTAAGCCACCCCCTACATGGATATTCTTCTGGTAACTGGACCCATGTGGTGAAAAGCACCACATATGGCTCAACAGTCTAGAATTCAGTGGAACAAAGACAACCACGTTGTGCATATCTCCGTATGAACTTAAAGCAAAGAGAAAGAAGATGAAAGTCAATCCAGAACTTAAATTAATTGATGCAGAAAGCCTATAGTAATTTCTATAGATCCACACAATTAATCTTATTAAATGCCTTAAGTGTACTGTACAAAGAATATTCTTTTCCAAATGTTCATTTGAAATATGTACAAAATCAACAAAGACTTCAGGTAAATATTGGAACACTGTCAAATTTACTGAGCTTCTTTGCACAATGGTATATTAAGACTATTTATGTTTCTTCGATTCATAGGTGTTTCAAAAGGCTGTTAAAAAAAAATGCTTGGAAAGTCCATCACGCAAAAGGAGTCCTTTGTGAATTGCCTCGGTGAGGAACTGGGAAAAGTAGGAAGTGGAATTACTTGGAATTGAAGACAGCACTGGCAGACTGGCAAGAGGGTGAAAGGACTGAAGGAGAGATGAGGAGATTGTTCTGTTTGAGGGTTGGTACTGAATTACTACTGCCTTGTTACTTGGGGAAGGACAGAACGCGATGAAACACTCAAGACAGCAGTCACACCTCAACAGTCCTGCAAAACACTACCTATCTTGTGTGACTCCATTGACATTACTTCTATCCCATGAATCCTTTTCAATATCTTTCAATTCTCCTGAAATGTCAGCTTCAATTGTCACTTGTTAGAAAGCATTCCAATTCCTAATAAACCTTGATATGAAATTAATTCACTTCAATTTCCCTTTCCTCTTTTTTCAGTGCTTATGATAGTCTACCTCCTGGCTACCAATTCACTTCTGTTTATTCTCCTAATGTTTCATAATTTTGAACACATTCATTTTTCATTCCAATGAATATACCCCTAGTTTTTTTTGGTTATCATAATTATATCCTAATCATCTGATATCCTTGTGGTGGGTCTGTATTTTCATGACTGGCAGCCATAATCAGAAAAACTCTACAAAATATTCCTCTCCTTGTCTCAATGGGGATATATCGGACAATGGATAGGGTGAATAGTCAAGGTCTTTTCCACAGGGTAGGGGAGTCATAGCTCCTTGAAAGTGGAGTTGCAGGTAGATAGGATAGTGAAGAATGCTTTCCTTTATTGGGCAGAGTATTGAGTACAGGAGTTGAGAGGTGTTCAGGACATTGGTTAGGCCACTTTTGGAATTGTGCGTGCAATTCTGGTCTCCTTCCTATTGGAAAGATGCTGTGAAACTTGAAAAGGTTCAGAAAAGATTTACAAGGATGTTGCCAGGGTTGGAGGGTTTGAGTTATAGGGAGAGGCTAAATAGGCCGGGGCTGTTTTTCCTGGAGCGTCGGAGGCTGAGGGGTGACATTATAGAGGTTTACAAAGTCATGAGGGGCACGGATAGGATAAATAGACAAAGTCTTTTCCCTAGGGTCAGGGAGTCCAGAACTAGAGGGTATAGGTTTAGGGTGAGAGGGGAAAGATATAAAAGAGACCTAAGGGGCAACTTTTCACGCAGAGGGTGGTATGTGTATGGAATGAGCTGCCAGAGGAAGTGGTGGAGGTTGGTACAATTACAACATTTAAAAGGCATCTGGAAGGGTATATGAATAGGAAGGGTTTAGAGGGATATGGGTCAAATGCTGGCAAATGAGACTAGATTAATTTAGGATATGTGGTTGGCATGGATGAGTTGGACCGAAGGGTCTGCTTCCATGCTGTACATCTCTATGACTCAATGACTGTAAGTGCACTGAGACAAACAGAAGGGAAAAGATCAGAGGACAGGATAGAAAGAGTGAAAATGCATGGGGAGATTGATGGCAGAGAAAAAAATAGGCAGAGACGGTGGGGGAGCAGAGGGAAACAAAGAAGAACAAGGTCTGTGAAAAAGTGAGAGAGGGTGGCATTAAAGAGTGCAAATTGCGTGAGGGAAAGAGTGTGGGAATGTACAATGAAGAGACGATAGGAATTAGAAGTAAAGGAACAAATGGCAACCTCAACAAGAGCAGAACAAAGAGATAGAGAGAGAGAGAGAGAGAGAGAGATGTAACGGTGAGCATTAGAGAGAGAGAGAGAGAGAGAGAGAGAGATGTAACAGTGAGCATTAGAGAAGGCACTGGGTGTTAACTGTGTCATGGTCAGACACTTTCCCACCAATGTGATAAATTACTCAACTCACTGTGGAACATACAACTCATTAAGGATGTGCTACCTACTGATTCTGAGCTTGTCGTTAGCGTCTTCCAAGCCAGTGTGATCTCTTGTTCTCACATCTGTCTAGTCCTGCTTCCTGTCTCATCATTCCTCCTGTTCTATTAACAAATTCACACACCAAAGACTAAATATATTGTTTTTGCTGTCACTTTTAGTTAATGACCAGCCATCAAACTTGCTATATATAATCAAGCTGAGAGGGGTGGCTGAAGGAAGTGAGATATGGTTCTGATTCACGTGATGGTCAAAATCTGACAGCACTGAGACAGTACAGGTAGAGCAGGCTGTCACCAGTATTTATATGAATACTGACTATTTGTGGTTGTTAAGGGGCTTCATGAGATTGAGGAGGGTCCAAGGACAGATCCTTCATGGATCAAGGGCAATACTTGTACCTGAGCTGTGTTCTGGAATGGGTGAGATGTTCTGTGGATCTGGTGAGTATGAGGAAGGACAAAGCGAGAGCAGTCAGACAGTCACCCAGCAGTCAGACAGTCCCTGGTGCATCCACCCTCGGGTGATTGTCTGTGAGGAGTTTGTAGGTTCTCCCTGTGTCTGCATGGGTTTCCTCCCACTGTCCAGAGATTGGCTGTGTTAAATCGTCCATCATGTTCAAGCTAGGTGGATTAGCCATTGGAAATGGAGGGTTACAGGGAGGGTGGAAGGGCGGTGGGTCTGGGTGGGATGCTCTTTGGAGGAGGAATGTGGACTCAACGGGCTGAATGGCTTGCTTCCACACTGTAGGGATTCTATAATCTCTAATCTGGTCGATAGTCTCATTAATGTGGGTGAAGAAAGACAAAAATGCAGTAATGGTAAGAATGCTTTTCATTCTTTCTATCCTTTTATCTAGTCTCTTCCCTTCTTTTTATCTCAGTGCAGTTGTCAGACATATTCCCAATGAGGTAAGGAGTGGAATATTTTGTAGTTTTTTTTTAATACCTAATTATGGCCCTGGCAGAGTTACGCAAATTCAGACCCACCTCAAAGATGAGGGGCTGGGGGACGAGATGGTACCAAGGATATAGCTCTTCATGGCTACAATTAGGATTATTCCAGGGCTGTGATGGTCAGAACGACTGAGACTGGTCGAAGGAGGGATGGGCCTGATGAAGGGCATTCAACGGCTTGCCAGATAGAAGGGTCTTTTTTTTTGTGAAGTGTGCAGGACTTTGGAAAGGAATTGGGAGGAAAAGGAATATCAGTTAGGAGGGAAAGCTGGCTGTTTTCATGGAATGGGGTTGAGGGAACAGTGAATAGATCTCGGTGAGGAAAGATGTGATATTGATGGTATGGGGGAGGGTAGGTTTTCAATCAGATTGAGCCTGGGAGGAGGCTTGGCTTGGTGGGAAAGAGGAAGAAGGGGGAACAGTAGAATAAATGAATGCAGTGAGAGTGTGGGGGTTGGGTGAGGGAAATTGCCTGGGAGGGGTTTAGCTGAAGTGATATGGACATTAAATTGGATGGTAGCAATCTGAATTCAAAAGACGCCCATCAGCTCCTCAGCTCCATTCAGCCCTTCATGGACAGAGAAGGCAAAAATAGAAGGATTTGAGAATAAAGTAGATCTAGGAGAACAGAAGTCTGGCATTGCCTTTACTGTCTGAGAGTACAGAAGAGTTAAAGTAGCAATAAATACCCTCGAACCATGTTTCTCCAGCTAATCAGGAATAGCAAGCAAGTCCAAGTCTTTACATAAATGCGTACTTTGGTTGAACTGTTCCCTCCTCAACTGTTTGATGGCCAGTTTAATATCAATAACACGTCTTTGTGCTTTCATCATATGACAGACGGAGATACTCTCCATTTAAAAGGAATGTAATGTACCAATTTTATGGTCTACGATGGCAACATTTCAGATGCTTTTATCATGGATTTATCTTAAGAATGCTTCAACTCCATTTCAAACTACAACTTCAAGCTTCCAACTGCCCTGCAGAATGAGCTGTAAACTCAGACATTTTCCACTTCTCACATTATTCCAGGGTCTCCAATGACATCTCAAACTTCAAATTCGGGGAGGAGGACGTTGATTAAGGAAGACAATCTTGCAGCTCAAGTTCTTTATTCAAACTTCACCCCTCCCCACCATCACTTAACTCCCACCTCCCCCTGCACCCCTCATGATACTTAAATGTCAATTTCTTCATGGTGACACTGCCCTGAAATGGCCAGGGTCCAATCTGGATCTGCTCCAGCCCTCAAACAAAATGTTGGCCAAACAGTTTTTTTATTCTTTCCATTTTAAGGTCACTGCGCGCCAAGCTGTAGCCAAGATCATTCAGGAGGCAACTTGTGATCTGAACCAAACTTGCTCAAGCCTTGAGCCACCGGCCAATATGACGTGAGATCACTCCCTCGGACTCTATCCTCTGGCTTATCCTTCACATCCTTTGCTCACTCTGTAGCCATACCTTCAGCCATCTGATCCTGACGTTCAATCCAAAATCCTTTCTAGGTCTACACAACATCCTTGCTTTCTTGAAAATCTTATTAAAAACTGACTTCATCGCCATTCCTATCTTCGATTACCCTGACTTTATTCAAAATGATTTGGAGATGCCGGCGTTGGACTGGGGTGTACAAAGTTAAAAATCACACAACACCAGGTTATAGTCCAACAGGGTTTAATTGGAAGCACTAGCTTTCGGAGCGACACTCCTTCACCTGGTAAAGGAGCAGTGCTCCAAAAGTTAGTGCTTCCGAATAAACCCGTTTGACTATAACTTAGTGTTGTGTGATTTTTAACTTTATTCAATATGTATTCAATATCAGTGAACTGTCCCTCCACATTTTAATGGTGCAATATATTGGTATACTCCTAACTAAACCTCGAAAGGTCTTCTATTGATATACCATTTTTACAACCTCCAGTTCCCCCCACAGCATTTTATAACCAATGAAACACTTTTGAAATGTAGTCACAAAGCCACTAGGTAGGGAATTCCAGAATTTTACCCCAGTGACACTGGGGTGGCTGAGTGGTTAGCACTGCTGCCTCACAGCACCAGGGACCCAGGTTTGATTCCAGCCAGGGCTGACTGTCTGTGTGAAGTTTGCATGTTCTCTCTGTTTCTGCATGGGATTCCTCTGGGTCCTCTGGTTTCCTCCCACAGTCCAAAGATGTGCAGGTTAGATTGATTGGTCATAGTGTGTAGGAATGTGTAGGTTAGATGGATTAGCCAGGGGAAATGCAGAGCTAGGGGAAGGGGGTTGTGCCGCGGTGGCATGCTGTTCTGAGGGGTCAGGGTAGACTGAACGGCCTCCTTCCATACTGTACGGATTCTGTGAAAGGTTATAATGCAGAAAAATTGAGCATAGTAAACTCCCAAACATAACTACATGAAAACAACCTGGTAATGTGCTTTAGTGAAGTTGATTCAAAGCTGTACATAGGTCAGAACACCAGAGGCAACTCCCTCACTGCCATTTGAAGAGGAATCATTTGCACCCATTTGAGAGAGTACAGAGGATCTCACCTGAACAACAGTGCTACACTCCCTCAGTACCATGCTGGGATTTGGAGATATTTTTTACGTGCTCAAATGGCTGGAGTGCAATCCGGGTCCACCGAATCAGAGAGGGGAGCACTGGCACTGAGTCACAACTGGCACTAACACCAACTTCCCAGGGCAGACTTGATGGCAACTTCTGGCTTGCATGGCCCTGTAGCACACTGTTCAGAGCACTGAGCTGTCATGGGATAGAGAGAGCTCAGAACTGAGTGTAACATGAACGCTTCCTCTCCTGCCTCCAACATGTTGTTGGCCTCCTTCTTGTTACTTGGCAATGCCGGGCATCCCAAACACTGTTTATCTGCCTCCGACTCTAAGTGTATTTATAAAAACGAATAACAGGCTGCTAAAGACATCACTGTGATACGAGAGCTATGCCAGATGGAATTGCACCTTTGACGTGCTTGTAAAGTGCATTCCAGAATCTGACCACAACCTCGAAGGGACACACGGGGAAAAATGTAAACTTTGCAGAAGCACTTCCTCACAAACAAGTCAAATATGGAGATTCATTTAGCAACTGGACTTTGTTCTGTTGGCTGATTTATGATGGGTGTGTCGAGGAAGGGAGGCAGTTATTAAAGGTTTGCTTTCAGTTTTTACCAATGGTCCAGGGGTATCATTTATTGTCTCAAAGCACGTTGACACATGAGGGGCAAATGTTTTACACACAGGGTGGCTTGAGTGTGGAATGAATTTCCTGAGGAAGTGGTGGGTATGGGCACATTTACAATGTTTAAAAGACACTTAGTTAAGTCCATGAATAGGAAATGTTTGGAGGGATATGGGCCAGTAGCAGGCAGATGGGACTAGTTTAGTTTGGGATTATGGTCAGCATGGACTGGTTGGACCGAAGGGTCTGTTTCTGTGCTGTATGACTCAATGACTCTATGACACAGGAAGACTGACAGCTCAGACAGATTCTCCTTCACGATCCATGCAGGCCATTCCAAAGAAGTGGCTGAATTGCCATCCTCCATCATTTCCTGACATCTCCAATATTGCCCTCTCCTCTGTCAAAAGAATTGACTCATGCAATTCATAAGCCAATCCCTGGCTCACAATACGTTTGGGCATTCTTAAAGAGTGATAACTTTTAATTTCATTCATTAGGTTTGGGTGTCATTGGCTGGTCAGCATTTATTGCTCATCCCTAATTACCCCTTGAGAAGGTGGTGGTGAGCTGTCTTCTTGAACTGCTGCAGTCCATGTGGTGTAGGTAGACCCACAATGCCACTGGGCAGGGGGTATCAGAATTCTGAGTCTGCAACATTGACTGGTAATATATTCCCAAGACAGGGCAGTGACTGAATTGGAGAGGAACTTGAAAGTTTCCATGTATCGGCTGCCCTTGTCTTTCTAGATGGATGCGGTCATGGGTTTGGAAGGTGCTGCCTGAGGAACTTTGATGACTTTCTGCAGTGCATTTTGTAGGTTCAGGTACACAATCCTTTATCTGAAATTCCAAAATCCAACAAGCTCTGAAATTGGAAGTGTCTTGTGAAGTTTTTTTTCTGTATAACAAGGTGGATTTGCGTACAAACAGGTGACCCAACTCCACATCGATTCAAATCACATCACTCAGATGTGACATGGTGGCGTGGTGCAGCGCTGGCAGGTGTCAGTTATGTCTCAGCGCTCATATTGGTCACAAGTAGGTCTGCTGTTTGATAATTTTGTCATTTCACTCTGAAAATGTCATATATTCTGAAATCCAAAAAATTCCGAAATCAGAAAAATAATTGGCCTCAAGGATTTTAGATAAAGGATTGTGTACCTGTAACATGCACTACTGCTGCTGAGCTTTGGTGGTGGAGGGAATGGATGGCTTTGGATGCGGTGCCAATCAAGCGGGCTGTTGGATGGTGCCAAGGTTATTGTTGGAGATGCATTCATCCAGGCAAGCAGGGAGCATTTCATCGCATGCCTGACTTGTGCTTTGTAGATGGTGGATATGCTTGAGAGAGTCAGGAGATGAGTTACTCAGTTCAGGATACCCAGCCTCTGACCTGCTCTTGCAGCCACTGTGTTTATGTAGTGAATCCAGTTGAGTCATTGGTCAATAGTAAGTCCAAGGATGTTGATAGTGAGGGATTCAGCAATGATAACACCATTGAATGTCAAGGGCTAGAGGTTAGATTGCTTCTTGTTGGAGATGTATATTTCCTGGCACTGGTGTGATGAATATTACTGACCCCATTTCACTCCTTGCCTGGATAGTGCCCATACCTTGTTGCATTTTGACATGAATAGCTCCAGTATTTGAGGAGTTGCAAATGGTGCAGAACATTGTGCAATCATCAGTGAACATCCCCATTTTTGACCTTATGATAGAGAAAAAGACAATGATGAAGCAACTGAAGATGGTTGGGCTGGAATACAACCCTGAGAGACTCCTGCAGAGATGTCCTGGAGCTGAGATGACTTATCTCCAACAATCACAACCATCTTCCTATGTGCCAGGTATGATTCCAACCAGCAGAGAGTTTTCCCCCGATTCCCATTAACATTAGTTTTCTTGGGCACTTTGATGCCACACTGCGTCAAGTATAACCCAGATGCTGAGGACAATCACTCTCAACTCATTGTTGGACTACACAGGCTTTTGACCAGGCAGAGAAATCATAGGCAAAGCTGTCCTCACCCACTATGTGGAGGTGCTAGTTGGACAGGGGTGGACAAAGTTAAAAATCACCCAACACCAGGCTATAGTCCATATTAGTTTATTTGGAAGTACAAACTTTCAGAACGCTGCCCACCCACTAGCCGCACATAAATACTTTAATGTGTAGAGTGGGATTGCCACTGGATGATATTATATTGAACATAGCGTGGATCACAGTAGCATCAGTACTGATTGAAACTCATGCGTGGCATTTCCCTCTGACCTATTTGGCTTATTAGAAGCTTGGTGCATGTTGGAAGGTGCATTCAGTAAGGCAGACACGCTGAGCCGAATACAGCCTTCCTTCAAATATTCAGCTGGAGACACGATTGATTCAACTCAGCAATGCTTGTCAGCATTCATCCTCTTATCAACACTGTACAAATCCTCAGTTCACCTTGTGATCTGGGAGTGCATGGTCTTTGAAACTGCACATGCTGAAAATGCAAAATTAAAACTGAACATGCTGGAGATACTTGGCAGGTCTGGCAGCATCTGTGGAGACTGAAACTGAGTTAACATTTGTTGATAATCTTCCACCAGAGCGATAATAATGAAAGATCATCAACCTGAAATGAACCTCTCTCTCTCTCTCTCTCTCTCTCCCTCTCCACAGATCTCCTGTGTATTTCCAGTATGATCTGTTTTTATTAACAAATTACTCTAATTGCAGTAGAACTGCAAACTGATTTTCTTTTATCTCCAAATCAGTGGATGCATTACATGCCAGGTCAAATTTGCACAGTTAACATCATCAGCGTCTTTATTTACACGTTACAAAATTGGCAGCAGCATAACAGCCAGAGTATCTAACGTGTAATCTTCCTCTGGGTCCTCAGAGTTATCCGTGGTTTGACTAATGTCAGCTTTAGCAATATGGTTGACTTTCCTCCTGTGATTTAGTAGGAACCATTATTCAAGTGGTTCAAGAAAATCTTTGCCACATAGTGCACAGCGAACATGAGAACTAAATGGATTGTTTAGCAAGTGAATTCATAAATAATACTAAAATCCTTACAAGGATCTAACCTTTTTCCAACAGAAATCTCTGATTATACTTTCACCAATCTCTTAACAATAACATTTTACGGAAACCCCACCACATCACTGAGGCAATCTTTCTTCCACATGTTTCCTCATTATAAAGGAAGCAAAATTCTCCAAATAATTGCTAAAAGCTATCAATCCTGACACCTCAAGTGATAAGCCCTTAGCTAAGCTTTGATTGAAGAATTTCCGACTTATCTGAGGAATGATGCCACTAATAATGAAGCAAAGGGGTGGAGATGGAATGAAAAGAAACTAAATTCTGTGCTCTGTATTGTAGGGCATCCTGCCCCGTATGCTGCAAGATCCGGTGTTCACCGATCAGATACAGGAAGACCCAAGGCAATATGCACATGGCTGAGTAAGTGTGGCATCAAGGTGCCCAATTATCAAGGGACAATTGATAATTACACCATTTCCATTCTCCCACTAAGAGATGAATTCATTTTTATCTTTAGTTGCCTCACAACATACATTGCAGGAGGAAATGTTTGTATTTTACCTAAGGTCCCAGTAGTAGCGCAGAACCAGATGGTATTATTCAGCTCTGGTAGTTCTCCACCCGTCCATGAACTCAAATTAAGGCAGCACCCTCTTTCCTTCCTGATATTCTGACAGACTTTTTTCTATGTTTTGTATAAACTCTGAGAAATCCTTCAAGTACCAAGTCCCATCTTTCCAAGGTAGATTTTCCATCAAATAAAAACCCATAGAAGTGCAGGTGCTGTTAATTTGGAACTAATTCAGAAGTTGCTGGAAAATTTCAGCAGGTCTGGCAGCATCTGTGAAGAAAAATCAGAGTTAACGTTTTGAGTCTGGTGACCCTCCCTCAGAATTTCCTCAGTTCTGAGAAAGGGTCACTGCACCCGAAATGTTAAGTCTGAGTTTTCTTCACAGACCTGCTGAGCTTTTCCAGCAACTTCTATTTTAGTTCTTCCATTAACTCCAGCACAGCTCCTAGTTGGGTATGGCGTCAGTTCAAATGTGCCTCATACACTCTTGGGTGCTTGCTGGGGTAGGGGTGTTGGTTAGCTGAGTTGACTGCTCAGGTGGTTTGTGACACAGAAATAACACCAAAAACCATAGGTTCAATACCTGCACTGCCTGAGGTTACCATGAAAAAGTCTCTTCCTTAACCTCTTCTCCTCACCTGAGGCACAGTGACCCTCAAGTTAAACCATCATCAGTCATCTGTCTTTCATGAGATAGCAGTCATTACTTACTTACTGCTATCTTACTGCTCACTTCTGTAAGTGGCCAGAACATCAGACATACAGCTTGCTTGCAATAGCAGAATGAAGGGGTGTACAATGCCTCGGTAGCTGAACCCCGTAGAGTCTTTGCACATTCCCTTACATGAACTTAATTCTCCAGTCCTTCAAAGACAGATTACTAAGAGAGAAAAAGACCAGAGATGATTCACTGAGCTGTTTGATCATATGGATGGGATGCAAACATGCAATATAACAATCAAAGCAAGCACTCATCTTCTTCACCAAATTCTCTTCGAAAACAAAAGCTAGTTAAAACCACACCCTTTTCCCGAGTTGATTTGTCTATGCTCCTCATTGGATTATGTATGCAATCATGCATAGCATACTCCAGCAACCACCAGAGCATCTACCTTTTTATTAAAGATCATTAAAACAGCAACTGCTGGCAGTATCTGCAGGGAGAGAAACACAGTTAGCACTTTGAGTCCAATCCATTGAAATATAGTGTTGGAGTCATAGAGATGTACAGCATGGAATCAGACCCTTCAGTGCAATTCGTCCATGCCGACCAGATATCCTAATCTAATCTAGTCCCATTTGCCAGCACTTGGCCCATATCCCTCTAAGTCCTTCCTATCCATGTACCATTCAGATGCCTTTTAAATGTACCAGCCTCCATCAGTTCCTCTGGCAACTCATTCCATACATGTACCATCCTCTGTGTGAAAAAGTTGCCCCTTAGGTCCCTTTTAAATCTTTCCCCTCTCACCTTAAACCTACGCCTTCTAATTCTGGACTCCTCCACCTCAGAGAAAAGACTTTATCTATTTATCCTATCCAAGCCGCTCATGATTTTATACACCTCTACAAGGTCACCCCTCAGACTCTGATGCTCCAGAGAAAACAGTCCCAGCCTATTCAGCCTCTCCCTGTAACATAAATTCTCTGGCAACAACCTTGTAAATCTTTTCTGAACCCTTGCAAGTTTCACAACATCCTTCCAATAGGAAGGAGACCAGAATTTCACACAGTATTCATAAAGCGGCCTAACCAATGTCCTGTACAGCCGCAACATGACCTCCCAACTCCGATACTCAATGCTCTGACCAATAAAGGAAAGCATACCAAATGCCTTCTTCGCTATCCTAACCTACTTGCGACTCTACTTTCAAGGAGCTGTGAACCTGCACTCCAAGGTCTCTTTGTTCAGCAACACTGCCCAGGACTTCACCATTAAGTGGATAATTCTTACTCTGATATGCCTTTCCAAATTACAATGTCAGATGTGTTCGTCTCTCTGCAGACCTGCTGAATTTCTCCAGCATTTTTTGATTTGATTTCAGATATCCAAGTGTCCACAGTATCTTCCTTCTCCTATTCAAAGGTAGATTGACCACTCAAGCATTAGTTTAACTCTTGCTGAGAAGTAAAGGTTGGCTTAATGCACAGTTACAAGTATTCAAGCTTATACAACATCTTTCACTTTGAAATATTCCTTCATGCAATCAACTGGGTTCAGTTACAGACAAATGCGGCAGCATTACACAACATGATAGCCTAATGACTGAGGTTAATGATCGAGGCAAAATGTTGATTGGACCAAAGTCACATGGTGGGACAGGTAATGAAGTCATTTACCCAACAAAAGACATCTCTTAAACTGCTGCCCTCCCTTGGTACTGTAAAGTAGCTACTCAGTGAGTCTCTCAATCTTCCCCTTTAACATTGAAGGCAAGAGTGCCCCTTACTTTTAAACGCTGTTCCCTTGTTCTTGTCTCAAGTGGGAGCATCCCAGAAAGGGAACATCCCTTCAGTATTCACCTTTTCTAAGTCTGGATAGAGGAGAAAGTGAGGTCTGCAGATGCTGGAGATCAGAGCTGAAAATGTGTGGCTGGAAAAGCGCAGCAGGTCAGGCAGCATCCAAGGAGCAGGAGAATCGACGTTTCGGGCATGAGCCCTTCTTCAGGAATGAGGGAAGAAGGGCTCATGCCCGAAACATCGATTCTCCTGCTCCTTGGATGCTGCCTGACCTGCTGCGCTTTTCCAGCAACACATTTTCAGCTCTTAAGCCTGGATAGATGCAGGCCAGCCTATCCAAAGCTCCTCATGTCCATACCGAGTATCAGTATCTTTGAACTATTTCTAATGCATTAGGGTGGCAAATGTTATTCTTTTGTTCAAAAAGGGGATAGGGATAACCCTGGGAATTACAGACCAGTCAGTGTTACATCGGTGGTGGCCAAATTATTGGAGAGGTTTCTGAGAGACAGGAGTTATGATTATTTGGAAAAGCATAGCTTGCTAAGATAGTCAGCATGACTTTACGAGGGGCAGGTCATACCTCACAAGCCTAAATAAATTCTGTGAGGAAGTGACAAAACACTTTGATGAAGGTAGAGCAGTGGATGTGTTGTATATGGATTTTATCAAAACATTTAGTAAGGTTCCCCATGGTAGGCTCATTCATAAACTATGGAGGTATGGGATACAGGGAAATCTGGCTGTCTGTATACAGAATTGGCTGGTCCATAGAAGACAGAGGGTTGTAATTGATGGAAAGTATTCAGCCTGGAACCCGGTGACCAGTGGTATTCTGCAGGGATTGGTTCTAGGATTGTTGATCTTTATGATTTTTATAAATGACTTGGATGAAGAAATGGAAGCATGGGTTAGTAAGTTTGCTTATGACACAAAGATTGGTGAAGTTGTGCATAGTGTGGAGGGCTCTAGGAGGTTGCAACGGGACATGGAAAGGATACAGAGCTGGGCTGAGAAGTGGCAGTGGGGGTTCAACCTGGAAAAATGTGAAGTGATTCATTATGGAAAGTCAAATTTGAATGCAGATTACAGGGTTAAAGACAGGATTCCTGGCAGTGTGGAGGAATAGCGGGATCTTGGTGTGCAAGTACATAGATCCCTCAAAGTTGCCTCAAAGGTGATAATCAAAATGTGTGGTGCTGGAAAAGCAAAACAGGTCAAGTAGCATCTGAGGAGCAGGAGAATTGATGTTTCGGGCATGAGCTCTTCATCAGGAATGGCTACATATCCTACATTTTACTATCATCCATTGGCCTATCCAACAGTCACTTAAATGTCTGTAATTTATCTGACTTTACTATCATTACTAGCAGTGCATTCCACGCATCTACCACTCTCTGTGTAAAGAACGACACTCTCTGATATCTCAACCTTCTTCCAATCATCTTAAAATTATGCCCCCTCATGATTAATGCCCCAAGTTGATAGGGTTGTTAAGAAGGCATATGGTGTGTTGGCTTTCATTAGCAGGAGGATTGAGTTTAAGAGCTGTGAGGTTATGCTCTATAGAGCCCTGGTTAGACCACACTTGGAATATTGTGTTCAGTTCTGGTCGCCTCCCTAGAGCAAGAATGTGGAAGCTTTAGAGAGGGTGCAGAGGAAATTTACCAGGATGCTGCCCGGACTGGAGGGCATGTCTTATGAAGAAAGGTTGAGGGAGCGAGGGCTTTTCTCATTGAAGTGAAGAAGGATGAGAGGTGACGTGATAGAGGTGTATAAGATGATGAGAGGCATAGATAGAGTGGATAGCCAGAGACCTTTTCACAGGATGGGAAATGGCTGTCACGAGGGAGCATAATTTTAAGGTGATTGAAGGAAGGTTTAGGGGAGATATCAGAGAGTGGTGTTCTTTACACAGAGAGTGGCGTGTGTGTGTCATGCACTGCCAGCAATGGTAGTAGAGTTAGATACATTAGGAACATTTAAGCCACTCTTGGATAGGACGTGGATGATAGTACAATGTAGGATATGTAGGTTAGTCTGATCTTGGAGTAGGATAAAAAGTCGGCACAACATTGAGAGCTGAAGGGCCCGTACTGTGCTGTACTGCTCTGTGTTATATGTGCTACGCATTGACATTTTTTCTTATATAAGGAGACTGTAGACATTACTCCAGATGGAGTCTCACCAAAGCCTTGTACAACTCTTAGAAATACCCCTACTTACATATTACATTCCCCTTGCAATAAATTACAACATCCCATTTGCCATCCTCATCACTAAGGTGAGAGGAGAAAGATTTAAAAGGGACCTGAGAGGCAACTTTTTTACGTAAAGGGTGATGCATGTCTGGAATGAGCAGCTAGAGGAAAGAGTGGAGGCTGGGACAATTACAGCTTCTAAAAGGCACCTGGATGGGTACTTGAACAGGAGGGGTTTAGAGGGATATAGACCAAATGCTGGCAAATGGGACAAGGCGAGACTGGGATGCCTGGTCAGCATGGACAAGTTGGACCAAAGGGTCTGTTTCCATGCTGCATGACTATGAGTTGCCGTGACTTTTGAAAAATTATGTCACACCCCACTTTCCATGGTGATAAGATTTACCACTCGATGAGTAAAGACATTTCTCCTGAATGTACAGTTTGATCAGTTGGTGGTTCTCCTTTATTGTTAGCCTTTGGTTTTGGTGTCGTCCACAAGTGGAAACATTTCTACATTTATCTTACAAGAAAATCTCTCTTTAGTTGGCAGTGCTCAATACCAACACAGAAAAGGAAGTGAAAACAGATGGAATGTGTTATGGCATGGGCGGCACAGTAGTTCAGTGGTTAATACTGCTGCCCCATGACGCCAGTGACCAGGGTTTGATTCCACCCTCAGGCAACTGCCTGTTTGCAGCTTACACATTCTCTGTGTCTGCGTGGGTTAGATCTGGCTTCCTCCCACAGTCCAACAGTGTGCAGGTTAGCTGGATTGGCCATGCTGAGTTGCCCATTGTGTCCATGGGCATGGAGGCTAGATAGGTTAGCCCTGGAAAATGCAGGGTGACAGGGATAGGGTGGGGTCTGGATGGGATGCACTTTTTCGGATCGGTGTGGACTCATTGGGCTGAATGGGCTGTGTCCACATTGTAGGAATTCAATGATTACATTCCTTGGACTCTTTGCGAATCTGTGTCCACAATTTTGTTGAACCTATTCTAAAGCAAATCTGAAGCCAGCCCTTCTGTTTTAAAAGGAGCTAAGGACAGCACAAACTGATTATTCTGGCAATCTATCCCATGCACGTACTTGCAATCTGAGACTTGGAGAGGTTGATCTGTCTGGCCTCAATATTTAATACAAACAAGAGCTATTTCCTCATCCTGCTGCGAACTCTGGGCAAGATGAAACCTTCATGTACATCGCGTGCAGATGTGCTCCGAGGAGTAAAATAACAGATTGCAGGCTCACCCCTCGCATGTGGAGATAAAGACCCCTTGCTGGGTTTGTGTAGAACTGAGCTATGAAGATCGCTGCAGTCCCACGGTCAATGAGGAACTTCAGTTATCGATCGGGAATGATTTCTCTTGAGAGTTGGGGATGTAAACACTGTCAGTGAGGTCACTAAGCAGAGGTCAACAAATTCAGTGCCAATTACCAGAGGCGGTATGAGGATAATTCATTTTTCGTTTGTATGCAATGAGTTGTATCGGGCTTTAATGTGCTGGCTGACAGGGTTTGGTGTCAGAGGACTCAATAATAACTTTCAAAGGGGAATTGAATAATTGTTTGAAAACGAAATATTGACAACTCCAGGGAGAAAAAAGAAACAGACCGAGACTAATTTGGTAGCTCTTTTCAAGATGCAGCATAGGCTTGATGGGCTGAACAGCCTCTTTCTCTGCTTTATCATTCCGTGAATATCTCACTTTGAATCATAGCATCCCTACAGAGTGGAAGCAGGCCATTCAGCCCATACCGACCCTCTGGAGACCATTCCGCCCAGACTCCCCTCTCCCTCACCCCCCCCACCCCATCCCCCATGTTTTCCAAATCCACCCTCCTGCACATCCATGAACACTATGGACAATTTTAGTATGGGTATCTTTGGGTTGTGGGAGGAAACCAAAGGAAACTCACGCAGACGAGGGGAGAATGGCACATTCCACACAGCCAGTCAACCAAGCCTGTGAGCCAAACCTGGGTCTCTGGTGCTGTGAGGCAGCGGTGCTAACCACTAAGCCACTGTGCTACCCTAAATCAGTCAGGATTACAAATGATAAAGTGGGGGGTGGGGGCTAGGTTTGCCTTTTATCCACCAAGGCTAGATAGTGGGAAATGGAAAGTGAGGTGCATTGTACCCCACCTTTCTAATGACTATCCAAATCAGCCCCATTAAAAAAAAATGCACAATCCGCAAGGAGCTGCCATCTGGCGAAGGCTTCCTGCAGATTGCTGGCAGTGTGAAAGCAAGGAACACCTGACTGAGACGAGGGGGATAAAAGAGAATGAGAAGGAAAATCAAATCAAGCTGCATATTGTAAAGTGGCAGCTTGCTGTGACTTCATCCTTGTTGACCAGATTACTTCAACAGCAACCACACATTCTCCTGCGGCTGCTCTGAGTTAGGTTCTGTTCACTCGATAGTGTGGGATGAAGGATCAGAGAATTGGCATGTAATGCCATGTCAGTTGAGCTGGACCCCATAATGACACAGACTGAGTATAAATAGCAACGTCTAGGAGCTTTGTAACTCCATTTACATGAGAGATGTTTAAGTAATACAATTATATCCGTTGCTGTCATTCCCAGTGAAGGGGAAAGAATTGACTATATCAAATGTATTTTGGAAATGGAGTGATAGCAATGTTCAGCCAGGGTTTAGATATTATTATTTTAATGGTGATAACCTGTTTAATTTATTCATTTACTCATTCGTTAATGGCTTACCACTTCTGTTAACCCAAACTAACTGAAGAAAGGCTCAAATATGGATGTGCTGTCTAATTAAAATGATGATAGCTATGTCCCTGGGCATAACCATGACTCATCAGCACAAAGGAGACCACTCAGCCTCCAATCTTGTACTAACACTTTGAAATGGGATAACCAACAGGGCATGGGAAACAAGGCCCTCCTGGACAAGAGGATGGTCAGAAATAGACTTGGGTTATGCATCAGGTCCAGGTCTTGCCGCGTAATCTCTTGTCACTCCCTCATGACATATTTAAAAATGTTGCCAGCAGGAAAAATGAAACCATATTGGGACAGAAGCTTGTTTTTGTGGGGGTAAATATCAACACTCTGTAGTGTCCTGGGCTGTGAGTCACATGGGCTAGCAATCCTATCCCACTTTCTATGTGAAGGGCCTGCCCTGCACTACTCCTCCCATGATGAATACACTCTTGCCTCAGGTTTGGTCAAAGACAGCAACAAGGCACAATGAGAGGCTAAAGTCACTCAGAGTTCACCAGGAGGCACAAACCGTTTGGGAGATGCAAATCTGATACCACACGAATGTCAGAACTCCTTCACCCTTCATACTTTCTCTCAGCAGAGATTTTTCAAGGCCAAGCTTGCAGTGGCTTCAAATTGATCACTCAACTAACCTGGATAACATCTGGGAGCAACGTCTGGGAGCAACGTGTTTTGGAGGATGAATATTTTGAAGACTATGAAGCAGTGTGTGTGTATGTGCCTGTCTGTATGTGTTTGTGTGTATATGTGTCTGTCTGTATGTGTTTGTGTGTGTATGTGTCTGTATGTGTTTGTGTGTATATGTGCCTGTCTGTATGTGTTTGTGTGTATATGTGTCAGTATGTGTTTGCGTGTATATGTGTCTGTCTGTATGTGTTTGTGTGTGTATGTGTCTGGGTGTGTTTGTGTGTATATGTGTATATATGGATTTGTGTGTGTATGTGTCTGTCTGTATGTGTTTGTGTGTGTATGTGTCTGTATGTGTTTGTGTGTGTATGTGTCTGTCTGTATGTGTTTGTGTGTATATGTGTTTGTGTGTATATGTGTATGTATGGATTTGTGTGTGTATGTGTCTGTCTGTATGTGTTTGTGTGTGTATGTGCCTGTCTGTGTGTGTTTGTGTGTATATATCTGTCTGTATGTGTTTGTGTGTGTATGTGCCTGTCTGTGTATGTTTGTGTGTATGTGTCTGTCTGTATGTGTTTGTGTGTATATGTCTGTCTGTATGTGTTTGTGTGTGTATGTGTCTGTCTGTATGTGTTTGTGTGTATATGTGTCTGTATGTATTTGTGTGTGTATGTGTCTGCCTGTATGTGTTTGTGTGTGTATGTGTTTGTGTGTGTATGTGTATGTATGGATTTGTGCGTGTATGTGTCTGTCTGTATGTGTTTGTGTGTGTATATGTCTGTCTGTATGTGTTTGTGTGTGTATGTGTCTGTCTGTATGTGTTTGTGTGTATATGTGTCTGTATGTATTTGTGTGTGTATGTGTCTGCCTGTATGTGTTTGTGTGTGTATGTGTTTGTGTGTATATGTGTATGTATGGATTTGTGCGTGTATGTGTCTGTCTGTATGTGTTTGTGTGTGTATGTGCCTGTCTGTGTATGTTTGTGTGTATGTGTCCATCTGTATGTGTTTGTATGTATATGTGTCTGTATGTGTTTGTATGTGTCTTTCTGTATGTGTGTGTGTGTATATGTGTTTGTCTGTATGTGTTTGTGTGTATATGTGTCTGGGTGTGTATATGTGTCTATCTGTATGTGTGTGCGTATGTGTCTGTCTGTATGTGTGTGTATATGTGTCTGTCTGTATGTGTTTGTGTGTATATGTGTCAGTATGTGTTTGCGTGTATATGTGTCTGTCTGTATGTGTTTGTGTGTGTGTGTGTCTGGGTGTGTTTGTGTGTATATGTCTGTCTGTATGTGTTTGTATGTATATGTGTCTGTATGTATATGTGTGTGTGTCTGTCTGTATGTGTTTGTGTGTGTATGTGTGTCTTTATGTGTTTGTGTTTGTGTGTGTATGTGTCTGTCTGTATGTGTTTGTGTATATATGTGTCTGTCTGTATGTGTTTATGTGTGTATATGCGTATGTATGTATTTGTGTGTGTATATGTGTATGTATGTATTTGTGTCTGTCAGTATGTGTTTGTGTGTGTATGTGTCTGTGTGTGTTTGTGCGTATATGTGTCTGTCTGAATGTGTTTGTATGTATAGGTGTCTGTCTGAATGTGTTTGTGTGTATATGTGTCTGTGTGTGTTTGTGCGTATATGTGTCTGTCTGAATGTGTTTGTATGTATAGGTGTCTGTCTGTATGTGTGTGTATATGTGTCTGTCTGTATGTGTTTGTGTGTATATGTGTCAGTATGTGTTTGCGTGTATATGTGTCTGTCTGTATGTGTTTGTGTGTGTGTGTGTCTGGGTGTGTTTGTGTGTATATGTCTGTCTGTATGTGTTTGTATGTATATGTGTCTGTATGTATATGTGTGTGTGTCTGTCTGTATGTGTTTGTGTGTGTATGTGTGTCTTTATGTGTTTGTGTTTGTGTGTGTATGTGTCTGTCTGTATGTGTTTGTGTGTATATGTGTCTGTCTGTATATGTTAGCGTGTATGTGTCTGTCTGTGCGTGTTTGTGTATATATGTGTCTGTCTGTATGTGTTTATGTGTGTATATGCGTATGTATGTATTTGTGTGTGTATATGTGTATGTATGTATTTGTGTCTGTCAGTATGTGTTTGTGTGTGTATGTGTCTGTGTGTGTTTGTGCGTATATGTGTCTGTCTGAATGTGTTTGTATGTATAGGTGTCTGTCTGAATGTGTTTGTGTGTATATGTGTCTGTGTGTGTTTGTGCGTATATGTGTCTGTCTGAATGTGTTTGTATGTATAGGTGTCTGTCTGTATGTGTGTGTATATGTGTCTGTCTGTATGTGTTTGTGTGTATGTATATGTGTCTATATGTATGTGTCTGTCTGTATGTGTTTGTGTGTGTATGTGTGTCTGTATATGTTTGTGTGTGTATGTGTCTGTATGTGTTTGTGTGTATATGTGTCTGTCGGTGTGTGTTTGTGTGTGTATATGTGTATGTATGTATTTGTGCGTGTATGTGTCTGTCTGTATGTGTTTGTGTGTGTATGTGTTTGTGTGTATATGTGTATGTATGTATTTGTGCGTGTATGTGTCTGTCTGTATGTGTTTGTGTGTGTATGTGCCTGTCTGTGTATGTTTGTGTGTATGTGTCCATCTGTATGTGTTTGTATGTATGTGTGTGTGTATGTGTCTTTCTGTATGCGTGTGTGTGTATATGTGTTTGTCTGTATGTGTTTGTGTGTATATGTGTCTGGGTGTGTTTGTGTGTGTATATGTGTCTATCTGTATGTGTGTGCGTATGTGTCTGTCTGTATGTGTGTGTATATGTGCCTGTCTGTATGTGTTTGTGTGTATATGTGTCAGTATGTGTTTGCGTGTATATGTGTCTGTCTGTATGTGTTTGTGTGTGTATGTGTCTGGGTGTGTTTGTGTGTATATATGTCTGTCTGTATGTGTTTGTATGTATATGTGTCTGTATGTATATGTGTGTGTGTCTGTCTGTATGTGTTTGTGTGTGTATGTGTGTCTTTATGTGTTTGTGTTTGTGTGTGTATGTGTCTGTCTGTATGTGTTTGTGTGTATATGTGTCTGTCTGTATATGTTAGCGTGTATGTGTCTGTCTGTGCGTGTTTGTGTATATATGTGTCTGTCTGTATGTGTTTATGTGTGTATATGCGTATGTATGTATTTGTGTGTGTATATGTGTATGTATGTATTTGTGTCTGTCAGTATGTGTTTGTGTGTGTATGTGTCTGTCTGTATGTGTTTGTGTGTGTATGTGTCTGTGTGTGTTTGTGCGTATATGTGTCTGTCTGAATGTGTTTGTATGTATAGGTGTCTGTCTGTATGTGTTTGTGTATGTATATGTGTCTATATGTATGTGTCTGTCTGTATGTGTTTGTGTGTGTATGTGTGTGTATGTGTTTGTGTGTATATGTATCTGTATGTGTTTGTGTGTATATGTGTCTGTCGGTGTGTGTTTGTGTGTGTATGTATCTGTCTGTATGTATTTGTGCGTGTATGTGTCTGTCTGTATGTGTTTGTGTGTGTATGTGTCTGTGTTTGTTTGTGCGTATATGTGTCTGTCTGAATGTGTTTGTATGTATAGGTGTCTGTCTGTATGTGTTTGTGTACGTATATGTGTCTATATGTATGTGTCTGTCTGTATGTGTTTGTGTGTGTATGTGTGTCTGTATGTGTTTGTGTGTATGTGTCTGTATGTGTTTGTGTGTATATGTGTCTGTCTGTATGTGTTTGTGTGTGTATATGTGTATGTATGTATTTGTGCGTGTATGTGTCTGTCTGTATGTATTTGTGTGTATGTGTCTGTGTGTGTTTGTGTATATATGTGTCTGTCTGTATGTGTTTGTATGTATATGTGTCTGTCTGTATGTGTTTGTGTGTGTATATGTGTATGTATGTATTTGTGTGTGTATGTGTCTGTCTGTATGTGTTTGTGTGCTTGTATGTGTCTGTTGGTGTGTGTTTATGTGTGTATGTGCCTATCTGTATATGTTTGTATGTGTATATGTGTATGTATGTATTTATGCGTGTGTGTGTCTGTCTGTATGTGTTTGCCTGTGTATGTGTCTGTATGTGTTTGTGTGTATATGTGTCTATCTGTGTGTGTTTGTATGTATATGTGTCTGTCTGTATGTGTGTGTATGTGTCTTTCTGTATGTGTGTGAATGTGTCTATCTGTATGTGTTTGTGTATATGTGTCTGTCTGTATGTATTTGTGTGTATATGTGTCTGTCTTTATGTGTTTGTGTGTGTATGTGTCTGTCTGTATGTGATTGTGTGTATATGTGTCTGTCTGTATGTGTTTGTCTGTATATTTGTCTGTCTGTCTATGTGTGTATCTGTCTGTATGTGTGTATATGTGTCCATCTGTATGTGTTTGTGTGTATATGTGTCTGTCTGTATGTATCTGTCTGTATGTGTGTGTCTGTCTGTATGTGTTTGTGTGTATATGTGTCTGTCTGTATGTGTCTATCTGTATGTGTGCGTCTGTCTGTATGTGTTTGTGTGTATATGTGTCTGTCTGTATGTATCTGTCTGTATGTGTGTGTCTGTCTGTATGTGTTTGTGTGTATATGTGTCTGTCTGTATGTGTCTATCTGTATGTGTGTGTCTGTCTGTATGTGTTTGTGTGTATATGTGTCTGTCTGTATGTGTCTATCAGTATGTGTGTGTCTGTCTGTATGTGTTTGTGTATATATGTGTCTGTCTGTATGTGTTTGTGTGTGTATGTGTCTGTCTGTATGTGTTTGCGTGTATATGTGTCTGTCTGTATGTGTTTGTGTGTATATGTGTCCATCTGTACGTGTTTGTGTGTATATGTGTCTGTCTGTATGTGTCTATCTGTATGTGTGTGTGTGTCTGTATGTGTTTGTGTGTATATGTGTCTGTCTATATGTGTTTGTGTGTATATGTGTCTGTCTGTCTGTATGTGTGTATCTGTCTGTATGTGTTTGTGTGTATATGTGTCCATCTGTATGTGTTTGTGTGTATATGTGTCTGCCTGTATGTGTCTATCTGTATGTGTGTGTCTGCCTGTAAGTGTTTGTGTGTATATGTGTCTGTCTGTACGTGTCTGTGTGTGTATGTGTCTGTCTGTATGTGTTTGTGTGTGTGTGTGTCTGTGTGTACATATTTGTGTCTCTGTGTGTGTGTATACATGTTTGTTTGTGTGTGTGTGTGTATCTTTGTGTGTCCATGTCCACGTGTGTGCATGTCTATGTGTGTGTCCCACATCTGCATGTGTATGTGTGTCCCTGTTGATATATGTGTGTGTATATCCATGTCCGTGTGTGTGCATGCGTGTGCGTGTGTGCATATCCATGTCTGCGTGTGTCCAAATCCATGTCTATGTGTGTGTGTGCGCTTCCATGTCTGTGTGTCCATGTCCGCGTGTGTGTCTGTATGCGTGTTTGTGTGTAAACGTCTGTGTGTGTGTGTGTGTTTGTGTATATGTCCGTGTGTATGTGTTTGCGTTTATGTGTGTGTTTGTGTATGTCAGGGCCTAACCATTTCTATATAACTTCTGCAATTAAATCACAAAACGAAAGAGCTTCCAGTTTGAAATCTACAAACGCAAAGCGGCTGAGGTGGAGGTAAGAAAAACACCAATTTTACAGAAAATTCAGATCTTACCAACATGGAAATGGGCCACTATAATGGTGTCTTATTACTGTGAGAGAAAGAGACATTTTGTGTACACATTACTCACACTCCTTTCTGAGCCACAATTTGCTTATGTAGAATAAAAGGCTCTTTGATTTGTGTTGGTGAATGCAAGGTTCAGTCAAGCTTAACAACCAACCATTTTGAGTACCTATCAATTCACATTAATGACTATTCAACCTACCACTGTATGTAATGCTCCATACATCTCCAACTGACTTCCTGTAGAGATGGGTCTGCAACATGGGTAATTATCTTAGTCAAAATATTCTAAAAGACTCGGACCAATACCAATCATCTTTCCTAACCTGGTGTCCTGCAGGATTATTAAGATATTTTAGCTCTTCTTTGAATATCTTTTTCGAAGGCGCTGTGGGGTTGTGCTGTGATCACATGCTGCTTTGTTAGGACAGGAGTGATGTGCAAAACAACATGTATTGCTGTGCTATTGAAGTGCACCACCATCTAACTTGGCTTGCCTTTTTAGATTTTCATTAGTATCTTCATCTTAACAAAAATGCAACCCAAGACTTGAGGCATACCTGGCACAAAGGAAGATGGCCATGGTTGTTGGAGGTCAGTCATCTCAGCTCCAGGACATCTCTGCAGGAATTCCTCAGGGTAGTGTCCAAGGCCCAACCATCTTCAGTTACTTCACCATTAACCTTCCCTCCAAGGTCAGGTAAAACCGAAGATAATATTTGCTGACGATGGCGGAGTTCAGTTCCCACAACTCCTTGGTTAGTGATCCAGTGCATTCTGCAAGCCCTGGACAACATTCAGACTTAGGTTGCTAAGTAACAGTTAAACTGCATGCTGCTCCAGTATCAGTCTGTGTCTAACAAGGGACTGCCTAACCACCTTCCCTAGACATGGCATTATTGTAGTGAATGGAACTAGATTGGCCAGGTGGATCTCAGTGAGCACGGGTTTCCTGATTGGGGCTGTTAATCTGGACCAATCAGGGAACTCGGGTTGACGGATGTAAACAGGAGTCTCTACGTTAGAGCCCGGGTGTCCTTGGAGAAGGAGCACGCGGTGTCGACCAACACCCTGGAGTTGTTCAGGGAGAGGTGGGCGCCGCAGGGAGTGGAGTGCATCATTTCTCCCTCCAACTCTATTTTGATTTAGTCCCTACCCTCCCCTTCACTGTTTTGATCACACAGCACTGCCCTTGATGTGAAGGGCAGTGTTTGTCACTGGCCACCCGGGTGTTTTCCTATCTTCCTGGTGGTGGAAATTGAATAAAGATTGGTGCACTTTGTGTCTTTCACTGTGTCTCACACCTGCACACACACACCATGGGTGCTGGGGATAAAATAAGCACTACCGCACTTAGGCGGTAGTGTGGGGGTTAAAAAGGAAAAAAGAAAGTAAACAGGAGTCTCAGGAATTCTCCTCACACTAGGAGCCAGCTCAGCTCATCAACCGCTAGTTCTGATGTGCCACAGCGAGAAACCTTAATACGCCCTCAGGAGACAGACTGGAGCTGCAACCGACAAGGTATCTTGCGTTGTCCAGTTGTTGTGGGGTGAATTTGTACTTGCAGAACTACATTTTACTTTGCTCAAAAACCACATGAATCTACGTCAGATTCCGTAAATCCATTTTTTAGATGAGAATCAGTCTGACCATTGGGGCACAGACAGCCTCACACAGGGCACCTCACACCTTCAATGCATTATCTGGGCCGACATGACACCAATTGTTAAAGTTCACTTGAGAATGTAACTTTTCAATGTTCTGTGATTTACATATGAAAGAACTGAAACCAACATGTTCATTCTAAAAGCTGAGAGATTTAACAAACAATCCAGGTCTTTTTTTAATATATAATTTCAGTTACATCATGCTGTAAACTTTTGCTATAAATTCTGTGTCTTACGATCTTACACTCCACAACCATCTGATGAAGGAGCGTCGCTCCGAAAGCTAGTGCTTCCAATTAAACCTGTTGGACTATAACCTGGTGTTGTGTGAGTTTTAACTTTGTCCACCCCGGTGCAACACCAACAGCTCCACATCAGGCCTCTCAGGACAATGAGGGATGTGCAATAAATGCTGCATATGCCAGTAAAACCCACATCCCATGAATGAATTAAACAAAACGTGCTTTTGACAAACGTGATAGACAAAGGCTCATGAATTTCCAGTTCAGGTGAGAAAGAGCATTCGTCTGGTCCTTGCTTATCCTTCATTTTTCTGATCATGGCAACTGAACTGTAATGGATCCATGATAAACTCAAAAACTCTACACGTATCGATGGATAAAAGGATGCCTTTGTGAGCCCAGTTTCACTCACGCTTATACATGTTTCATGTTGAAACTGCAGCTTCCCTGAAAAGTGATCCTGACGGACTTGATGAACTTCAACTTCTGACTAACAGTGTAAGATCAAGTAAAGGAGAGGGATATGTTGTGGCTTTTTATTAACTATAATGGTGAGTCTCAGGAGAGGCATGTTGAAATTGCCGGGCGTGTTGATATCAAAAAGGAGGTGGGCTTTTTGAAAAGCAAGTTAGACTAGTCCCCGGGGGGAGGGGGGGGGGGGGGGGGGAGGCTGATGGGATCTATCCCAGAATGCCGAGGGAGGCAGGTGAGGAAATTGCTGGAACCTTCTACAAAATCTTTTGATCCCCTTTAGTCACAGGAGCGTCCCAGAGGACTGGAGAATAGCCAACATTGTTTCTTATTTTAAGAACAAGGGATAATCTGGGAAATTTCAGGCCAATGAGCCTTATGTTGGTGGTAGGGAAATTATTAAAGAAGATTCTTAGGTATAGGATTTACTCACATTTGAGAGAATATAGACTTATTAGTGATACACAGCATGGCTTTGTGTGGCGAAGGTCATGTCTCACAGACTTAATTGAAGAAGTGACAAAAATGATTGATGAAGGCAGGGTGGTAAATGCTGTCTGCATGTGTTTTAGCAAAGTCTTTGACAAAATCCCTCATGGCAGGCTGATACAAAAGATGAAGTCACATGGGATCCAGTTAGTCATAAAAGACAGAGTAGCAGTGGAGGGATGTTTTTCAGACTGGAGATCTGTGACCAGTTGTGTTCTGCAGGGATCAGTGCTGGGAGCCCTGTTGCTTGTAATATGTATAAATTATTTGGAGGAAGAATACAGGTGGTCTGATTAGTAAGTTTGCGGATGACACAATGTTTAGGGGAGCTGTTAGTGGATAGTGAGGAGGATTGCCAAAGGGTACAGCAGAATATAGAGAGACTGGAGACTTGCGCAGAGAAATGGCAGATGGAGTTTAATCTGGATAAATGCAAGGTGATGCATTTTGGAAGGTACAATGCAGGAGGAAAGTATACAAGAAATAGCAGAATGCTTAGTAGCATTAATATACAGAGGGTTCGAGGCGAGGAGGTCCAGAATTCCCTGAAAGTGGCCACACAAGCGGACAAAGTGATCACGAAGTCACATGGCATTCTTGCCTTCATCAGTTGGGGCATGGAGTATAAATATCAGCAAGTCATGTTGCAGCTGTAGAGACCTTTGGTGAGGCCACATCTGGAATACTGCGCACAGTTCTGGCCACCACACTACCAGAAGGAACCTTTGCAGAGGATAACAAAAATGATTTATACCCAGATACCCAGATCTTGCCTGGTTTGGAGGGTATTAGCTATGAGGAGAGATTGGACAAACTTGGCTTGTTTACACTTGAATGTCGAAGGGGTGACCTGTTGGATGTTTACCATATTATGAGGGGCATAGATGGAATGGACAGTCAGAAACTTGCCCACAGGGGTAGAAATGTCAGTTACCATGGGACATAGGTTCAAGGTAAAAGGGGGTAATTTTAAAGGAGATATAGGATGTGAGAAGATCTTTATAAAGAGGGTGGTAAGTGCTTGGAATGCACTGCCAGAGGAGGTGGTGAAAGCAATACAATAACAGCGCTGGCATCTTGACAGATATATGAATAGGGAGGGAATAGAGGGATATGCATTGAGACAAAAGATGTTTAGTTAGTAAGGTATCATGTGTTGGTGCAGTCTTAGTGGGCCGAAGGGCCTGTCCCTGTGCTGTACTGTTCTTTGCTCTTTGGTAATGAAAACATTAAAAAACAAAAACGACTATTTTGTACAGAATGTTGTACCTATGTGCAGAATTGTGATAAGCAATGTAGAACCTAAGGGCATTGTATTTGCACACATCACTCTGTAATATATAACAGAGACAGTAGTCTGCTGTGACAGTCAGATATTATGTAATAGAATATGGACATCAATATGTTACATAAGGACAAAGACGTTTAGATGTCTTCTCTGATACTGTAATCCTATGCTTCATGGTGGTGTATACATAATATAGAGTTAACACAACAGTGTGACAGCCCCATTCAACAACATATTATGCAACATGTAGAGTCACGGAGTCATAGAGATGTACAGCTCGGAATCAGACCCTTCGGTCCAACCCGTCCATGCCGACCAGATATCCTAAATTAATTTAATTCCATTTGCTAGCATTTGGCCCATTTCCCTCCAAACCGTTCCTATTCATACACTCATCCAGATACCTTTTAAATGTTGTAATTGTACCAGCCTCCACCACTTCCTCTGGCAGCTCATTCCATTCACGTACCACCCTCTGTGTGAAAAACTTGCCCCTTTTATAGCTTTCCCCTCTTACCCTAAATCTATGCCATCTAGTTCTGGACTCCCGCATCCCAGGGAAAGGACTTGTCTATATACCCTATTCATGCCCCTCATGATTTTATAAATCTCTATAAGTTCACCTCTCAGCCTCCGAGCTCCAGGGAAAACAGCCCCAGCCTATCCAGGGTCTTAGTGTAAATTAGTATTCCACAATGAGACAGAGCATGCCGAATTGTTCTGTGCATCGATCCCATCTTAACAGTGCACAAGACATACCTTGTTTTCATAAAATAAATTTAATTAATTGTGTTTGGTGGGGTCCAGTAGGGCTCCTGAGCTAGAGTTCCTCTACTCCACCCATTTCTTTTCTTCTCTTTTCTTTCCTTTTTTCACCCATTGCTACGTAATTCCTGTCCTTGCTGGCATTGGTGGTGGTGGCTTGAGGCAACACAGACTTGATGTGAGGCCCAGCATGGACTCTCAACCTAAGGCGAGGCCCAGTGCAGACTCACAACCTCAAGGTGAGGCCCAGCGCAGACTCCCAGCCTCAAGGTGAGGCCCAGCACAGACTCGCAACCTCGAGGTGAGATCCAGCACAGACTCCCAGCCTCAAGGTGAGGCCCAGCGCAGACTCCCAGCCTCAAGGTGAGGCCCAGCACACACTCGCAACCTCAAGGTGAGGCCCAGCACATACTCCCAGCCTCAAGGTGAGGCCCAGCACAGACTCCCAACCTCAAGGTGAGGCCCAGCACAGACTCGCAACCTCAAGGTGAGGCCCAGCACAGACTCCCAGCCTCAAGGTGAGGCCCAGCGCAGACTCCCAGCCTCAAGGTGAGGCCCAGCACAGACTCCCAGCCTCAAGGTGAGCCCCAGCGCAAACTCCCAGCCTCAAGGTGAGGCTGAGCACAGACTCGCAGCCTCAAGGTGAGGCCCAGCACAGACTCGCAGCCTCAAGGTGAGGCCCAGCGCAGACTCCCAGCCTCAAGGTGAGGCACAGCGCAGACTCCCAGCCTCGAGGTGAGGCCCAGCACAGACTCGCAACCTCAAGGTGAGGCCCAGCACAGACTTCCAGCCTCAAAGTGAGGCCCAGCGCAGACTCCCAGCCTCAAGGTGAGGCCCAGCACAGACTCGCAACCTCAAGGTGAGGCCCAGCACAGACTCCCAGCCTCAAGGTGAGGCCCAGCACAGACTTGCAACCTCAAGGTGAAGCCCAGTGCAGACTCCCAGCCTCGAGGTGAGGCCCAGCACACACTCGCAACCTCAAGGTGAGGCCCAGCACAGACTCGCAACCTCAAGGTGAGGCCCAGCACAGACTCCCAGCCTCCAGGTGAGGCCCAGCACAGACTCCCAGCCTCAAGGTGAGGCCCAGCGCAGACTCCCAGCCTCAAGATGAGGCCCAGCACAGACTCCCAGCCTCAAGGTGAGGTCCAACACAGACTCCCAGCCTCGAGGTGAGGCCCAACACAGACTCCCATCCTTAAGTTGAGGCCCATCACAGACATCCAGTCTCAAGGTGAGGCCCAGCGCAGACATCCAGTCTCAAGGTGAGGCCCAGCGCAGACTTCCAGGCTCAAGGTGAGGCCCAGCACAGACTTCCAGGCTCGTGGTGAGGCCCAGCACAGACTCCCAGCCTCAAGGTGAGGCCCAGCGCAGACTTCCAGCCTCAAGGTGAGGCCCAGCACAGACCCCCAGCCTCGAGGTGAGGCCCAACACAGACTCCCAGCCTCAAGGTGAGGCCCAGCACAGACCCCCAGCCTTAAGAGAAGGCCCAACAGACTCGTAGCCTCAAGGTGAGGCCCAACACAGACCTCCAGCCTCGAGGTGAGGCCCAACACAGACTTGCAACCTCAAGGTAAGGCCCAACACAGACTCCCAGCCTCAAGGTGAGGCCCAGCACAGACCCTCAGCCTCAAGGTGAGGCCCAGCACAGACCCCCAGCCTTAAGGTGAGGCCCAACACAGACTCCCAGCCTTAAGGTGAGGCCCAGCGCAGACGTCCAGTCTCAAGGTGAGGCCCAGCACAGACTCGCAACCTCAAGGTGAGGCCCAGCACAGACTCCCAGCCTCAAGGTGAGGCCCAACACAGACTCCCAGCCTCAAGGTGAGGCCCAGCACTGACCCCCAGCCTTAAGGTGAGGCCCAACACAGACTCCTAGCCTTAAGGTGAGGCTCAACACAGACTCCTAGCCTTAAGGTGAGGCCCAACACAGACTCCCAGCCTCGAGGTGAGGCCCAGCGCAGACTTCCAGCCTTGAGGTGAGGCCCAGCATGGACCTATCTACTCCATCTTCCTTTTTTTCCCTCTCTCTCTCTGCTTTTGAAGGATTATAAGATGTAACTTTAACTTTATTTCTTTATTTATCTAATTTATACCTAAAATGTTGTACTTCGGCACCTTAGTACCTAAGATGGTGACAGAAGTGGTGACTTTATAAACGTTTCACCATTCTCATGTATCCCTGTACTTGAGTACATGTGACAATAAATCTAATCCTGATTCTAAATGCAATCCAAATTCTATTGAGCTTGCTACACCATACGAGGACTGGCCTGTTCCCTGATGCAGTAGATACACCATTCATGTTATTGAAATAAGTGCCATGACAGAACAAGTTTTTAAAATTTATTCATGGGATATAAGCGTCCCTATTGGCTGAGTCAGCATTTATTGCCTGTCTCTAACTGCTTGTGTGACTAGCTAGAGCCATCTCAGAGGGCAGTGAAGAGTCTACCACATTATTATGTGTCTGGAGTCACATGTTGACCAGGTAGCATAGTTCCTGAATGAACAAAATGGGTGTTTACCAACCACAGGCAATGGTATCCCCCTATTTCAGATCCTTTATCAGATTTGAATTAGAGCATATAGGATTTGAACCCATGTACTCCAAAACATTCAACTGGGGTTTGTGGATTGCTAACAAAGTGACATTACCACTGCTTTCCCAGGGTCACAAAGTGAAGGTAGAACTCTGGGGCAGTACTGAGGGAAGTCAGAGATGCTGTTTTATGAATGGAAGGTCGAGCCAAGTCTACTATCTGCCCTGGAGAGAGGTGGGCATAAATGATCCTGTGGCAGTGTTTTGAAGAAGAACGGGGAAGGTATATTATTTTCAATCCAGTATTTATCTCTCAAGCAATATTATAAAATAGATTATCTGGTCATTGTCACATTGTTATTTGTGTCAGCCTGTTGTGTACTTGAATAGCTTTTAACATTTTCGATATCCCAAAAATGGCCACATTTCAGGCCTCACTTTATTGGCTGTAAAGTGCTTTGGGATGTCCTGTGGTGATTAAAGGGGTTCTAAAATCCAGATATATTTCAGCCTTGAAATAAAACTCTGGCAATAGAGGTGGTTTTCAAATGAATACTGCAACCTGCACTATGACACACCCTGTATCCTGGAGCTACGCACAATGGAGAGTGGCAATGACCTCATGGTATTATTGCTGGACTGTTAATTAGAAATGTTCTGGGGACCAGGGTTCAAATCCTGCCACAGCAGATGTTGGAATTTGAATTCAATAAAAATCTGGAATTAAGGGTCTAATGGTGAAACCATTGTCAATTGTTGGACGAACCCATCTGGCTCACTAATGTCCTTTAGGGAAGGATATCTACCATCCTTATTTGATTTGGCCTACATGTGACTCTAGACCCACAGCAATGGGGTTGACTCTCAACTGCCCTGTGGGCAATTAGGGATGGGCAATAAATGCTGGCTCTAACCCAAGGCACCCACATTCCGTGAATGAATTGAATTGAACTCAGTGATGGCAGAGGTTCCAAATTTCTTCCCTTCATGTGGTTGGCCAGGAACGTCTCTGACTCTTACCACCTGCCATTGGTGTGTGAGAGGATTGGGAGGTTGATACACTTGGCCACGTTATGATCACATCGAGGAGAGGGACTTGGACACTGAACGTCAGGCACACTCAGTGCTACACGGCAAGCCCACCTCACATCTCCAGTGGATAAAAACCACCATTCTCTGCAGGGCAAATCAGGTGACCCAGCAGCCTCTCTGCACAGATTCCTTCGTTTGACAATGTCAAATCCTGCCAACCGTTAAACCCAGACAGCAGGACGTTAGGTAACATTGCCACAGGAGGCTGGCGAGGGGAGCCGGGGGAAGAAATTCAGACGTGGTGGTCACAGATTACTACAACTGGAAAGAAACCTCTCCTGGTAATCTGACTGACTGAGATTCATGTGGGCTCCTGAAGAACAAAGCTCAACCGAGGTCGATTAAATAATGAGGGCCTTGCTAAAGTAGACAGGAAGTCTGGATTTCCCCATTGGAGGGCTCAGTTACCAGGGGCCACGGATTCTAAGGGCGTTAGTAGAAGGATTACAGAGAAGGCGTGAGAGGAAATCTTTACCCCAAGAAGGTGGGTGGTGCCTGGAATCCACTGCCTCAGTACGTTGGTTGAGGTGGGCATTGTCGGAAAGGAATCTGGACCTGGTCCTGAAATGCTGGAATCAGCAAGGCTTCCAGACTAGGTGCTGGCAAATGGGATTGGAATGGGTATTCAGCCAGACAAGAGGGGCTAAAGGCCACTCTCTGTGCTGTAATGTTGCCAGGGCTCTACAATTACCTCAGTGCTAGCGGGAGGAACTGTACCTGTGTCCCAATAGGAGCCAGAGCTGATGCAGAAAAGTAGGAAGGAAGCCAAGGGCTGAATTTCTCTCCAAGTATATTTTACTGGTAGCAGCCATGATTTCGGAATCAGGAGAAACACAAGTTAGCCAAAGGAAACTCACAGCAGGACCACGAAGAGAGAGATGACAGACAATCTAATGGGTAAGACTTTTTCTGTGGAACCTGTCAGTTGAAAGTCAGCTACTGTGCAATCAGAACTTGGTAAGTGCCAGCCCACCATCATCAGCATCTTGCTGGTTAATCAACTCATGCGCGTTACATTTAAACATCTCCCCTGCAAGTTCATTTTAAAGATAAAAAAGGATTATATACCCACTCACTGAAGCTGCCACTACAAAGTACAGAACATCTGAAATGCCTTGGAGGTTCCATGCACTGAGAGACCAGATGATGGATATGGCTCTGGTTGCCATGCAATGTTTAAGGGGTTGCCATGGTTACCTGAACCCGGTGCTGGGTTCTTTCATAAGACGCACATTTAAGGTGTTGAAAGATAAAAACAGCCTCAGCGTAATAACCTTAATCCTTCAATGCTTTCCAGTACTTCAAATTGTGAACAGAAGACATTATGGCTGTAAGAGTGACAGAAATTCAAACATTAACCTATTAGATCATCCCCCATTCAGTCATCAAGTGGAAATCATCAGGCACCTTTAACATAAAAAGATTCAATTGGATTATCATTTAGAAACGTGTTTAAGAATGGAGTGATTCACAGGAATTAAACCAAATCTTTCTACACACAATACCTGGAGCTGAGTTACAGACTAGGATCTAAATGTAACCCCCGGCTCTTTTAGGGAACTACAATCAAACAACTCAGCTCAGACAGTCAGGGTCGCATTGTAGAGCTATAATTCGGATCCAAACGCCTCTCAAGTCTCTCCCTCAAGTGTGATCAAAGAGTGGGATTGGTAAATTTGCCTCAGACGCTGTTGGATAACTGGCAGTGAGTCGCAGACTGAAATCAGACCAGCTGCTGACAACATGGGAGACTTTCACACCTTCAGCTCCCTGCCCAGATACCATTCACACCCCCGGCAACAGGCGTGTACCACACCCCACCCCCTGAGAGGTGGGGGGAGTGAGGGTCAAAGACGGGGAGGGCGAGGCAGGCAGGGTGATGTCAGTAATGGGGGGGGGGGGAGACTAGGGCGGAGTGAAGGTCAGTGAGAGAGGGAGAGACTGGGGGAGTGAGGGTCAGTGAGAGAGGGAGAGACTGGGGGAGTGAGGGTCACTGAGAGAGGGAGAGACTGGGGGAGTGAGGGTCAGTGAGAGAGGGAGAGACCGGGGGAGTGAGTGTCAGTGAGAGAGGGAGAGACAGGCGGAGTGAGGGTCAGTGAGAGAGGGAGAGACTGGGGGAGTGAGGGTCAGTGAGAGAGGGAGAGACTGGGGGAGTGAGGGTCACTGAGAGAGGGAGAGACTGGGGGAGTGAGGGTCAGTGAGAGAGGGAGAGACTGGGGGAGTGAGGGTCACTGAGAGAGGGAGAAACTGGGGGAGTGATGGTCAGTGAGAGAGGGAGAGACTGGGGGAGTGAGGGACAGTGAGAGAGGGAGAGACTGGGGGAGTGAGGGTCAGTGAGAGAGGGAGAGACTGGGGGAGTGAGGGTCACTGAGAGAGGGAGAGACTGGGGGAGTGAGGGTCAGTGAGAGAGGGAGAGACTGGGGGAGTGAGGGTCAGTGAGAGAGGGAGAGACTGGGGGCGTGAGGATCAGTGAGAGAGGGAGAGATGGGGGTAGTGAGGATCAGTGAGAGAGGGAGAGACTGGGGAGAGTGAGGGTCAGTGATAGAGGGATAGACTGGGGGAGTGAGGGTCACTGAGAGAGGGAGAGACGGGAGGAGTGAGGGTCAGTGAGAGAGGGAGAGATGGGGTAGTGAGGGTCACTGAGAGAGGGAGAGACTGGGGGAGTGAGGGCCAGTGAGAGAGGGAGAGACTGGGGGAGTGAGGGTCACTGAGAGAGGGAGAGACTGGGGGAGTGGGGGTCAGTGAGAGAGGGAGAGACCGGGGGAGTGAGTGTCAGTGAGAGAGGGAGAGACTGGGGGAGTGAGGGTCACTGAGAGAGGGAGAGACGGGGGGAGTGAGGGTCAGTGAGAGAGGGAGAGACTGGGGGAGTGAGGGTCAGTGAGAGAGGGAGAGACTGGGGGAGTGAGGGTCAATGAGAGAGGGAGAGATGGGAGGAGTGAGGGTCAGTGAGAGAGGGAGAGACTGCAGGAGTGAGGGTCAGAAAGAGAGGGTGAGACAGGGAAGTGAGGGTCACAGAGAGGGAGAGACGGGGAAGTGAGGGTCAGTGAGAGAGGGAGAGACTGGGGGAGTGAGGGTCACTGAGAGAGGGAGAGACTGGGGTAGTGAGGGTCAGTGAGAGAGGGAGAGATGGGGGAGTGAGGGTCAGAAAGAGAGGGTGAGACAGGGAAGTGAGGGTCAGTGAGAGAGGGAGAGACTGTGGGCAGTGAGGGGCAGTGAGAGAGGGAGAGACTGGGGGAGTGAGGTCAGTGAGAGAGGGAGAGACTGGGGGAGTGAGGGTCAGTGAGAGAGGGAGAGACTGGGGAAGTGAGGGTCAGTGAGAGAGGGAGAGATGGGGTAGTAAGGGTCAGTGAGAGAGGGAGAGACTGGGGAGAGTGAGGGTCAATGAGAGAGGGAGAGACTGGGGGAGTGAGGGCCAGTGAGAGAGGGAGATACTGGGGGAGTGAGGGTCACTGAGAGAGGGAGAGATGGGGGAGTGAGGGCCAGTGAGAGAGGGAGAGACTGGGGGAGTGAGGGTCAGTGAGAGAGGGAGAGACTGGGGGAGTGAGGGTCAGTGAGAGAGGGAGAGATGGGGTAGTGAGGGTCAGTGAGAGAGGGAGAGACTGGGGGAGTGAGGGTCAGTGAGAGAGGGAGAGATGGGGTAGTGAGGGTCAGTGAGAGAGGGAGAGACAGGGGAGAGTGAGGGTCAGTGAGAGAGGGAGAGATGGGGTAGTGAGGGTCACTGAGAGAGGGAGAGACTGGGGAGAGTGAGGGTCAGTGAGAGAGGGAGAGACTGGGGAAGTGAGGGTCAGTGAGAGAGGGAGAGACTGGGGGAGTGAGGGTCAGTGAGAGAGGGAGAGACTGGGGTAGTGAGGGTCACTGAGAGAGGGAGAGACTGGGGAGAGTGAGGGTCAGTGAGAGAGGGAGAGACTGGGGAAGTGAGGGTCAGTGAGAGAGGGAGAGACTGGGGGAGTGAGGGTCAGTGAGAGAGGGAGAGACTGGGGGAGTGAGGGCCAGTGAGAGAGGGAGAGACTGGGGGAGTGAGGGTCAGTGAGAGAGGGAGAGACTGGGGGAGTGAGGGTCACTGAGAGAGGAAGAGACTGGGGGAGTGAGTGTCAGTGAGAGAGGGAGAGACTGGGGGAGTGAAGTATTTTTCTTGCATTCATCAGGACATACCACAAGAATGCTAAATTTCAAAATGAACAACAATTTTAATGGCATGAGAAAGGGATATTTAATGGTTGGCAAGGCTTTGGTTTGTTAGGGTTTTGCCATTGAGAATGCTACAGGCAACTATTTCCCCCCATGCTTTCGTTTAGTTCAAGAAAGGGATGATATCTAGACATGTTCCTTTTCCCGGCAGCTTCTGAGAATTGTAAGTGATATTCTTGTACCTGTGAGTGCAGGGCAAAAGACCTTTGCATCAGCTCTCAACTTTAGCAATGCTCAAATTCTGGTCTGGCAGCTAATTATCTCCATACTGTGGAGGAGCTGGTGTTTAACTGTGGTGCCAGGGAAGGCTTGGCTACTGCTGGTGGTGATGCCAAGTTTCCCCAGCTTCTTGTTCTTGGTGTGCACGTCCATGGGGTAGTTCTGTCACCTTGTCTGCTTAACTGTATTGCTGTGTCATGAGCACAAGTTGAGAGTGTGGACTCATACCTTGATTTCAAGGTTATGGCACCTGCTGTAGAGTTGGTTCATGAGATGATTGAGGAGTTTGTGAGAGTGCAATGGCAAAGTCTCTCAGTGTAGTATGTGTTGTAGGTCGACTTGAGTGAGTGCGTGATCCGTAATCCTTTTGGGATCTTTCCTGCTTTCTTGCATTTCTGCAGAAACTTGATGTCTGTATCGATACATGCGATCTCCATCCTGTTAATTATCAGTGCGGTGACATTAATAATGTGATTTAGCCTTTATCACATGTACTGTGATATAGTGAAAAGTATTGTTTTCCATGCTATACAAGCAGATCATACCTTACGTAAGTACATCGGGGTAATAGAACAGAATGCAAAACATAGTGTTACAGCTACAGAGAAGCAGAGAAACATCAACGCTCAGTGGTTAGCACTGCTGTCTCACCGCGCCAGGGTCCCAGGTTCAATTCCCACCTCAGGCAACTGTCTGTGTGGAGTTTGCACATTCTCCCCATGTATGCGTGGGTTTTCTCCCACAGTCCAAAGATGTGCAGATTAGGTGAATTGGCCATGCTAAACTGCCCGCAGTGTTAGGTGCATTAGTCAGGGGTAAATGTAAGGGAATGGTACTGGGTGGGTTGCTCTTCAGAGGGTCGGTGTGGACTTGTTGGGCTGAAGGGCCTGTTTCCACACTGTAGGTAATCTAATCTAAATTAACATTTTAGAGGTTTGTTCAAAAGTCTGATAACTGCAGAGAAGAAACTGTTCTTGAATCCCTTGGCACATGATTTCAAACTTTTGTAGGTTCTGTCCGACTGAAAAGGGTGGAAGGGTGTATAACGGGGTGGGAGGGGTCTTTGATGATGTTGGTTGCTTTCCTAAGGCAGCAGAAAGTATAGACGGAATCAGGGGACAGGGGGCTGGTTTTGCGTGATGGATAACTCCCCTCACCTTCATCACACCTTTCTGTTGGCTCACAGGATTTCTGAGCTTCCCTCACAAGGAGCTGTCAGTGGAAAAGCACTGAACTAAACTACTCCGCAACACACAACAAGAAAATGCCATGCCTCTAGCGGTGGACACCATTGTAATCTGATACCATGTGACCTGAGATCATGTGGTCAGAGTCATGACATGACCAGACCTCCAGGAATGCCTCCAATCAGAGTTAAAAATGTGTTGCTGGAAAAGCGCAGCAGGTCAGAGTTACCAAGACTGAGGGAAGGCAACTGACATCTGTCAACTCCCCAGTGTTGGGTTATATGCAACTAGGGCAACGAATACAACTCAGCCTCGTATGTGAGCTCAGTACATATATTCCACAATGAACATCATTGTAAAAACAAGTAATCTGCTTAACAGCAGCCTTAACCCAGGGTGCATCAACAACCTAACATGTTTGCTTGTTAGAAACTTAAACAGAAATGTAAAAAAAAAATCAAATATGTCACTTGGTACAAATCTGATGCTATTTTTAGGGCATGTTCACAAGCCAGGACACACAGCAACATTCAAGACCTTCGATCTGTTAACAAGCAGTAGAAATACTGAGGTCAATTCATTTCATTATCCTCGCTTGAAATGATGGGAGAAATTAATTGCTCCCTAATTCAACAACGCTGCATGACACCACGTCTGTTTCTCAACCTTTTCCTGAATTCCATGCAGAGAAATAACAAAATTGCATTTGTACCATATTGCAACATAAAACCTTCCAAAAATGATTTACATATGGTGTGGTCACTGATTTAATGTGGGCAAAAACCAGACAGTAAGCTCTCAAAGCAGCAGTGTGATAGTGGGTTTCAGTGATGCTGGTTCAGGTATAAACCTTGGTTTCGGTCACATTAAAGAATTCACTTTCTCTTCCTCAATTAGCACTGTGACTTTCTTCTCGTGGACCTGAGGGAGCAGTTGGGTCTGAACAAAGATAGATTTTCCATATGACCACACCAGAGTGTTAGCTGAGATGACAAGCTGAATCATAGAACTCCTACAGTGTGGAAGCAGGCCATTCGGCCCATTGGATCCACACCAACCTTCCAAAGAGTGTCCCACCCCAAACCCACTCCCCTATCCCTGTAATCCTGCATGTCCCATGGCTAATCCACCTAGTCTGCACATCCCTGGACACTATGGGTAATTTCCCATGGAAAATCCACCTAACCCGAACATCTTTGGACTATGGGAGATAACCAGAGCACCCAGTGAAAACCCATGCAGACACAGGGAGAACATGCAAACTTCACACAGTCACCTGAGAGTGCAATCAAACCTGGGTTCGCTGGTGCTGTGAGGTAGCAATGCTAACCACTGAGCCACCATGCCACCCAATCAGATAAATACTTTAAATCTAGTGTGGTTAATGATTTAAAATGGGGGAAAGTGCCAGCAAAAAACCAGACAGCAAATTCCAAAAGCAGTGGAAATGGAATCTCCGGATTGGGGCTCAAACTTACAAATTATGGGTTCAGAGTTGACAGCACCATCTACGGAGTTATGGCTGACACAGTTCCCGGAGCCAACTGTACATAACTGCACATGTATTGAAACTATTAAGGGTGAGCCACTATCTGGTCCAAGTTCAGCATTGCTTCACTTCCTCGCTTTATACAAACTTGGAGATGTTATCCACCATCACTGGTGCAGCTAGGCAACAATTGCATCACAAGAGACATTGCAATAAATTAATCCTGTCGATGAATGCCCTGCAGACTAGCTTTAATAAGGGCAACACTAGCACTTATGGTTAGAACAAAGCTGAGCATTATCAAAAGGATCAAAGAGATAACTGATCAAATTCTTCCTGAAATTAGGTTACTATAGAAATTACATCTCATTGTTTCATATGTGAAGAAAGTTGTTGTGATTTTCTCCAAAATGTTGCAGCCTTTTATACTGTATTGTTTCTTTGTGCTCTGCTCCAACACCAACTTGCTTCTTTTTAAAGATTAACTTGTTCAGACATGTTATAATACACCTTTGGAGCAGGTCTTTTTTGGCCTAGAGGTAGGGTCACTACCATTGCACCATAAATGCCCCAATGCCAGCTAGTTATTTTCTTTATAAAACTATTTTTCTTATCAACCTATTCAGAAATATTCTGGAGTAGGTGGGACTCGAACTTAGACTTCTTGGTTCAGGGCTCCCAATGCCAGCTACTATTCATTCAACAACATTGAGTTCAGAAGTGGGGTGGCTCATCGATGTCTTGTGGTGAGCTGTCTGGTCCCAATTTGTCTCCTTCTTGCTGAATTACCACCAACAATTCCACTTGTGACCATCATGAGCCAGATCTCTTTGTCGCAAGGCATCACCCACAGGGTATAACACTGACAGGCACAGTGTGTATACACCAGGACCTGCCAGTACAATGGAAACAAACTAGTCCCCAGCTGAATCATTACAGGAGTTTCCTGATGGGCACCAGCTGAGATCAGAGGAGATAATTACCTCCACAGACAGACTCCCTTGAACAGAAAGAATAAAGGGCGAGAGCTCAAAATGTCACATTCAGAAATGCGGGTTCAAATGCCTTCCTGCTCACCCTCAGGGTTCAACTTTCAGGAAGGTCACACAGAGGCTGACAACAGTCCCACAATCCCAGGGTCACGCTCTCATCTGTGTTGCACAACTCAAGCCTGGGGAGCTCACCGAATCCCTGTCCTCCCCACCCCCTACAACTTTCACAGCTCCTTGGTCTTTTCTTTATTTACGAGATCAGGACATCGTTGCCTGGACCAACATGTATTGCACATCCCTAATTTCCCAGAGGGCAGTTAAGGGTCAACCATTTTGCTGTGGGGCTGGAGGAGAAAGTGAGGGCTGCAGATGCTGGAGATCAGAGCTGAAAAATGTGTTGCTGGAAAAGCGCAGCAGGTCAGGCAGCATCCAAGGAGCAGGAGAATCGACGTTTTGGGCATAAGCCCTTCTTCAGGAATCTGCTGTGGGGCTGGAGTCACCTAAGTGTGGCAGATCTCCAGCCCTCCCCAAATGGGATTAGTAAAACTGACAGTTTATTAAATGACCGTGGTTTCATAGTCACAATTAGACTAGCCTTTTACTTCAAGTTTTTACTGAATACAAATTTTAACTATCTGCCATATTGGATTTGAACCAATGTCCCAAACATCGGCTTGGATTAACTGGATTGTTAATCTAGTGACAATAGCACTACCTCGCTGCCTCCCTAACCAGTCTACATTCTGCAAGGGTACAGTGTGCCATTTCCTCAATAATTGTAGACTCTCCCTTGCCCAATGAGCCAAGCTCCATTTTCAGAAATGGCTAATGCAAGACCCCAGTAAGATTGCTGTCACACCTTCATGAGGTCAATAATGGTACTGTGATTCCAAACATGCATTACTGGTTCCTCTCCCATCACGGTTAATGTGCTGCCACTAATGTGTGTCTAAGTCGGATAGCTGAGATAAGAAAGAGGACGAGAAATATCAATGATCCTTGCTGCTATGTTCCCAGGCTGGTCTTGGGACAACATCCATGGGCCATATGTTGAGGCATTCTTATACTTTTCACTGCGCATCTAATTCTCACAATCAGATATCGAGCTGTTTGGGCAACATGCCTGCTCTATAGGCATTAGTACCAGCTTACTGCAAAAGGAGAGCTCTGAAAGGCCAAGGTGAGGAAGGTGATCAACTGTGATTATACTGAATAATGGAGCAGACTCTAGGGAACTGCATCAACTCAGAGTCCTGACATTCAGTATGACTGCAGATAGAGTCCAAAGTCAGCAGTGACCTAAATTACCAGGTAGGAAGCAATGATCATGCTAGTTTCAATCCTGCTCTCATTGTGTTCAATGCAGATGAGAATCAGGCAGGATAGAAAGTCCTGGTGGACAGGTTTAATTAAGGTGCCCCTGTGATGTTTACAGAGTGCTCAGTTGGCACACTGTGTTCCCCAGTGCTAACTTAAATTGCCTTGGGTGATAACAAAGGCAGGATTGTGGAGGTCTGGAGAAGAGACACTTACCCCATAGAGGGGCCACAGGAAATGGGTAAATCAAAATAACATGAAATTCATTCTATTAACTTGTCTCCCTGACATTGTCAAAATGTGTTGTTTTAGTCACAAGAACAGTGACAATTCTGTCCTGCATCTGTACAACAATGCAATAACCACTGTTACTCAGTTCCCTGAAAATGGTGATTTATTAGGGCTGCTGTAAAAGTGGATCTGTGCACAGAGGAAAATGCAAAGGGTAAACATTCCAGTAACCACTCGAATCAAATCTAGTCTGCATGGCTTCATTTGAAATTCATCTTTACCTGCTGAGAGAGGAATATTCTTTGAGTCATAGAGATGTACAGCACAGAAACAGACCCTTCGGTCCAACTCGTCCATGCCGACCCAATATCCTAAATTAATCTCTTCCCATTTGTCAGCATTTGGCCCATATCCCTCTAAACCCTTCCTATTCATAAACCCCTCCAGACGCTTTTTAAATGTTGGAATTGTACCAGCCTCCATTACTTCCTCTGGCAGCTCATTCCATATATGCACCACCCTATGTGTGAAAAGGTTGTCCCTTAGGTCCCTTTTATATCTTTCCCCTCTCACCTTAAATCTATGCCCGCTAGTTTTGGACTCCCCTACCCTGGGGAAAATGAACTATGAAGCTGCACTCTGAGGTCTTTTTGTTTAGCAACACTTCCCAGGACCTCACCGTTAACTTGCCTTGTGCAAAATAACGCAAGTGTGGCTTGCCTGGTCAACAATCGATGGGGTACTCAAAGTCAGTGCTGCTTGGGAGGCCTGCACAGAGAGGCCATTCAGACCGTTGGTGTAGGAAGGCCACAACAGAAGCAGGGGAGGGTTCCCTAACTCTGCTTGTGGTTTATTGACATGCTGTTGCATGGTTTTTCCTCTCCATGCATCATCAATCCAAGAGGCCTATATTGTGACCCAAGGAACTTAGACCAAATGCCCTTGATGACGAAGTCCAAATTTAGTTACTTTTGAATCCAAATTCAGTTCCATATCTAATCTTGCAGCTTGTTGCTCGCCTTGGTCATACCAATGAATCCAACTGCCTGCAAAATGCAAAGCAACAGCTGAGATTATAATCACCCTGCATTCTTTCAAATAAATGGGCGTCCATAAAAACCAAGGACGTCAGATTCCTTTTCTTCCTTCAGCCTCAGAATGTGGCTTAGCACAGAGAAGGTTCACTCGATTCCTGGGTGCACCTTACTCTGTGGCGAATGATTGATAGACTGGACCCGTACTCATTGGAGTTCAGAAGAATGAGAGTGGATGGTACTGAAAGATCCTGAGGACACTGTCAGAGTCATAGAGTCTTGCAGCACGGAAACAGACCCTTCGGTCCAACTTGTCCATGCCGACCAGATATCCCAAACTGAACTGAACATGATGGATAACTGAAGCATGGTTCCTTTTGTAAGGGAGACAAGAATTACAGGATATAGTTTTAAGAACATGTTCACCCCTTTTAAGAAGGAGCTTGGATTTGCTTTCTCTCAGAGAATTGATGGCAGAATTCTCTTCCCCATAAAACAGTGGAGGCCGTTTCATGGACTTCCTCAGGGTAGAGTTCGATGGATTTTGACGGACAATGGAGTCAAGGGTTATGGACAGCTGACAGGAAAATGAGACTTGAAGGCACAACCAATAAGCCAAGATCTTACTGAATGGTGTAACATGCTTGAAGTCTTGAAGGGCCTACCTCCTGCTCCTCTATGCTCCTTTCATATTGAACATAACTTGTTAGTGAGTGGCTTGCTGAGTCAGGTGAGTGTAGGATTAAAACCACCGTTATGTCTCTATAAGGATATTTGAGAACTAGCTGGGTTTTTACAAAGGCCAACATGATCACTTGAATTGAATCCACAGAATCTCTACAGTGCAGAAACAGGCCTTTTGCCTCAACAAGTCCACACTGACCCTCCAAACAGTAACCCACCCAGACCTATTCCCCTACATTTACCCCTGACGAACGCACCTAACCTACACATTCCTGAACACTATGGGCAATTTAACATGCACATCTTTGGATTGTGGGAGGAAACCAGAGCACCTGGAGGAAACCCACGGAGACACGGGGAGAATGTACAAACTCCACACAGGCAGTCGCCCGAGGCTGGATTCGAACCCCGGTCCCTAGCGCTCTGAGGCAGCAGTGTTAACCACTGAATCACCGTGCTGCCCCAGTTTCCAATTGATACCAGTTTCTGATTTCTAGATATTTTAAATTCCCAAATGACCATGATTGGAGTTGAATACGCGTTCTGCTGTATCAACAATCCAAGGACACATAACCAATACACTATACTGCCTTAAAGTGGGATATTCTGTTAATCCAGTTCCTCCATATAAATCTTAGCTGTGCTGGACTCACAGTCTGAGTTATATTGTAAATTAATCTCAGAGATCATTTCTTCATCACTTGGACATTAACATTAGAAGATTAGATTACCCTTTGGCCCAACAAGTCCACATCGACCCGCCGAAGCGCAACCCACCCAGACCCATTCCCCTACACCTAACACTATGGGCAATTTAACTTGGCCAATTCATCTAACCTGTACATCTTTGGACTGTGGGAGGAAACCGGAGCACCCGGAGGAAACCCACGCAGACACGGGGAGAATGTGCAAACTCCACACAGAGAGTCGCCTGAGGCGGGAATTGAACCCGGGTCTCTGGCGCTGTGAGGCAGCAGTGCTAACCACGGTGCCACGGTGCCACCCACTAAAGATAGGAAATAGGAGGCCATTCAGCCCTTAAAATGAGCTCCTCCATTTAATTAGATTTTGCCTGACCTTCTACTTTACTAGTATTTGCCTACATGTGCCCCTTATCTATGGGTTTTTTGTTTACATGTCGAATTCTGTTGAACTCGGTCTTAAAGATACTCAACAACTGAGCTTCCTCTCTGAGGCTGGCAAATTTCAAAGACCGCCATTACTTGAGTGAAAAAAAAAATTCCTTCATATTTCAATACCAAATGGTCTACCTCTCATTCTGAGACTCTGTCCCATAATTCTAGACAGTCTCCCCCCCACCCCCCACCCCCCGTTGCCTGACTTGCTGTGCTTTTCCAGCACCACTCTGATGTAAATGTGCTGGGCTTTGACACGTTTGCCCAGTTCTCCAAGAAATCAGAATGACATACACGACCTCAAGATATTCCGAAGCCAACTTCTGAAGGATAGTCATTTTTTTTTAGATTAGATTACATTCATGGCTGGAATGTAGGAGATGCTGCAAGATCCCACAAACACAAGGTGATCAAAAACCAGTGCTGAGTTCAGAGGTAAATATTTGTCAGAACACTGGGGATAACTTTTTTAAGTAGCATCAGAGGATCTTACACGTTGACCTGAGAGGGCAACCAATATCTTGAAAGGCAGCATTGGATTAGTACAGTGTTGTCTCAGGTCTGGCCTACAGTGTCAGTTGGGACTTCATACTTATATCTCCAGAGTGGTACTTGAATCTACAACCTTGTAATGCAAGATGCTGACAGCTGAGCTCCAGCTGATACTGAAAGACAGCACGACATTACATTACATAGATTACACTACTTACAGTGTGGAAACAGGCCCTTCGGCCCAACAAGTCCACACCGACCCGCCGAAGGGCGACATCTGATCGGTCAAATGGTTGCTGTGATCACACTTCAGGAGTGATTCACTGATTGGAAAGCACTTTCTCCAATATGCTAATGCTTGGATGATATGGGGCTGTGAAAATGCAAGATCCCATATGATTTGGGCAGATCTGAACAATGACTTTCCCTCAATGTGATGGGAACCTGCACACAGATATATCTGTAGTGGACCACAAGTGTGTAAGCAGCAATAACAATAACAACAGCCTGTACTCATGGAGCATTGTGAACATAATAAAACCACCTAAGGTGTCTCACGGGAGTGTTCATAAAATGAAAACATATTCCTCAAACAGGAACTGTGTCTCCTATACATTTAATCCATACGTTACCCATATGGAAAATATGTCATTATGTGTTCGCAGTTTGTAGTCAAAATCTTGGATGTTCTCCCATCGCTTTTGCTCTGTTGGTAAATAGCGCCCCCTGTGCTATTTTGCCTGCAACGCTCCCTCTGGTTTATGGTGGCACGTGTCCACAAGGTAAGATGGTGGCAAATGGTGTCACTGGAGAACTGGAGCGAGCAACTGAATCATTCGCCAAACCTTCAGCCGCCACTCCCTGAAGAACATGTTAAAGGGAGCTGTCAGCCACAGACAGAAGGAGTCCTACAGGATCCCAACACCGCTCACCAGCCATCCCGTGAGAAATACTGAGCAGAGTACAGATAGGTGGAACTGAAGTGGTGCTAAGGTGACAGCTGTAACATACCAGGAATGGAAGTTACACATTTAAGACAGCAGCGATAACCTCTGCCTGTTCAGAATTTCACCCACAAAACCACTCTTCCTCCCAAATTGTAGCATTAAACACATTGGTAAACTGAGTCCACCCTGTACCAGGTTGTCCATCAGGGATACAAGAGAGGTCAGGAAAAGCCAATAAAGTCAGAAATTCTTTCTTTTTTTCTGGACCGACTGTTCCTTTCTAACATTTCCTTCTCTTCAGAAACAACTTGAAACAGTCTCCCGAGTTCAGTTGTGCTTCCCAAATTATTTTCCTCCTCCACACTGCAATTTAGGAGTGTGTAGGATATAACAAGAAACAAGACATTCACCAATAGTTACACTCTATTCACATCTACTCACATCTTTTCTCATCAAAATCTGCTACGCTGACCCTCTATTGTCTACTCTTCACTTAGAGTCATACAGCACGGAAACAGACCCTTCGGTTCAACCAGTCTGTTCTGAAAATAATCCCAGACTAAACCTGTCTGTTCCTGGTCCATATCTCTCCAAATATTTCCTATTCATGAACTTATCCAAATGTCTTTTAAATGTTGTGACTGTAGCTGCATCCATCACTGCCTCTGGCAGCTCATTGCACACACAAATCACCCTTATGCCCCTCATGTCTTTTTTAAATCTTTCACCACTCACCTTAGAGATATGTCCCCTAGTTTTAAAATCTCCCCACCCTAGGGAAAAGACCTTTGCTATTCATCTTATCTATGCACCTCACACTTTTATAAATCTCTATAAGGTCACCCCTCAACCTCCCATACTCCAGTGAAAACTGTCCCCACCAATGGAGCCTCTCTTTATAACTCAAACTTTCCATTTCTGGCAACATCCCTGGTAAAACTTTTCTGAATCCACTCCAGCTTAATAATATCATTCCTACAACAGGGTGACCAGAACTAAACACAGTACTCCAGAGACAGCCTCACCAACATCCTGTACAACGTCAACATGACATCCCAACTTCTATACTCAAACATCTTGTCTAGCTTCCCCTTAGATACACCCAAACCAATTATTTCAATTATTCCCTGTGGTAATCATTTGCTCATTTGCACTATTCCTTGAGTAAAGATGTTTTTTCTGAATCCCCTACTAGGTTTGTTGGTGGCCATTTCATATCGATGGCCTGTAGTTGTACTTTCCTCCACAAGTAGCAACATATTCTCTCCCGTGTTTACTCTCCCAAAACCTTCCATAATTTTCAAAAAGCTCTATTAAGTCACGCCTCAGTCTTACTTTCTTAAAAAAAGGCACAACTTGTCAATTCACTCTCGCAGCTTTTAAATTGTATTTTTATACAATTCGTTCATAGGCTGATGGGCTAGGTATTTATTGGCCATCCCTAATTGCTCAGTGGCCAGTTAAGTGTCAACCACACCGCTGTGGGTCTGGAGTCACATGTAGTCCAGAATGGGTAAGGATGGCAGTTTCCTTCACTAAAGGACATTTGTGTATCTAAGTTGGGAGATTATTTTGCAGCTGCACGGGACATTGGTGAGGCCACTTTTAGAATTTTGCATACAATTCTGGTCACCCTGCTAAAGAAAGGATGTTGTTAAAGTGGAAAGGGTTCAGAAAAGATTTACAAGGATGTCACCAGGGTTTGAGGATTAGAACTATAGGGAGAGGTTGAATAGACTGGGGTCGTTTTCCCTGGAGCGTCAGGGGCTGAGGGGTGACCTTATAGAGGTTTATAACATCATGAGGGGCATGGATAAGGTAAATAGCCAAGGTATTTTTCCACATGTAGAAGAGTCCAGCAGTGGAGGGGATAAGTTTATGGTGAGAGGAGCAAGTTTTAAAAGGGACATGAGGGGCAACATTTTCACAAGGGGATGGTGTGTGTATGGAATGAGCTGCCAGAGGAAGTGTTGGAGGTGGGTACAGTTAAGTTTGGATGTTTACATGAATAGAAAGGGTTGAGATGAATATGGGCCAAATGGGAATAGATCAGTTTAGGATACCTGGTCAGGGCAGACAAGTTGGACTGGAGGCTCTGTTTCTGTGCTGCTATCACCTTGTGTTCATCATTAGACTCTTAATTGCAGAGTTTGAAATGAATTCAAATGCCACCAGTTACTGTGGGAGGTTTCAAGCCCAGGTTCACAGATCTCGAGGTGAGCAGCTCAGTGATAATACCACGAGGCTATCAGGTCCTGCTTCCCTGCCTTTAAAATGCTGACACTGGAAGCCTTCCCCCGAAGTGAGCAATAAATCCAATTCTGCTTTATCAGTCCCCCTCACAATCAATCACATTGCTTTACTACTCGATAGCACCTGATGAACACAAGTGCACTGATACATTCGACCTGAGTTACCATTATGATCAAACTCCAGATAAAAATGGCCAAAGTTTGTGAGAAGATTTGTAGCTCGGGTGCTCGTTGTTGTGGTTCTGTTCGCCGAGCTGGGAATTTGTGTTGCAGACGTTTCGTCCCCTGTCTAGGTGACATCCTCAGTGCTTGGGAGATTCCTGTGAAGCGCTTCTGTGTTGTTTCCTCCGTTTCATATAAATGCCAGAGGAAACAACACAGAAGCACTTCACAGGAGGCTCCATGGCACTGAGGATGTCACCTAGACAGGGGACGAAACGTCTGCAACACAAATTCCCAGCTCGGTGAATAGAACCACAACAAAAATAGCCAATTTATAAATCTTTTGGTCACAGTCGTTTAATCCTACAATGATGCAATCTGAAAAAACATGCCATATATTTACTCCCTTTGATCAATGCATCTCAGGATACAATGTCTTATGGCTGACACAGCTTGCAATGTATGGAGCTGCAGATTATCCTGTTTTCAATGATAGATGAATTCAAAGAGACTGGAGGACGACTGGTGTGTAATAGAAAGGGAAACACTGTCATTGCATAGACCCACATCAAGTCAAACCAGAAAAGTACATGACAGAGAAAAGAGTAAAAGGACAGGTTAACAGAAATGAAAAGAGATAAGAGGGGGAGGTAATTGCCAGATCTGTAAATTCCACGTAATTCACATAATAAAATGCTGAACACATTATGGACCTCCTTTGAAGTATATTTTAAGGGAGAGTCATGTCAAATAAAGAAATTAACACCGAGATAAAAACAGGAAATGTTGGAGAAACTCAGACAGCAGCTTTGGAGAGAGAAAACAGAGTTAATGTTTCGAGTCCAACATGACCTTTCTCTACTAACAAACGTGTTCCAAATCATGGCAGGGATCTGGACCAAGCAGTTCTGGAGAAACTGCTCTCATTCATAAAAAAAAAGAGACAGCACGCAATTTAATTTAAATGCTGGCAAATGGGATTGGGTTAATTTAGAATATCTGGTTGGCATGGATTTTGGACCGAAGGGTGTGTTTCTGTGCTGTACAAATCTATGAATCTGATGTCATTAGCAAAAGAAGCCAACGTGGAAAAATGTTTTCAAAGAGCCAGTGGTCAGCACTGCCTGAGAGTGTGGTGGAGCCCCATTCAATCAATGCTTTATGAGGGACTTAGACTGCTACTTCAAAAGGAAGAATGTACAGTAATGTGAGGAAGGGGCAGTATGGCATGAGGTGGGATGTTCACTGGGAAAGCTGTCACTGACTCGATGGGCTGAAGGGACTCCTTCTTTGTTGCAGTCATCCTGTAATTCTGTGAGATGTGTGGTTATTCTTAAAGGTCAAACAAAGCTCACGCTTTCCACAAAGTTCGCTCCATGAGCCCACGATAGGAATTTCAGGCCATGGTTCTCTCTTTTTGAGATGAAGTGTGGGGGTGAGGGTATTAGATGTTGACTGAACCTCAGAGCTGACTGGTGAGATTCAATGTGCATCTCATAGGCTTCACAGTGGCCTCCTGGCTCCCCAGAAGCTGCTGTCCAATTAGAAGCTAGCAGCCTCTGGGGCCTAAGGGCTTCCTCCTCGGGGGGATCCAAAATGGGAAGAGGGGGGTTGCTGACTTCCTGTTATTTTTCTTTGAGTGGGTGAGGTAATGATCAAGGGGAAAGGGGTTTAAGGTTGTCAGAGGCAAAGTCTTGGATACTGGGCTTTTGGAAGCCAGCCCTGTGACCCGTCAATCCCTTATCCATGACCCTAATTGCCCCTAGAGGGCAAAACAGTAGGCAGGTTACCTTGGTTACCCAGGTTGGAAAGGGCAATCAGGGAGATGGTGTGTTAAGGCCCATAATGGTCATTAATTGACTACTTAAAGGCATTAACTGGGACAAATGAACATAGGAATTAGGAGTGGGAGTAGACAATTCAGTCCTTTGAGCCCTCTATGCATTTAATATCTCATCTGCTCTTATCCAGGTCTCAAATTCACTTCCGCACCTACTCCCCTTTGCCCTGCATTTCGTCAGAAATATATATTTCTTTATTAAATGTGTTGATTGATTTTGCCTCCACTGCACTCTGGGACAGTGAGTTCCCCAACTGTGCGAGCAGGCCATATAGTTCTCCGGTGGGTCTTCTCACCCAGAGGTTAGGAGTTGAGAAGAGTTGGGGAGCAGGGTAACTATTCGGGGTTAACTCTCCCAATTACCTCCCTTTCTTGCAATCTCTAATGCCATGTCCACAGAGCAGAACATTCCTCCTTTGTTGTCTTAGGAAGAGTTCTTCCTGTGTTTTCATCCACCTGGCTGCTGTTACCTTCTTGTCTCAGGAACCTATATATTCCCCTACCTTGTAGCTGATCCCCTTACAGATTTGTATTCATTCTTCTCTCGAATAGAATTGAAGGAAGATTGCTGTCATCTATTCAGTGGAAGCCTTGCTGTCCGAATCCACTTTTGAGCTGACAGTGTAGAGCACGGTCGATTTTAATAGAGAAAATTAGGCCCAATTACTAGCAATAGGCCACAGCTGCTGAGGCCCAGATTGAGTTACATTACAGTCAGTTCTGACTCGTACATCGCCTGCCGAGAGTGTCTGGAGGCAGAACGCTCCACATCCAGTGGTAAAACTCATTTATCACCTGAACATATTACAGAGGAAAAGGGGTAAGTGGGACTTTTACCATTGGAGGAGGCCAAGAGATTTGGAGGAGGTAATCTTTATCTCTTCACATCTTGACCTCATATGAAGCCATCGTGTTGGATATATATTTCCCACAGGATGGTGCTGCTGTTGAACTTTTTTGAGTGCCATTGAATCAATGAAGTTTTCATAAACGATTCCAGAAATAAAAAATAAAATAAAACTTGCGAATGATACTCCCACTCTTATCGTACACTTGGAAATGGAGTGTACAGTTCTGGCCACCGGGAAGGATGTGGACACTTTGGAGAGGGTACAGATAAGGTTTACCAGGATGTTGCCTGGTATGGGGGATTTTAGCTAGGAAGAAAGGTCGGTTAGACTGGGTTTGCTTTCACTGGAATATAGGAGGTTGAGGGGTGACCTAATGGGAGTTAATAAGCATGTAAATGGCCTGGATAGAGTGGAAAGTATAGGGCCTTTTCCCAGGATGGAGAGGTCAATTACTATGGGACACAGATTCAAGGTGTGAGGGGGAGATGTTTAAAAGAGTTATGCAAAACAGGTTTTTCATACAAAAAGATGGTGAATGCCTGGAACACGCTGCCAGAAGAGGTGGTGGAGGCAGACACAATAACAGCATTCAAGAAACACCTGGATGAATACATGAATAGGAAAGGAATAGAGGGACATGGATCCTGTAAGTGAAGACAGTTTTAATATGGAAGGGCATGGAGGCTTGGAGGGCCGAAGAGCCAGTTCCTGCGTAGCGTTGTTGTTGTTTTGTTCTTTGTTCTCATACATTCGTTTTCAAGTCTTACTGTTTCTTTTTTCCCTCCCCTCTGAGACAATGTTTCTGTAGGCCACTCAAAACCTTGACTCCTGTCAATCACCCACAGAGGAACAGGAGGTGGTGGCGGTGGTGGAGTGGTCCAGCTAAACCAGAAAACCCAGGCGGATGTTCTCAGGACATGGGTTGAAATCCCACCCTGACCACTGGTGACATTTAAATCCAAATTAAAAATCTGGAGTTTTAAAAAAAAACTCAGCAAACGGCCAGTACCTGCAGTCAATGGTTGCTACCAACCCATCTGGTCTAGCTATCATGTGATTGCAGACCCACAACAGTCTGGCTGATTCTTAACTACCTTCTGGGCAATTAGGGATTGACAATAGAGTAGTACAGCACAAGAATGGGCCCTTTACCCAAATTAAATTAATCTTTTCTGCCTGCCCTTGCTCGATATCCCTCCACTCCTTGCATATTTATGTGTTTATCTAGAAGTCCCTTAAACGCCCTTATCGTATATGCCTCCATCACCACCCCCAGCACAGTGTTCCAGACTCCTACTGTTCTCTGTATAAAATCTTTGCCCCTCACATCTCATTTGAACTTTCCCCCTCTCACCTTATGTGCATGCTCCCTAGTATTAGACATTTCAACTCTGGGATAAGGATTCTGACTGTCAACTCTATCTATTGAACTCAAAATTTTATCGACTGCTATCAAATCTCCCCTCAGACCCATCGCTCTAGCGAAAACAACCTGAGTTTTTCTAGCCTCTCCTTATAGCTCATACTCTCTAATCCAGGTAACATCCTGGTCAACCTCTTCTGCACCCTCTCCAAAGCCTCCCCATACTTCCTGTAATGTGGCGATCAGAATTGAATGCAATACTCTAAGTGTGGCCTAAACAAAATCTTATACAGCTCAAGAGGCTGCGAAGAGAGAGAGTTATAATCAGCGACACAGAATAAGTGAGAGTGTTCCAGCATTCTCTGGCCTAGGGAAGACAAGATCACACAACCTCTCCTGATTTGAGATCACACTTCAATGCCATCCCCATGTTTGTCGGCCTCAAACTGGCTTCTTAACATTCCCTGGCGGGTTCAATAACTTTCTAACTGTCTCATCCGAAGCCTGGTGTTGCTGGATCGTCGCTTGAAGCTCACTAGGCCGGAGTCTTACCTCAGAGGCAGGAGGCAACGACCCTACTCCAGGGACTGAGGACAAAATCAAAGCTGGCATCCAGCATGGTGCCGAGGGAGTGCTGCTCTGCCAGAGGTGCCCCATTTGTCTGCTCTCCGAGACAAAAGATCTAAGGGCTTCGTACAATTAAATGCAGGGGAGTTCGACTGGTGTCGTCACCAAGTTTCAGCCTGCAACTGTTATTGCTTAAAAAAAAGAATGATTTCTCCCACTTGCCTGTGGGATCTTGTCTCGATAACAGCAGCAACTACACTTCATTAGCTGTCCAACACTTTTGGATCCTCTTAAGGCACATAAGTTGCTGTATAAATGCCAGGGTTTCCTTCTTCCAAATGATATAAACAGCGCAAATTCACTGTAAAAACAAAACTGCAAGAGAATTGAAGGCAACACAGAATCTGGTTCCATGCAAGAATGAGTAACAGAAGAGTAGGTTCAGAGAATGTGACTCAGTAACTGAAGTAAGTAGTAACAGAGGTCTGTCCAAAAAAAAACATGCAAGAAAAGTACAATGTGACATTGTCCCAGGACAATAGTTTGTAGCTGTTTCATATTTTGTAGACTGACAAGAACACGGAGTTGAAGGAAACAAATTTAAGACTGTCTACCCAACACCAATACAATGAAGGCTTGAGACAGGTCATTGCTGCAGTGAGCACACTGCGATTTGCAAGTTGGCGATATCGTGGGAAAATTATGATGGTAGTCTTTCTTAAAAGAAGGGTCTTTTGTTGCATCTTTATCTGTGACATAACTCTAAAAAACTTACATTCATCTAAAACCTCACAAGCATCAACATGTTGGCCAACTGCTGGAGTTTCCCTTGGTCCCCTGGTGATATGGCAACTCCTACACTGCCCAGACCCAATAGCTCATCCTTCAGTGCCAGGTCCAGCTGTGCCTCTCACTGTTTCTCTACAATATATACACAGAACCATCTCTCCAGACAGAACTGCATCCTCACAAACAGAATAGGGCACATTTCCCTTTGCAGTATATTCTGAGCAGCATCTGATGCCACTCAATACTTAAATAACTCGATGGAAAATCAGATTCTGTGCTGCAATTAACACAATGCCACATCAGTATCATTGCAAGTGTAACCTACACCCCTGAAGGCAGCATTTGCATAAACACTTAGTGCAAGCCACAGATGAGTAATGCTGTGTCGGGTGAAATGCAGTCACATTTAATGCAAGTGGACTTTCAGAATCCTGCAATTTTTGTGCCATTTATACCACCTTTCCCATCAATGCAAGACAGTGACAGATAATGGAGAATAATGGCAGAGTCCATTAAGCAGTCAGACTCCAATCTACATTAACAGTCAGGTTCAAAGGCAAGTTCCATTGGGCCATTCATGAGCTAAATGTGGTCGGAGAGCTGAATCTTCCCATTAAGTCTTCACAAATCACAGCTAATCTGTATAAGTCCCTCACATGCATAGGGGGCTGACAGGAATATTGAGGTCTCCTGGCTATGTGTCACATTCCCCCAGTATTGGCTGCAAAAGAGCCTTTAACACAGCTGGTTCCTCCATCTGCGAATTGTTAAATATTATTCTTCCATGGGATGTAGGTAATGGTAGCTGGGCTAGCACTTGACTGGACTAATTGCCCGCAGGGCAGTTATGAGTCAACCACATTATGTAAAGAACATTAGTTAACCAGATGGGTTTTCATAACAATCAATGATAGTTTCACAGACATTATTATAAAGACTATCTTTAAATTCCAGATAGACATAAATGTTTATTTCTGAGCCTGACCCTCTGGATTATAACTCTGTGACGTTACTGCTCTTCCTCACCATCCCTTCCTCACAGCCAACAGATGTTTTAGAGGCATTTATTTGCACAGGGAAGCTGGTATCTTCAACTTATCAACCACCCCAACCTCCCCCATTCAAAACCTGGAAAGCCACAATTGCAAACATTGCACTTCTTCATTTTCCATAATTAACTAACAAAGTATGGATTACCTGAGGTTGCAATGATTGACCTCCGACCACCACAAACAGGTATGACACCAACCAGTAGTTCCCTTCTAATTCCCAAAGATCCCCCAAATACTCATAAATATCCTGAACTCCCAAGTAATGAGACCAATTCAGTCACTTCCATGCACTGCCTTGGCTCCAAATCTAATTATTGTAAACGGATGGATTTGAATGGGCTCATTCTTGAGCAGCTTAATTCAAGGCTGCTTCTCAGTTGCAAACTGCATGTCAAAGTATCAGATTCATTTCAAGCCAAGCTAAGGTTTTACGAGGCACAGGCTCAAGTTTCCTTGGAATACCTCCATACCTCAGGACTTCAGGAAAAGATTGTGAACAATCTCCCTGTGTCGGTGTGGGTTTCCTCCGGCTGCGCTGCTTTCCTCCCACAGTTCAAAGATGTGCAGGTTAGGTCGATTGGCGGTGGGAAGTTGCTCCGTAGTGTCCAAGGATGTGCAGGCTAGGTTAGCCATGGGAAATGCAAGGTTACAGGGATAGGGTAGGGGGTCCTGTTGTGGGTAGGATGATCTTTGGATGGTGGGTGTGGACTTGATGGGCTGAATGGTCTCTTTCTGCACTGTCCAGATTCTATTCTATTGTAAGAGGGAAGAAAACAGCAGAAGGGAACAAGCTCCCGGAAAAGAAGGAAAATCATTTAATTGAACCGTATTGTTCTTAGGAGACAACTTCAGGAGGGGCTGTTGCCAAGACAGCAGAGCGGGAGCAGGGGCGGGGGGGGGGCAGGGGGGGGGGGGGGGGGGGGGGGAATTAAAATCAACAAACAGCAATCTGGGATGACTTGCTTCCACAAGGCAGTCCTGGCAAAAAAAAAGCTTGATCAGTTGTTCTCCTGATAACCAAGGCAGCTTCAGTGAGTTCCAAAGAGTTAATAAAGAATTTGTAATGATGCTTGGGACATCTTCAGTCCCTGGTTTCCACGGAGTTACCAATGTAACAGGATCAGGAAGAGATCTTCAGTTTCCCTCAATCTAAATGCCTCCACTTTTGAAAAGCCAAACCCTTTGCTTGAGTGTGAGTCCATAAGGCACTGAGTGGGTTTCAGCTGCAAGGAAGACAGCGAGATTAGGATGGGGACACTGATGAACAAACACATAGATAATGGTCTGAAAAAGGAATCTGGGACCATGTGCCTAATTGCAAAGAGCCTCACCTTTGTCCAAGCAGAGATTAACTTCTACCGTCCCGACAGAGCTTGGAGCCACAACTCTCCTGATCACAGTAATGGAACCCTGCTAAGTGTTACCCTCATTTCAGGCCAATCTTAACAGAAAAGGTTTCAAACGGGGATGCTTTAGAAAGAACAAATTTCTTGAGTTGTCAAATCTGGCTGGATTGTTGCTGAATAGTGTGCCTCTTTGTTTTTTAGATTCACTGTAGTGTGGAAACAGCCCTTCGGCCCATCAACCCTAAACAGAGTAACCTACCCAGACCCAACACTGCAGGCAATTTAGAATGGCCAATTCACCTAATCTGCACATCTTTGGACTGTGGGAGGAAAACCACGCAGACACAGGGAGGATGTGTAAACTCCACACAGACAGTTGCCCAAGGCTGGAATTGAAACTGGGTCCCTGGTGCTGGGAGGCAGCAGTACTAACCACCAAGCCACTGTGCCACCCTACCACATTCATTAATTTTATAACTGCTAAACTGCGTTCAATGAAAAATCAAACTATCTTGAGTTAATGGTTTTCCTCACTGATTTGTCGCTCGGATTTAGTATTTTGTTTTCTCATTTCTGAGACAGTCCTGAAGTGTAGAAGCTGAATTTGGACAGGAAGTGAGGAAAGGATGGTAGTTGTCTACCTCATGGTGAACAAATATAACATCATCAAAGCTTTATCTCCAGAAGAGACTGACATTCTGAGGGTGGAACAGTGCTGAAGTTAATTTACTTTACCTTTGAATTTTTTATTCACTTGTGGGGCACGGGGATCGCTGGCTGGGCCCAGCATTTATTACCCATCCCTAGTTGTCCGTGAGATGGCGGTGGTGAGCTGCCTTTTTGAACTCTGACAGTCCATGTGCTGAAGGTTGACCCACAATGCCCTTGAAGAAGGGAAATCCAGAATTTGACCCAGCAACAGTGAAGGAACAGCGATAAACTTCCAAGTCAGGATGGTGAGTGGCTTGGAGGGGAACTTGCAGGTGGTGGTGTTCCCATGTATCTGCTGCTCTTGTCTTTTTAGATGGAAGTGTTCATGTGTTTGGAAGGTGATGTCTAAAGATATTCAATTAATTTCTGCAGTGTGTCTTGGAGATGGTACACACTGCTGTTACTGAGTGTTGGTGGTGGAGGAAGTGGATTTTGTAGATGTCGTCGCATGTAAGCATGTCTTAGATGGTGTTGAGCTTCCTGAGTGCTGTTGGAGATGCACTCATCCACGCAAGTCGGAAGTACTCCTGACTTGTACCTTGTAGATGATGGACAGGCTTTGGGGTGTCAGGAGGTGAGTTACCTGCCACAGCATTCCTAGCCTCTGACTTGCTATTACAGCCTCTTTGTTTATGTGACGAGGCAAGTTGCATTTCTGGTCAATGGTAGTGCCCATAGTGGGGGATTCAGTGATGGTTACACCATCGAATGTCAAGAGATGGTGCTTAGATTCTCTCTTATTTGAACTGGCCATTGTCTGAAATTGCTCATAAATAAAAGATAAAGACATCTCAGCTATTTCTAGATAGTTAGAAACAAAATCTACAATTTGTGACATTAAAGTAATGTCATCAATGTTGTGTCATGAATCCACCTTTCCAAATCAATATTTGCATTCTGCCCAGATAATGTGATTCTATAGGCTCTCATTGGGACAGTACGGTGGCTCAGTGGTTAGCAGTGCTGCCTCACAGCACCAAGGACCTGGGTTTGTTTCTAGCCTTGGGTGACTGTCAGTGTGGAGTCTGCACAATCTGGATGCATGAGTTTGCTCCGGTTTCCTCCCACAGTCCAAAGATGTGCAGGTTTGGTGGGTTGGCCAAGCTAAATTATCCGGTGGTGTGCAGGCTAGGTGCATCGGCTATGGGAAATGCAGGATGATGGGAAGGGGGTGGGTCTAGGTGGGATGCTCTTCAGAGGGTGGGTGTGGATTTGATGGGCTGAATGGCCTACTTCCACATTGTATGGATTCAATGATTTCATACACAACAGATCCACAGCTTCACAAACCTCAACCCCTGACAGGAATATGCTTTTGTACCAGAGTGGAGCAAGTGCCATTGGGAGGACACAGGACTGATTCAAAGGGTTCTCTATCATGTTACTCTTTGAGCACAAAATCTTCAAGATTGATCCAAAGGGGCTTCTCTCAACTTCTCCATTTCAACATGAGAGACCTGCTCAATAAGGAGGTTCAGGAATCTCAGCAGGTTCATGCTGAGGAGATAGGAACATTTGATTGGGTAAGTGCTCATTCTTTTGACAACTTCAATTGTTATTATTAGGTGCTGAGCTTTCAGTTAGATGTGTTTTCACTGCAGTAATTAATCAAAATCCCATAAAGCTAAGATGGTCGTTACTTTGACGTTACTGTGTAAGTATTGAGCTGCATTCATTTCTTTTTATTCATTCACAGGATGAGAGCATCACTGGCTAGGCAAGCATTTATTGCCCATCCCTAATTGCTCAAAAGGGAGTTAAGAGTCAACCCCATTGTTGTGGGTCTGGAGTCACATGTAGGCCAGACCAGGTAAGGATGGCAGTTTCCTTCCCTAAAGGACATTAGTGAACCAGATGGGTTTTTCCAACAATCAGTAATAGATTCTTGGCCATCATTAGACTCTTAATTCCAGGGTTTCATTGAATTCAAGTTCCACCATTTGCTGTGTCAGCCTACCACTAGACCATCGCTTCCCTGTCATTTTCTGTTGGGAAAATTGCCACTGTGCATTCAGAGCAATTGAAAACCATACTGATGAATTCCAGTGTCATGAACTGAAGTGACTTAAATTATTACCCTAGAGTCTTAGAGTCATAGTGAGGTACAGCATGGAAACAGACCCTTCGGTCCAACTTGCGTATGTTGACAGATATCCTAAATTAATCTAGTTCCATTTGCCAACACTTGACCCATATCCCTCTAAACCCTTCCTATTCATTTACCAATCCAATGCCTTTTAAATGCTGCAATTGTACCAGACTCCACCACTTCTTCTGAAAGCTCATTCTATATATGCACCACCCTCTGCATGAAAACGTTGCCCCTTAGGTCTCTTTTAAGTCTTTCCCCTCTCAACTTAAACCAATGCCCTCTATTTTTGGACTCCCTTGCCCTGGAGAAAAGATCTTGGCTATTCACCCTATCTACGTCCCTCATAATAAGGTCACCCTGCAGCCTCCAACACTCCAGGGAAATTAGCCCCAGCCTATCCAGCCTCTCCCTATAGGTCATCCTCCAACCCCAGCAACATCCTTGTAAATCTTTTCTGAAGCCTTTCAAATTTAACAGTATCTTTCTATAGCAGGGAGACCAGAATTGTGTGCAGCATTCCAAAAGTGGCCTAACTAATGTCCTGTACAGCTGCAACATGACCTCCCAACTCCTGTACTCAATGCACTGACTAATAAAGGCAAGTACACCAAACCTCTTCTGCACTGCCCTGTTTACCTGCGACTCCACTTTCAAGGATGTGGAAATATTTCACGATGAGCTGATGGTTTTGGAGAGGTGCAGTTACTTGAAATAAAACTTGCCTGCCTCTTTAAGTTTCAACAAAAACATTATCTACCTGTAGAATTATTTTAAGCAGAGGTCAACTAGAATAACCCAGATAACAACCTAAATATATGTGACTTTGACTTCAATTGACTCACTTATTTAGAGCTGCACTGATTATTTGGACAGTTAGGAGAAAGTTAGCGTGGCAGATGCTGGAGGGTCAGTCCAAAAGTGTGGCGCTGGAAAAGCACAGCAGGTCAGGCAGCATCCGAGGAGCGGGAGAGACGACATTTCAGGCATAAGACCTTCATCAGGAATGTTTGGTCAACTGAACGCTTGGCTGAATTTCAAAAGCTTCAGAACTAATTAGTTCAACTTGACATTGTGTACACAATTTGATTGACAGTTTTAAGGAGTTATTAAATGATTATGTATATCTCCAATGTTGTTTATTTTTCTCTGCTTTTATTAATAATTGACTACTTTAGAGGATCCAAAATGATGTCATTGAGTCCATGGACTCCATACCCCTCCTGGTACAAATTAGATTAGATTACTTACAGTGTGGAAACAGGCCCTTCGGCCCAACAAGCCCACACTGACCCGCTGAAGCGCAACCCACTCATTCCCTTACATTTACCCCTTTACCTAACACTATGGGCAATTTACCAGGGTCAATTCACCTGACATGCACATCTTTGGACTGTGGGAGGAAACCGGAGCCCCCGGAGGAAACCCACGCAGACACAGGGAGAACGTGCAAACTCCGCACAGTCAGTTGCCTGAGGCGGGAATTGAACCCGGGCCTTTGGCGCTCTGAGGCAGCAGTGCTAACCACTGTGCCACCGTGCCGCATTCTTTCTTTACAGCTCCATGAGAATGGAGAGATTAAATTCTTTCCATTTCCATTTTAAAGGCTTCCTACTAATTTGACATAATTTTGGAGTTCTGTCCATATAGATACTAGGTAAAAGGCTAATGGAGGAAACATGGAGACCTGGAAGGGGTTTTAGTGATGATAGGAGATCAGGGTTATGAGAGAATGGAACTTTAGAAGACAATAGAATCACAGAATCCCTACAGTGCAGCAACAGGCCCTTTGGCCCACACCGACCCTCCAAAGAATAACCCATCCAGATCCATTCCCCTGCCTTATTATCCCATATTTACTTCTGACTATGCAACTAACCTACACATTCCTGAACACTAGGGGCAATTTAGCATGGCCAATTCACCTAACCTGCCCATCTTTGGACTGTGGGAGGAAACCGGAGCCCCCAGAGGAAACCCATACAGACACGGGGAGAATGTGCAAACTCCACACAGACAGTCACCCGAGGCTAGAATCAAACCAGGGTCCCTGGCACTGTGAGGCAGCAGTGCTAACCACTGAGCCACTGTGCCACCCGGAATGATATGGATAGGCAGCCTGAAGTTCTTGTAACCTAGCTGGACCTTCTAACCAACCTGCCTTGACTTCTGCTCTCCCCTGACACTGCCTCAGGTTTGTCTAGGGAGTCAGCAAGCGGAAATCTTCATGTACACCACTTCTTGAGTATTATTAGAGCTCTACTAATCCAGGCAAGTGGGAAGTATTACATCACACTCTTGGCTTGACCTTTGTAGATGGTGGACAGACTTTGAAGAGTCAGAAGGTGAATTATTCCTGAATTCTGACCTGCTCTGAATGGTGCTGACCACTGTGCAATCATCACTGAGCATCTCCACATCTGAGAGAGAAGGTCATTGATGAAGCAACTGAAGATGGTTGGGTCTAGGACACTGACCTGAGGGTAAGGATGTCAAATATCCTTCCCCAAAAGACATCAGTGAACCAGACTGGTTTTTTAGACAATGCATGATCATCATTACTGAGATTAGTTTTTAATTTCAGATTTACTAATTAAGTTTAAAATTCCGCCAGATTCTCTGGTGGGATGTGTAATGCTGTCCCCATATCAGTTCGCCGTTCCGTGATGTGGGTAGTAACAAGAGGGAATGAGGGAGAATGGAGAGATGGGGAGAAAAATGGCAAATGAGGGATTGGTGGGATTGGAGTGAATTGCAATGGGGCGGACAGGTAATGAGACAGAAAGGGTTAGTCAGAATGGGACAAGTGTACAGAGGAGGGGTGGAGAAATGGGGGAAGAGGGGGTAGAGAGCAATAATGGAGGGTGGGGGAGAGGAGCACAGAGATAACAGGAAATGGACTCACACAAGCAGACACACATATACACATACTCAAACATATAAACACACATGCACATAGACATACACATACAGAAACGTGCATACACATACACAGAGACAGAGACACAGACTCTCACACATACACATACACACACACAAGTACATATCATAAACATTACATAGAGAGGCAGCTGTAGGATGAGGTGGAAAAACAATGGATGAGAAAGGGGAAGAGGTCCTGAAAATACACTCAAATCTACAAGAGGAAAGGACAAAATGGTCAAGTGATATGAGGGAGATATGAAGCTGAATAGAGGCAAGCGCGAGATAAACAATGAGACACAGTTAGAGAGAAAGACGCCAAGCAAGACACATGGAGTGTGACAAACAAAAACAATAACAAGCTGGAGTTTAACATACTGAAATGTCCCAAGGTGGTTCACAGGAGTATTGTCAAATGAAACTTAACACTGAGTTACATAACGAGGGCTTTGCGGAAGATGACAAATTGCTAAAGGGCTAGTTTGAGACAGGTTCAGGTTTAGGGAGGACATTCTAGAGTTTGGCCGGAGGTTGTTGAAGGCACAGCTCTGGTTAAAATTGAGGATGCTCGAGAGGTTATGGTTGGGGGCAGGAAGACATTACTGAGGTGGCGAGGAATAAGACCATGCAGGGATCTGAAATTTTAAAAATTGAGGCTGTGCTTAACGAGGTGTCAACTTGAAACAGTGAGCACAATGGGATCTTGTGGTGCAGTGGTAATGTCCCTGCCTCAGGGACAGAGGTTTCTGTTTAAGTCCCACCTACCATCTTGTCATAAGATGTCCAAACAGGTTGATTAGAAGTCATTTTGTTTGATCAGTGAGCAGAGAGTTGATGGGTGAATGGGACGTAAATGAGAGTTAGGCTCTACTCAGCAGAATTTAGATGTTCTCAGGTTTATACAGGTGTGGGCCAACCAAGAATGGGTTGACAATAGTCAAGTCTACAGGTAACAAAATCTCCAATGAGGGTCTCAGCAGCACATGAGCAGAGCCAGAGGAGGAGTCAGTCACAGTGGAGATAGAAATAAGCCAGTCTCAATGAGGTGTGCCTGAAAACTCAGCTCTGAGCCAAATAAGACATCGTGATTACCTCCAGTTTGATTCTGAACATCACCAGGAACAGCAATGGAGTCAGTTGACAGACACAGGAACACGGGCACTGGCTTCGGCTTATCAAATGTTTGTCGCTATGACAGCGGAGGAGTCAAGAAAAGTCTCAGTGAGGTGGGCTCTGCCTGTCATCAGTGTGAAAGTCTGACATCAGATGGTGACACCTGGGGGTAGGAGGCTGATGGGAAATGGGAAGGAGAGGGGGTGGGTGTACATGAACAACCCAGTGCGAGAGAGAAAGGGACAGGAGTTAGAAGAAAATAGAGGGCACACAATTCTCAGTGGTTACAACTTAGTAGAAAATGAGGAGAGTGAAATCCCATCCGAGGCTTGGTATTGTCAAGGTTGTAGACTCATTGAGAAGGGTTTTGGATAATTGTTTAGCATCATCCTAGTCATGCGGAGATGTTACTTGTGACTTTGGTAAGAGGCTGTGACTGGGGCAGTGGGTGGAGACCCTGCACCCTGGTCAGAGGTTTTGGATTTGAATTTGGAATTATGGGGCCCAATAGATTGCTCGTCAGCCTATAAATCCTCCCAACCTACCTGCTGGCAGGCAGTGAGAATAGGAGAGTCAGTAGAAGAAGGTGACAAACCATTGAGTTCCATAAGGAGGGAATCCAACAGGGATTTTCAGCCCAACCCTTGAAAACAAAGGTGGGAGATGGAAAGAAGACTGAGGGATTCAGGGGGTGAGATGTAGGAATGTTAGAAGGATGCGGGGAGCTGAGCAAACACAGATATATGAATGCACGGGAAGAAGACAGTCACGAAACAGCTAGCAATTCCAATCCACCTTAAAACGCTGGGTAGGGAATGCTGGAATGATAAAACAAAAGCCACATGGTAAAGAGCATTTCCATAGCAACAGTTAATAATGTTACACTGAGCTTCCAAATTCGGATATCTAAACATGTGTAAAGCTTTTGTATTAAGTGTGGAAACCGTGTTAAAAACATATGGAATGATATCACAGCACATAAAGGGAAAATAATCAAAACATGCAACTCCCCAGCGTTCCAACTCAATCTGAAAATGAACAGAAAATTGAAATATTTGGTGATTGTTTTAATTACAAGAATGTGCATGAAGAGCTGGCTGCGGCCCAGAGACTGATGACAAGTTATAGGAAATCATTGCTAAATACCATTCGGCAAACTGACTTCAAAACACGCAATCGCTGGCTATAAACAGCAACTCGAATCACACACTCGTTCTGGAGAGACAGTGCTTTTCAATAAAACTTTGTCTCCTTTATGCACAGGTAACTGGCTATTCTCATTGGAACCCTCATCCTCCCAATTCTCCTTCATTCGGCCTATTCTCCCTCCCTCCCCCTATCCTCCCTCCCTTCCCCTGTCCTCCCTCCCCCTATCCTCCCTCCCTAACCCTATCCTCCCTCCCTTCCCCTGTCCTTCCTCCCCCTATCCTCCCTCCCTTCCCCTGTCCTCCCTCCCCCTATCCTCCCTCCCTACCCCTATCCTCCCTCCCTTCCCCTATCCTCCCTCCCTTCCCCTGTCCTCCCTCCCTTCCCCTATCCTCCCTCCCTTCCCCTGTCCTCCCTCCCTTCCACTATCCTCCCTCCCTTCCCCTACCCTCCCTCCCTTCCCCTATCCTCCCTCCCTTCCCCTACCCTCCATCCCTTCCCCTGCCCTCCCTCCCTTCCCCTGTCCTCCCTCCCTTCCCCTATCCTCCCTCCCTTCCACTATCTCCCTCCCTTCCCCATCCTCCCTCCCTTCCCCTGTCCTCCCTCCCTTCCCCTGTCCTCCCTCCCTTCCCCTACCCTCCATCCCATCCCCTGTCCTCCCTCCCTCCCCCATCCTCCCTCCCTTCCCCTGTCCTCCCTCCCTTCACCTACCCTCCATCCCATCCCCTATCCTCTGTCCCATCCCGTGTCCTCCCTCCCTTCCCCTACCCTCCATCCCATCCCCTATCCTCCCTCCCATCCCCTATCCTCCCTCCTTTCCCCTATCCTCCCTCCCTTCCCCTACCCTCCATCCCATCCCCTATCCTCCCTCCCTTCCCCTATCCTCCCTCCCTTCCCCTATCCTCCCTCCCATCCCCTGTCCTCCCTCCCTTCCCCTGTCCTCTCTCCCTTTCCTTACCCTCCATCCCATCCCCTATCCTCCCTCCCATCCCCTATCCTCCCTCCCTTCCCCTATAGTCCCTCCCTTCCCCTACCCTCCCTCCCCTCCCCTATCCTCCCTCCCTTCCCCTATCTCCCTCCCTTCCCCTATCCTCTGTCCCTTCCCCTATCCCTCCCTTCCCTGACCACCACCCCTTCCCTTATTTCCCTTCCCCTATCCTCCCTCTCTTCCCCTATCCTCCCTCCATTCCCCTATCCTCCCTCCCTTCCCCTATCCTCCCTCCCTCCCCCTATCCTCCCTCCCTTCCCTTATCCTCCTTCCCTTCCCCTATCTCCCTCCCTTACCCAATCCTCCCTCCCTTAGCATACCCTCCCTCCCCTATCCTACCTCCCTTCCCCTACCCTCCATTCCCCTATCCCACCTCCCTTCCCCTACCCTCCCTTCCCCTATCCTCCCTCCCTTCCCCTATCCTCCCTCCCCTCCCCTATCCTCCTTCCCTTCCCCTATCTCCCTCCCCTCCCCTATCCTCCCTCCCTTCCCCTATCCTCCCTCCCCTATCCTCCCTCCTTTTCCCTACCCTCCCTCCCTTACCATATCCTCCCTCCCTTCCCCTATCCTCCCTCCCTTACACTATCCTCCCTCCCTTCCCATATCTCCCTCCCTTCGCCTATCCTCCCTCCCTTTCCCTATCCTCCCTCCCTTACCTTACCCACCATCCCTTCCCTTATCTCTGTCCCTTCCCCTACCCTCCCTCCCCTCCCCTATCCTTCCTCCCTTCCCCTACCCTCCCTCCCTTACCATATCCTCCCACCCTTTCCCTATCCTCCCTCCCCTCCCCTATCCTTCCTCCCTTCCCCTACCCACCCTCCATTACCATATCCTCCCTCCCTTTCCCTATCCTCCCTCCCCTCCTCTATCCTCCCTCCCTTCCCCTATCCTCCCTCCCCTACCCTCCCTACCTTCCTCATCTCCCTCCCTTCCCCTACCCTCTGTCCCATCCCCTGTCCTCCCTCCCTTCCCCTATCCTCCCTCCCTTCCCCTACCCTCCATCCCATCCCCTATCCTCCCTCCCAACCCCTATCCTCCCTCCCTTTCCCTATCCTCCCTCCCCTCCTCTATCCTCCCTCCCTTCCCCTATCCTCCCTCCCCTACCCTCCCTACCTTCCTCATCTCCCTCCCTTCCCCTACCCTCTGTCCCATCCCCTGTCCTCCCTCCCTTCCCCTATCCTCCCTCCCTTCCCCTACCCTCCATCCCATCCCCTATCCTCCCTCCCAACCCCTATCCTCCCTCCCTTTCCCTATCCTCCCTCCATTCCCCTGTCCTCCCTCCCTTCCCCTATCCTCCCTCCCATCCCCTGTCCTCCCTCCCTTCCCCTGTCCTCTCTCCCTTTCCCCTATCCTCCCTCCCAACCCCTATCCTCCCTCCCTTTCCCTATCCTCCCTCCATTCCCCTGTCCTCCCTCCCTTCCCCTATCCTCCCTCCCTTCCCCTACCCTCCATCCCATCCCCTATCCTCCCTCCCAACCCCTATCCTCCCTCCCTTTCCCTATCCTCCCTCCCTTCCCCATCCTCCCTCCCTTCCCCTATCCTCCCTCCCTTCCCCTATCCTCCCTCCCTTACACTATCCTCCCTCCCTTCCCATATCTCCCTCCCTTCCTCTATCCTCCCTCCCTTTCCCTATCCTCCCTCCCTTACCTTACCCACCATCCCTTCCCTTATCTCTGTCCCTTCCCCTACCTCCCTCCTCTCCCCTATCCTTCCTCCTTTCCCCTACCCTCCCTCCCTTACCATATCCTCCCACCCTTTCCCTATCCTCCCTCCCCTCCCCTATCCTTCCTCCCTTCCCCTACCCACCCTCCCTTACCATATCCTCCCTCCCTTCCCCTATCCTCCCTCCCCTACCATCCCTCCCATCCTCATCTCCCTCCCTTCCCTTATCCTCCCTCCCTTCCCCTACCCTCCGTCCCATCCCCTGTCCTCCCTCCCTTCCCCTATCCTCCCTCCCTTCTCCGACCCTCCATCCCATCCCCTATCCTCCCTCCCATCCCCTATCCTCCCTCCCTTTCCCTATCCTCCCTCCATTCCCCTATCCTCCCTCCCTTCCCCTGTCCTCCCTTCCTTCCCCTATCCTCCCTCCCATCCCCTGTCCTCCCTCCCTTCCCCATCCTCCCTCCCTTCCCCTACCCTCCCTCCCCTCCCATATCCTCCCTCCCTTCCCCTATCTCCATCCCTTCCCCTATCCTCTGTCCCTTACCCTACCCTCCCTCCCTTCCTCATTTCCCTCCCTTACCATACCCCCCTCCCTTCCCCATCCTCCCTCCCTTCCCCTATCCCTCCCTTCCCCTACCCACCATCCCTTCCCTTATCTCCCTTCCCCTATCCTCCTTCCCTTCCCCTATCCTCCCTCCCTTCCCCTACCCTCCATCCCATCCCCTATCCTCCCTCCCAACCCCTATCCTCCCTCCCTTTCCCTATCCTCCCTCCCTTCCCCATCCTCCCTCCCTTCCCCTATCCTCCCTCCCTTCCCCTATCCTCCCTCCCTTACACTATCCTCCCTCCCTTCCCATATCTCCCTCCCTTCCTCTATCCTCCCTCCCTTTCCCTATCCTCCCTCCCTTACCTTACCCACCATCCCTTCCCTTATCTCTGTCCCTTCCCCTACCTCCCTCCTCTCCCCTATCCTTCCTCCTTTCCCCTACCCTCCCTCCCTTACCATATCCTCCCACCCTTTCCCTATCCTCCCTCCCCTCCCCTATCCTTCCTCCCTTCCCCTACCCACCCTCCCTTACCATATCCTCCCTCCCTTCCCCTATCCTCCCTCCCCTACCATCCCTCCCATCCTCATCTCCCTCCCTTCCCTTATCCTCCCTCCCTTCCCCTACCCTCCGTCCCATCCCCTGTCCTCCCTCCCTTCCCCTATCCTCCCTCCCTTCTCCGACCCTCCATCCCATCCCCTATCCTCCCTCCCATCCCCTATCCTCCCTCCCTTTCCCTATCCTCCCTCCATTCCCCTATCCTCCCTCCCTTCCCCTGTCCTCCCTTCCTTCCCCTATCCTCCCTCCCATCCCCTGTCCTCCCTCCCTTCCCCATCCTCCCTCCCTTCCCCTACCCTCCCTCCCCTCCCATATCCTCCCTCCCTTCCCCTATCTCCATCCCTTCCCCTATCCTCTGTCCCTTACCCTACCCTCCCTCCCTTCCTCATTTCCCTCCCTTACCATACCCCCCTCCCTTCCCCATCCTCCCTCCCTTCCCCTATCCCTCCCTTCCCCTACCCACCATCCCTTCCCTTATCTCCCTTCCCCTATCCTCCTTCCCTTCCCCTATCCTCCCTCCCTTCCCCTATCTCCCTCCCTTCCCCTATCTCCCTCCCTTCCCCTATCCTCCCTCCCCCTATCCTCCCTCCCTTCCCTTATCCTCTTTCCCTTCCTCTATCTCCCTCCCTTACCCAATCCTCCCTCCCTTACCATACCCTCTCTCCACCTATCCTACCTCCCTTCCCCTACCCTCCCTTCCCCTATCCTCCCTCCCTTCCCCTATCTTCCCTCCCCTCCCCTATCCTCCTTCCCTTCCCATATCTCCCTCCCTTACCCTATCCTCCCTCCCTTACCATACCCTCCCTCCCCTATCCTCCTTCCCTTCCCCTATCTCCCTCCCCTCCCCTAACCTCCCTCCTTTCCCCTATCCTCCCTCCCTTCCCCTGTCCTCCCTCCCCTCCCCTATCCTCCCTCCTTTCCCCTACCCTCCCTTACCATATCCTCCCTCCCTTCCCCTATCCTCCCTCCCTTACACTATCCTCCCTCCCTTCCCCTATCCTCCCTCCCTTACCTTACCCACCATCCCTTCCCTTATCTCTGTCCCTTCCCCTACCCTCCCTCCCCTCTCCTATCCTTCCTCCCTTCCCCTACTCACCCTCCCTTACCATATCCTCCCTCCCTTTCCCTATCCTCCCTCCCCTCCCCTATCCTTCCTCCCTTCCCCTATCCTCCCTCCCCTACCCTCCCTCCCTTCCTCATCTCCCTCCCTTCCCCTACCCTCCCTCCCTTCCTTATCTCCCTTCCTTACCATATCCTTCCTCCCTTCCCCTATCCTCCCTCCCTTCCCCAAGTCCCTCCCTTTCTCAATTCTCCCTCCCTTCCCCTATCCTTCCTCCCTTCCTCATCTCCCTCCCTTTCCCTATCCTCCCTCCCTTCCCCATCCCTCTCCCTTCCCCTATCCTCCCTCCCTTCCCCTACCCACCATCCCTTTGCTTATTTCTGTCCCTTCCCCTGTTCCCCTTCTTTCCCCTATCCTCCCTCCCTTCCCCATTCCCCTCCCTTCTCCATCCTTCCTTCTATCCCTATCCCTATCCCTTCCCCTATTCCCCTTCCTTCCCCAATCCTCCCTCCCTTCCCTGTCCATCCTTTCCTCGCCCAGCCTCCCTCACTCTTGCACTCGCACTCACCCCCTCACCATCCCTCACTCCCCTGTGTTTGCTGAGCCTCCTTCTTGCCAATTACCCCATCTGCCCCTAGCACGCTTGCACCATTCTCTCTCAGTCCCTGAACCAGCCCCTGCCTGGCCCGCTTGCCCTGCCTTTAAGGTGAATTGGAGGGTCAGCCCAAGCAGGAGAGCCGACGCTGTGTCAGGGCTACTAATGGCCTTAAAAATGAGCAAGTTCCTTTGACTCGAACGGTTGGGGGTGAGCAGTGTTTGATTGAGGAGAGTGCGGTGAGAGTGTGTGAGGTAAGTCAGCCCCTCACTGCCTGTTTCCCGGCACACAGGCAGGTGAACCCAGTGAAGTTGACACTCCCCGTGATCCACACACTGGAGTTCAGCTCCTCTGGGCCAAGAGTTTGGAAAGCCCAGGAATTAATTAGCCCCAGCTCTGAATAAAAAAAAAACACAGGAACGATTCCAGGAGCTAGGCTTCAGGGTGAAGCCAGAAACTTTGAGCAGAGTGACTGAAATGTGGTTCTCTGTTATTTTATTTTTGAAAATGCAGATCTGAAAAAAAACCCCATCCTGGCTCGCAGTCAGCAGCTTGAACGAATTGTTCTGTTGCAGAAATGTGCTTACCCATAAAACCCTCTGCCCGAACCACACCCATATACAATCCAGATAGCCAGGCCTTTAACTCATTATTTGAATTACGCTGCTGTGTAACAACTGTAGGATTTTTAAAAAAGTGCTGACCTATTCACTGTACTAAAAGAAAGGCATTTAATATGAGTGGAATACAAGATGCTTGACTACCACAAGAGTAACATTCTTTTTAGATACTTTTTTTTACTGGAAATCCTCAAGGTGTGAGCATAATTATTCCAATCTTTCAGCATTTGTTGCCATCATCTTCTTTGCCTATATGTATCGATGCGAGAGCTACTGGCTTAATAATGTTCGTCTGACATAGAACAGCTCAGAGTTCAGGGCCATTCCTCCCTGTTCAATGCCACATGTTGTCCATGGTTACCTGTCGTCTGGATGCAGACAGCAAAATGTTCACAATCAAACACACTGCTCCCTGGTTGCTGTTGGTGGTGTTCACCCAGTGTTGAGCTCTAAGTTCTGCTTGCAGTTTAACATTTGACTTGTACCTGATATAAAGTCCAATGGAACCTTCTGTGTTATAAACATGACATGTTTCATTGTATCCTCCATCACTGGGCTCCCATCCTGTGGAAGAACACAGATCTCCAGAAACTATTAGGTTAGCCCTACACACTGGCAACTCAGTGAATGTTTCCAAGGGGCACATGGTCCCTGTTGCTTCAACAAGAGGTGCTAGCAAGTGCCCCACGCAAAACCTAATTGTAGAATTTCCTCTTCTCCATGGCCTCGGATGTACAGAATGCCCTGTGCATTGGAAGGTGAAGCAATTTCTCATGTTTACATATTCATTGCACTCTCTGACACACACGCATACACACGCACTCTCTGACACACACGCATACACATGCACTCTCTGACACACACACACACTCTCTGACACACACTCATACACATGCACTCTCTGACACACACACCACACATACACTCTCTGACATACGCACACATGCACTCTCTAACACACACACACACATGCCCACTCTGACACACACATGCAGTCTCTGACACACATATGCACTCTCTGACACACACACATGCTCTCTCTGACACACACACACACACACTCTCTGACACCCACACACACATACACTCTCTGACACACACACACATGCATTCTCTGACACACAAACACGCACACTTACACTCTCTGACACACACTCGCACACATGCACTCTCTGACACACACACACATGCCCTCTCTGACACACACACACTCTCTGACACACACACATGCACTCTCTGACACGCACATACATGCATTCTTTGACACACGAACATGCACACATACACTCTGACACACACACATGCACTCTCTGACACACACACGCACAAACATGCACTCTCTGACACACACACACACACACACACAGATGCACTCTTGGACACACACACACATGCACTCTCTGACACATACACACATGCACTCTCTGACACACACACACATGCACTCTCTGACACATACACACATGCACTCTCTGACACACACACATGCACTCTCTGACACACACACATGCACTCTCTGACACACATACATGCACTCTCTGACACACACACATGCACACACTGACACACACACACATGCACTCTCTGACACACACACACATGCACTCTCTGACACACACACATGCACTCTCTGACACATACACACACATGCACTCTCTGACACACACACACATGCACTCTCTGACACACACACACACACACACACACAGATGCACTCTTGGGCACACACACACATGCACTCTCTGACACATACACACATGCACTCTCTGACACACACACATGCACTCTCTGACACACACACATGCACTCTCTAACACACATACATGCACTCTCTGACACACACACATGCACACACTGACACACACACATGCACTCTCTGACACACACACACATGCACTCTCTGACACACACACACACACACACACACAGATGCACTCTTGGGCACACACACACATGCACTCTCTGACACACACACACATGCACACACTGACACACACACATGCACTCTCTGACACACACACACATGCACTCTCTGACACACACACACATGCACTCTCTGACACACACACATGCACTCTCTGACACATACACACACATGCACTCTCTGACACACACACACATGCACTCTCTGACACACACACACATACATGCACTCTCTGACACACACACATGCACTCTCTGACACACACACATGCACTCTCTGACACACACACACATGCACTCTCTGACACACACACACATACATGCACTCTCTGACACACATACATGCACTCTCTGACACACACACACATGCACTCTCTGACGGCCACACACATGCACTCTCTGACACACACACACATACATGCACTCTCTGACACACACACATGCACTCTCTGACACACACACATGCACTCTCTGACACCCACACACACATGCACTCTCTGACACACACACACATGCACTCTCTGACACACATACATGCACTCTCTGACACACACATGCACTCTCTGACACACACACATGCACTCTCTGACACACACACACATGCACTCTCTGACACACACACATGCACTCTCTGACACACATACACATGCACTCTCTGACACACATACACATGCACTCTCTGACACACACACATGCACTCTCTGACACACACACACATGCACTCTCTGACACACATACATGCACTCTCTGACACACACATGCACTCTCTGACACACACACATGCACTCTCTGACACATACACACACATGCACTCTCTGACACACACACATGCACTCTCTGACACACACACATGCACTCTCTGACACACACACACATGCACTCTCTGACACACATACATGCACTCTCTGACACACACATGCACTCTCTGACACACACACATGCACTCTCTGACACACACACACATGCACTCTCTGACACATACACACACATGCACTCTCTGACACACACACATGCACTCTCTGACACACACACATGCACTCTCTGACACGCACACACATACATGCACTCTCTGACACACACACACATGCACTCTCTGACGGCCACACACATGCACTCTCTGACACACACACACATACATGCACTCTCTGACACACACACACACATGCACTCTCTGACACACACACACATGCACTCTCTGACACACACACACACATGCACTCTCTGACGGCCACACACATGCACTCTCTGACACACACACACATACATGCACTCTCTGACACACACACATGCACTCTCTGACACCCACACACACATGCACTCTCTGACACACACACACACACACACACACAGATGCACTCTTGGGCACACACACACATGCACTCTCTGACACACACATGCACACACTGACACACACATGCACTCTCTGACACACACACATGCACTCTCTGACACACACACACATGCACTCTCTGACACACATACATGCACTCTCTGACACACACATGCACTCTCTGACACACACATGCACACACTGACACACACATGCACTCTCTGACACACACACATGCACTCTCTGACACACACACACATGCACTCTCTGACACACATACATGCACTCTCTGACACACACATGCACTCTCTGACACACACACACATGCACTCTCTGACACACATACATGCACTCTCTGACACACATACATGCACTCTCTGACACACACATGCACACACTGACACACACATGCACTCTCTGACACACACATGCACACACTGACACACACATGCACTCTCTGACACACACACACATGCACTCTCTGACACATACACACACATTCACTCTCTGACACACACACACATGCACTCTCTGACACACACACACATACATGCACTCTCTGACACACACACATGCACTCTCTGACACACACACATGCACTCTCTGACACGCACACACATACATGCACTCTCTGACACACACACACATGCACTCTCTGACGGCCACACACATGCACTCTCTGACACACACACACATACATGCACTCTCTGACACACACACACACATGCACTCTCTGACACACACAGACATGCACTCTCTGACACACACACACACATGCACTCTCTGACGGCCACACACATGCACTCTCTGACACACACACACATACATGCACTCTCTGACACACACACATGCACTCTCTGACACCCACACACACATGCACTCTCTGACACACACACACATACATGCACTCTCTGACACACACACATACACACATGCACTCTCTGACACACACATGCACTCTCTGACACACACACACATGCACTCTCTGACTCACACACACATACATGCACTCTCTGACACACACATGCACTCTCTGACACACACATGCACTCTCTGACGCCCACACACATGCACTCTCTGACACACACACACATACATGCACTCTCTGACCCACACACTCTCTGACACACACACATGCACTCTCTGACATCCACACACACATGCACTCTCTGATAGACACACTCTCTGACACACACGCACACATGCACTCTCTGACACACACGTGGACACTCTCTGACACACACATGCACATGTGCACTCTCTGACACACACACAAACACACATGTACTCTCTGACACACACACATGCATTCTCTGACACATACACAAACACACATGCACTCTCTGACACGCACACACACACTCTCTGACACACACACATGCACTCTCTGACACACACATGCACACATGCACACTCTGACACACACACAAACACACATGCACTCTCTGACACGCACACACACACTCTCTGACACACACACATGCACTCTCTGACACACACACATGCACTCTCTGACACACACACACACATGCACTCTCTGACACACACACATGCACTCTCTGACACACACACACACATGCACTCTCTGACACACACACATGCACTCTCTGACACACACACATGCATTCTCTGACACACACACATGCACTCTCTGACAGACACACATGCATTCTCTGACACACACACATGCACTCTCTGACACACACACATACTTGCACTCTCTGACACACACATGCACTCTCTGACACACACACGTGCATCCTCTGACCCACACACATGCACTCTCTGACACACACACACACACACTCATGCACTCTCTGACACACACACATGCACTCTCTGACACACACACGTGCATCCTCTGACACACACACATGCACTCTCTGACACACACACACACTCATGCACTCTCTGACACACACACATGCACTCTCTGACACACACACGTGCATCCTCTGACACACACACATGCATTCTCTGACACCCACACACACATGCACTCTCTGACACACACACACATACTTGCACTGTCTGACACACACACATGCACTATCTGACACCCACACGCACATGCACTCTCTGACACACACACACTCTCTGACACACATACACATACTTGCACTGTCTGACACACACACATGCACTCTCTGACACACACACACTCTCTGACACACACACACATGCACTCTCTGACACCCACACACATGTGCTCTCTGACACACACACACACACACATGCACTCTTTGACACACACACATACATGCACTCTCTGACACACACACACTCTCTGACACACGCACACATGCATTCTCTGACACCCACACACACATGCACTCTCTGACACACACACACATGTACTCTCTGACACACACATGCACACATGCACTCTCTGACACACACATGTACATGTGCACTGTCTGACACATGCATGCACACATGCACTCTCTGAATTACACACACAAACACACATGCACTCTCTGACACACACACACACTCTCTGACACACACACATGCACTCTCTGACACACACACACACTCTCTGACACACACACATGCACTCTCTGACACCACACATACACATGCACTCTCTGACACACACACACACACACATGCACTCTCTGACACACACATGCACTCTCTGACACACACATGCACACGTGCACTGTCTGACACAGGCATGCACACATGCACTCACTGACACACACGTACACACGCATTCTCTGACACACACATGCACTTTATGGCTCACACAAACATATGTACTCTCTGACACACAGACACATACACATGCACCATCTGACACACACACATGCACTCTGACGCACACACTCAAAACACACACACGCACTCTCTGATACATACACACATTTGCACTCTCTGACGCACATGCACTCTTTGACGCACACACATTCACATATGTAGTCCCTGATATACACACACATGCACTCTCTGACACAAACATATACACTCTCTAATACACACACACTCAAACACACACATAAGCATATACACATATGTATACACAAACACTCACATTTTCACATACACACTCATTATCTGCGGCGCATAACCCCACTCACTGCCACACATACACACACACTCACACACTCACACACATACACTCTGATGCACACAGAAACACACACACACTCTGACATACACTCACACATACACTCTGACACACACACACACACAGAAACACCCCCCCACTCTGACACACACAGAATTCCACTCTCACTCACACACACCTGTGCAGACTTTGATCCTTTCTCCCACACACGTTGGACAACAGGACTGAAGTATTCATCGGTAAGGTTAGACCATGTATTTTAGTTTTACTTTTCGAGAGGCTGGAATGTAGTGTGTGGATGAAAAGCCAAGAAAAATAAAATCTGGCGAGTGTAATTTCAGTGTTCGTGTGGTTTGCTCGGTCCCTCTTATTGTGCGTCCTCAGTGACTCCTGCTCAGTGCCTGTCAGACAGCCAGGCAGAGGGGAAAGCCAAGCGTTCTACACCCTGTCAAAAAGGGAGGTCCCTGGACTGTCTGCAAATGAGACCCAGACACTGCAGCTTGGATCCAGTTCATATCAACATGTTAAAGGAAATCCTCGCATGAGATGCACGTCAGGCCCTCGCCGCCATGCTGTCACATGGGCTTTACTGTAACAGCCGTGGCTGATTAGTACCTTGTGGATGAATCATGAACCAACAACAGCAGCACGCTCTTTCTTGCCTCCAGCTAACAGCCGTCTAGCTGCCAGCAACCTCCCTGTGGGTTACCCTGGACAATGAGAGCTTGCAGTTTATTCAGTCGCTGGGGTATCATTACCAAATCCTATTCTTTTCCTTCCTGCTTCTCACACGCATGGAGACCAGGGTGATCCTTGTGAATGGGGCACAGGTAATCTCAGCTGATGGCAGTGCACAGGGAGTGCTGCGATGCCAGAGGTGCCACCTTTCAGATCACGCGCCTGCCTGTACAGTCGGAAATGAATGATCCCACAGCATCGTCTCCAGTGGAGTGGGGAAACTTTCCTGGTGTTTTGGCCAATATTTGGCCAACGGTACCGGACTCGTTAACTTTAAGGGCATTTAAATGGTCATTGAACAGACATGTGGACGATGATGGAACAGTGTAGGATGGAATAGTGGGCAGCACGGTGCCTCAGTGGTTAGCACTGCTGCCTCACAGCGCCAGAGACCCGGGTTCAATTCCTGCCCCAGGTGACTCTCTGTGTGGAGTTTGCACATTCTCCCCGTGTCTGCAAGGGTTTCCTCCGGGTGCTCCGGTTTCCTCCCACAGTCCAAAAATGTGCAGGTTAGGTGAATTGGCCAAGCTAATTTGCCCGTAGTGTTAGGTGAAGGGGTAAATGTAGGGGAATGGGTCTGGGTGGGTTGCGCTTTGGCGGGGCGCTGTGGACTTGTTGGGCCGAAGGGCCTGTTTCCACTCTGTAAGTAATCTAAGATGGGCTTCAGATTGGTTTCACAGGTTGGCGCAACATCGAGGGACGAAGGGCCTGTACTGAGCTGTAATGTTCTATATTCCATGTTCTATTTATCTCACTCCTCAGTTCTGAGAGAGGGTCACTGGACCAAAAACGTTAGCTCTGCTTTCTCTCCACAGGTGCTGTCAGAGCTGCTGAGCGTTTCCCGCAATTTTTGTGTTTTGTTGTTATCTTGGTAACCGTCAACACTAAAAGCAAATCTCTCAGTCATCCACATTTTCTGCATCCTGAGTGATTTTCTTTGTTCATCAGTATGAACTGACCACTGTATTTATATTGCCAACAGTGGCCACATTTCTAAAGTAAAGCCCTTTGGAATATCCTGCGAAAATCTCCATGTAAGTAATTCTTCCTTACAAACATTTCAAATTAACGCATTTCCAGCATTAAATCTTTACTCAACCTGTTGCTGTTTAGAAGGAACTTAGAATCATAGATTCCCGACTGTGCAGAAAGAGTCCATTCAGCCCATCGAGTGTGCACCCTCCTTCTGAAGGACATCCCAGCCAATCTCCATAACCCTGCTTTTACCATGGCTAAAACAGTAAGCCTGCACGTCATGGGTAATTTAACATGGCCAATCCATCATCTTTTTAACTGTGGGGGGAGGAAGCCAGAGCACCCAGAGGAAACCCACACAGACAGTCACCCAAGGGTGGATTTGAACCCAGGTCCCTGGTGATGTGAGGCAGCAGTGCTAACCACTGAGCCACCATGCCACCCACTACCTGTGCTGAACTTGAGCCCTCTACTTTTCTTTGGGACTTTATTAACTGAAGGAACAAAAAAAAAACAAGTCAGTCATTTGTCTTAATTTACCACCTTTCATGACATTAGGATGTCCTGAAGTGATTACTGGCAAGCATTTCCTTATGGGCGGCACGGTGGCACAGTGGTTAGCACTGCTGCCTCGCAGCGCCAGAGACCCGGGTTCAATTCCCGTCTCAGGCGACTGACTGTGTGGAGTTTGCACGTTCTCCCCGTGTCTGCGTGGGTTTCCTCCGGGTGCTCCGGTTTCCTCCCACAGTCCAAAGATGTGCAGGTCAGGTGAATTGGCCATGCTAAATTGCCCGTAGTGTTAGGTAAGGGGTAAATGTAGGGGTATGGGTGGGTTACGCTTCGGCGGGTCGGTGTGGACTTGTTGGGCCGAAGGGCCTGTTTCCACACTGTAAAGTAATCTAATCTTATATTTGGCCAAACAAAAGCGAGATATTGCTGAGGATTTTCATCTTGCATTTATTGAGGCAAATACAAGGATGCTGAATTTTACACCATTGTACCCATTTGAATCATAGGAGAAAATGGGGTCTGATTAGTTTGCAAATCATCTCCGACAGGCTAAATGGGAAGTAACTGGGAACTGTAGGCACTCCAGGATCTGGGATAATTCAAATCAGGTACAAGACTGGAACATATTCATTCCTTTATTTTGAGTGGAATGAGCCCCAAATATGAATATATGTTGCTTTCAGCAAGTGTAAATGCGTATTGTTTCTGAGCGTGACCAATTATCTTGAATTTACTTGGGGTAGCTGTTAACATACTTGGGATAGATCAGCAAGTACTACGCAATCACATCAAATAGGAAACATTTTGATTTGGGTTTTGCAAGTGCTGGCTGTTTGAAACCTAGAAAGCAGGGCAGCCATTTGCAAGGTTTATAAACTGCGATGAGATAATGCTAATAGTTAATTTTTGACAATGTGGGTTGGGAGATAAATATTGGTAGGAATGTTGGAAAGAGAGCTCACCTAATCTCTCTCCAAAACAAAACCTTTGAAATCTATCGAAACCCCTGAGAAAAAGGAAGGAGCATCAGATTTACCCAACAGAACCATGCCGATGACAAGGCAGCACTTCTTCGGTACTGCTCTAAGGTATTCTGTTAGATTAAGAGTTTGTATCAGGAGAACTGCCTAAACCAATGACCTTCTGACTCAGAGGCAAGTGTACTATCACTGAGCTAAGGCACTCTGGAAGCAAGTTATGTATAAATGCAACTCTAAGTGATGACCTTGGTTGAAAGCTGATAAGAAGGTTTTCGGTGGTGAATTCCAAACAGCTTTGCTCCAAGCCCTCATGGGCAAGGAGTTCAGAGGTCAAAAGCTGCCTTGAGTCTGCCTGCAATTGGGACCCATTTAATAACCATAGCTCAGTCTTACTGCACTGGGGGGAAACAGTTGCATTTGTCTGTGCCCTATTCGTCCCCCAAGAGTACTGGATACTTAAACTAGCATCAATATCAACCACAATTCAATATTCTGAACAACAGCAAGTTGAGTTTTTGCATCACTGTGCTATGTATTGATCAGGCTCCACACAAACATAGACTCACAAGTGAATATTCAAGGACACAGGCAGCAACAAAGTTTGAGAATACCTGTCAATTCAATGTCTTAGGAATTGCGATTAACTTTGTGTAGCGTGCGAAATGAAAGGATTAAAGAGAGATAATGGCAGATTGCAGGATGTTAAACAATGAAGGCAGAAACAGAGGCCTCGAGGTGACTTCAGCGAAGTCCTGGAGATTATGGAGGAATCCCACTGTGTTGGAACATACAAGTTATGCTACCTGGCAAGGGTTCAAAGTTCAGGGTCTGCAAGTTACAAATTCAAACAGGGAATTGGGGGTTCATTTTTCCCTCAAACAAATCGAGCTGTGAAATCAACTCCCAAAGCCAGCCAGCTCTCTGGGAAAAACTTTGGAGATGGAACCTATCGATTCACACAGCCATTTTGTGTGTGTTAAGATTCCAAAAATGGCCAGATATTCTGCTTTTTGCAGTGTTGGCTGGGGTGGAATAGAGCCATAGAGTCTTACACCTCGGAAAGAGACCCTTCGGTCCAACCAGTCCATGCTGACCAAACTCCCAAACTAAACCAGTCCCACCTGATGACGCTTGGCCCATATCCCTCCAAACACTTCTTATTCACGTATCTAAATGTCTTTTAAATGTTATAACTGGACCCAAATCCATCTCTTCCTCTGGAATTACATTCCACGTTCTCTGTTAAAATTGCCCCGATGTCTTTCTTAAATCTCTCTCCTCTCATCTCGTCTTGAAATCCCCCATCCTAGAAAAGACACCTGCCATTCACCTTATCTATGTCTCTCATGATTTTATAAACCTCTATAAGGTCACCTCTCAGCCTCTAACACTTCAATGAAAAAGCCCCAGCCTTCCTTGAAAGTGGTAGACAGGATTGTGAAGAAGGCTTTTGGTGTGTTACCTTTATTGGTCAGTGCATTGAGTATGGGAGTTGGAAGATCATGTTGCAACTATTCGGGGCATTAGTTGGGCCACTATTGGAATACTGCATTCAGTTCTGGTCTCCCTGCTATAGGAAGGATGTTGTGAAACTTGAAAGGATTTAGAAAAGATTTACCAGGTTTGTAGGGTTTGAGCTATAGGGAGAGGCTGAATAGGATGGGGCTGTTTTCCCTGGGGTATCAGATGCTAAGGGAGGACCTTATAAACGTTTATAAACTAATGAGGGGCATGGATAGGGTAAATAGACAAGGTACTTTCTGTTGGGTGGGGGAGTCCAGAACTAGATGGCATAGGTTTAGGGTGAGGGGGGGAAGATTTAAAAAAGACCTAAGGGGCAACTTTGTCACACAGAGGGTGGTGCATGTATGGAATGAGCTGCCAGAGGAAGTGGTGGAGGCTGGTACAATTACAACATTTAAAAGGCATCTGGATGGGTATATGAATAGGAGGAGTTTAGAGGGATATGGGCCGGGTGCTGGCAAATGGGACTAGGTTAATTTACGATATCTGGTCGGCATGGATGAGTTGGGCTGAAAGATCTGTTTCTGTGTTGTACAGCTCTATGATTCTGTGACTCTGTCCAGCCTCTCCTTATAACATAAACACTCCATCCCCAGCAACATCCTGCTAAATCTTTTCTGAGCCTGGTCCAGTTTATTAATATCCTTCCCGTAACAGGGTGACCAGAAGTGGACACAGTACTCCAGAAGAGGCCTTACCAACACCCTGTACAATCTCAACATAAAGTTGACTAGGGAGTCACATTCAATGGTGCTGTGTGAATTTGAAGGCAGTGGGGGGATGCCTCCAAATGAGTTGCTTTGTTCTGGATGGTGTTAAAATCTTTTGAATGTTGTTGGAGCTGCCCTCATCCAGACAAGTGGAGGGTGCTCCATCATCCTCCTGACTTGTGGATGGCGGAAAGACACTGAAGAGACGGGAGGTGGGCTGCAAGATTCAGAGTCTCTGACCTGCTCTTGTAGCCGCAGAATTGATACGGCAGGTTCAGTTCAAATTTTCTGATCAATGGTAGCCTCCCTGGATGTTGATAGTGGGAATTATCAATAGTATTACCAATAAACTATCAAATTAGATTCTCTCTTTTTGGAAATACTCACTGATTGGTCTGTCTTGATAGTACGGGATTGGTGATGGTATTGTTGTTGAAGGGATGATGGTTCTCTCTTGTGGAAGATGGTTATTGCTTGGAATGTGTGTGTGTGTGTCAATGTTACTCATCAAGAATCAATCCAAGTCTGGATGTTGACCAGGTTTGCGATTTTGGAAAGGATTTGTAGCTCAGTTTCAGGATCAGGTTGTATGTTTGATCGGTGTGCTGGTAGATTTGTCCCCCAGGTCTTGCTCCATGACAGTTTCATTATTTGAGTTGCTGTGATGATATTTTAACGCATGACCTTAGAGAATCAATCAAGGCCTGTGAATTGCTGACTAGTGACATTATCCCACCGTTCCACTGCCATTCACGGGTTACCTTGGTTTGGAAAGGCATTTGGAGTGGGAAAGAATTGAGGGGTCCTGTGAGAATGGTGGTGGTGGGGATGTGTGGGTAGGAATGCTCTGTCAAACAAAGACCCAGAGATCTTGAACAGTTTCAAATTGGCAGCATTCTGTGGTATAGAGGTTTCTCATGGCTAGCGGATGGCATTTCATTTTGCCCCTGTTATAATCCAAATCTGATCCCTATTGACTGCATTGGATGAGTGGCTCCACAGCTCAAAGTCAAGTTTTGAACCTTTCGGGACCAAACATTATTAAGGGGCTGGAGAAGGAAGAGAAAACAAACGCGGTCAATAGAACGGGAAACCTAAAATAAAATGGCAATCTAACCCCCCAAAAAAAAACTTCAAAGAGCAGTGTGTTTGGAATTCTACTGGCAGAAATCCTCGACTGAAATTCCTGTCTCTGGTATTCCAGTCTCATAATACGCTAAATGAGAACAAGCTGCTGAGAAGCTGGACCTGGGCCTATCCAAACCTTCAGGCATTGCACGAAACAGCATGTGTTTTTCAAGCTGAGGGACCACCAAATGAAGAAAGGAAGAGAACAAACAGGACACTTTGAGTATGAGGTAAGTAACTCTCAACTTCAGCAAGGAAACATTTCACTGGCTCATATTCTCCAATTTAAGGAATATTTATTTGGTTGTGGTTTTTTTTTTGGTTCTTTGTCCCCTTTGAATGTCAGTCCTGCTCCAGCGGTTGCTAAACCCAAGGCCAGTACCTGCTCCTGCTCTTGACATTTGGCCCCCTGTGATCTCCCCTATCCCCCTTCAATCGCCTCCTGCCTTCCCTCCCCTTCGACAGAGCATCATGTGGCCTGGCAGGGCGACCAACCTTCAATATGTACTCTGTGAGGAACTGTAGGCACAGTTACTTATGTTTTCCTCAAGCAGTAAGAGAGCAGAACACCAGAATCTTCGCCACTGAATCCAGCTTTTCCCGACACCCCACCTCAAAGGTTTACTCATTTAAGGTAAGTGGCAGTGATTGTCCCTGTTCACCGTTAGGAAGTTGTAAGGAGGTTGATAATGGTCAATATATTAAGAAGACTCTGGACAGACTAAGGTGTCAAGTTCACAAACAAGCCCCATTATCAAAAGCATTCCACATGAATGGGAGTTAGACCTTTGCAAACTGCCCCAGGCACACGTATCAGAGAATGTTTACCGTAATGGCAGAGCTTGAGGCAATCAGTGAAGATGTGTCAGGTTTAAACCACTCAGCAATGGCCCCCCAAGAGAAAAGTCCCACATTGGCTCACTGCGTCACATTAACCATGTCGTTCCCTGCAATCAGCAAAGCTCTGGCTAACTTTCAGCAGTTCCACAATTAATAATGAGAAATGTTGGAATACAGAGCAACTTTGTCTCTTTATTTGGGATTTATATATTAACAATAAAGGTCTGCATCGATCCAGTACATATCTGCCCTTTATTAAATCAGAAACGATTCACATTATATTGGAATGCCTGGATGGAATCACTGTATACTGCACTAGGTGGCAGTAGTCTAATCCGAAAGTCAATCATTTTAAAAGTATAACAAAGCTATTCTCCGTGCGATCTTCAAATTTCAACTCCTTGCGTTCTCCCAACTTCCCTTCGCATCTTATCTCGCTACACCTTTTTGCTTAGTCTGATGCACGTAAGATCAATGGCCTAGAAGAACAAACGCTAACTACTAAAGACTGAGAGACAACAGTAGGGCAGTGCAAACAGAGACAAAGGTAACTAATAAACTGTGCAAATATGTATACCATGATCAAGCCTGAAGAATGCTGAGTCAATTTGGTTTGAGTTAAGAAAGCAGTGCAAAATGGAAGGATTTGCATTTATATATCACTTTTCACAACCTAAGGGTATCTCAATATGCTTCGTGAACAATAAAGAGCAGGCACTGTTGTAATTTAGAAAAGGGGCACTCTATCCTGACCTCCATTGTGCACTCTACTCAAGCAGTTGAGCCTCCAAAGAGGGTGCCTTTGTTAGCAGCATCTTGAAATGGACCTTATTCACTGTTGTGTGCCTTCCAAATCATTGGACGCTATGTAGTTGTAGCTGAGAGAGTTCTGCTCCATCATAGAATGGTCTCTCTATGTTGCTCCAGGCCATTGGGCGCAAGAGTAACAGAAAATTGTGAGGTGCAAATACAAGGCTTGGGAACCAAAGGACAATATAGCTCAAAGTAGGATGAAATAAAATGTCTGACATCAATGCATTGAAAGCTCACCACCTATGTCTCAAAGCTAACCAGGGCTGGGTATTAAATATCAGCCTTGCCAATATTCACACATTGTACAGAATTTTTTAAAAATGTATTAACTTCATAAATCAAAAAAAAGACTTCAGTTACAATCACCGACATACTAGAAGACCTTACATAAAATGCTATTAACTTTTTACATAAAGGATCACACAAGAGATATACTGTGGGCATATACAAACTGTCCAGGAATTGTTATATTTCATTAACACAGCTGACCTATTTGAGGAGCTGGGCAAATTACTATCCGAATGGTTGACTTTTCAGTTATCATACTGTGATAACATTGGTCTCATGTGGAATAGGTTAACCTTTTGCATTAAAATAATGCAGAAAGAGATCACACATAAAGTCACCGAGGGGCATATGTGTCCATTAAGGAACCTTATTCAAAGTGGAAGTCTATGCTTTCTATATGCAAGCTGATTTCTTGGTGGAGTAAGATGGGGAATGCTTTTCAGATAACTCCTTGCTGTTTGTGCTCTGGCATCCTGCAACAATTATACCAGTCACCTGATGCTGTTGACTTGTCTAATATCCTTCAGGGAAATAATCTGCTGCCCCTACCTTACCTAACCCACATGTCACTCTCAGCATTAACCACACAGGGTGGCACTAATGACCCAGAGGCAAAATGCGACAGATGTAGAGGGTCCTTCACTTCCCAGGCTACAGAAATGGACAATGAGCGTGGCCTTGCCAGTACGTCATCCACATCCTGAGAGCAAGTTGACAATCAGAACAAGGTTATAATTCCTGCCTGTGGAAGAGTCAAAACTGTGCAACTGAGGCTCTCCAGTGGGAGCTCTTTATAACGTCGTTCAACATACCATGAATTTGCTTATTTTGTGGGAGCAACAGGGGTCCCAGAACTCATCATCATGCGCCGCAAAGAAAAAGACCATTCAGCCCCTCAGTTAACAATGATCTGATTACACTAATCCCATTTTCCAACTTCTGGCTCACAGCGCTGGCAGCTAATAAATGCAAGCTGATTTCTCAGTGGAAAAGGATGGGGCAAACTTGTCTTTAGGATAACTTGTGTTCTTGCAAGCTGTACTCGTCAGGTGATGCCATTGACCTCTCTAAAGCCTTGCAGGGAAAGAATCAGCTCTGCCTGACCCAGTACACAAACTCCACAGAGGAATATCTTTATTTTGCTTGTTAAAAATAAGACAAAATATGACTTAACATTTCGGGTCCGGTGACCCTTCCTCAGAACTTCAGCATAGTTAGCATTTCCGATCCAGAATTGAGGTAGGGTCACTGGATCTGAAACGTTGGCTCTGATTTCTCTCCACAGATGCTGCCAGACCTGCTAAGCTTTTCCAGCAAATTCTGTTTTTGTTTCTGATTTACAGCATTTGTAGTTCTTTTTTTTTAATTGAAGGGAAAATACGAGTTTTCTCATTAACACGGTCTAGCTATGATGTGGTTTTACTTTTTGGACCCAACATCCAGATCATAAAGCATTTAAGGGAGCTTTGGATGTTTGTTTTTTTTAATAGTAATGGGGTGAAGGGATAGGTAACAGATTGGCATTAGATAATAGAACCTCGATGGGCCAAATGGTCTCCTTCTGCAGGGTAATAACTCTATGACAACCAACTCCCACTGTGCATGGATTCAAAGTCAGCAATAAAACAGGTTGCAGCAATGACAGCCTAATCTTGAGCTCACTGTCTGGTTACTATCTGGGCTGTTCCACTCGTAGCAAAATTATCTCTCATTGAACAGTAATGGTGTTGAGGGCAAATATTGCAGTCACTGGATGCTCAGTTTTTTTTCCCCTGTACCCTCTGTACAGTCAGCAGAGAATTGGGCTGCTTTCAGCTGGAGACATTAAGCAGCGACAGCACCGAGCACAGTGCACCGTCACCAGGGTGTTTTGGAACGATAAATGCCCAGCAGAGCTCAAAGATGACAAGACTGCCAGCCACTGGGGTGGTTCCACAATGGCATGGAAAGGCACGAGCAGCACCTAGAGACAGAATACTCAGCAGCGCATTTTAAGCATCTTTCAATTGCTTTCAAACACTTGAGCTAATGGGGTCAACTACATGTTGGAGAACTGACAGAACCTGATGCAAAATTGACTTTTCCTCCCTGTCCTTTTTTGCTAAAGTCAACGAGCTGTAATATTGGTTGCAAGAGAGAATCAGCAATCAACGCTGATGGCTTTCTATCCAGTGGGTTCAGTTAAAATTTCACCCAGATATTACTTTGGGTGTCTGTGAGAGGAAGGGGATTTCACTTTCACAGCAATGATACAGGCCTGGAATAAAAGCTGGACGGTAGCTCAGTAGTTAGCACTGCTGCCTCACTGCACCAGGGAAATGGGTTCATATTCCAGCCTTGGGTGACTGTCTGTTTGGAGTTTGCATGTTCTCCTTGGGTCTGCATGGGTTTCCTCTCAGAATCTAAAGATTTGCAGGTTAGGGTGAATTGGCCATGCTAAATTGCCCATAGTGTTCAAGTTAGGGTGGATTGGCCATGCTAAATTGCCCATCGTGTTCAGGTTAGGTAGATTGGCCATGCTAAATTGCCCATTGTGTTCAGGTTAGGTGGATTGGCCATGCTAAATTGCCCATCGTGTTCAGGTTAGGTAGATTGGCCATGCTAAATTGCCCATCGTGTTCAGGTTAGGTGGATTGGCCATGCTAAATTGCCCATCGTGTTCAGGTTAGGTGAATTGGCCATGCTAAATTGCCCATTGTGTTCAGGTTAGGTGGATTGGCCATGCTAAATTGCCCATCGTGTTCAGGTTAGGTGAATTGGCCATGCTAAATTGCCCATTGTGTTCAGGTTAGGGTGAATTGGCCATGCTAAATTGCCCATCGTGTTCAGGTTAGGGTGAATTGGCCATGCTAAATTGCCCATCGTGTTCAGGTTAGGTGGATTGGCCATGCTAAATTGCCCATCGTGTTCAGGTTAGGTGGATTGGCCATGCTAAATTGCCCATCGTGTTCAGGTTAGGTAGATTGGCCATGCTAAATTGCCCATTGTGTTCAGGTTAGGTGGATTGGCCATGCTAAATTGCCCATCGTGTTCAGGTTAGGGTGAATTGGCCATGCTAAATTGCCCATTGTGTTCAGGTTAGGGTGAATTGGCCATGCTAAATTGCCCATCGTGTTCAGGTTAGGTGGATTGGCCATGCTAAATTGCCCATTGTGTTCAGGTTAGGTAGATTGGCCATGCTAAATTGCCCATCGTGTTCAGGTTAGGTGGATTGGCCATGCTAAATTGCCCATCGTGTTCAGGTTAGGTGGATTGGCCATGCTAAATTGCCCATCGTGTTCAGGTTAGGTGGATTGGCCATGCTAAATTGCCCATCGTGTTCAGGTTAGGTGGATTGGCTATGCTAAATTGCCCATAGTGTTCAAGTTAGGGTGGATTGGCCATGCTAAATTGCCCATCGTGTTCAGGTGGGTTAGCCATGGGAAATATAGGGTGTGTCGAGGTGGGATGCTTTATGGAGGGCTGGTGTGGACCTGATGGGTTGAATAGTCTCTTTCTGCACAGTCAGGATTCAATGATCATAAAAAAGAGATATTATTTGCTGCTTTCCCTTTACCCCTCCAAGCCACATGCTATCTGAATCTGGAAATATATTGCATTGTCTTCAGTGTGGCTCGGACACAATCCTGGGAACCTGCTCTCGCAACCTGTCAGTGTGCTACTTCACATGAAGGAGTTAGCTCATTGCCCCCTTTCTGAGGGGCAATAAAGGACAGGTGATTAATGTTGGCCCAGCCAATGACACCCTGTGAATAAATAAAAAAAAAACCTACAGATGGTAGTTATCAGAAAAATCTTTGCAACATGGATTTTCATTTCACATTTAGTTTTGATGCACTTCTTCCATTCCTCTGCATCTTGCCTGATGGAGAGAGAGCAAGTTGCTTACTCTGTCAGGATCCCTCTCGGTGTAACTGAGTCGACAGTAACTGGAACCTCCTATCCTGTTGCAACCTCTGCTGATGATGAACTGAGAGCGATTAGGTACAAGTCAGAGGGATCTGAAGAAAGGTTACTGGACTTGAAACATTAGCTCTGTTTTCTCTCCGTAGATGCTGCCAGACCTGCTGAGTATTTCTATCAATTTCTATTTTTGTGTGTTTCAGATCTGCAGCTTTTGTCATTGTTTGTTTAATTAATTTTATCAAACAGGAAAGGGGAGCTGAAAATATCTTTAGACCATTTTATAAATTAATCAGAATTTAGCTTCATATTAGGGTTAAAGTTAGTGTTAGGATTAGGAGTCAGGGTAAGCCTAATCCTGACCCTAGCCTTACTCTGTTCCTCACATTATGACCATCAGGGGGTAGTGATAGCCTAGTGACAGTATCACTGGACTGTTAATGCAGAGACAGGTAATGTTTGGGGGACCAGGTTCAAATCCTACCATCATGGAGTTTCTGGAATGAATAACTATGGATCCATTGTAAAGGAAAGCCAATCTAGTTCACTAATGTCTTTTACGGGAAGGAAACTGCTGGTCTACCTGTGACTCCACAGGCACAACAAGGTGGCTGACTTTTAACTGCCCTCTGAGCAATTAGAGATGGACAATAAATGCTAGTCCAGCCTGTGACACCCTCATCCCATGAATGAATAAAGATAAACCCTTCAGTGTTGGCAAAAACCTTTTTTTGGTGATATCTGATCAGGACAATGGTAATATCTGACCAAGACAATGGTAATGTCTGATCAGGGCAATGGTGCTGTCTGATTGGGGCAATGGTAATTTGGTTTTGTTAATGAGGGAGTGGAACCATTCATGAGAGCTCAATGTTTAGAGGAAAGGAGAAAGATATGGGGCTTGTATACTTCTGCAGCTCGCTGACGTCTGCACCTATTTAATCCCTTCCAGGCACTCTTACACCCGGCAATGTGCCCGTAGGATTGGCAATCCAGCTCAGCTTGCTTCTCTTGAGCTGCCAACTTACTGGGCATGGGAATGTAGCAAAGTGTCCAAAGCAGGAAACCAGGAAAATGGAAGGAGGTCCTAAAGTCTGGGCTTTCTAAATCAATAACATTTACAAAGTCCTGAGACAAGCCAGCACACCTGCCCATCTTGAACCAATGCAGTGTGACGTGGGGAAGGTCAAAATTTGAATTTGAGAAGGAAATACCTCAAAATTAGGAATCACTGCCTTGATTGAATAAGATCATCCAAATGCTGTAACCTAAACCATCGATCTGTTAAGTCTAGAATATCACTTCCTATGCATGCATTCTGCAACACATTCTGAAAACACTGCCCTTATTCATACATATAATGCATGCATAATAAGCTGGCTCTTCCAATTGGTCTTATCTCACCAGATTGTTTCCTAATTTGCCTTCCGGATAATAAAAAGCTGGAGAAATTACAGTATCTCGTTCATATCCTGAGGTATTTCATTGTTTTCTAACCTAGTGAATGGAATATAAGTGACATAGAGTCCATGTACAGCAGGGAGCTGAGTGAGGGAGAATACCGAATGCAGACCCGAGACTTAAAATAATCACTTGCAAGGAATGGCCTCTTTGGTTCACCAGCAGACTGGTGTGGAATGGAACACCCGCAAATCTCTTCCCCATACATGGAAGGGAGATTGGAAAACAAATTTTCCATTATGCTGCTCTTGCCAATAACGTAAAGCACATACTTCACTTTTTATCAGAAATCTATTAACTATTCAGCATGAGGATAAGGCAGCAATTCAGTCCGAGAGTTCCACTTCTCACTGTAGGATACAATCTCAGTGTAGCAGGTTGATTTGGCTCTGTAATCCGGTGCCAATTCAGTCATCTGATACACACATCTCCGGCATTGCTCAATCCTTTGATTTTCCAGTCGTAACGGGGGCCAAGGTTTTGACCAGCTGCTCTCAGATTTGTAGATGGGGCACAGAAAGGTGGGAGGAGGAGAAGCCCTGCTTTTCCAGTGAAGTAGCTGAACTGATTGAGGAGAGTCTCTTGAATGTACTGGAGAGCAGCTCTGAGCTCTACAAGTCCAGCAGCTAACAAATACATTTTGTCTGATGATCCACTATCCTGCAATGTTATTGTCACATACCTTCTCCAGCTGGCATAGCCCACCCAGGCCTTGTAGGGTTCAAGAGAAATATCTTTGCATATAAAACATATTTTTGAGGATTTTGCATTATATTTACAGGACAGGAGCAAACCCGTCCATTTCAGAAGTTTTAAGTTACAATTACCCCTCTTCATCTTCATATCCATCTATTGCTTTTGTCCTCATCATGCACTTATCTAACTTCACCCTAAAGTACAACCACCCACCACTCCATGGAGCAGCAAGTTTCAATTTACGTGCATTGAGATAAGTACATGAATAAGAAAGGTTTAGAGGGATATGGGCCAAGTGCAACTGGGTGGGACTAGTTTAATTTGGGATTATGGTTGGCATGGACTGGTTGGACCGAATGGTCTGTTTCAATGCTGTCTGTCCGCAATGCTCAGTGACTTCATCTTAATCACTGTGGGTGGCACGGTGGCTCAGTGGCTATCTCACAGCACCGGGGACCCAGGTTCGATTCCACCCTTGGGCAACTGTCTGTGTAGAGTTTGCACATTCTCCCCGTGTCTGCGTGGGTTTCATTTGGGTGCTCTGGTTTCCTCCCACAATCCAAAGATGTGCAAGTTAGGTGAATTGGCGGTGCAGTAGTCAGGTGAAAATGTAGGGTCTGGGTGGGATACTCTTCGGAGGGTCGGTGTGGACTTGGTGGGCCGAAGGGCCTGTTTCCAACACTGTAGGGATTCTAATTCTGTAAATTTGTTTACTTTGAATTTTATTTGAGCCAATCTTATCTTGGTGGTCCCTCGTTTTCGCCTCCCTGAGAAGTGGGAAGTTTTTTGTGACTTTCTCACATTGCAACAAAGAATGGTACAAAGTAAGTGTCTGATGGCAAGCTATACACCAGATCTTGTTTACCGCGATCAGCAGCACCGGTGACAAGCCACTGAGTGACATCCACAAGGTAAGTGCTCACAGCCAGTAATGGATGTGTGTGCAGTTTCAGCTTACACCTCAGGATGAGAATTCTGTCATCAAATTTGCCTCCTCCTCTCCATAGGATTGGCCTGCCCGATTCACACATGTGCTATAGGGGCTGCACATCTAGTGGCATTGTGCTGTTCTCCAATTCAGATATTGGTGTTTGGTCCATTGGATGAGACAGTATTTAGCAGGTTTATATATAAATAAACTTCTTACATAAAGAATTGTAAACTTCAACTTAGAAAGAGTTAACCATTTAATTTTTAAATAATCATCTTTAAATTAATTCTGTAATTCCCCACGGTTTACTAAAGTCTGAAGAAATTTAATTTACTGCTTGTAGGTGCAGGAACTGCTCGTTAATTAGACATTGTCGCCAAAGTAACTCAAATCTCTTTACACTCCTTTTGGCCCCATGTCCTTACCTATCAGAATCTCAGTCTGGAAAGCTCCCCCCAGTGTCTCCAGGACTGTGTGAGAGAGAGTTTCAGATTTCCCTCACCCTTAGTGTGAAAAAGTTCCTCCTGTTGGCAGTCTCACTCCAACAAGACCCTTGACTGAGAGTGGAGACCTTGCAGGTCCATGGGAGTCCTCTGGAGGTCTTTGGAGATGAACTAAGCTGCTTGCTACACAGTCTGAGGGCCGAGCCTTTTAAAAAGCACATTCGTCACTTCTTTGTGAAGTCAAACTGTCGCTGAAGAGCGAGCAAGAAGGCAAATGTCGCACTGCCTTGCTGACTCGGATCAAGTTAAACAGCGAAAGGAACTTGCATTGAAATGGTATTTTATAACTTACAAAATTCCACATGTTAAAGTGAAGCAAATGGGACAGATGTGGCCTTTGTCATATGCACAGCAAGATTCCACAAACAGCGATGACGAAGTAAATTGTACTTTGTTTTCCCTGCTGGCACTATCCTGGGCAGCAGGGGAGCTCTGTGCCCATCCTCATACCAGTGTCTGCCAGCAGCAGGCTTTATTTTCCCCTCTTCTTCTCTCTTGGGATAAGAAACATCAAGTTATTTTCATTGCATTACCCTGGCTGTGAAAATCTTCAAAACAGCTTTTGATTTAAGTGTAACTCCTGTCAGAAATTTCAGTAGCTCTTGTTCCCCAGTAGTGAGTGTGGAAGCTGTTTATTGCTCACCACTCCTTGCAAGAACAGAGAGTTCTTAAAAGGGGTATTTTCACAGTGCCTAACCACATACAGTAACTCTGGGTGTCCCTACATGTGTGACCTTTTTATAGATTTATGTTGCATCAAAGGTAGAAGGAATAGGTTTCCATAAGAATCCACTTCTGATACTTACAGGCTTAAGGAGCAGACACCATTGTTTTTACATTAATGTGATTTAAGATTCGTTTCTGTATTTTTAATTGCAGGATCGAAAAACAAAATTTGCATTTGACTCGGAGTTTTCAGAATGGTCCATTTGCTTACATTATTAAATCTACATTTTTCAATCACTTTCTACAAGGATAGAGGAAGAAACAAAATTGTCTGCATGGGGTTTGCACCTTCTTCCCGTGTCTGTGTGGGCTTCCTCTGGGTGCTCCACTTTCCTCCCATAGTCCAAAGCTGTGCAGGTTAAGTGGGTTGGCCATGCTAAATTGCCCCATAATGTCCAGGAATGTGCCGTCTAGGTGGGTTAGCCATGGGAAATGCAGGGTTACAGGGATATGGTAGAGGGATGGGGATGGGTGGGATGCTTTTCCATGGGTTAGTGTGAAAACTCGATGGGCTGAATGGCCTGCTTGCACACTGTAGGGATTCTATGATTCTAAATTTGAGATATTGAGGCAGCCTGCATCAATGAAGCCTGCACCAGATCCAGAACTAAGGACTGAAACTTCAAGAGCCATGCTTCACTTAGAATTCCTTCAAATCAGTGGATACAATTTGGGAAACCAAGTCTCCAACATTGGAAATGGCAATCGCTCTCTGACTAAGACAACTCTAGAGAAGGATGGAGCACTGGTGAGGCCCAGCAGCTACAACACAGAAAACATGGTTCTCAGCTTAGCATTAGGAACAGTTTGAGGTTTTTATTCTCACTTAGCAGCTTGTTGTATAAGGGAGTCAGTGCGGAAGCTCCGAGCAAAGAATGGTATGGTTCTGATGGAGAGCCATAGAGTTATCCAGCATGGAAACAGACCCTTTGGTTCAACTCGTCCATGCTGACCATAATCTCAAGCTAAACTCGTCCCAACCTGCCTGTACCTGGCCCATAGCCCTCTAAACCTTTCCTGTTATGTACATATCCAAGTGTTTAATTAAACATTGTAACTGTATCTGCATCCACCACTTCGTCTGGCAGTTCATACCACACACGAAACACTCTCTGTGTAAAAATGTTGCCCCCTTTTTAAATCTTTCTCCTCTCACCTTATAAATATGCACTCTAGTTTTGAACTTCCCCACCTTAAAGAAAAGACCTTTCCTCTTCACCTTATCCATGCCTCTCATGATTTTATAAACCTCTATAAGGTCACACCTCAACCTTCTACATTCCAGTAAACAAAGGGCCCTGGCCTATTCACCTATTTTTATAACTCAAACCATTCGTGACAACATCCTGGTAATTCTTTTCTGACCCTTCTCCAATTTAAAAATATCCTCTGTACAAGTAATTTCAGACCTGAAACATTAACTCGGTTTCTTTCCCCACAGAAGCTGCCAGACCTGCTGAGTTTCTGCAGCACTATCTACGTTTGCTTCTGCCTCATCATCTGCAGTATTTTTGTTTTTATTTAAAAGAATGGAGTGGGCCAGACTTTACCGAAACCTTAACTTCTGAAGTAACAGGAAAGTTCTGGGGCTTGGCATTTGGAAATTGAATAATGTATTCCATAGTTGCGAAACAGCTCAGTGTTGCAAGTTCCACATGGGGTGGGGGGGGGGGGGCTCAATCTATCCATGAATGTTTGAGATGGAATAAAGCCAGGATTCAAAAGTTATTTTTGTTTAATATTCCTCCTGAGTAGATTTCATACGGAATAATGCAGGATTGTTTCTTTTAAATGTGCAGACTGATGTCTATGTCCAAGAGACAACAGCAAGTCTTGCTCCAGAATGTAGGAAGCAAAGGATTTCACTCCAGCCTGCTTTCCTTACTGTTATATAAGGAGCAGCGCTGACTAAATGACAGGTGCATCCACAGGTATTTCACTCTAACATTTGCTCACGAATCATCGTTTCTGGAGTTGACCTATTTTCACCAAGAGTAAATTAAACATGCAATATTGGCATCCTGAAGTGGCAGAGACCCTCAGCAATATATGCAAGATAATGCTAGAACAGAAAATTAAAGTCAACCCCATTACCGGGTTTCAACGAGTTAAAATTTCATCTAATGTTGTCCCCACTCAAAGTTGTCAGTTCTGTCACTCCACAACCTCTGTTTGGGACCAGCATAGGCTTCGATTAGCCTGACTCTGATTATTGCTTATAAATACTATATGATTGATCTATATGCATACGTAAACAAGGCACAAATATATACACCAATGTATGGTTTCTTGTGCGGCTTCTGTGAGAGATTCCTTTACTAATGGTGTTCAGCATTTTACTGCTGTTACATCTTTAATCCTGCAAAAAACTGCTCATACAAACCCATGCACAGATATATTCAACTGCACAAACACTTCTATTCACATACAAAGATACTTCTGGGCATAGATTTCACAGATCTGTTCCGATATATAAATCCACATGCGGATTTCTGAACAGAAGCACAAAACCTCACAGCTGTACATAGAATCCCTCTCTCACACACATAAACTGCTGTGTACATAAATACATGCTCACATATACACTGATACTAATGTGCACACAGATGCCTGTAGGTGCTGTGCTTTTCCAGCTCCACACTCTTGTCTCTGATCTGCAGCATCTACAGTCCTCACTTTCTCCTGCCTGTATGTTTAGACAGGCACACCACCTGGGTACAGATACAGAAAGCTGTCACTATGCAAGCTGTGCAAGTACAGGTAGGTCCACCTATAACACAACTACAAGAGATTCGTGTTAAGTGAATGCAGTCACCCCCTACCCATCTTTAATATTTTGAATCAAACGATTCTGAGGCTTGTACACAGCTAACAGGCATCGTGACAACGACCATGTGCTCGTCTCAAAAGAGCCCACTGAAAGCCAACAGAAATCCTGGTCGGATTTTTCAGCCTGGGGAGCTTTACTTGGACCGTCAGACTGAGTGACTGACAGACAGCTCCGTTGGTATGAAGCAATCCCTTTCTCCCCCCACCCCCAAGACTCGCAATGATTCAAACCAACAAAACACACACACACACAAACTGGGAAATCCTTCAGCCCGGCTTCCTAGCGTGCAGCCGGCTAATGGTATTCGCTCGCTCTTTGCAGAACATCCCAGAACATAGGGAACCAATTTCCATTCACACAGCAGCCGGCATTAGGACTTGAACTATCCCGGAGGGGGAGGAGAGGGGCAGTGAAATAAAACAGCCCTTTCTCTAATTCATAGCAATATTCCAATATTCAGCAACAGGACGTGAAGTGGACAGACTCTTTATTACAGAGCTAGATTGTGTGTAACTTTTCACTTTTTTTAAACATTCGGAATAAAGCGATTCAGCACCAGTAGGTAATCAAGGGAAGCAGAAACAGTGAAAAGGAGACAGACAGACAGTCAATGCAGGAATTAAAAACCCCCTACCGTTCATTGTGCGAGCTGGGGCAAAGGATATGGGTTACAGACCAGCTTAAGACACCAACTCCTGGGGCGAGTTGTCTGTTTCAGATGGAAAAAGACGACGGGGGCGAGGGCAGGGTAAGGCAGGTGCTGCTGGCTGGCACTCGGTTCCTGCCGGGTTCCGCTGCCCTCCGCTACCTCCGGGAGCTCCCTGTACTCCGAGCCGGGCTCCTTGCACTCAGCTCCGGGCTCCTGCACTTCCCTCCGCCTGCCCTCTCGATCCAGGTCGTTCAGCTTGATGAAAGTACTGGGCAGAGACGCTCTCCCTTCTCCCTTCGGACTGGTATCCCTCTCATCCTCAGCCATCTCCCCCTCTCCCAGGCAGCCAAGTGAGAGTTTGAACAGTCCCTGGAAGCAACAATTTCAAGGGATTTCGCCCTGTTTCTCCTTCTCTCCCGCTGGTTCTTAAAGAGCTGTCAGAACATCAAATTTAGAGTCAATCCCAACTCAGGCATGATGCGAGCAAAAATCAGGTCAAGTCTTTTCCCCTTTACATCGAAATTGCTTTGTATTGACTGGTGAAATCTTCAGCTCTCTCTACCATTCATCTAAGATCTTCTTTGGAAACCATCTTTACATAATCAACAACAACGTGAATCCCCAATAGGGACAGTCTCTCTTTTGATTTAGTTCCTTAAAAAAAATAAGACAAACAGAATGTTGCTTAGAGTTGGAAGATGTTTCAAGCGTGTTGTGCAAGATCTCTTTGTCTCGGCTCCTCTACAGAGATGATGAAGTAGTCCTGTGAAACATCTGAGAATTCATTGACTATTGTAGAGAGAGACAGAGAACCCCTCGCCGAAACAATGCATTTATTTTTCCGCCCTCTCTCACAAACATAAAAGAAGAAACTACATTTTAAAGGCCAACTGTAGATTTAAATAAAAGCTCTTGAAAGAAAATCCTCTCCCCCGGAGAATCTGTAGTCTTCAGAGGATGATGATGATGATGAAATTAATCAAAAGCTGTATCTTTGCAACACAACCCTCGCAGAAGGATCTCCCCTCTCTTTCGGTTTGTTTTACTCTGAAGCAGCAATTATTGATGCAAATTCTTGTGATGCATTTAATTCCCACTCATAATGATTTTTTTTTCCACTCTCCTGAAGTCCTGGTGAAACCAACAGCTGAAAAGAGATTTTAAAAGAGAGAGAGAGAAAAATAACAAGAGAGATGCGTGCTTCTTGCAAATAAAGGGATCCCACTACAAACGATGATGTCTCTTTTTATTATATTCTGAGGCAAGAATAACTGATGGCAAATTCATTTTGTTTTTGGAGAGTGGGAGAGGGGAGGCTGCATAAGAAAGAATCTTCCGCCGGCAGGTTTACTGAAAGTGTTGCTTGGAGTCTGTTGCTCTGGCTGTCTTGCTGTGACTGGCGCTATGTTGGGTTGTGCTGGAGCTGCCAGTAGCCACACACTGGAGGCTGCACCCTCGCAGCTGGAATCCCAGGCAAACTTCAGATACTCGCTACTTCCCCCTCCCCTCAGGACCCGCCTCCTCCCCACCACCATTGGTTGACCACCCCACGCCGGACTCCCATTCAGAGCGCACCCTGCGCGCGGCCTCGCTTTCCATTGGTCAGGACGGTTGTCCATCATCGTAGAGACCCCGCCCTCCTCGTGCCACAGCTGGAATCACACGGAAACTTCAGGCCCCCGCCTTCCATTGTCTCCGGTTGGCCCACGGTCCTAACGCTTTGGACCAACGGAGACAAGACCCGACCCAGTCTCCTGACTCTATTGATCATCATTTCTGTCGATCAGCAATGGATGCACGGACGCCCCACCCACTTCCACTCCGATTCGTGCGGAGCCCGCCAATCACCAGCCCACCGGCTGACCAATAGGACGCGGAGAAGGTCGCGGAAATGGGCCGCCCCCTGAGCAATGATTGGTTTCTCACACCGGCTACCCTGCGGAGCGACGACCAATAGAAATGGTCATCATTCCCCACCCCTCTTGTGATTGGCTCTTTCTCAGTTCAATAGAAACCAACACCAGCCTTCGACTTGGAAGAGGGGCACGTGGTTATTGGCCAGGGAAACTAAGAGGCAGATATGAGAGTGAGCAGGGAGGATATGGGGCAAGTGGCACATATCCTGGAAAAGGGGAAAATATGGGTTAAAGTAGGAGAATGTGTAAGCAAGAGAAGAAAATATGGAGTAAGTTATGTGGCAAGAGACAGATATGGAGCAATGGGAAGACTTTGGGGCTTGAGGAAGAATATGCCAGTAAGAGAGAGTGGATATCAGACCTGAGGGGAATATATGGGGAGAAAAATTTGGCAAGAAGAGTAGATCTGAGGAAAATATGGAGGCAAGGGTGACAATATGGGCAAGAGAAAATTATTGGATATGGGGAAAATATGGCACAAGTAGGGAAAGTATGGGGTAAGAAGAGAGAAAATGGGCCAAGAGGATATAAGTTGGGACCAATAAATGTAGGAGGAGAAAGTGAGGTCTGCAGATGCTGGAGATCAAAGTTGAAACTTTATTGCTGGAACAGCACAGCAGGTCAGGCAGCATCCAGGGAACAGGAGATTCGACGTTTCGGGCACAGGCCCTTCTTCCTGAAGAAGGGCCTGTGCCCGAAACGTCGAATCTCCTGTTCCCTGGATGCTGCCTGACCTGCTGTGCTGTTCCAGCAATAAAGTTTCAACCAATAAATGTAGGGCAAATTGGGAGAAAATAGGTGGCATGGTGTCTCACAGCACCAGGGACCTGGGTTCAATTCCACCCTTGGCGACTGTCTGTGTGGAGTTTGCATGTTCTCCTTGTGTCTGCGTGGGTTTCCTCTGGGTGCTCCGGTTTCCTCCCACAGTCACAAAGATGTGCAGGTTAGGTGAATTGGCCATGCTAAATTGCTCATAGCATTCAGGGATGTGTAGGTTAGGTGCATTAGTCAGGGGAAATGTAAAGTAGTAGGGGAATGGGTCTGGGTGGGATACTCTTCAGAGGGTTGGTGTGGACTTGTTAGGCCAAGTGGCTGTTTCCACACTTTAGAGATTCGGTGATTCTGTGGCAGTAGGAACGAGAGGGAATTATGGGGGCAAGAGACAAATATGGGACAATGGGGAAGAATTATGAGGCAAGAGAGTAGAATTTGGGATTAGAGAGACTACATGGGGATAAGAGCAAAGAATATGTGGGAGGAGGATGATCCAGAATCTTTAGCAGGTTATTTCCTGAAGCACAGAAGGGCTCATTTGATGCTTTGTTGGCTCTTTGAAAGAGCTACCAATTAATATCAACCCCACCTCCCTCACCAGGCATTCCCCATGACCTTGCTTTTAATTGTATATCCAAAAATCTTATATTTGAATGGTTCAAGGGAATGAGGATTATTAGTTGCATGGTTTAGTTGGAAAGGCTGGGGTTGGCATGGAGTCATTCAGTACTGAAACAGGCCCTTCGGTCCAATTGATCTGCGCCAATCGGGCATCCCAATCTGATCCAGTCCTGCTTGCTGCAAAACGATTGAGGGTGATCTGATCAAGGTGGACAAGATTATTAGATTTGATAGACAAAGTAAAGCAGTTTGCTGCATGCACAGAGGTTAGATGACCTTAATTTAAACATCTGGGCAAGTAATGTGGTGGAGTGGGGCGATAATGTGGGGAAGATTAATGCAGTGAATAGGGAAGACCTGGGATTCGCTGCCTACAGGAGGGTAGAAATGTAGATAGTCATGACTACAAAAGGAAATCGATTGGACATTGATGGGAAATTGTCTGGTTGTATTCTGGAGTGAGCAAAAGCATAGGACTGACTGGATTGAAGGGCATAGAGACCTCTTTCAATGACCATGATTATACCTGCTTTCAGGCGGTATATTGCCAATTATAACAACCCATATAAAAATATTTTCTTATCTTTCGTCTGGTTCTTTTGCCCATTCTCTTAAATCTGTAGCAAAGAATATTTGTGTCACACAAGTGCCAGGTAATGACCGTCTCTGGCAAGGGGACATTCAGTGACATTACTTTCACCGAATCCCTCACTATCAAATTCAATGAATTACAATTGACCAGAGACTGAACTGTACCAGATGTATAAATACAGTGGCTATAATACAGGGGCTCAGTGGTTAGTACGTTTGCCTCACAGTATCAGGGACCTGCGTTCAATTCGAGCCTCAGGCAACTATGTGTGTGGAGTTTGCATGTGCTCTCTGTGTTTGTGTGGGTTTCCTCTGGGTGCACTGGTTTCCTCTCCCAGTCCAAAGATGTGCAGGTTAGGTGGATTGGCCACCCTAAATTGCCCATAGTGTCCAGGGATGTGTCAGGTAGGGTGGGTGGGTCTGGGTAGGATGCTCTTCAAAGGGTTGATGTGGACTCGATGGGCTGAATGGCCTGTTTCTACACAGAAGGGATTCTATGATTCTATGAATAGAGTAGGTCAGAGGCTTGGAATACTACTGCGAGTAACTCACCTCCTGACTCCCCAAAACCTGTGCATTATTTACAAGGCAGGAATGTGATGGAATACTCCCCATCTGGCTGTACGGATGAAGCTTCAACGACACTCAAGATGCTTGACACAATTTTGATTGGCATCCTGTCCATCATCTGCCATATGCACCCCCTCCCCACGGAGGCACAGCGGCAGCAATGTGTACCACCCACTGCAGTAACTCACCAAGGCCACTTTAACAGCACCTTCCAAACCGATAACTTCTACCATCTAGAAGGACAAGGGGAGGAGATACATGGGAGCACCACCCTCAGCAACGTTCCCTCCAAGTGACGTATCTGTACCAAAGATGGCGCAATAAATGCAGACTTTGTAAACTTTTCACCACACTCATGTGAGTACATGTGACAATAAACCTGATTCTAATTTGAATACCATCCTGACTTGGAAATATATCTCCATTCCTTCAATGCCATTGGGTTAAAATCCTGGAACTTCCTTTCTAAAAGCATCATCAGTCTACCTACACTCAGAGATTTTGCAGTGGTTCAAGGAGGCCACTTATGATCATGTTTGACAGTGCAATTAGCAATTGGTAATAAATTCTGGTTTAGCCAGCCACACCTACATTTCACAAATTAATTTTTTTTTAAATTGTGGTAAATCCTCTAACATCTTGACCTACTTCCTAAAATGTGTTGCCCCTGCATTGGATATACGAGGCCAACTGAGCTCTAACCAGTAATTTTGTAGGGATTTGCTTTTATCCTCAGGAAATAACATTTGTGGAGAGAGAAAGTTTCAATGAATCCTTACCTCTGTTGTTCAGTTTACTGCATTAGACCATCCTCAGTTATTCTCTTCCATCTCTTACCTATCTGATCATTATGCAGAGACTCTCCCACAGTGGCTTCTATTCCTGTCCAGGGTCCACTTAGCTCTGGAGCTCCATAGAAGGCATGCTTGGATGCTCCTCTCTCAATCCCTTGTGACACACATTTTGCTGTTTGAAAACTTGGCCAAAGAGAATGAATTTGGAATGGGGTGGAGGGGGAAGTGGTGCAGTTTCTCTGTGTGTCTTGCTGCCATTTAGTTAATTTGAGAAATCCCTGTGAGGGGTAAGAATCTAGTCTGCAAGAAGAGCCAAGGAAAGGAGACAAAGTGCCAATTATTATTTTAGGTCATTGGCAAAAGGGAAAATGGCTAGCTTCATTGTTTTGCTTGTAATGCATCACCTTTCTGCTTAAATGGTTTCTCACCTAACTCCCTCCGACCCTGTAACCTTCCAGGATCGCAGTGTGCCTCTAATTCTGGCTCCATGTGCAACTCCCAAGTCCTTCACCCTTCCATTCGTGGCCATGAATTACAGAGAGTTGTGACACAACCCAGTCCATCAGGTAAGCCAGGCTTCCTTCCATTGACTCCATCTACATTTCCCGCTGCCCCGGGAAAGCAGCCAACATAACCAAAGACCCTTTCCCACCCTGGGTACACCCTCTTCCACCCTCTTCTATTGGGCAGAAGATATAAAAGTTTGAAAACACCAACAAAACAGATTTAAGAACAGCTTCTTCCCCGCTCTTATCAGATTTATGAATGGACAACTCATATATGAGAGATGATCTTTCCCTGTATCTTCTGTAACACTATATTCTGCATTCTGTAAATTACCCTGACATACTTATGTAAGGTAGCATTTGTCTGGTTAGAGACAAAAAAAAACTACAGATGCTGGAATCCAAAGTAGACAGGCAGGAGGCTGGAAGAACACAGGAAGCCAGGCAACATCAGGGGATGCAGAAGTTGACATTTTGGTATAATCCTTCTTACGGACTCAGGGTTTGTCTGGTCAGCACGCAAAACAATACTTTTCACTGTATTTCAGCGCATGAGACAATATTAAATCGAATAAAAGAAATCAAAGAATGAATTCAGTTTCTTTGTCTCCAAGTTTTGAAATTCTCTCCCAAAGTCTCCCTGCCTCACTCCTTCTCTTTTATACCTTCCTCTTTGATCACATTTTTGTCCTAATACAAATCTGTGTCAAAGTTTTACTGAAGTGCCTCTGGAACTTTTCCCTGTGCAGAAGTGCCATGTAGACGTGAACTGTTGTGTTCATTGTTTTCAGTCACATCGGACATGGTTCGTGCGATGTCTCCAGTTTCCTTTTCTGGGATTTTGCGGAAGAATGAATGAGGATTGTGACCATGAAACAAAAGCCTCCCCTCTCTAGTCTTTCACTCAGTAAGGCATCTTCATCAATGTGAACTTGCGCAGTGCAAACTTCTCACTTTGCAGATGTGTGAAGCAGAGCGGGGCTGTGACAGCAGAAAATTTACACTTCCTTTATAAATGTTAATTCATCTTGAAGCCAAGATGTCATTTTAAAACGAACAAGCCTTTCGAAAGATTTGCACTGCAAATAAACGCAAATGTCCGGCAGCGTTGGCTTGCTCTTGCAGCCAAGCTGTCGATACAGCAGAGTATTTCCTTTCTAAACAAAAGCTGTTGCAGCAACTTGACCTCTCGCGTCCCTAAAGGCCAATAAACGCTCTTTAAATCTGAATGGTTGGCAAGATTGTGTGGCTCCTCTTCACGTTTTGACACATGCTGCTGAGTACAACACGTGCCAGCTCACCTCTGTGAAGCTTTGAGTTACAAATGAGCGTGTGTGCATGTGTCTGTGTGTTTTGTGTGTAACTGTGTGTGTGTGTGTGTTTTGTGTGTGACTGTGTGTGCGTGTGTGTATGTGCACGCGCGTGTGAGAGTGTGTGTGTGCTTGTGTGTGTGTGAGTGCGTGAGTGTGTGTGTGTGAGAATGTGTGTGCATGTGTGTGTTTGTGTGCATGTGTGTGTGAGTGCATGTGCATGTGAGTGTGTGTGCATGTGAGAGTGTGACTGTGTGTGAGAGTGTATGTGTGAGAGTGTGTGTGTATGTGTGAGAGTGTGTGTGAGTGTGTGTATGTGTGAGTGTATGTGTGTGTGTGTGAGAGTGTGTGTATGAGAGTGTGTGTGAGTGTGTATGTGTGTGTTAGTGTATGTGTGAGAGTGTGTGTGTGTGAGTGTGTGTATGTGTGAGAGTGTGTGAGAGAGTGTATGTGTGAGAGTGTGTGTGAGAGTGTATGTGTGTGTGTGTGTGAGAGAGTGTGTGTATGTGTGAGAGCGTGTGAGTGTGAGTGTGTGTATGTGTGAGAGTGTGTGTGAGTGTATGTGTGAGAGTGTGTGTGAGTGTGTGTGAGAGAGTGTATGTGTGTGTGAGTGTGTGAGAGAGTGTGTGTATGTGTGAGTGTGTGTGTGAGAGTGTGTGTGAGAGTTTGTGTGTGAGAGTGTGTGTATGTGTGTGAGTGTGTGTGAGTGTGTGAGAGTGTATTCTAGGGACCGGGGTTTGTAATTGATAATTTTAAATAAAATCTTTAATGAAGAAGAATTATCATCTGGAAGATTCTGGAATTAAGGGTCTAATGATGGCCATGAAATAATTATTGGGGAAAAATGCTTCTGATTCATTAATCTCCTTAAGAATTAGAATTCGATTTTATTGTCCTGTGTACTCAAGTACAGAAGTACTGGAGTACAGTGAAAGGTTTACAATGTCCCCCCGCATGACACCATCTTAGGTGCAAAGTAGTTAGGTACAAATCTTAGATACAAAATAGAGAATAAAGAAAAATAAGTTGTATTACCTTACAATTATTCATAGTATAAGTTACAGAAATAAGAAATAAAGTTAAAAAGATAAACGTTGCAATCATTGAATTATAGAATCCCGACAGTGTGGAAGGAGGCCATTCGGCCCATCGAGTCTACACCAACCCTCTGAAGAGAGTAGCTCACCCAGACCCACCCCCCTACTCTAGCCCTCTGGCCCTGTGTTTCCTGTGGCTAGTCCACCTTGCCTGCATACCCCATGGCCAATCCACCTAACCTATTGGCAACACAGGGGGCTTCCACACATGGTCTGACTGGGCTTGCAAGTCACTGACCACCTGCACCAATCCCTAGTGTAACAGCCGTCCCCACTCTGTTCCAGGCATGCTGGCCATCCCACTCAGCCTGGGCCTCCATGTGATTCCAGACCCACAACAATGTGGGGTGACTCTTAACTGCCTTCTGGACAATTAGGGATGGGTAATAAATGCTGGTCTAGCCAGTGACCCCTACAATCCTGTGAACGAGTTAAAAGAAAAGTCATAATATGAACTCCTGTCATCAGGATAGAGCCACTGATCCTGGAAGAAGCAAACCAATGACCTTTTTTGTGTGTGTGTTTGAGTATTGCAGCTGGTATTCTAGAGCTGGGCCCATGCAGTTAGCAGTAATGTGTACTCTTAAGTTCAGCTTGATAGTCTCCCAAGCGACTACGATGTATTTTAGATATAATTTAATTGCTATTCAGTACTATCTAATAACTCTTTATTGCTTTTCAAGATTGAATCTATTGCCCGCTGGGGGCAATCATTGCCCGCTGGGGGCAATCCTTCCCCGCTGGGCATCAGTAACGTAGACCAATACCAGACCAAGATGGATTAATGCCAGTGATTCTGTTCAAAGGATATCGGATGGTTTCAGTGAACACAACCATGACAGATAGCAAGCTGACAGAGGGGACGACGTCATCAGTTTAGAAATAGTAGCAGCAGCTGACCATCTTGTCTCATATAAAACCATAAATCAAAGAACCCTAGGCAAACTGGAGTCAATGGGAATACTCTCTGCTAGTTGGAGTCATACCTGGCTCACAGGTCAATGGTTGTGATTGTTGGAAGTCAGTCATCTCAGCTCCAAGGCATTTATTTTTAGAATTAAAATTCCTACAGTGTGGATACAGGCCCAAGAAATCCACACCGACCCTCCGAAGAGTAACCCACTCAGACCCATTTCCCTACATTTACCCCTGACTAATGCACCTAACCTACACACCCTTGAACACTATGGGCAATTTAGCATGACCAATTCACCCTAACCTGCACATCTTTGGAATGTGTGAAGAAACCAGAGCACCTGGAGGAAACCCACGCAGACACAGGGAGAATGTGCAAACTCCACACAGACAGTCTCCCATGCCTGGAACTGAAGCTGGGTCCCTGGTGCTGTGAGGCAGCAGTGCTAAACACTGAGCCACTGTGCCGCCCTGAACCAGTTCCTCAGGTTGATGTCCAAAGATGTGAAGGTGAGGTGGACTGGTTATGCTAAATTTCCCATAGTGTCCTGGGGTGTGCAGGTTAGGTGGGTTGGCCATGCTAAATTTCCCATAGTGCACAGGGACGTGCAGGTGGATTGGCCATTGGAAAAGCGGGGTTATAGGGATAAGGTGGGAGGAGGGGGTCTGGGAGGGATGCTCTTCGAAGAGTCAGTGTGGACTCGATGGGCTGAAAAGTCTGCTTCCACTCTGTGGGGATTCTATGATTCTAAATATTATTCAGTAGGGTTTAAGCAACTGCTGGACATGCAGAGGGATCTGGGTGTGCAAGTACATAAATCCTTCAAAATTGCCACCCAAGTGTATAGGGTTGTTAAGAAAGCATATGGTGTTTTGGCTTTCATTAACAGGGCAATCGTGTTTAAGAGCCGCGAGGTTTTGCCACAGCTCTACAAGTCCCTGGTGAGACCACACTTGAAATATTGTATCCAGTTCTGGTCACTCTACTATAGGAAAGATACAGAAGCTTTGAAGAAGGTGCAAAGAAGGTTTAACCAGGATGCTGGCTGGCCTTATGTAGAGAGGTTGAATAAGCTCAGACTTTTCTCTCTGGAGAGAAGGAGAAAGAGAGGAGACCTGATCGAGCTATGCAAGGTAATGAGAGGCATGGATAGAGTCAATAGCCAGAGACTTTTCCCCAGGACAGGATTGACTGGTACGAGGGGTCACAGTTTTAAGATATTAGGAGGAAGGTATAAAGGAGACGTCAGAGGTAGGTTCTTTTTGCAGAGAGTTGTGAATGCATGGAATGCGTTGCTAGTGATGGTGGAAGCAGAGTCATTAGGGACATTTAAGCGACTGCTGGACATGCACATGGATAGCAGTGAGTTGAGGGGTGTGTAGGTTAAGTTATTTTATTTTACATTCGGATTAACCCTCAGCACACCGTGGGCCAAAGGGCTTGTTGTGTGCTGTACTTTTCTGTTTTCTATGTTCTACAGCTGACCCAACATTCTTCACATCCACTTTTCTGCCCTTTCCCTGTAACCTTTAATTCCCTTATTACACAAGGACTCTGCCCCCACAGCTCTCCGTGACAATGATTTCCAAAGAGTCACAACCCTCTCTGAGAAAAAAACTCTTCCTCACCTCAGACTTAAGTTGGCACCCCTTCACTTTGAGACTATCCCTCTGGTCCTAGACTCCTACGATAAGGAGAAACATCCTCTCAACATTTACCCCACCAAGCCCCTTCATGTTTCAATGAGATCACCTCTCAATCCTCTAAACTTCAGTGCATCAAGTCCCAATCTGTTTAGCCTATGCTCATCAGACAATCCCTCCGTACCAGGGATCGTGCTTAGATCTTCTGAAGGAATCTTTGGCTCTGCAAATGTCTCTGCTCTTCAGTCGTGAGTCTGAATGTATCTTTACGTATTCAGCACTTTAAAAATGCACAGGATCAGTCAGCTTCTGTGTACCCAACAAGTCAGCTATAAAAGGAGCATCAGACTGATAGTAATACCAAGTCTCAGTGAGAAACTGTAATCAACTATGAAAAGCTAAATGGTGGAAAATAAGGAAAACAGGTTTGTGAAGACCAGGCAGAATCTCACCAAAGCTGCACGAGGAAAAGTCTGAATCGCAATGCCATACTACGGCAATTGACATCAGGCACGAGAAGAAAGTTTAAGTTCCTCAGGGGAAAGGTGAACATTCTTAAATTTAAGGAAAAGTATTTTAAGCCTGCAAGTATTAAGAGGAATTAAATCACTTTATAGAGTAAATAAATATTGTTAAAATCATTTAAATTTATCAGGAAGCGCTTAAAATAAACTTTGAACAAATATCATCCAATAAGGAAATAGTTAAATTTACGGTTTAATTAACTAATTAGAGTGCAAAAGTTGAAGGCAGAAGGTAAGTTTATTAAAAATCATCATTAAGCACCTGGAAACCATAAAGACATAATGATGATGTGCCAGTATTTCTTTTCACTCAAAAATGGCACAACCATCACAGAAGCAAAACAAAAATGGCGTGGACCATCCATGTTTTTAAAAAGTGTGTAAAAATCACTAGGCAGAGGGGAACTGATACAAGTTAGCAGGTTTTCCCTCTATGTTGGAAACGATTAACATACTATAGTTATTCATTTTAAAGCATTTCACTGGTCTTTAAACAATTGAAAACATTATTTCAGCACAAGAGCAGGTTAATTCTGAAATATGTAACTTTTGAAACCTCCTCAATTTTGACTAACAAATACAAGAAAAATTATGACTAAAATAAGAATATAGAAGTTAATATATCTTCATTAAAACAACTAAGCTTCTTAATTATAAACCCTTATTAGCTATTTATCTTTATTACCCAATAATTGATCTGCCTCTTTCAGATTTGTTACAAGCAAAAGAGGATTTTACATTGGAAAGTGCTAATCAGGTTGGAAGCTGAAGTCCACGAACAGCACAAGGTGATGATGGGAATACAAAGCCAATCTAGCTCAAAAAGCTCATCAGACTTTATCAATTTCTTTAGGGACAAGAAATCTGCATAATCTGTAACCTCATGGCCCGGCATATCCCCCACTCAGCCATTACCCTCAAACCAGGGGATCAACCCTGGTTCATTGAAGAGTGCAGGAGGACATGCCAGGAGCAGCACCAGGCATAACTTAAAATGAGGTGTCAACCTGGTGAAGCTACCAACAGATCTACTTGGGTGGAAAACAGCACAAGCAGCAAGTGAGAGAGCTAAGTGATCCCGCAACCAACGGATCTGATCTAAACTCTGCAGTCTTGCCACATCCAGTCATGAATGGTAATGGACAATTAAATTCAATGGTGGAAGAGACTCCACAAATATCCCTGTCCTCCATGATAGAAGAGGCCAGTAGATCAGTGTAAAAGATAAAGCTGAAAATATGCAATAATCTTCAGTCAGAAGTACCGAGTGGATGATCCATCTCAGCTCCTGCAGTGGTCCCCATCATTACATATACCAGTCTTCAGCCAATTCGAATCACTCCATGTGATATCAAGAAATGGTTGGGAGGCACTGAATACTACAAAGACTATGGGCCCTGACAACATTCCTGCAATAGTACTGAAGACTTACACTCCAGAACTTGATTTGGAGATGCCAATGTGTTGGACTGGAGTGTACAAAGATAAAAATCGCGTAACACCAGGTTATAGTCCAACAGGTTTAATTGGAAGCACTAGCTTTCGGAGCGCTGCTCCTTCATCAGGTGGCTGTGGAGTATAAGATCGTAAGATGCAGAATTTATCGCAAAAGTTTACAGTGTGATTTAACTGACATTATATATTGAAAAAAGACCTGGATTGCTTGTTAAGACTGTATGATGGAATACTCTTTACCTGCCTGGATGGGTGCAGCTCCAACAACACTCAAGAAGCTTGATATTATCCTGGACAAAGCAGTCCGCTTGATTGGCACCACACCCAGAAGCATTCACGCCCTCCCCCACTGATGCTCAGAGCCAGCAGTGTGTACTATCTACAAGATGAACTGCAGAAATTCATCAAAGGTCCTTAGGCAGCACCTTCCAAACCCACAACCAATTCCATCTAGAAGTACAAGGGCAGCAGATTCGTGGGAGCACTACCATCTGCAATTTCCCGTCTGAGCCAATCCCTATACTGACTCGGAAATATATCGCCATTCCTTCACTGTCACTGGGTCAAAATCCTGGAATTTCCTCCCTAAGGCCATTGTGGGTGAACCCATAGCAGATGGACTGCAGCGGTTCAGGAAGGCAGCTCACCCCCACCTTCTCAAGGGGCAACTAGGGATGGGCAATAAATGCTGGCCAGCCAGCGACACCTACATCCCATGAGTGAATTTTAAAAATACTAAAAGGATAGACCAACAGGAAACATAGTTACATCTTTTGATGCTAGGACTCACCAGATATGGAGTTCAAAACCAACATGAAGAGAAATAATGTCCAACTTTGTCAAGTAATGCAACTTTTGTAAGAAAGTGGGACATTTCCAGAGAATGTGCAGAAGGCAGTAATAACTGTTGAGCCACAGAATTAACAATGCTTACTTGCACATTGAGGTTAACACCTTACAGCAAGCAGCTTTGGAAGAAAACACAAAATACCAAGACACGTCTTCATTAAACTCACAGCATTAGACGAAGATATACCACCTTTGCAAGATGTGAATGAATCAATGCTTCCTTGAAGTAAAAGGCTGACTCATCTGAATTAGATGCTATGAGGATCATACAAGTTAATGATCATCGACCTAATTTTAAATTTGACACCAGGGTGAGGGTTATTGTGAAGTCTCGGGGAAAACAAATCAATCCGTGAGGAGCATGAAGCTACAACTCTGATGGAGAACTGCATGTTGCAGACAGAACATGGCTCAGAATTAAAAGAACACTGCAAGTAATTTAAAATACAGAGATCGATTTTATATTTAATATTTTTGTACATCATAAAAACCAAGCACGCCTCACGTCCGAAAGCAGAAAGCTCGCTTTCGTCTTAAATATTTTACCGGATATTGAAGAATCAAAACCAGTTCAGAAGCCAACTCCTCAGGAGCAGCATTGCATTAACTAAACACATAGGGATAGGGTGGGTCTGGGTGGGGTGCTCTTCAGAGGGTCAGTGTGGACTCGATGGGCTGAACGGGTCACTGTAGGTATTCTATGATGCAAATAGAATCATAGAGGTGTGCAGCACGGAAACAGACCCTTCAGTGCAACTCATCCATGCCGAACAGATGCCCTAAATTAATCTAGTCCTATTTGCCAGTACTCGGCCCACACCCCTCTAAATCCTTCCTATTCACATATCTATCCAGATGCCTTTTAAATTTTATAATTGTACCTGCCTCCACCACTGCCTCTGGCAGCTCATTCCATACACACACCACCCTCTTTGTAAAAGCGTTGCCCCTAAGTTCCCTTTCAAATCTTTCCCCTCTCACCCTAAACCTATGCAGTCTAGTTCTGACTCCCCCGACCACAGGGAGAAGACCCTGTCTATTTACCCTATCCATGCCCCTCATGATTTTATAAACCTCTCTAAGGTCACCTCTTGGCCTCCGACACTCCAGGGAAAACAGTGCCAGCTTATTCAGCACCTCCCTATAGCTTAAAACCTCCAACTCTGGTAAATCTTTTCTGAACCCTTTCAAGTTTCACAACATCCTTCCTATAGCAGGGAGACCAGAATTATACACAATATTCCAAAAGTGGCCTAACCAATGTCCTGAACAGCCACAACATGACCTCCCAACTCCTGTACTCAACGCTCTAACCAATAATGGAAAGCATACCAAACGCCTTCTTCACTATCCTACCTACCTATGACTCTCCTTCATTGGAACTATGAACCTGCACTCCAAGGTCTCTTTGTTCAGCAACACTCCCCAATATTTTACATTAAGTACGTAAGTCCTGCCTCGAACTGCCTTTCCAAAATGCAGCACCTCACATTTACCTAAATTAAACTCCATCGGCCACTCCTCAGCCCATCGGCCCATCTGATCAGTCTACCATGAGGAACCTTGTCGAGCACCTAACTGGAGGCCATATTGATCATATCCACTGCTCTGCCCTCATCAATCCTCTCTGTTACATCCTCAAAAAAACAAGATTTCCCACACACAAAGCCATGTTGACTATCCCTAATCAGTCCTTGCCTATCCAAATACATTTAAATCCTATCCCTTAGGATTCCCTCCAACAACTTGCCCACCACTTATTTCCATTCATCTCAGTGACAAGCATCTTAAATGCAGTGAATTGATTAGTTCAGTATTTCAGTGTTTGGGAAACAAAGGATTACCACACTGAAATCAGTAATAAAATCATTTCCAGTGTCATTGTAACATCTATCAACATTGTAATCAATTTGCAATGAATGTCAAGCAATAATGCCTTCTTCAGTGAACATGAGTATTCAAGGGCACAAATGCAAAAGATTCCTCCGTAATGCCCTGCCAATATCTCACTCAATCAATGTCATTAGTAAAAACTATCCGGTCATCGTAACGTTGTTGTTTATGAGTGTATTGTGAACGGAAAGTAGTTCTCATAGTTCCTCCATCACAACTGAGACAGCATTTCAGAAGTGCTTCTTTTGGGATGCCATGAGGTTGTGAAAGGATCTATATAAATGTAAGATTAGTTTTCTTTATGTAAGGCTGACAGTTTATTAAATTTTCAAATCAAGGTGCCAATTGAGCCGCATTGGAGTGAAATCTAAATTTAGCTATAGTGCAACAGTTCTTATTAGCAGGATGTGATCATAATTCATAATACAAGCATTCAGTTGCTCTGACAGGACAATGGTGGATTGCCAGGTACAAAACAGTAAGACAGGTTACTACCCTGCTAGTTAAAAAGTTCTGAATTGTCTTGCAACCATGGATGAATCTTCAAAATCTAATCATCTGACATTCTTGGCAGACTTGGTAGATACTGTTGTCGCTGGCAGTTCAATTAATTACAGGAAGCAGTGCCAAAAGTGTTCAGTCAGCTCTAAGACTGATTGCGAAAAAAATGAAGTTTTCCAAATGTAAAAATGGAATGATCATATTTGAATCTACCTCATTTACAGTGTCAAAAAGGAAAGTTAACTTCTTCAGAAAATGTGTCTCAAAGTTTCTGCTTCAGCTGGCACTGAATTCAAACCGAAACACAATCTCATAACTACTGTTATAGCCCATATTGAAAGGATCAGTGATACTAATGTTTGTTTGAAGATTTTTGCATAAGGAGTAACCACAGTGGTAATGCCCCTATCTCTGGACCAGATGGTCAGGTTGACGTCCTGCCTGTCATAGATGTGTCGCAATTTGTTTGAATAGGTTGATTTAAAAGAAAGTCGATTGATAACCAGGTTGCCTCAGTTACATTCAGTCCATTGTCTTCCATATTATTGAGTAACTTAGGAAATATTTCAGTCAAACCCTAGGGAGAAGGGAAAACTGTTGCTCATTTTCATAAACCTTTAACTTAGGTAAAGAAAGGTGGCAAATTTGTCTTCCCCGTCCCTAATGTTCACAGACTGTGCAGGTGTGACGTGGTAAATCTTCAAACAAACATTAGTATCACTGATCCTTTCAATATGGGCTATAACAGTAATTATGAGATTGTGTTTCGGTTTGAATTCAGTGCCAGCTGAAGCAGAAACTTTGGGTCCCTTTGTTCGATCTGAGCTTTGACAGGAAAGCAACGAGGAGTGCTCTTTCGATGAGTCAGCAGATGCAGGCAGGTCAAAATGCTGGAACTCGCTTCTTAATGGGACTACTTTCAGCAGCAGTTCATCACTGCTTAAGGATAATTACAGATGTGCAATCAATTGCTGGCTTTGCCACCAATGCCTCCTACCCAGAAATGACATTTTAAAAAAAATGTTGAGAGAGGTGCAGCATAATTGAACAGACAGAATGATGAAAATTGGAGGAAGGGAATGACTTGATGACAAGTGCTTTCTTGAGTTTGCAGTAAAGGTTCTAATGTATTGAGTTAAAAACTACTAATAACATATTGTTTCTGTTTGGTTAGATCAGAGTACACAATGAGCATTTTAACGACAGAAAATGAAGAGCTTTTTTTTGGATTGGGTCTTACAGTTCAAATCTCTTTACTTTGGACTAAAGAATAATTACAGGGCAGAAGTGGGTACTGCAGATGCCGGAGATTAGAGTCTGGAGATTAGAGTCAAGATTAGAGCAGTGCTGAAAAAGCACAGCAGGTAAGGCAGCATCCGAGGAGCAGGAGAATCGACATTTTGGGCAAAAACCCTTCATCAGCCTTCATTCCTGATGAAGGGCTTTTGCCCAAAACGCTGATTTTCCTGCTCCTTGGACGCTGCCTGACCTGCTGTGTTTTTCCAGCACCGCTCTAATCTTGAAGAATAGTTACAATCAGGTGAGCAGGCGCTCGGTTGACCCTGCTCTTTCTCCAATCCCTTATTAGATGACAATAGGTTTTGTATGACAGATACACTTGCCAGAATACTGGTTAAAAACCGAAAGAACTGCAGATGCTATAAATCTGAGACTAAAATAGAAATTGCTGGAGAAATTCAACAAGTCTGGCAGCATCTGTGGAGAGAAATCAGAATTAATGTTTTAGGTCAAACTCAGAACTCAGTTCTGAGGAAGGGTCACTCAATCTGAAACGTTAACTTTGATATCTCTCCGCAGATGCTGCCAGATCTGCTGAGTTTCTCCAGCAATTTCTACAGAGTGTTTATCTCTTTATATTCTGTGATGGGAAAATGTCAGGTCATCTTGGAATTTGTTAAACTAAATTTATTGTGCCTAACCGAAGTAAGGATATGAAATTGCTGCAGCTTTCTCATAGACACACAGACACAAACACACATTCACAGGCACACAAACACACACATACACAGACATATAACAACACATAGACACACACACAGATACATACACGTACACACACACACTTACACATACACATGCACACACAGAGGCATACACTAGACACATGCACATACAGACACACACGCACACACATACACACACACACACACATACACACACACACAAATACGCGCAAATATTGCCATTTAAGGATTGGAATGTTCACACAACTAAGTTACAGAGTGGTGGGCAGGTAAAGTAGATTTTAAAAGTCCTATAAAAATCAATGGGATGTGGATATTGTAGATTGATGATTCGGATGGTTTCAGCATTGGCTCAATGATGTGTCTGGATTGTGTGTCAAGATGATTTCAAGATGTTGACAGATGATCTATATCATTTCTTCCACAGAAAGCAGCTGCTGGATTGATTCTTAAAATCCTTCCTGCTGTGTGTGAATGGTCAAACAGCAGGCAGTGCAGGAGTCTACAGGACAGTTAGGGGGGAGTACAGGGAGAGATAGAGAGAGAGATAGAGAGAGAGAGAGAGAGAGATAGAGAGAGAGATAGAGAGAGAGAGAGGGAGCAGATGAGCAGATTCCCAGGCAGGGTCTCTCTTTGCCACTGTATTTCCTTTTCAGTTCTGTGACCTGGGGAAAAGCAGTTTCTTAAAGTAGGGAAGACATTTAGTTGCTTATCCCATGATTTCCTCTCTGTGACCGACCAGGTGTTCACACATGGTGGCAGGACGTTGAAAGTGTTCCCTCCTCAGCCACAGTCCTTTGTGCAGTGTGGTTGGGTCGAATGGTCTATCACACTCTGTTGAATATAGAGGTGATCGTCTGAATTGTTTGGGAATGGTTCAGGAAATTGCGTCGTTCACATTACCTATAATCTGATTCTCTCTGGTAGGTTCTACTAGGCACTCTGGATCATTAGCATCGTAATTTGCAGGATACAGTTATGTTCATGTTCGGCCTGAAATAAATCCATGAAGACTGGGCTCCTATCCCCAGGTCACCCTTTATTCACACAAGCACAGTACACGGCACTGACCCAGCTAGCTTGGAATTGGCTGCTGGAGTGAGCAGAACCCCTGAATCCTCTGTTTACATCTGTCAGCCAGGGCTCCCTGATTGGACCAGAGTGACAGCCCAAATCAGGGAACTCATATTCTATGAGGTCCATCTGGCTGACCTTGTTATAATCGCTACACAACCATCTTTGAAGCTGCTGTTTTAAGTCATTGTAATACTGACAGTGTTTCTAAATTCAGTCTTTTTAGCTTGACAGGTACTTTCAGTGCAAGCGAAACATAGTCATGGGATGATCAGGTCATGTAGCCCAAAGTTACTTCACTTCTTGGAGTTTTAGTATCTGTTATCACACCCCAAAGAGAAACATACCCAAACTAATGTGCCAGGTAAGCTAGCAGAGTTCAGGATAACTATTTGCTGAAGTAATATCTTTGGTATTCTGCAAAGGTGAAATCAAAAAGGTTTTCTTTATCCAAAAGGGTTACTACGGGGAGGTGATGGAGGAGAGTATTGCGCTCAAGCGTGAGGATGAGAGCAGCTCTCTCTGAATGATCTCCTTCTGCCCTCTGCAATTGAATGGGAAGATTCAGCAGGTTTCTTTGCATGGGAAAATAAGAATATGAAAGAAAAGAGAATGCATTTATATGGTGGTTTTCACATTTGTGGGCCACCCACAGGTATTTCGTCACAAGTGAAATACCTGTGAAGGTATACAGGTAAACCCAACTGCTACATACTAACCACTTAACCTTGGGTGGTCAGAAGGCTTCGAGAAATAATAATTTGGGACAAACTTTGATCCATTTTGAAGCACCAGCAGGAGCAGTGAGAGTGAGGACCAATAAGGGAAGTTTCCGAATTTAAATACAAATCTCGTGGAACCAGTGGGCTCCATTTTACAGCAGAGGCGGGAGGGGGGAGAGCGAGGAGTGAGGAGAGTGAGGAGCGAGGAGTGGGGAGAGTGAGGAGTGGGGAGAGTGAGGAGCGAGGAGTGGGGAGTGTAAGGAGTAGGGAGAGTGAGGAGTGGGGAGAGTGAGGAGTGCGGAGAGTGAGGAGTGAGGAGTGGGGAGAGTGAGGAGTGGGGAGAGTGAGGAGCGAGGAGTGGGGAAAGTGAGGAGTGGGGAGAGTGAGGAGCGAGGAGTGGGGAGAGTGAGGAGTGGGAAGAGTGAGGAGTGGGGAGAGTGAGGAGAGAGGAGTGGGGAGAGTGAGTAGTGGGGAGAGTGAGGAGCTGAGTGCAAGTGGGGAGAGTGAGGAGCTGAGTTGGAGAGTGGGGAGAGTGAGGAGCTGTGTGGGAGTGGGGAGAGTGAGGAGCTGAGGGGGAGTGGGGAGAGTGAGGAGCTGAGTGAGATTGGGGAGAATGAGGAGCTGAGTAAGAGAGGGAAGAGTGAGGAGCTGAGTGGGAGAGGAGAGAGTGAGGAGCTGAGTGGGATTGGGGAGAGTGAGGAGCTGAGCGAGAGCAGGGAGAGTGAGGAGCTGAGCGGGAGCAGGGAGAGTGAGGAGCTGAGCGGGAGCAGGGAGAGTGAGGAGCTGAGCGGGAGCGGGGAGAGTGAGGAGCTGAACGGGAGTGGGTAGAGTGAGGAGCTGAGTGGGATTGGGGATAGTGAGGAGCTGAGTGGGATTGGGGAGAGTGAGGAGCTGAGTTGGAGCGGGGAGAGTGAGGAGCTGAGTGGGAGCGGGGAGAGTGAGGAGCTGAGCGGGACTGGGGAGAGTGAGGAGCTGAGTGGGATTGGGGAGAGTGAGGAGCTGAGTGGGATGGGGAGAGTGAGGAGCTGAGTTGGAGCGGGGAGAGTGAGGAGCTGAGCGGGACTGGGGAGAGTGAGGAGCTGAGTGGGATTGGGGAGAGTGAGGAGCTGAGTGGGATTGGGGAGAGTGAGGAGCTGAGTTGGAGTGGGAGAGTGAGGAGCTGAGCGGGAGTGGGGAGAGTGAGGAGCTGCGTGGGAGAGGGGAGAGTGAGGAGCTGAGTGGGATTGGGGAGAGTGAGGAGCTGAGTGGGAGAGGGGAGAGTGAGGAGCTGAGTGGGATTGGGGAGAGTGAGGAGCTGAGCGGGAGCAGGGAGATTGAGGAGCTGAGCGGGAGCAGGGAGATTGAGGAGCTGAGTGGGAGCGGGGAGAGTGAGGAGCTGAGTGGGAGCAGTGGAATTGCGCTCTGGGAAGGTGAGTGATTTTGCTAACACTGTTAGGGAGGGTTGAAACTATTGTGGCAGGGGGATGGGGACCAAATGAGGAGGTTAGTGGACTGTAAGGAGGTAGTAACTAAAACTTAAGGAATGAGATAATGAAGTCAGCGTGACTAAGGGGAAGAGTAGGCAGGGAGCAGGTGATGAATGCAAAGGGATAGGTGGTTTGAAGTGCATTTGTTTTAAGGTGATAAATGTAGTAGGTAAGGCAGGTGTACTTCAGGCTTGGATTAGTACCTAAGAGTATGATTTTACTGCTATTACTGAGACTTGGTTGAAGGAAGGGCATGATTGGCAATTAAATATCCCAGGCGGGATAGAGAGGGAGGTAAAAGGGGTGGAGGAGTTGCATTACTGGTCAGAGAGGGTATCACAGCTCTGCTGAAGGAGGGCACTATGGACGACTCAAGTAATGAGGCAATATGGGCAGAGCTCAGAAATAGGAAGGGTGCGGTAACAATATTGGGGCTCCCAATAGCGAGCAGGAGATAGAAGTATTAATATATTATCAGATTTTGGAAAGATGTAAGAGTAACAGGATGGTCATGATAGAAATTTTTAATTTTCCCAACATTGACTGGGATTCACTTAGGGTTCGAGCTCTAGATGGAGCAGAGTTTGTAAGGAGCATCCAGGAGGGTTTTCTAGAGCAGTATGTAAATAGTCCAACTCAGGAAGGTGCCAGACTGGACCTGATGTTGGTGGATGAGCCCGGCCAGGTGATTGAAGTTTCAATAGGATATTACTTTGGGAATAGTGATCACAATTCTGTAAGTTTTAGAATACTCATGGACAAAGACGAGAGTGGTCCTAAAGGAAGAGTGATAAACTTGGGGAAGGCCAACTACAGCAAAATTCAGCAGGAGCTGGAAATGTGAATGGGGAGCAGATGTTTGAAGGTAAATCCAGATTTGATATGTGGGAGGGTTTTAAAGAGAGGTTGATTAGAGTGCAGGAGAGACATGTTCCTGTGAAAATGAGGGATACAAATGGCAAGATTAGGGACCCATAACAGGTGAAATTGTGAGACTAAGTAACAGGAAAAAGGAAACAAAAATAAGATCTAGGTGACTGAAATCAGAAAAAGCTTTGGAAGAATATTGGGAAAGTAGGACCAATCTGAATTCAGAGGAATTAAAGAGGTCATGAAATATCTTTAGCTAACAGGGTTGAAAATCCCAAAGTCTTTTATTCATGTATAAGGAGCAAGAGGGTAACTAGAGAAAGGGTTGGCCCACTCAAGGACAAAGGAGGAAAGTTATGCATGGAGTCAGAGAAAATGGGTGAGATTCTTAATGAGTACTTTGCATCTGTATTCACCAAGAGAGGGACATTATGGATGTTGAGGTAAGGGATAGATATTTGATTACTCTGGGTTAAGTTGGCATAAGGCAGTAGGAAGTGTTGGGTATTCTAAAAGGCATTAAGATGGACAAGTCTGAAGGTCCGTTTGGGATCTATCCCAGGTTACTGAGGGAAGTGAGAGAGGAAATAGCTGGGGCCTTAACAGATATCTTTGCAGCATCCTTGAATATGGGTGAGGTCCAGGAGAACTGGAGAATTGCTAATGTTGTCCCCTTGTTTAAGAAGGGTAGCAGGGATAATCCAGGTAATTATAGACTGGTGAGCCTGACGTCAGTGGTAGGGAAGCTGATGGAGAAGATGCTGAGGGATAGGATCTATTCCCATTTGGAAGAAAATGGGCATATCAATGATAGGCAACATAGTTTTGTGCCGTGAAGGTCACATCCTACCAACTTAATAGAATTCTTTGAGGAAGTGACAAAGTTGATTGATGAGGGAAGGGCTGTAGTCATATACATGGACTTCAGTAAGGTGTTTGATAAAGTTCCCCATGGTAGGCCGATGGAGAAAATAAAGTTGCATGGGATCCGGGGTGTATGTGCTGGATGAATAGAAAACTGGCTGGGCACCAGGAGACAGACAGTCGTGCTGGAAGGGAATTTCTCAAAGTGGAGAACTGGAGAAAGCTATAGGTAGTCTGATTAGCAAGTTTGCAGATGACACTAAGATTAGTGACATAGCAGATAGTGAAGGGGACTGTCAGAGAATACAGCAGAATATAGACAGATTGGAGAGTTGGGCAGAGAAATGGCAGATGGAGTTCAATCCGGGCAAATGCGAGGTGATGCATTTTGGAAAATCCAATTCCAGAGCAAACTATACTGTAAACGGAAAAGCCCTGGGGAAAACTGATGTCCAGAAGGATCTGGGTGTTCAGGTCCATTGTTCCCTGAAGGTGGCAATGCAGGTCGATAGAGTGGTCAAGGAGGCATACGGCATGCTTCCCTTCATTGGACGAGGTATTGAGTACAAGAGTTGGCAGGTGTCATGTTTCAATTGTATAGGACTTTGATTTGGCCACATTTGGAATACTGCGTACAGTTCTGGTCGCCACATTACCAAAAGGATGTGAATGTTTTGGAGAGGGTGCAGAGGAGGTTTACCAGGATGTTGCCTGGTTTGGAGGGTGCTAGCTATGAAGAGAGGTTGAGTGAATTAGGATTATTTTCATGAGAAAGATGGAGGTTAAGGGGGGACCTGATTGAGGCCTACAAAATCATGAGACATATAGACAGGGTGGATAGCAAGAAGCTTTTTCCCAGAGTGGGGCACTCAATTACTATGGGTCACGAGTTCAAAATCAGAGGGTAAAAGTTTAGCGGAGATATGTGCAGAAAGTTCTTTACGCAGAAGGTGATGGGTGCCTGGAACGTGTTGCCAGTGGAGGTGGTAGGGGTGGGCATGATAGCATCATTTAAGATGCATCTAGACGGATACATGAATGGGCAGGGAGCAAAAGGATACAGATCCTTAGAAAACAGGTGTCAGGTTTACATAGAGGATCTGGAAAGGATACAGCAGAGGAACACTCCTTTTGGCCCTCCAAGTCTAGGCCGTAATTTTCTTTGTTCTGTGTTCTTTGTTCTAACCTAATTGTCACCACCACAAAGCATTAGTTAAGGAAAGCCTTAAGTTTAAAGATTAATTTGTCAGGCACAACTCATATTTAACAAACTTATTGTTTTTTTGATGACAGCAATGCCTTATTGATAAGATGCATCGGGACGTGCAAAAGGTATTTGAAAAAGTGTTGTGCCTCAGACCTATGAGCAAAGTTAATGGAACAACAGGTACGATACTAATATGTATGGGAAATTGGTAGAGTGACAGAAAACAGTGATGGTTATTGACTGTTTCCCAGACTGGAGAAAGATTCCTACAGGAATTTCCCGTGTTAGTGTCCAGACCCCTGTGCTCTACCTGCTATATATTACTGGCCTACACCTTGTGTTGCTGAACAAAGAAACTGAGGGGTGGAGGTTCATAGGTCCCACAGTTCCTTGAAAGTAGAGTCACAAGTAGACAAAATACTGAAGAATGTGTTTGGTATGCTTGCCTTTAATGGTCAGTGTGTTGAGTCTAGAAGTTGGGAGGTCATGTTATGGCTGTACAAGAAATTAGTTAGGCCACTTCTGGGATATTGCATTTAATTCTGGTCTCGCTGCTACAAGAAAGATGGTGTTAAACAGCAAAGGGTTCAGAAAAGATTTACAAGGGTGTTGCCAGGGTTGGAGGATTTGAGCTGTAGGGAGAGGTTGAATAGGCTGGGGCTATCTTCCCTGAGGCTGAGGGGTGACCTTATAGAGCTTTATAAAATCATGAGGGTCATGGATAGGATAAATTGACAAGGACTTTTCCCTGGGGTGGGGGAGTCCAGAACTAGAGGGCACAGGTTTAGGGTGAGAGGGGAAAGATATAAAAGGAACCTATGGGGTAACTTTTTCACACAGAGGGTGGTATGTGTATGGAATGACCTGCCAGAGAAAGTAGTAGTGGCTGGTTCAATTGCAGCATTTGACAGGTTTCTGGATGTGTATATGAATAGGAAGGGTTGGAGGGATATGGGCCGGGTGCTGGCAGGTGGGACTAGATTGGGTTGGGATAGCTGGTCGACATGGACGAGTTGGACTGAAGGGTCTGTTTCCATGCTGTACGTCCCTATGACTCTATGACATTGGTTGTACAGGGGACAACTTTGCAAATTGCAGATTATGCAAAAACCTGGAAGGATTGTGAACTCTGAGGAGGATAACCTCTTGCAGAACTTGATAAATGTTGGATGGTAAATTGCAGAGGAGTAATGCAGAGGAGTAAGAAGTAATTGATGTTATGAGGAAGAATGTAGCAATTCAGTAGAAGAGAGAGGGTGCAATCCAAAAAAGAGAGGGGTATGATGGTTGTGAATAAATGGGATGTGGGCATCACTGGCAAGGGCAGTGGTTATTGCCCATCTGTAGTTGTCCTTGAACTGAGTAACATGCTCTGCTGTTCCAGAGGGCTGTTAACATTCAACCATGTTGCTTCACATCTGGAGTCACACACAATCATACCAGGAAAGGATAACAGATTTCCTTTCTCTCAAGGACATCAGTGAATCAAATGGTTTAATGGTCACCACGTCTGAGACTGGCCCTCAATTCCAGATTGTTTCGTGCATTGAATTTTTAAATTTCACCCACTGTTAAGGGGGAGTTGAGCCCATGATCTTAGAGCATCAGCCTAGTCCAGTTGATCGCTAGCCCAGAGACGTTACCACTACACCAGCATCTTCCTTGTATACATGGTGATAGGACAGGTTTAGAAAGGGTTGTTTGGAAAGCATATGGTATTCTGAGCTTTATTAACAGAAAGATATGATACAAAAGTAAGGAAGTTATGTTTAGCTTGTATACAATACTGGTCCAAATTGACTACAGCATTTTAAAGATGACTAATGTCAGGCCAATTGACCTGAGCTTCCTGCCTTCTCTCTCCTTCCAATCTTGAATCATCGTGTTACATTTTCTACTTTCCAGTCCACCGGGATTGTTTCGGAATCTGGAGAATTCTGGAAGCTCACCAACAGTGCGTGTACTATCTCTGCAGCAATCTCGTTTTGAGGGTAGGATTTAAGAAATCATGTCCGAGGTTTCAGTTCCATGAACACCTCCCGTACCCCCTACTCACTAACGACCATTATGTTGCTGACTCTTCTAAATCTAAAGGTCCCTGTGAATTTTTTTAAAGCTTCATGCATGGCTGACTATACCAGCATTGGTTGCCCAGAGGGCAGTTTAAGAGTCAACCACATTGCTGTGGGTCTGGAGTCACATGTAGATCAGACCAGGTAAGGATAACAACTCACTTCCTTAAAGGACATGAGTGAATCAGATGAGTTTTTACTGACAATTTATTCACAGTCATCATTAGATCTTTTTTTAATGAATTCAAATCTTAACCATCTGCCAAGGCAGGATTCGAACCAGGGTCCCCAGAATGTTACCTGCATCCCCATAGAATTCTAATACTTCCATTGCAAAGAAAAGTGCAGAACATTTGTTCAATGTGTGTGTCATTTTGTTATCACTATTGTAATTTCCCTTGTCCCAGTTCTCCATGGATGCTGCCTGACTCGCTGGGATCTCCAACATCTGTGGTTTTCAGCACAGATTTCAGCATCTGCAGTAAGTTGCTCCTTAAAAGACTCATGTTGACTTCTGTTAACCTCTTCCCTCTTGCAGATTTATTGCTGTATTAGGTTTTGAGATGTCTGTCTAGTTTAATCCTACTTTCTCCGTCTTTATCAGCTTGGTCATCCTCAGCTTGGATATGAGCCTCTTCCAATCCTCAGAATTACTCACTGTCTTGTTATGAGTCTCTTGATTTAATACTATCCTTAACCTCTTTTGTGGGATGGATGGAGATCTTTTCCCATGACGTTTGTGTTTAGCAATTGATTTGTTGAGAGATGTGAAATAAGTATCTAAAATGTTGCCGTAATTCATCTATCACCATAGCTTTTCATCTAAGTTCTTAGCCAACCTCTCTAACCAACACAACTGGCTTCTCTTAAGTTAAGTAACCCAACTTTGCAGTTGTATAGTTCACTCTGAAACTCATGTGACATTTAATCATATTATGATCACTCCTTCCAAAGACCACCTTACTTTTGAGATTTCTAATTAATGTCTCATTGCACAAAACAATATACAATATAACTGTTTTCATATCCGGTTGTGGCTCTCACTATTCTATACGCAACAGAGTTACTTCAGAATTTCCAGTAAATATCTTACAATTTATATTAGTTCTGGTGTTGTAAACAAGTTCCCAACATCTGCCTTATTGAGCCCCAGGTTAAAAACCTGCACAACAGATGAAAGAAGGTTGATGGACACTTTTTGAGTCAGAGATGTCTTTTCCCAGCAGCGTCTTTAACTAAGAAATCCTCTTCATGAGACCAGCTGTGTAACCCAAATGTGGAGGGAGCTTGAAAAGATTGCCTCAGGATAGGTTGTCCTGCTTCCTCCTGGCTGAAGAACCATATCACGTATGATCTATCCTCACTTAGATAGCATTCAGCTTCCCTATTATTCCTGCCAAACTGCATAACGTAACATTTTCCCATATTATATTCCACTTGCCAAGTTTCCTGCCCACACACTTAACTTTTCTACATTCTTCAGTGAGGATGACGCAAAGAGACTACAGAACAGAAGAAGTGTTTTTTTTTAAGTGGGGAAAGACTGCAGTATAGAGAGAGAATGGGTTTCCTTGTGCCTGGAACACCTAAAAGCTAGCATCGAAGTTCAGCAGGTCATAGGGCAGGATGGCGATTTCGCTAAAACTATAAAAGGCACTAGTCGGATCAGAGCTGGAATACTGTGAACGCTTTTGGGCCCCTTTTCTGACAAAATATAAAATGGCATTATAGGCAGTTCAGGCAAGGCTCACCAGACTGATCCTGGTATGGAAGGACTGTCTCACAAGGAAAGACTGAATAGGTTGGGCCTGGGTATCATTGGAGATTTGAAGAATGGGACTTGATCTCATTGAAACATATCAAATTCTTAGGGAACTTGATGGAGTAGATGAGGAGAGGTTGCTTCCTGTTGTGGCAGAGTGTAGGACCAGAGAACATAATTTCAAAATAATCTGTTGCACTGTTAGGACAGTTAAGGCAGCACAGAGGCTCAGTGGTTAGCGCTGCTGCCTCACAGCGCCAGGGTTCAATTCTACCCTCGGGCAACTGTCTGTGTGGAGTTTGCACATTCTCCCCATGTCTGCATGGGTTTCCTCCCACTGTCCAAAGATGTGCAGGCTAGGGGTGGATTGGCCATGTGCAATGCAGGATTGGAGGGATGGCGTAGGGGTGTGTGTCTGGGTGGGATGCTCTTCAGAAGCTTGGTGTGCCCTCGATGGGCCGAACGGCCTGCTTCCACACTGTAGCGATTCTACGAGAGAGCTGAGGATGTATTTGTTCTTTGCGAGGGTAGTGTATCTGTGAAATTCTTTACCACGAAGAACTGTCAAAGCTGGGCCATGGAGCATTTTCAAGGTTTTTGAATAATAATCAATAAGGGAATCCATTTTTTTATAGGGAAAAGGCAGGAAAGTGGAGCTGAGGGTTATCAGGACAGCCACGATTTCATTGAATGACAGAGTAGACTTGATGGGCTGAATGGCCTACTGAATGCACTTGTATCTGATGGCCCTGTGGAACTCTGGAAGACACGTGTGAAGACAAAATGCAATCACGTCACCCTTGAATAAAAAGGACAGCCTTTGACTATCACAGTTGGGGCATCGTGTTGAGGTTGGGTAGGGTGTTGGTGAGGTCTGCTCTGGAATACTGTTATATGAAGGATATTATTAAGCTGAGAGCGTTCAGAAGAGATGTACAAGGATGTTAGCAGATATGGAAGGTTTGAGTTATGGGGGGAGGTTGGATAGGCTGGGACTTTTTTCACCAGAGCGCAGGAGGTTGAGGAGTGATATTATAGGTGTTTATAAAATCATGAAGGGCATTGATAAGGTGAACGGCACGCTTCTTTTCCCTCGGGTGGGGGATTTCAAGAGTAGGGAGCATATTTTTAAGATGAGAGGAAAGAGATTTAAAAAAGTCATGAGGGGCAATTGGAATGAACTTCCTGAGGAAGTGATGGATGCAGGTACCGTTACAATGTTTAAAAGGCACTTAGATAAGGACATGAATAAGAATTGTTTGGAGGGATATGAGCCAAGCATAGGCAGGTGGGACGAGTTGAATTTGGGATTATGGTCAGCATGGACTGGTTGGACCGAAGGGCCTGTTTCTGTGCTGTATGACCGTATAACTACAATAAACCTTTTCATTGTCAGTGTCTCACTCAAGAGACAACATTTCCAACAGTGGGATATGCCATTGAAGCTGCGCTGAAGCATCAGTCTAGATCAGGTGCTCAGGAGTCTGGGGGTATGCCTTTAGTTCCCAATCTGCAAATTTACAGCTGAGAGCTCTGTCCAAGCAGTCTTAACTGTGAACATAATTATAAATGAACTGGTTTTAGGTGTTATTGATTAAAGGTGGGACTAAATGCAGTATCTATTGAGATGATACTAACCCAATGGAATTTCAATGTCTATCCTTTAGCAGAAGAAAGCTTTCAGAGACTGTAATATTCCATCTACAAGGCATTGCTTTCCTCAGTGCAGTACCACACTCTATTATCAGGGTTGAGGCTTTGCTCTGTAACCTTCTGACTCAGAGCACAATCACTGCCAATTAAGCCAACTGGATAATAATCAGGAGTTGGAATTCCTGAATAATATTTTCCTTCCGTAATCCAGTTTCTGAGGCTAATTATTGGCAGAAATAAGTTAACTCTGTGCTGGAGCCCTAGCGTTGCCATGGGCCTGGACTTAGCATGAAACTGGATGATACAAATTTCCTGTGTGCAGCATGGTCATTTTAAGGTAGAGAGGTTTGTGCACATCAGTGAGCCTTTCAGCAGTACAGGCGAGAACTCCTTACTACTGGGCCCCTCCTGTGGAAATGTGGGTGGAGGAGTGAGGTGCCAACAAAATGCAATTCAAAAAGTCCTCAGCAGCAGAATAATAAAGCAGGACTATGCTGTGAAGTTGCAATAAGGCTGCAACAACAGACTAGTACCTGTCATGCTGGTTTGATTCAGCTCCAGTATTTGACCATGAACCTGTCAAAATCATGTGAACATAAGAACAGCCTCCCAAGGTGCCCATGTTAAACAAAGTCAAGTGTGGGCATCAACCAAGGTCCATTAGCCAAGCCCTGTGGCAACTGAAATTGGCGATGGGGACAGAGTCTCTCGACAAGCGTCTGCAGACGGAGGACAGATGCATGCTGGGATGGGATCGGACACTGATGTTGGGAAGGAAGTGTCTTCAGGCAACAGCGTTGCAACTGAGCAATCCTTTTCAAGCTATCCACTGCTCACCTGCAATAGGGAAATGGCAAGATCACCATCTTTGTGACCAAAGGAAGATCATGTTAAAATTTTACAACATAAATAACCTCAAGTGACACCATTCAGAAAATGCAATGGTATCATGTCAGCGAACAAAGTAACATTCCTGATGAAGGGCTTCTGCCCGAAGTGTGATTCCCCTGCTCCGTGGATGCTGCCTGACCTTTGGGCTTTTCCAACTAGCAGAGTGAACCTCATACCTACAGTGTTGGTTTTCCTATTTGGAATAGGATGTACTGACGGATCTTCCCACTTCTGGGAAAGATGGCAGCAGAATAAGGCTCCTCACCAGAGCCTGCTGCTCCGACTGCTTATATTTCCCTTTCCTCTTTTCTAACCTTCTTTCTCTTTTTCCCTTTTTAGTTCTTTCGTCTTTAGAGCTCAGTTGTGGAGGCAGTGGCTGGGGATGACACACGAGGCAGCTTCAGCAATGTCTAGAATGGTACCAGAGTGGGACTCTGCAGCGAGACGGCCTCATCAATTTCCAGAACAGTACCAGAGTGGGAGTCTGTTGCAAGATAGCCTCATCAATGTCTAGAACGGTACCAGAGTGGACTCTGCAGCGAGGCGGCCTCATCAATGTCCAGAACGGTACCAGAGCAGGACTCTGTAGCGAGGCGAGCTCATCAAAGTCTAGAACAGTACCAGAGCAGGACTCTACAGCGAGACGGCCTCATCAATGTCTAGAACGGTACCAGAGTAGGACTCTGCAGCGTACCGGCGTCATCAATGTCCGGAATGGTTCCTGATTGTGAATTCTGCAGCGAGACAGCCTCATCAATGATCAGATCGGTACGAGAGTGGGACTCTGCAGCGAGTCGGCCTCATCAATGTCTAGAACGGTACCAGAGCAGGACTCTGTAGCGAGGTGGCCTCATCAATGTCCAGAAAAGTACCAGAGTGGACTCTGCAGCGAGACAGCCTCATCAATGTCTAGAACGGTACCAGAGTGGGAGTCTGTTGCGAGATAGCCTCATCAATGTCTAGAACGGTACCAGAGTGGGAGTCTGTTGCGAGATAGCCTCATCAATGTCTAGAACGGTACCAGAGTGGACTCTGCAGCAAGGTGTCCGCATCAATGTCTAGAACGGTACCAGAGTGGGACTCTGCAGCGAGACGGCCTCATCAATGTCCAGAAAGGTACCAGAGTGGGACTCTGCAGTGAGACGGCCTCATCAATGTCCAGAACGGTACCAGAGTGGGACTCTGCAGCGAGGCGGCCTCATCAATGTCTAGAACGGTACCAGAGTGGGACTCTGCAGCGAGGCGGCCTCATCAATGTCTAGAACGGTACCAGAGTGGGACTCTGCAGCGAGACGGCCTCATCAATGTCCAGAACGGTACCAGAGCAGGACTCTGCAGCGAGACGGCCTCATTAATGTCCGGAATGGTTCCTGATTGTGAATTCTGCAGCGAGACAGCCTCATCAATGATCAGATCGGTATCGGAGTGGGACTCTGCAGCGAGTCGGCCTCATCAATGTCTAGAACAGTACCAGAGTAGGACTCTGCAGCGTATCGGCGTCATCAATGTCTAGAACGGTACCAGAGTGGGACTCTGCTGCGAGACGGCCTCATCAATGTCTAGAACGGTACCCGAGTGGGACACTGCAGCGATGCGGCCTCATCAATGTCCAGAACGGTACCAGAGTAGGACTCTGCAGCGAGGCGGGGAATGTGGCGGCGGCTGGGCCCACTGCAAACTGCAGCGGTGGCGGTCAGCGATGAGAGGTTGGCAGGAATGGATGGCGGCTAATGAGCGTAGGCAGGTCTTAGCCCAATGCTGGGGAGAGAGAGCCCTCATGGGAACAGCCCAGTGTGGAGCCTCGGCAGCTCCATGTTTTCAGGAAGGACCGGAAAGTTTGATTTTTCAACTTTATTTCTTTATTTATCAACTTTTGTAACTATGGTTTTGTACCTCGGTTCCTAATGATGCTGTGGGTGGTGACATTGTGAACTTTTGACTGTACTCTTGTACCCTGTGCTTGAGTACATGTCACAATAAAACCTAATTCTAAATCAATTGTACAGATGAAAGGATTGGTAATCATTTTATCTCCAGTTCATACATAATCAAGATGATACAATGTCAGTGATAATACTCTGACCCTTGACTCTGATGCAGATGTTTAACAGGAAAGTTCTGGTCTGACCTGAATGAATTCCTCATTACCATCCTAAAAGGAGGACAGGTTGTCCCCCTGGAAGATTTTAATACCAGGGTTGGTCAGGAATCCCATACCTTACTGAGAAATATGGGAGAGGAAAGCCAAAGCAAATGGTGTCCTGCTGACTGTGTATGTCCAGCGTGGCCTCAGAAACATCCTTTTCCATCAGGTAGGAGAAAGTGAGGGCTGCAGATGCTGGAGATCAGAGCTGAAAATGTGTTGCTGGAAAAGCGCAGCAGGTCAGGCAGCATCCAAGGAGCAGGAGAATCGACGTTTCGGGCATGAGCCCTTCTTCAGGAATGCCCTTGGATGCTGCCTGACCTGCTGCGCTTTTCCAGCAACACATTTTCAGCTCTTCCATCAGGTAGACAAATACAAAACAACATGGAGGCATCCTAGGTAAGAGCACTGGCACCTCCTGGAGGATGTCATTGTTTGAGTCAAAAGTTCGAAGTGATGTCTCTATCGCTTTACCTGTGCAGGCTGTTGATGCCTGCTGGGAAAAAAAAGAATTGTTTGATTGGAAATGAACATCTATCCATCCCACAAGTCTTTCATGACCAACGTTCAATGGCCAAACCCCAAAGAAAAGGGAAAAGAAAAATTCCAAATGTAGCTTCTGATTGATCTGAAAAATCTTCACCTCTCCAACTCGACTTTCTTTCACTCATTCGTGGGGTGTTGCTGTTGCTGCCTGGGCCAGCATTTATTGCCCATCCCTAATTGCCCCTGGAGAAAGTGGTGAGCAGCTGTCTTCTTGAACGTGTGCGACAGATAGACCCACAATGCAGTTGGGGAGCTTGGGGTTTTGGGGTAGGAGAGTAAGGGGGAGGAGACAAATGTCTGGGGAGTCTCAGGAGCACTAACACCTTGGGAGTCCATCCGGACTGCAGAGGGCAAGCTGGGGATAGTGAGAACTGCAGATGCTGGAGAGTCAGAGTGGATAGGGAATTGGGCTGGAAAAAGCACAGCAGGTCGAGTAGCATCAGAGGAGGGGGAGTCGACATTTCAGGTTGGAACTTTTCATCCGGACTGGGAGAGGGGAAGGGGGTATAAATAGAGGGAGGGGGGTGGGCTTGGGGGGAAAGGTGGGAGGGATGGCGATAGGTGGATTAGCTAATACTCTAATCCACCAGCTTCCAAATCTCCCCAACCCATCCCAGGCCCTAGCCTCCTTCTCCACACCACCCCATTAACCTGACCCTACCTGTCCATCTTCCTTCTCACCTATCTGCTCCTCCATTCACTTTGACCAACATCCTGCTTGCATCCATCTATCGCCATCCCACCCACCCCCAGCCCCACCCCCCATTCATTTCACAGCCCCCTTCCCCTCCCACAGTCCTGATGAAAGGTTCTGACCTGGAATGTCGACTCTCCTGCTCCTCTGGTGCTGCTTGACCTGTTGTGCTGTATCCAGTCCACTCTCTATCCACTCTGCAGAAGGCAAGCAGGCAGCTGTATCACGGCATCAAACACGCCCCTGCTCCCCTTCAGCAGTGGGTTTTTAATTTGGCAAATATCAGAGTGCGTAATGAGGCCATTCAGCCCACCCTGCCATTTACAATTGGAGCACCCACAATTGCACAAGGGAGGCAATGCCAGGATTTTGACAAAGAAGGAATGATGATATATTTCCAAGTCAGGATGGTGAGTGGCTTGGAGGGGAACTTGCAGCTGGTGGTCCCATGTACCTGCTGCCCTTGGCATTCTGGATGGAAGTGGTCTTGCCTCATTTGGAGAGATGGGCTTCTGAAGATGGTTAGGCCTAGGACATTACCCTGAAGAACTCCTGCAGAAATGTCCTGGAGCTGAGTTGACCGACCTCCACCAACCATGACCATCTTTCTATGTGCCAGGTATGACTCCAGCCAATGGATGGTATCCCCTGATACTCATCAATTCCAATTTTGCTAGGACCTCTTGGCACCTCACTCAATCAAATATAGAGATGATGTCAAGGGTTGTCACTGTCATCTCCCCTCTGGAATTCAGCTCTGTTTGTCCATGTTTGAACCAAGGCTGTAATGAGGGCAGGAGTTGAGTGGCCCTGGGGAAACCAAACCTGGGCGTCACTGAGCAGGTTATTGCTGAGCAGGTGCAGCTTGGTTGCACTGTTGGTGACACCTTCCATCACTTCACTGATGATGGAGAGTTGACTTATGGGGCGGTGGTTGACTGGAATTGATTCGTGCTGCGTTTTGACTACAGGACATACCAGGGCAATGTTCCACATTGTCCAGTGTTGTAGCTGTACTGGAACAACATGGTGCGACAGGTTCTGGAGCACAAGTATTCAGTGTAAACGCGGGAATGTTGACAGGGCCCAAAGCCTTTCCAATATTCAGTGTCACATGATATCACACGGAATGAATCAAATTGGCTCTAAACTGACAATTGTGATGCTGGAGAACTCTGCAAGAGGGCTGTCAAATAAAGTAATCAATGACTATGCCCAGGTCATGGGTTTTAAAGCCATTATCACCAGAACAGGTTCGATGAAAATTATATGAGCTCCTGCATTAAAAATGGGAAGGATTCATTGGCAGGCTAAAAACCTGAGGGAACAATTGAAGAAAGCAGCATTATCAAATGGATGAAAAACCAACAAGTCTGCAGCCTGATGGCATTCTGATCAAAGTCTTCAAAGCTGGGGAGCCTTCACTTACTTTGGGACTCCAAGCATTCAACATATAAGCTTGGAAAGGAAATATCCTATCCCAGCCTCACCCACACCAACTCAACTTCAGGGGCATGACAATTGGAATTGCCTTCAAGAAGGAAGATAAAACAAGCCGCGGAAATGAGCACCGTCCTCCATCTTGTTTCTAGCAGGGAAGATCTTGACAGTGTTCTCCTCAATCATGCTGTGGAGACCTTCACAGTGTGACTTTAGAGCTTCCAACATGGTCTTTGTTGTGAGACAATTTGAAGGAAAACGTCGAGAGCTACATCAGGATTTCTTTATTGTATTCATCAAACTTAACTGAAGTATTCGGCCCAACAAGTGCACCCTGACCCTCCCACTCAGACCCACCACCCCATCCCTGCATTGCCCATCCCTGCAATACACCTAGCCTGCACCTTACTTGACACGATGGGCAGTATAGCCTGGCCAATTCACCTAATTTGCACATCTTTGGAGCGTGGGAGGAAACCCACGCTGACACTGGGAAAATGTGTAAACTCCACGCAGACAGTCACCCAAGGCTGGAATTGAACCCAGGTCCCTGGCACAATGAGACAGAAGTGCCAACCACTGAGCCATCGTTTCCACCCTCCCCCCACCCCCCCCCCCTCCCCCATTGCTGGCCCCTTTACAATTTTACTTCTTAGCTGATAAAAAGCCTGATGTACTTTTAAGTTTGAAGACTTTGACTTCTTCAGTACAATGATATTGTTGTAATAAAACTTGAGTATTTTTACACTTAGGAATATTGTTGCAGCAAGGTTAATTAAAATCTACTCAACCTTCATAAAGTAGCTGAGACATTTATTTCTCTTCAACTTAAAACAAAATGTTGGATTGACCCGTTTTCCCATTTTCAAAATGGTGGCTTCAGACTTTCTAATTTAAAAAAAAACACAAAAGGGCAAATAAATGCTGCCTAGCCAGTGATGCCCTCATTCGGTGAATAATTTTTAGTAGAAGTGCTTCCAGCCTCAATATTGCTTTACTAATTTGACTGGTGTGTTTTAATTTCTATGTCAGCTTTCCCGAAGTCTCAGTTCAGCTCTGCTTCCAGTATCCAGTTGAAATAGTGTATGTTTTTATGGGCGTTTAAAAATGTGTTGCTGGAAAAGTGCAGCAGGTCAGGCAGCATCATCCAAGCATAAGCCCTTCTTATGCCCAAAACGTCGATTCTCCTGCTCCTTGGATGCTGCCTGACTTGCTGCGCTTTTCCAGCAACACATTTTTAAGCTCTGATCTCCAGCATCTGCAGTCCTCACTTTCTCCTCGTATGTTTTTATGGGTGTGTCTGCCTGATGTTTTCTTAAAGGCATGTTTCATGGAGGTTATACTCACCGCTCTGTTACAGCATTGCCTTTTGCTGTGTGTCTCCAGTCTTTGAGTGGACCCTTGGCACTGTTCACCACTTTGTCACCCGAATGATATTGATCCCAGAAACAACTATTCCTCAGGAATTCAATAATTCTCACACTTAGTTACTTAGAACACAAACAAACATTTTAAATTATAAAGCAAACAAGCTAGAGAGCAATTTGTCCCAACCATTGATGCCTGGCAGGTGATATTGCAGCTTTATGTATACAAAGGACCTAGAGAACTGAAAGGTGAATTCCCTTAAGGCAAAGGTGCCCATCCAACTGTAATAAGTCCACAAACCAACTATTCATTGAGTAATACTTTTCAAATTATTTTCCCACTGGACTTATGTGAAAGAAAGTAATGGCAGAATAGGCTGAGGATCTGAATAACCTCTTCCTCTGCTTAAGTTCCGGACAATCCATCTTTCTTGTTGACTTGTACAAAGTCTGCAAGATAATGAGGGGCATTGATAGGGTCAAAAGGAATACGTTTCTCCCCTTGGTAGAGGAGTCAATTCCAAGGGGGTATAGATTTAAGGTAAGGCCAGGAGGCTGGAGGAGATTTAAGAACTGTTGTTTTTCAGTCATAGGATGGTGGGTATCTGGAATTCTGTCTAAGCGGCAGGAACCATTGCAACATTTGGAAAGTTTTCCGATAATCACTTGAACACCATACCATATAAGTACAGGGAAATGGAATTCGAGTAGTTAGATAATTGACGGTCACACAAACATGATGGGGCAAAGAGTCTCATTTCAGGCTGTAATACTCCATTACATTATGAGATGGCTTCAGCATTCTTCAGTAATGCTAAAGTTACCCAAACACCCCAACTTCCAACTGAAAGCACAGCTGGATTTGAAGCTCCTTGGAACCCTAATCAATTCCAATGAATTTCTAAGTTTTGAACAGTTAGCTTGAAGCATAGGCCACTGTTGCAATATAAAATTCAGGCATTTGAATACAGGAAAGATTAATTAGAATTGTTCAGGGGACGAGAAATATCTAGATAGCTAGATTGAAGAAGCTGGGATTGTCCTCTTGGGAGAGGAGAAGGTTGAGAGGAATTTTAATTGAGTTGTTCAAAATTATGAGGGGCTCAGACAGAGTTGAACATGAGAAACTGTTCTAACTGTGAAAGGATTGAGAGCCAGTCAGCACTGATCGAAGGTAATTGGTAAAAGAAGGAATGGAGATATAAGGAAGGACCATAATAGAACAGAGGGACTTTGGAATTCACGTGCACGGTTCTCTGAAAGTGGAGTCATAGGTAGACAGGACAGTGATAAAGGCTTTTGGCACACTGGCCTTCATCAGTCAGTGCATTGAGAATAGAAGTTGGGAAGTTATGTTGCAGTTGTAGAGGACACTGGTGAGGCTGCACTTGGAGTATTGTGTTCAGTTTTGGTCACCTTGCTATAGGAAGGATGTTATTAAACTGGATAGAGTGCAGAAGAAATTTACAAGGATGTTGCCAGGACTCAACGGTCTGAGTTATAGGGAGAGGTTGGACAAGCTAGAAGTTTTTTCTTTCGAGCGTAGGAGACTGAGGGGTGATCTAATGGTGGTGTATAAGATCATGAGAGGCATGGATAGGGCAAATCCACTCAGCCTTTTTCACAGGGTTGGGGAATTGAGGATGAGGAGAAAGTGAGGACTGCAAATGCTGGAGATCAGAGCTGAAAATGTGTTGCTGGAAAAGCGCAGCAGGTCAGGCAGCATCCAAGGGCATTCCTGAAGAAGGGCTTATGCCCGAAACGTCGATTCTCCTGTTCTTTGGATGCTGCCTGACCTGCTGCGCTTTTCCAGCAACACATTTTCAGAATTGAGGATGAGACAGCATCAGTTTAAGGTTAGAGGGGAAAGAATAAAAGGGAACCTGAGGGACATTTTTCTTACACAGAGGGTGATACACATATGGAATGAGCTGCCAGTGGAAGTGGTTGAGGTGGGTACATTAACAACATTTAAAAGGCATTTGGTTAAATACATGGATAGGAAAGGTTTAGAATGATATGCGCCAAGGGCAGGGAAATGGAGTTAGAGTGGGCGGACATTTTGGTCAGCCATTTTTCAGGTCATACCGTTGTGTCAGAAGAGTGTGTCCTTTTCCAGTGAAGTGATGACAATAATCTCCCCAGTGACCTAACACTTCCAACAGAGCAGCACTCCCTCAGCACCGTAACAGGACTGTCATCACAAATTTCAGGAGTCGGGGCTGGAGCCGACGATTTTCTGACTCGTTGTTGAGAGTTTCGCCCGATCCCAGCTGAGATTGGTGTGCTCATGACTCCAGAGTGGCAATTTGTTCCCACAGTCCTCTGCCTCAGAGACTCAGAAACGGAGTCCTGTTGGCCTGTGGACCTCGGGGGAGGGGATGGGGGCGCGTGGTGAATGGCTTCCCCACCCAGCCAGGTTTCCTTTCTTGCATGGTCCTTTGAGTGAATTTCAAATTAGCGAGCGACTCTCAAAAGTGCATCACAGTCAACATTCAAAGATTCCGTTAATTCTTCTGAGTGTCGGATCCGTGAATCCCAAAGCAGATGGAAAAACAGATGTCTGAATCTTCTTGATGATGGTAGTTATGAGGAAGTCAACATATTTTGGCAGACACTTTAAAAAGATCCCTGGAGGTAAGTTGTAAAGGTACAGTGCCAAAGCTGCAGCATCCATTGATCGGAGCCTGTGAAGGTTATTCTTGCTTCAAAATGCTGGGGCAATCCATGTAACATTGCAGTCAATTCTGTGATTGGATGCTTTGAGCTCTGCAGATGGTTAGGAGTTCTGTGAAAACTCAGTGCTAATGTATATGGGAAGCACTTTGAAGTCTTTAAAGCTTGCAACACGACACTGGTTAATGCTGTATGTGCGACCACTCACATCTTCTTAGAGAGTGGGTTCTTTAGGGTCTATTGGGTGGTATAGTGTGAAATGAGACCGAACGAGAAAAGTCTGATCAAGTAAAGTCTGATCAACAGGACTCAGTTTCTGAATCTCTTAGGCAGAGGCACCAACATTGGCACCAACGACATAGGTAGGAAGAGGGCTGAGGATGTTAGGCAGGCTTTCAGGGAGCTAGGCTGGAAGCTCAGACTTAGAACAAACAGAGTTGTTGTCTCTGGTTTGTTACCCGTGCCACATGATAGAGAGTCGAGGAATAGGGAGAGAGAACAGTTAAATGCGTGGCTACAGGGATGGTGCAGGAGGGAGGGATTCCAGTCTCTGGATAACTGGGGTTCTTTCTGGGGAAGGTGGGACCTCTATAAACAGGATGGTCTACACCTGAACCTGAGGGGCACCAGTATCCTTGGCGGGAGGTTTGCTAGTGCTCTTGGGGGGGGGGGTTTAAACTAACTCTGCAGGGGCATGGGAACCTAGACTGTAGCTTTAGGGTGCAGGACCTGGAGTGTAGGGAGGTTAGGAACATGGCATCAATCTCAAAGGAGGGTGCCTGTAAACAGGAAACTGGCTTGAAGTGTGTATACTTCAATGCAAGAAGTATACGAAATAAGGTAGGTGAACTTGCAGCGTGGGTTGGTACCTGGGATTTCGATGTTGTGGCTATTACGGAGACATGGGTAGAACAGGGACAGGATTAGCTGTTGCAGGTTCCAGGGTTTAAATGTTTTGGTAGGGTCAGAGGTGGGAGTAAAAGAGGGGGAGGTGTGGCATTGCTCGTCAAAGATAGTATTACAGCGGTGGAAAGGACGATGGATGAAGACTCGCCATCTGAGGTAGTTTGGGCTGAGGTTAGGAATAGGAAAGGTGAGGTCACCCTGTTAGGAGTTTTCTACAGGCCTCCTAATAGTCCTAGAAACGTAGAAGAAAGGATTGTGAGGATGATTCAGGAGAAGAGTGAAAGTAATAGGGTGGTTGTTATGGGGGACTTTAACTTTCCAGATGTTGACTGGGAAAGCTATAGCTCGAGTTCGTTAGATGGGTCGGTGTTTGTCCAATGTGTGCAGGAGGGTTTCCTGACACAATATGTAGACAGGCCAACAAGAGGTGAGGCCATACTGGATTTGGTTCTGGGTAACGAACCAGGCCAGGTGTTAGAATTGGAGGTAGGTGAGCACTTTGGGGACAGTGACCACAATTCGGTGACTTTTACTCTACTGATGGAAAGGGATAAGTGTGCACTGCAGGGCAAGAGTTATAGCTGGGGGCAGGGAAATTATGATGCAGTGAGGCACGACTTAGGATGCGTGGCTTGGAAAAGTAAGCTTCAAGGGAAGGGCGCAATTGATGTGTGGAGCTTGTTCAAGGAGCAACTATTGAGTGTCCTTGATAAGTATGTACCTGTCAGGCAGGGAGGAAAGGGTCGTGTGAGGGAGCCGTGGTTTAATAAGGAATTGGAATCCCTTGTTAAATGGAAGAGGGCGGCCTATCTCAAGATGAGGCGTGAAGGTTCAATTGGGGCGATTGAGAGTTATAAGGTAGCCAGAAAGGATCTGAAGAGAGAGCTAAGAGCAGCAAGGAGGGGACATGAAAAGTCCTTAGTTGGTAGGATTAGGGAAAACCCTAAGGCTTTCTATAGGTATGTCAGGAATAAAAGAATGACTAGGGTAGGAATAGGTCCAATAAAGGATAGTAGTGGGAAGTTGCGTGTGGAGGCTGAAGAGATTGGGGAGACACTGAATGAATACTTTTCATCAGTATTCACTCAGGAACAGGACATTGTTGCTGATGTGAATACTGAGTCACAATTAATTAGAATGGACGGCTTTGAGGTATGTAGGGAAGAGGTGTTGGAAATTCTGGAAAGGGTGAAAATAGGTAAGTCCCCTGGGCCTGATGGCATTTATCCTAGGATTCTCTGGGAAGCAAGGGAGGAGATTGCAGAGCCATTGGCCTTGATTTTTATGTCCTCGTTGTCTACAGGAATAGTGTCAGAAGACTGGAGGATAGCAAATGTGGTTCCCTTGTTCAAGAAGGGGAGTAGGGATAACCCTAGTAACTATAGGCCGGTGAGTCTCACTTCTGTTGTGGGCAAAGTCTTAGAGAGAATTGTAAGGGATAGGATTTATGAACATCTGGATAGGAATAATGTGATCAAGGATAGTCAGCATGGTTTTGTGAAGGGCAGGTCGTGCCTCACAAACCTATTGAATTCTTTGAGAAGGTGACTAAGGAGGTAGACGAGGGTAAAGCAGTAGATGTGGTGTATATGGATTTTAGTAAGGCGTTTGATAAGGTTCCCCATGGTAGGCTACTGCAAAAAATACGGAGGTATGGCATTGAGGGTGAGTTGGAGGTTTTGATTAGGAATTGGCTGGCTGGAAGAAGACAGAGGGTAGTAGTTGATGGTAAAGGTTCATCTTGGAGTGCAGTTACTAGCGGTGTTCCGCAAGGATCTGTTTTGGGACCATTGCTGTTTGTCATTTTTATAAATGACCTGGAGGAGGGGCTAGAAGGTTTGGTGAGCAAGTTTGTGGAGGATACAAAAGTCAGTGGAGTTGTTGACAGTGAGGAAGGATGTGTCAGGTTACAGCGGGATATAGATAAGCTGCAGAGCTGGGCAGAAAGGTGGCAAATGGAGTTCAATGTGGGTAAGTGTGAGGTGATTCACTTTGCTAAGAGTAACAAAAAGACTGGGTACTGGGCTAATGTTCGGATACTTGGTAGTGTGGATGAGCAGAGGGGTCGTGGTGTCCATGTACACAGATCTCTGAAAGTTGCCACCCAGGTAAATAGTGTGGTGAAGAAGGCATATGGCGTACTGGCTTTTATTGGTAGAGGAATTGAGTTCCGGAGTCCTGAGGTCATGTTGCAGTTGTATAAGACTCTGGTGCGGCCGCATCTGGAGTATTGTGTGCAGTTTTGGTCGCCATACTATAGGAAGGATGTGGAGGCACTGGAACGGGTGCAGAGGAGGTTTACCAGGATGTTGCCTGGTATGGTAGGAAGATCGTATGAGGAAAGGCTGAGGCACTTGGGGCTGTTTTCATTGGAGAAAAGAAGGTTTAGGGGTGACTTGATAGAGGTGTACAAGATGATTAGGGGTTGAGATAGGGTTGACCATGAGAACCTTTTTCCACGTATGGAGTCAGCTATTACGAGGGGGCATAGCTTTAAATTAAGGGGTAGTAGGTATAGGACAGATGTTAGGAGTAGATTCTTTACTCAGCGAGTCGTGAGTTCATGGAATGCCCTGCCAGTAGCAGTGATGGACTCTCCCTCTTTATGGGCATTTAAACGGGCATTGGATAGGCATATGGAGGATAGTGGGCTAGTGTAGGTTAGGTGGGCTTGGATCAGCGCAACATCGAGGGCTAAAGGGCCTGTACTGCGCTGTATTTTTTCTATGTTCTATGCTCTATGTTCTATGTAAACAGAATGCAGTTTGTTCCTTCTCTGTAGCTATTTACAGGATACGAAAGTATCCTATGTGTTACTATGAAGATGAATCAGGCAACCTAGTCTTTGGGCCAGTTTTCCACAAGATCGAATGAATTCTCCCTCCAAGTCCAGAGGACAGCCTCATATCAATGGTATTCATTGTGTAAAGAATTTTGTACTTGAAAGGGTTAATTAACATCAGGAGATAAGCTCCACTCATCAGGACTGACCCTCTGAGGATCTAATCAATTTTACAACTATGTTTTTACCAGTGTTTGTGTGTTCCGTTCCACTCATGGAGTCACTGAAATATACAGCATGTAAAAAGACCCTTCCATCCAACTCATCCAATGTAAATATCCTAAATTGATCTTAACGCGTTTGCCAGCATTTCACCCATATCCCTCCTGTTCCTATACCTATCCGGATGCCTTTTAAAAAGGCATATACCCACCACTTCCTCTGGCAGCTCGTTCCATACACGCACCACCCTCTGCATGAAAAGTTACCCCTTAGATCCCTTTTAAATCTTTTCCCTCTCACCTTCAACCTATGTCCTCCAGCTCTGGATTCCCCCACCCCTTACTTACCTTATTCATGCCCCTCATGATTTTATAAACCTCGATAAGGTCACCCCTCAGTCTCTGACGCTCCAGGGAAAATAGCTCCAGTGTATTCAGCCTCTCCCTATAGATCAAACATCCTTGTAAATCTTTTCTGAACTCTTTCAAGTTTCACAACATCCTTCCGATAACAGGGAGAACAGAATTGAACGCCGTGCTCCAATAGTGACCTAACCAATGCCCTGTGCAGCCCCAACATGTCCTCCCAACTAATGCACCTAACCTACATCATCCCTGAAAATTATGGGCAATTTAGCATGGCCAGTTCACCTAACCTGCACATCTTTGGACTGTGGGAGGAAACCGGAGCACCCGGAAGAATCCCACACGGACACTGGGAGAATGTGCAAACTCCACACAGACAGTCATCTTTATTCTTCAAAAAACTCAAATCAAGTTCGTGAGACACAATTTCCCACGCACAAAGCCATGTTGATTATCCCTAATCAGTCCTTGCCTTTCCAAATACAGATACATCCTGTCCCTCAGGATTCCCTCCAACAACTTGCCCACTACTGCTGTTAGGCTCACCGGTCTATAGTTCCCTGGCTTTTGTTTACCACCTTTCTTAAATAGTGGCACCACGTCAGCCAACTCCAGTCTTCCAGCACCTCGCCTGTGGCAATCAATAATACACGTTTATCAGAAAGGGGCCCAACAATCTCTTCCCTCGCCGCCCACAGAGTTCTAGGGTACACCTGATCAGGTCCTGGGGATTTATCCACCTTTACGCGTTTTAAGAAGTCCAGCGCCTTCTCCTCTGTAATATGAATATTTTTCAAGCTGTTGCTATTTATTTCCCCAAGTTCTCTCTCTTCCAGGTCCTTCTCCACAGTAAACACTGATGTAAAATACTCGTTGAGTATCTCCACCATCTTCTGCAGTTCGACACATAGGTGCTCTTGCTGATCTTTATGGGGTCAAAAAGTGTGGCGCTGGAAAAACACAGCAGGTCAGGCAGCATCTGAGGAACAGAAAAGTCAACGTTTCGGGCATAAGCCTTTCTATGTCGACTCTCTAGCTCCTTGGATGCTGCCTGATCTGCTGTGTTTTTACAGCACCAAACCTTTTGACTCTGATCTCCAGCATCTGCAGTCCTCACTTTCTCCCGATCTTTAAGGGGCCCTGTTCTCTCCCTAGTTGCCCTTTTGTCCTTAATGTATTTGTAGCATCTCTTTGGATTCTCCATAACCCATTTGCTAAAGCTATCTCATGTCCCCTTTTTGCTCTCCTGATTTCCCTCTTAAGTATACTCCTACTGCCTTTATACTCTTCTAAGGATTCACTTGATCTCTGCTGTCTATACCTGACATATGCTTCCTTCTTATTCTTAACCAAAACCTTAATTTCTCTAATCAAACAGCATTCTCTATACCTACCATAGAGTCATAGAGATGTACAGCACAGAAACAGACCCTTCACTCCAACTCATCCATGCTGACCAGATATCCGAATCTAATCTAGTCCCATTTGCCAGCACTTGGCCCATATCCCTCTTAACCCTTCCTATTCATATTCCCATCCAGATGCCTTTTAAATGTTGTAATTGTACCAGCCTCCACCACTTCCTCTGGCAGCTCATTCCATACATGTACCACCCTCTGTGTGAAAAGGTTGCCCCTTCGGCCTGTTGTAAATTTTTCCCCTCTCACCCTAACCTCTATAAGGTCACCCCTCAGCCTCCGCCACTCCAGGGAAACAGCCCCAGCCTGTTCAGCCTCTCCCTATAGCTCAAATCCTCCAACCCCAGCAACATCCTTGTAAATCTTTTCTGAATCCTTTCAAGTTTCACAACATCCTTCCTACAGTAGGGACACCAGCTTTGCCCTTCACCCGAAGAGGAACATACTGTCTCGGGACTCTTGTTATCTCATTTCTGAAGGCTTCCCATTTTCTAGCCGTCTCTTTACCTGCGAACATTTGCCCCCAATCAGCTTTTCAAAGTTCTTGCCTAATACGGTCTAAATTGGCTTTCCTCCAATTTAGAACTTCAACTTTTCGACCCAGTTTATCCTTTTCCATCACTATTTTAAAGCTAATAGAATTATGGTCACCATAATTTGAAGGGTTCCTCTAAGCCTTTTCTTTCACTGAAATCACAGAGCTGTTTCAAATGCCCACCGAACATTAAGCACTGATGGTGCCTTTTACCACAAAGAAAGAGGACTGACTTGTGCAAATACATTTCTACATGGTCGCAATCAGTGTCACTCTGTCAATGCACTGTGAGATGCCATTCTAATCCAATTTCATCCAACATCCCCTTCCCACAGTCTCACCGAACCTCCCATAATAACATTATGTAAACTTCATTTTGTGTTCTGACTGAGAGCCCCAAAGTGCTCCACTGACACCACAGACACCTGCCCTGCCTATCTTCAAAGATTCTAAATTCTATTCTAATGTTTTGACCAGGTAGATAACAATATGGTGTATTTAAGTATGACATCTCACAAGAAACCGTCCTGATGTATCTGAGATGTAATGTAAGTAGCTACCAAGTACCATTTAAGTAGCGAAAAGAGCAGAATCTTTCGAGGGATCTCAGCAACATGGGCACTGGTGCAATATCTGATAGGATCATGAGCTAGCTTCCCATTTTACCAAATGCACCGATGGTGAGAAAACCTGATGTGGAAATCAGAGACAGTGCTGGGTCACTTTAGCTCATTGCTTGCTCTGGAAGATGTCCACATTGGCCACCAGTATCTCAGAGCAGGTTCCATGGCACTGGCCTCAGGCACCCCACGTCCATGGAGATCGGTATTTGAGATGGGTCAGCCTCTTGGAACCCTCATAGCACATCTCCGATCCCCTTACAGGACACTTCTGCACTTCAATTCGATATTGCTACAGCGGATAGCAAGGTGGCTCAGTGGTTAGCACTGCTACCTCACAGCACCAGAGACCCGGGTTCAATCCCAGCCGTGGGTGACTGTCTGTGTGGAGTTTGCACATCCCCATCGTGTCTGTGTGTGTTCCCTCCGGGTGCTCTGATTTTCTCAGGTTCGCTGGATTGGCCGTGCTGATTTGCTCATACTATCCAGGGGTGTGCAGGCTAGGTGGGTTGGCCATGGGAAATGCAGGGTTGTGGGATAGCGAGTTTATGGGCTCTTCGGAGGACTTGATCAGCCTGCTTCCACACTGTAGGAATTCTATGACTCCATTTCAGGCTGCACCAGTGAATCTCATTGTTGATTGCTACAGCAAGGACACTGTGCACTCAGGGGAACATAGCCCGGCCATGGAGTGGACTCGACTGCAGGTCTGTGCTCTATGTTTGCTGTCATAGCAAAATTGAGGGGTGTGTAGGTTAGGTTGATCTTAGATTAAGATAAACGCTTGGCACAACATCGTGGGCAGAAGGGCCTGTAATGTTCTATGTTCTATGTGGACAGGTTGGGTGAATGGGCCAAAATTTGGCAGATGAAGTTAAATGGGGGTAAATGTGAGATTTTCCAAAACGAAAACAGAAAGTGCTGGAGGAACTCTGACAGCACCTGTGCAGAGAAAGCAGAGTTAATGTTTCAGGTCCAGTGACCCTTCTTCAGAGCTGATTGTAGTGAGGAAAATGTTACTATAAACTGAAGATGGGAATTGGAGGGTGGGGGGGGGGGGGTAGTAAACGATAGGTGAAGATAGAGACAAACAGTTGGATATACTAAAGGAAATGGGTAAAGGTCAGCCTGGGAGAATGAATAGGGACCATTGGTAGCTGACAATGTTTGGTTGTGATGACAAGGCCTGGTGTGTGGGGGTTGGGAGACCTGCTGAGTTTCTCCAACAATTTCTGTATTTGTTTCGGATTTCCAACATCCGCAGTTCTAATGCAATCTCACTCACTGACGTTCTTGACAAAGATTTCCTTTTCAAATCTTTATCCAGTTCACTCTTGAAAGGTATTAACAAACCTGCAGCCTTTTTGGCACGATGCTCTAGGTATTAAGAAGGGCCCTCAGTTTACCCTCTGGTGATGTTGGTGAAATTGTTTCCTCAGCAAAGCTTTTTTTGCTCTCAGTCAGAACACTGAATGAAATGCTACTTAATATTATTATGGGAGGTTCGGTGAGACTGTGGGAAGGGGATGTTGGATGAAATTGGATTAGAATGGCATCTCACAGTGCATTGACAGAGTGACACTGATTGCGACCATGTAGAAATGTATTTGCACAAGTCAGTCCTCTTTCTTTGTGGTAAAAGGCACCATCAGTGCTTAACGTTCGGTGGGCATTTGACACAGCTCTGTGATTTCAGTGAAAGAAAAGGCTTAGAGGAACCCTTCAAATCTGATCCAATGAATAATAATTCCAGCCACCTTAGACATCGAAAGCCTTCATTTCAGACAGTGAATGGTTTACTGTTGAAGGAAGCATTGAACACGGTATTGGGTTAACCACTTACAACAGTACTGATGATGAACCCCACCCTGTCCATTCAATCTACTTCAGAACCAATCTAACAGCAAAAAGTCTGAATAACTTTGTTCAATGCTTCATGATAGGTAACACATCGTCTGGATTTAAAAGATAAAAAAAATTGGCAAAGATGGAAGAGAAAAATGAAAAGTAGAAGGAAAAGATTAGAAAAACATTGACTTCCATCCAAAGAGAAAAACATTAGGATCAGTGGATTAAAGATTAATCAGAGAGGTAGCTCTAATAGGAGGATAGAAAGAATTTCAGAGCTCAACTTTGAGACTTTAGTTTGAAATTGACAGTGGCTCAGTGGTTAGCACTGCTGCCTCACAGCACCAGGGATCCAGGTTCAATTCCCGCCTCAGGCGAACTGTCTGGGTGGAGTTTGAACATTCTCCTCGTGTCTGTGTGGGTTTCCTCCGGGTGCTCTGGTTTCCTCCCGCAGTCTAAAGATGTGTGGGTCAGGTGAATTGGCTACGCTAAATTGCCCGTAGTGTTAGGTGCATTAGTCAGAGGGAAATGGGTCTGGGTGGGTTACTCTTTGGAGGGTTGGTGTGGGCTTGTTGGGCCAAAGAGCCTGTTTCCGCACTGTAGGAAATCTAATCTATTTTAAAGTAGCATAACGGATGAAAAATCAACATAGTTTGACTTGAGTGAAGTGGAGTGAATGAGACATGTTTTCAGGGGTGGAAATGTAGACTTGAGATCGCCCAAAGCACAGTTGGAATATTCAGGATGAGCTACGGTCAGTCAAAGGACTTACCTTGTTATAATTTTTATTTTATGTGCTGTGGAAAAAGATGCTGTATTGAGGTTTTAATCCCTAGAATCATTGAGGAAAGCTTTTAGTCATGAGCAAAAAGGACATTCATTTCCTTACAGTGTGTCTCCCTGGGCTTATTTAAAAGTGTAGATGATTCCAGAAGGTTCCAGTGGTTTTCTACTTCCTGCAGCTCAAAATAAAGTAAACAGCTATTCATATGTTATTGATTCTGATCTGACAACAAATTGAGTACCTGTTCAGCTGCAATTAAACAGATTGTCATGTGTTATTGTTGCTGTTTCACAGACAATGTTTTGCTCAACATTTCAAAATTAATCTACAGTGAGTCCTCAAGGAAAAGAGTTTAATTGGAAATGGGAAGGATATCGAGTATCATTATGGATTACACTGTAAAACTCTCCAAAACAAACAGTCAAAATGCTGGCTGTATTAGTGATCACTACTTGCTCAGTATCAATTCTGACTGTCACTGTCCTCCCAGCTCTGATCAGCAAATTTATGATCTTTTACGTCTGATCACTGAGTCATTGATCACTGAGCCACATGCAACAGAGAATAAAGCCATTCAGCCCATCGTGCTAGCTCAGATTAGTCTTCAGACATGTTGAAATGATAGGCTGAGGCTCACAATCAGCATTATTGCACATGGTTAAGGCAATGCACATGGTTTTGTTTAACATTTCCTTCAATAGATAACCATTCTTGTTTGAAGCAAAGGTTTTTGATCACTGATGGGGCCAAAACTATTTATTCACTTGACATGAATTGGAGAACTCCTCTACCTTTTTCCGATCATGTTCTTGCACTAATTGGGATGTTTTGCTCTGTTAAAGGTGCTATATAAATGCAAGCTCTTGTTATCCTAGTCATCTGATGTTTGGTACCCTTCAAGGTTCTCTCTTAATTATCTCCTCACCAGTCTGAAGAGATTGATCTTCTCCCGTTTCTGCCTTCAAGACCGACCTTTCTTTGTTACTCATTCATGTAAAACCATCCCAATAGCCATTTTGGTGATTATTACTGAATCCTTTTCAAAGATTTCTGCTGTATTGCTGATTTCTTAATGCCCACAGTTCTCTTACGTAGCCACAACTGAACTTCTCTTTTATACACAATACCCAGTTTTGATCTTTCACATCCAAGCAATGTATTGTCTATTAGGAACATGCCAACAAGGCATCAGAATAGGCCATTTGCCCCCTCTTGTCCATTCTGTCATTTAATAAGATCATGGCTAATTTCTGATTGTAACCTCAAGTCCACATTCCTGCCCGTTGTGATATTTATATAAGTGTGGACTTTAACAATCCAATCACATGACATGATGATGACATCTTCAGGCATTTGAGAGGGAAACAGCTCAGTGTAACCTTGCTGCCCTGCAGAGTGAACACCTCCTTTGTGGGCGGCACGGTGGCACAGTGGTTAGCACTGCTGCCTCACAGCGCCAGAGACCCGGGTTCAATTCCCGCCTCAGGCGACTGACTGTGTGGAGTTTGCACGTTCTCCCTGTGTCTGCGTGGGTTTCCTCCGGGTGCAGGTCAGGTGAATTGGCCATGCTAAATTGCCCGTAGTGTTAGGTAAAGGGGTAAATGTAGGGGAATGGGTGGGTTGCACTTCGGCTTGTTGGGCCGAAGGGCCTATTTCCACACTGTAAGTAATCTAATCCTTTGTAAAGGTGTGGTCGCTAGTCCTTCTTCAAACATAGCACAGGAAGAAAACTCGAAATGAGGATTAAAAAAAACAGTTTTGAGATCCACTGAGCAATCCAGTGATTCATCGAACAAAAACGTTATGGTTCTTAGTATGGATTTTGGAGCATTTTGAAAAAACAGCTAAAGAGAAAGAGTTTCACTCCAGTGCTGAAATGCAGTCCACCATGAGGGAACTGAGCTACAGACCAGGCCAAACCCCTTCAAAATATTCAGCAGTTAGTCTTAGACTCTAACTTTACCTTATTTTATCGGTGAATGTAAGGTGTTGCAATTCAGTTGGAGAAACTACCGGATTTAAAGTGAAAAATGCTTTATTCAGCCACTACAGTTAAAATGCAACAAAAGAAAGAACGGATTGGAATAATTTCACTCTATTAGAAAACTTAATAGAATAACGATTGCTAATTAACTGTTTCAAGATAGTAACAACCCATAAACACACCCCTTGGCTAAAGGCAAATTCAGAAACCGACTGTCTAACACACAGCTCCCTTAAACAGGCAAAGAACCCCCAGCTCACAGCTGTAACAGAGAGGGACAAAAAATAGCTCCTACCTCTTCAAGACCCAAACAGCAACTGCTGAAAGCTAACCTAAAGATTCTAGCTCTGTGAGACCTTGACCACACCCAGTCAGGCCACCCCTATTGTTGCAACTTGAAAAAAAACACACAAGGCTTCACAAATTGTTTACCTTCTCATAGACTGCTCACTGCCTCTGCCTTAAAGCCTCTCTTTAAAAAAAAGTGGAAAAAAATGACCTCTTAAAGGGTGACACAGTGGCTCAGTGGTTAGGACTACAGCCTCACAGCGCCTGGGACCCAGATTCAATTCAGCCTCAGGTGACTGACAGTGTGGAGTTTGCACATTCTCCATGTGTCTGCATGGGTTTCCTCCTGGTGCTCCGGTTTCCTGAGTAAATATTAAACTTAAATATGGGCGGCACGGTGGCACAGTGGTTAGCACTGCTGCCTCGCAGCGCCAGAGACCCGGGTTCAATTCCCGCCTCAGGCGACTGACTGTGTGGAGTTTGCACATTCTCCCCGTGTCTGCGTGGGTTTCCTCCGGGTGCTCCGGTTTCCTCCCACAGTCCAAAGATGTGCAGGTCAGGTGAATTGGCCATGCTAAATTACCCGTAGTGTTAGGTAAGGGGTAAATGTAGGGGTATGGGTGGGTTTCGCTTCGGCGGGGCGGTGTGGACTTGTTGGGCTGAAGGGCCTGTTTCCACACTGTAATCTAATCTAATCTAAATGAATCAGAACCCACCAAAATCTCCAACTTCAAAGTGTTTATGCATAGTATTCAAGATGCAGAATATTGCAAATCACTAATTTTCCACTTTGAGTCAAAAAGTCCTTACAGTGTGGAAACAGGCCCTTCAGCCCAACAAGTCCACACTGACCCTCTGAAGAGTGACCCACCCAGACCCATTCCCCTACTCTTTTATCCTATATTTACTATTATCCTATGACTAATGCACCTAACCTACACACTACGGGCAATTTAGCATGGCCAATTCACCTAACCTGCACATGTTTGGATTGTGGGAGGAAACCAGAACAAAACCCACACAGGCACAGGGAGAATGTGCAAACGTTACACAGTCACCCGAGGGTGGAATCGAACCCAGGCCCCTGATACTGTGAGGCAGTAGTGCTAACCACTGAGCCACCATGACCTTTATGGCAATCCCCTCGGAGTCAGCTGTATCAGGATTTCCTCATGGTGCTGGGCTGCATCTATCATTTATGCTGCTGAATTGATCAACCAGTGATGAGAATGTCTGGGCCAGTGAAAGCCTCAGTTGAAGCTCCCTTCATCTCAGGCAGTTTATCCCAGATCTTAACCACACACAACAGAGAACAGAGTTTATCACATCATCGTCGTTTAACCTGAACTGGATGATTTCTGGATCGGGATTCTTCCAGCAACGGGAATTTAGGCAGAATGATCCAGGTCAATCCTGTTTTGTATGTTTTACATCTTAATTTTATACGTAATCTTGCACGGTGGCTCAGTGATTAGCTGCCTCACACTGCCAGGGGCATTTCAACCTTGGTCAACTGTCTGTGTGGAGCTTGCACATTCTCCCCGTCTCTGCATGGGTTTCCTCCATGTGCTCTGGTTTTCTCCCCCCAGTCCAAAGATGTGCAGGTTGGGTGGATTGCCCATGCTATATGGTCCATAGAGTTCAGGGATATGTTGGTTGGGTGGGTAAGCCATGGTAAATGCAGGGATATGGGGTGGGTCAGGGTGGGTTGCCTTTCAGAAGGTTGTGTGGGCTGGGTTGAATGGCCTTCTTCTACACTGTAGGGATTCTAATCCCAACTCCCCCAGTTTTGGGAATTAAATTTGTCTTCAATCAATAGCTTCCTTCTTTCAGATAATTGCCTCATTTATGTGAGGGTTGTGATGGACATTTGCCCAGCTCAGTCTTTTTGGATCCTTACATTACTTCTTCCCCAAAGCCTTTGTCCTTACGATTATTTTATCGATAATTGTTTTCACATTTGCGTTTACTTCCTGCCCCATCTCCCCCAAAGTATCTGACTTCACAGATCAGAAAACTCCACGACTGTCTGAACGTGTTGTTGTCAGACTCAAAAGACCAGTAGACTCCCCTGTAACCCTTGATTCTTGACCAGGATGGCCTTTCTTGAGGCCTGTTGTGTCATGAATTTCAGCTTCAATGTCTGGTTGGTCGAAGTTTATAACTCATGGGCATTTTTTTAATGTAATGGAGTAAGATCAGTTCTCTTTATATGATGTACCTTCTGATGATTACCATCTCTCTTTTTGATCATGCATCCACACTTTCTGACTTTCCTTTAACTTTGGTATGCTCCCTATACAATGGCTTCTATTGTAAATATAGGTTTATTGCTTTCAGTAAGACCTCCCTTTATCTTGAAGTCGGTGACAATCCTGGACTTCTTGCCAGTCTCCCATGGAGAACCTTACTGAACATTTTACTGAAATCCATATAGATCATGTCCACTGCTCTGCCCTATCAAGCCCCTTTATTATTTCTTCAAAATAGTGGTTGCTTTTGCTTTCAAAAACTTCTAGTGGTTAAATAAAATAAATCCCTGACACTCACTTTGAAATGAGCAAATAACAATTTATTTATGGAACATTAACAGTGGACAAATTAACTAAACTACTAACAAACCAAATAAATCCTTTCTAACTACTGACTATTCTTGAATTAAACAAGATTCTAACGGTATGCTGTTCCAATAAATGCAAGTATGACTCATATAAAAAGAAGTATAATTTAGTTTCTTGAAATTATCGCCAGGTTACACATCTTCCGGAAAGTTCTGTACCTTCCCTGTTGATTCTTCTGTGAGGAATGCCTTCTCTACCATTGATACTGTTATTATTTAGATAGTGCTTTCTCTTAAACATAGAGGACGCTGTGAGAGCCAGTGATTCTCTCAAGAGCTGAGGACCATTAGCTCTGGAGGATGGCACTTCACTCTGGGCTTTTTGGCCAACTGCCCCCTTCTTTTATGCCCCTGATGACGTTTTAATATTTCTACAATAGGATTGGTCCTATGTTGTCAAAACCATCTGATTTAAATTTAATAGGGTTTTTTGGTGTCCCAAGCACCTGGTTCTAATTGATTGGCTCAATTCAAAAGCTGTTGTCTTGGTAAACAAGCTGCTAATTGGTCTGCTAACTGTACAAATATTTCAGTTTGGGCTTTCTGTGTACTTGTAAATTTCCAAGCTGCTACTCATATACATTCATTTTAAATCTTGAGCACAGAAAAAACACAATCTTTTAAAGGGACCACGTAATGCATTTCTCCCTAGCACTTTACAAACACCAACTTTTCAACAGCATGTACATACGCGCACACACACACACTCAAACACACATACACACTCTCAGATTGGCTGTTCATTAATAAGTCAGCCATAACATTTTCAAGGGCACTTTAGGAATGCTAGTTACTTCTTTCCATCTTCATAGAATCAACGAATCATAGAGATGTACAGCATGGAAACAGACCCTTCAGTCCAAATCATCCATGCCGAACAGATATCCCAACCCAATCTAGTCCCACCTGCCAGCACCCAGCCCATATCCCTCCAAACCCTTCCTATTCATATACCCCTCCAGATGTCTCTTAAATGTTGTAATTGTACTAGCCTCCACCACTTCCTCTGGCAGCTCATTCCATACCCATATCATCCTCTGTGTGAAAAAGTTGTCCCTTAGGTCTCTTTTATATCTTTCCCCTCTCATCCTAAACCTATGCCCTCTAGTTCTGGACTCCCTGACCCCAGGGAAAAGACTTTGCCTATTTACCCTATCCACACCCCTCATAATTTTGTAAACCTCTATAAGGTCACCCCTCAGCCTCCGATGCTCCAGGGAAAACAGCCCCAGCCTGTTCAGCCTCTCCCTGTAGCTCAAATCCTCCAACCCTGGCCACATCTTTGTAAATCTTTTCTGAACCCTTTCAAAAGGGAAGGGAAGCTCTCTAAGTCACCTGAGTGGCCTTGCAAAAACCTCTCAAACAATGTCATTACTGTTTTGGAGACAGACTAAAAATCTTTAGTTTCCTTACTTGATGACAAGAAACTCACGAGAATTCTCCCAAGAATCCAAAGATCCCAATGGAGATTGATGACATTTACTAACGGGGAACTCAAACAACAGCAGATGTGTTCTGTTGATTATCCTACACAACTTACCTGAAGAGACTGAGTCATGCTGTCAGTCAATGGTCGACCAATGATGGGTAAGTCTAAACAAGCTCAACGATATTTGTCACACACAAATGCAAGATGAGGAAAGTATCCAGGTTCACCAATACTGCACACAAGGTTGGCTAGTATAACACCCTAGTGGTACAGCCACTTCCTTAGAGTCATAGAGACATAGAGATGTACAGCACGGAAACAGACCTTTCAGTCCAACTCATCCATACCGACCAGATATCTTAAACTAATCTAGTCCCATTTGCCATCACTTAGCCTATGTCCCTCTAAACCCTTCCTATTTTATATTCATCCAGATGCCTTTTATAATGCTGTAATTGTACCAACCTCCACCACTTCTTATGGTAGCTCAATGCATACACGCACCACCCTCTGTGTGAAAAAGTTGCCCCTTAGGTTTGTTTTATATCTTTCCCCTCTCACCCTAAACCTATGCCCTCTAGCTCTGGACTCCCCCACCCCAGAGAAAAGACCTTGTCTGTTTATCCTATCCATGCCCCTCATGAGTTTATAAACCTTATAAAATCAGCCTCTGACGCTCCAGGGAAAACAGCCTCAGCCTAATTAGCCTCTCCCTATAGCTCAAATCTTCCAACCCTGGCAACATCCTTGTAAATCTTTTCTGAACACTTTCAAGTTTCACAACATTCTTGCGATAGGAATGAGACCAGAATTGCACATAACACTTCAAAAGTGGCCGAAGCAATGACCTGTACAGCTGCAACATGACCTCCCAACTCCTGTACTCAATACTCTGATCAATAAAGGAAAGCATACCAAATGCCTTCTTCACTATCCTATCTATCTACGACTCTACTTTCAAGGAGCTACGAACCTGCACTCCAAGGGCTGTTTGTTCAGCAACACTCCCCAGGACCTTACGCTTAAGTGTACAAGTCCTGCCCTGATTTGCCTTTCCAAAATGCGGCACCTGACATTTATGTAAGTTAAACTCCATCTGCAACTCTTCAGCCCATTTGGCCCATCTGATCAAGATCTGGTTGTAATCTGAGGTAACCTTCTTTCCTATCCACTACACCTCCAATTTTGGTGTCATCTGCAAACACACTAATTATGCCTCCTACATTCACATCCAAATCATTTATGTAAATGACTAAAAGCAGTGGACCCAGCATCAATCTTTTTGGCGCACCACTGGTCACAGGCCTCCAGTCTGAAAAACAACCCTCCACCACCACCCTCTGTCTTCTACCTTTGAGCCAGTTCTGTATCCAAATATCTAGTTCTCCATGTATTCCATGAGATCTAACCTTGCTCATCAGTCTCCCATGAGGAACCTTGTCAAACACCTTACTGAAGTTCGAACATTGAAACATTTTATCATCATGATTTTTTTTAGTGTACATCAAAGGGCGAGTTATCACAGTTGTGCTCTGGGAAGACATCTGGGAGAAATTGCTTCAAGGCTACAAATGGATCACAAAATGCAGAGTGTGGCCTAAGCCACCCATATGGTGGCCACGGACTTCAAAAATATGGAAGAAATTATTTCCAATTGCCAGATATGCCTAATACATTGACTGAAGCACTACGATTGACCATATTTGCAACCAGGTCATGGGGATGGGCTTATCTTCAATGGCAGGTCATGGTGGACAGTTATAGACTATGCTTCAGATGGATTGAAGCTAAGTGGTTGTGTGGCAAGCAACCATCAAAGCATAGAAGAAAACTTTTAATTCATTGTATTAAGTATTGTGTGATAAGGGGCCACAATTTCCTGATTAATAATTCATACGTTTTGCAAAAAGCATCCTCCGATGTTACCCCGAATATTTTCATTTCAACTGTGAAGTCGAATAACAAAGTCATGACTGTCAAGTCATTCTTGAGAAAGAGTGAAGATTTTGAAACTGCACGCTTGAGTAATTGCTTTAACATGTGCATTAACATCACCCGAATTACTGATGGGGTGAGGGGGCAACCTCAGCTTTATAACAATGCATGTTTGTCTGTCTGTGTGTGTATGCAAGCCTGTGTGTGCATATTTATCTGTGTGTGTGTGTGTGTGTGTATGTGTGTTTGTCTATGTGTGCATGTGCTCGTTTGTCTCTATGTGTGTGTGTATCTGTGTCTGTATGTGGGTGTGTCTGAATGTATGTACGTGTGTGTGTCTCTGTGTGTGCATCTCGTGTAACTTTGTGTGTATTTTTCTGTCTGTATTTGTGTCTGAGTGAATGTGCATGTGTGAGTGTCTGTGTGTATCTGTCCATGTGTCTGCATGTATGTTTGTCTGTGTGTGTGCGCGTGCATGTCATAGAGTCAGAGAGTCACAGAGGTGTAAAGCACGGAAACAGACCCTTCGGTCCAACCCGTCCATGCCGACCAGATATCCCAACCCAATCTAATCCCACCTGCCAGCACCTGGCCCATATCCCTCCAAGCCCTTCCTACTAATGTACCCATCCAGTTGCCTTTTAAATGTTGTAATTGTACCAGCCTCCACCACTTCCTCTGGCAGCTCAGTCCATACACGCACCACCCTCTGCATGAAAGAGTTGCCCCTCTCACCCTCTAGCTCTGGACTACCCCCACCCCTGGGGAAAAGACCTTGTCTATTTACCCTATCTATGCCCCTCATGATTTTATAAACCTCGATAAGGTCACCCCTCAACCTCCGATGCTCCAGGGAAAACAGCCCCATCCTGTTCAGCCTCTCCCTACAGTTAAAATCCTTTAATCTTGGCAACATCGTTGTAAATGTTTTCAGAACCCTTTCATGTTTCACAACGTGCTTCCAATAGGAAAGAGACAGGAATTACACACAATATTCCAAAAGTGGCCTAACCAATGTCCTGTACAGCCGCAACATGACCTCCCAACTCCTATACTCAATGCTCATGATCAATAAAGGAAAGAATACCAAATACCTTCTTCACTATCCTATCTACCTGCGACTCCACTTTCAAGGAGCTATGAACCTGCACTCCGAGGTCTCTTTGTTCAACAACACTCCCAAAGACCTAACCATTATACGTATAAGCCCTGCTAAGATTTGCTTTCCCAAAATGCAGCACCTCACATTTATCTAAATTAAACGCCATCTGCCACTTCTCAGCCCATTTGGCCCATCTGATCAAGATCCCGTTGTAATCTGAGGTAACCTTCTTCGCTGTCCACTACACCTCCAATTTTGATGAGATCAGCAAACTTACTAACTGTACCTCTTATGCTCACCTCCAAGTCATTTATATAAATGATGAAAAGTAGTGGACCCAGCACCGATCCTTGTGACGCATCACTGGTCACAGGCCTCCAGTCTGAAAAACAATCCTCCACCACCACCCTCTGTCTTCTACCTTTGAGCTGTTCTGTATCCAAATGGCTAGTTCTCCCTGTATTCCATGAGATCTAACCTTGCTCACCAGTCTCCCATGGGGAAACCTTGTTGAACACCTTACTGAAGTCCATATAGATCATGTCTACAGTTCTGCCCTCATCAATCCCCTTTGTTACTTCTTCAAAAAACTCAATCAAATTTGTGAGATATGATTTCCCACACACAAAATCATGTTGACTATCCCTAATCAGTCCTTGCCTTTCCAAATACATGTACATCCTGTCCCTCAGGATTGCCTCCAACAACTTGCCACCACCGACGTCAGGCTCACTGGCTTGGCTTTACCACCTTTCTTAAACAGTGGCACCACATTAGCCAACCTCCAGTCTTCCGGCACCTCACCTGTGATTATCGATGATGCAAATATCTCAGCAAGAGGCCCAGCAATCATTTCTCTAGCTTCCCACAGAGTTCTAGGGTACACCTGATCAGGTCCTGGGGATTTATCGACTTTTATGCGTTTCAAGACATCCAGCACTTCCTCCTCTGTAACATGGACATTTTTCAAGATGTCACCATCTATTTCCCTACATTCTTTACCTTTCATGTCCTTTTCCACAGTAAACACTGATGCAAAATACTCGTTTGGAATCTCCCCTATCTCCTGTGGTTCCACACAGAGATCACCTTGCTGATCTTTGAGGGGCCCTATTCTCTCCCTAGTTCCCCTTTTGTCCTTAATGTATTTGTAAAAGCCCTTTGGATTCACCCTAACTCTATTTGGCAACGCTATCTCATGTCTCCTTTTTGCCCTCCTGATTTCCCTCTTATGTTGTACCCCTACTGCCTTTGTACTCTTCTAAGGATTCATTTGATCTCTCTTGTCTACACCTGACATATGCTTCCTTCTTTTTCTTAACTAAACACTCAACATCTCCCGTCATCCAGCATTCCCTATACCTCCCAGTCTTTCCTTTCACCCTAACAGGAATATATTTTCTCTGGATTCTTGTTATCTCATTTCTAAAGGCTTCCCATTTTCTAGCCGTCCCTTTACCTGCAAACATCTGCCCCCAGTCAGCTTTTGAAAGTTCTTGCCTAATACCGTCAAGATTAACCTTCCTCCAATTTAGAACTTCAATTTTTAGATCTGGTCTATTCTTTTCCATCACTATTTTAAATCTAATAGAATTATGGTCGCTGGCCCCAAAGTGCTCCCCTCAGTCACCTGGACAACAGTGAGGTTCTCCAGATGCTGAGATCAGAGTCCAGATTAGAGTGGTGCTGGAAAAGCACAACAGGTCAGGCAGCATCCAAAGAGCAGGAAAATCGACGTTTCGGGCAAATGCCCTTCATCAGGAATGAGGGTTGAATTGAGAAATAAGAAAGGGATGATCACCTTATTGGGATTGTACCCCCTAATAGTCAGAGGGAAATTGAGAAACATTCCTGATGAAGGGCTTTTGCCTGAAACATCAATTTTCCTGCTCCTTGGATGCTGCCTGACCTGTTGTACTTTTCCAGCACCTCAGTCACCTGCCCTGCCTTATTTCCCAAGAATAGATCAGGTTTTGCACCTTCTCTAGTCGGTACATCCACATACTGAATCAGAAAATTTTCTTGTACACACTTAACAAATTCCTCTCCATCTAAACCCTTAACACTATGGCAGTCCCAGTCTATGTTTGGAAAGTTAAAATCCTCTACCCTTACCACCCTATTATTCTTACAGATAGCTGAGATCTCTTTACAAATCTGTTTCTCAGTTTCCCTCTGACTATTAGGGGGTCTATAATACAATCCCAATAAGGTGATCATCCCTTTTTTATTTGTGAGTTCATCCCAAGTAACTTTTCCAGATGTATTTCTGGGAATATTTCCTTGAGTACAGCTGTAATGCTATCCTTTATCAAAACATCACTCCCCCTCTTCTCTTGCCTCCCTTTCTATCCTTCCTGTAGCATTTGTATCCCGGAACATTAAGCTGCTAGTCCTGCCCATCCCTGAGCCATGTTTCTGTAATTGCTATAATATCCCAGTCCCATGTTCCTAACCATGCCCTGAGTTCACCTGCCTTCCCTGTTAAGCCCATTGCATCGAAATAAATGCAGTTTAATTTATCAGTCCTATCTTGTTCCCTGCTTTGTCCCTGCCTGCCCTGACTCTTTGACTTGCTTCTTTTCTCATCTGTATCAGTCTCAGATTGACCTCTTTCCTCATACTCTCCCTGGGTTCCCACCCCATCCCCGCCCACCGACACACACATCTTTATAGATTAAATCCTCCTGAGCAGCTCTAGCAAAGCTACGTCCCAGTATATTAGTCCCCTTCCAATTCAGGTGCAATCCGTCCTTCTTGTACAGGTCACTTCTACCCCAGGAGAGATTCCAATGATTCAAAAATGTGAATCCTTCTCCCACACACCAGCTCCTCAGCCACACATTCATCTGCTCTATCCCCCTATTCCTACTAGCACGCAGCGCTGAGATCAATCCAGATATTATTACTGTGAAGGATCTCCTTTTTGAATTCCTGCCTAACTCTCTATATTCTCCCTTCAGAATCTCAACCTTTTCTCTTCGTATGTCATTAGTTCCAATGTGCACAATGACCTCCTGCTGGGCCCTCTCCCCCTTGAGAACAGTCTGCACCCTCTCTGAGATAAACTTGATCCTGGCAGCAAGGAGGCAACACCCCATTCTGATTTTTCACTGCTGGCCACAGAAATGTCTATCTGTGCCTCAGACTACACAGTCCCCTATCACAATTGATCTCTTGAAACCCGTTGTACACTTCATTGCATTAGAGCCAGTCTCGATACCAGAAACTTGACTGATTTTTGTTACATTCTCCTGAGAATCCATCACCCCCTACATTTTCCAAAACAGCATATTTGTTTGAAATGGGGATAGCCACAGAAGACCCCTGCACTTCCTGTCTACCTCTCTTACCTTTCCTGGAATTAACCCATCTATGTGACTATATCTGCAACATTTCTCCCTTCCTTTAACTGCCATCCATCACATGCCCTTGCTCTTGTAAATTCCTCATTGCCTCGAACTGTGTCTCCAACTGATCCATTCGATCGGATAGGATTCGCAACCAACGGCATTTATTGCAGATATTATCCTCAGTAACACATAAACATTCCCTAAACTCCCACATCCAACAAGAAGAGCATTTCGCTCTACTAAGGGCCATTTTTGCTTCTTTCAATTTGCAGACCCAAAAAATAGCACTGTCTTATTCCTCAACAAAACACTGCTCCAGGCTAAATTAATACTTATGGCTTATATTTTTAAGTTTAATCAAGAGACATATCTCAATAAAATATATAATCAAGAAAGGACCCACTCTACTCATTACTGCAGACTTTCTGTAAGGCCACACTTAAAAATTTCACTTATCTGTTTCTGTGCTGTGACCTCTCCAAACAAGTTCCTCTAAGATTAGTTGTGAATTTCACTGTTTGTTAATTTTCCTAGACGCACTCTGATGTCCAGCGATGATACATGAATTTAACAGCAGAGGCATAACTGCGCTGGTTCACTGCTGTGTCAGTTAGCAGTGTGGGTTTCTTTCTCTCTCTCTCCTGCACTGACCTCACCTTGTGCTGCCTTTGTCTGTTCCTCTCCCTTTTAAAAGTGCTGTTGTTTTGACTGTTTTTTCTTCAGAGTTCCAAAACAATGCAACAGCATATGAAACAGTAATTGCTGCTCCTGGAATTTGAGGAAATCACCTCCAACACCTAAAATACCTCAAAAAAGGAGCAGCTGTTACAGCCAGAACTTTTCCCATCCTCCATCTTGGATTACCCAGAATTCTAATTCCTGCGTGCATGTCTGGGTGTATGTGCATGTGTGAGTATGTGTGTCTCTATGTGTCTTGTGTGTATGTGCTCATGTGGCGTGTGCCTGTGTATATATGGTAAGTCCTCCAATGCTAACCAATGCAGTTAGAAGATGGGAGGGAGTGGGGAATGTGACGAACAAGGTGATTGACATCTAGTAGTTTACAGGATCACACTCTATTGTCCTGTGTCTGCTATGTGGGACACCATTTCCTCTGTCTTTATTGGGTTAGCACCTCAGAGAATGCACACAGACGTTTTTTGCTGTGGGTGTGAGTCTTTCCCTAGCAGAGAGGCTTCTCTGATACAGCAAGTCTTGTATGACCTCCTGTAACATAAGAACCTGGATGTGGATATTAAAGATTCCAACAAAGGAGTTAGTAACAACTAACCGTTATATGCAAATATTAGATTCTTGAAATGCAACAGTGTCTGAGCTAAAATTCAGCAATTCGATTGTAAAGAATGGCCTACTTCCAGTAGGGTGTCTTGCTTCAAGTGATCCGAGTAAAATGGAGCCTGGGATCCTCAGGCCAGATGCTGTGATGTAGTGATGATGCCATGAACACATCTCTTAATGATACACATGATGTACTGACCGTGAGACATAACACAAATACTATTTGCTGACTCTCTTTGGCATCTCCTGATGAACCCATTCCACTCAATGGCAGGAAGTAGGAGGCTAGGCCCTCATTTAGTGCGATTTACTCTGGGAGCTGTTTGCCAGGTGGTGGATGGTTTTTTTTGGGGTGGGGGGTGTGGAGGGTGGTAGGTGTCCAGTTTGTGTTGGGATGGGGAGGTTACTGGCAGCAGGCTTGTGCTTGGGGGAGGGTGGAGTGTCATGACAGAGCCTAGTTGGTGGGGAGAGGGGGAAGGAGGATCCAGAGGCAGGCCTAACTAACCATAGTTAGGGGCAGTGGGAGTGGGCCTGAAGCAGGAGCTGGGAACCTGGCAGCTGGCCTGCGTCGGTGAGGTGGGGTCAGGGGTTGAGTAGCAGTTCTCCACCAGACCTGCTGGGGACAGAGGGGGCAGGACAGTGCTCTAGTAACAGATGGATACCTGAGTGTGGGGCGGGGGGAAAGGGATTTGGAGCATGATAGAGCCTGCCTCTGGATCCTCCTTCCCCCTCTCCCCACCAGCTAGGGGTGTTGGGCAGAGGTGTGTTTGTTTGGTGGAGGGTGGTGTGGAACGTTGGGGGCAGTTTGTATTTTTGTAGGGAGCAGTGGATCAATGGTGCTAGATTTCTCTCTTAGTGTTGGAAAGGACGGGGGGGTCTGCTTGGACTAGAGTGAGAGAGGAAAGCACCTCTGGCAGTTAACAAGGTATGAGTTATTTCACCAACTTGTTCCAGGGTACACTGATATGACGGGCATGTTGTTGAGGAGGATCACCTCCTGCAAGATGCTGAGCTGTTCTTCCCAAAAGCCTCGATGAGATGGGTGGTACTCTTCAGTATTAACCCCTTCAGACCTCCAGAAATCAGACGGGGGACAGAGCATAAGGGACATCTAATACAGGAAAAGTGGCAGATGGCATTTAATTTAGATAAATGTGAGGTGTTGCATTTTGGAAAGGCAGATTGAGGCAGGACTTATAGACTTAATGGTAAAGTTCTGAGGAGTTTTGCTGAACAAAGAGACCTTGGGGTGCAGGTTCATAGTTCCTTAAAGGTGGAGTCACAGGTAGATAGGATAGTGAGGAAGGCATTTGGTATGCTTGCCTGTATTGCTTGGTGCATTTATTATTGGAGCTAGGATGTCATATTGCAGCTGTACAGGACATTGGTGAGGCCACATTTGGAATTCTGATCTCCCTGCCATAGGAAAGATGCTGTGAAACTTGAAAGGTTTCAGAAAAGATTGATGAGGATGTTGCCAGGGTTGGAGGGTTTGAGCTATGAGGACAGTCTGTATAGGCTGGGGGTTGTTTTCCCTGGAGCGTTTGAGGCTGAGGGGTGACCTCATCGAGGTTTATAAAATCATGAGGGGCATGAATAGGGTGACTAGCAAAGGTCTTTTCCCCAGGGTAGGGGAATCCAAAACCAGAGGACATGAGTTTAGGATGAGAGGGGAAAGATATAAAAGAGACTTCTTCATGTAGAGAGTGGTCCATGTATGGAAAGAGCTGCCAGAGGAAGTGGTGGCGGTTGGTACAATTAAGAGGCATTTGGATGGGTATATGAATAGGAAGGATTTAGAGGGATATGGGCCAAGTGCTGGCAAAAGGGACTAGATTAATGCAGGATATCTGGTCGGCATGGATGAGTTGGACCAAAAGGTCTGTTTCCATGCTGTACAACTCTATGACTCCATCTGATTTGATTTATTATTTTCACATATTCCGAGATACATTAAAAAGTGTTGTTTTGTGTGCTGTACTGTCAATCATATTATAAAAAGTGCATCAGTGTAGCAGTGTCGCACTGTTATGAAAGGCATCGTTTTGTTTCTGGGAAAATCTTTGGACCTTCTTAATTCTCTCGACAAAATGAATGCAACTGGCTGGAGGTTCCCCTAATTCCTGGGTCTCTGCCTGCAAAAACCTTCCTTTCCCATATTCACTAGTCTCACCACAATACTGCCTCCTCCAGCCTTCTGTGCCTTCGGAGTTAGATGTTTTAATCTGTCCAGCAGGAAGAAAGCTGATTACAAAATGACCATTCATGGCCGCTGTTGAGCAGTGTTTTTGCTCGTGAGTGGATGAAATGTCTGCGAGTAATTTTAAATAATTGCTTCGCTGAGCAGAGAAAAAAGAATCATTTCTCTATGCTTTCTTGCAGCCGCTAAATTGTTGCTCCTCAACTACCATATCTGCCCATCTGAAGTAAAACAGAAATAACAGTAGTTTTCGAACAAAGACTAGGGTCATGAATGAAGAATCGGATACAATAGCATTAAGAGTCCTCCTTAGTCTGGGTCATGGAGAAAGTGAATAATTGGAGAGAGAATTCTACCCACCTAGGAGACATCCATCTTGCAAAAATGGTAACGATTTAGCTGTCAGTTATTTCTTCACCTGTAAATCAGCCACTATTGTCCAAAGAAGGCCTTTGTGCAATTTTATATCAGGATCGACTGGCTGATCCAGTCAGACAAAGTTTACAGTATGGAGGTTGTGTCAGATTCCCTGAGTCTTGCAGTGTGGAGGGTCTATCACATTCCCTGAGTTTTACAGCAAGGTGGGTGTGTCACATTCTCTGAGATTTACAGTATGGAGGTCTATCACATGCCGTGAGCTTTACAGTATGAAGGGTACATCACATTCCCTGGTGTTTTACAGTATGGAGGGTGTGTCACATTCCCTGAGTTTTACAGTATGAAGGGTGTGTCACATTCCCTGAGCTTTACTGAATGGAGGGTACATCACATTCCCTGAGTTTTACAGTATGGAGGGTATATCACATTCTCTGAGCTTTACTGTATGGAGGGTGTTGCACATTCTCTGAGTTTTACAGTATAGAGAGTACATCACATTCTCTGAGTTTTCCAGTATGGAGGATGTGTCACATTCTCTGAGTTTTACAGTATAGAGGGCATATCACATTCTCTGAGTTTTACAGTATAGAGGGCATATCACATTCTCTGAGTTTTACAGTATGGAGGGTATATCACATTCTCTGAGTTTTCCAGTATGGAGGATGTGTCACATTCTCTCAGTTCTACAGTAGGGAGGGTATATCACATTCTCTCAGCTTTACAGTATGGAGGGTGTATCACATTCCCTGCGTTTTACTGCATGGAGGATATATCACATTCTCTGAGCTTTACATTACGAAGGGTGTATCACATTCTCTGAGTTTTACAGTATGGAGGGTATCTCACATTCTCTGAGTTTTACACAGATGATAAGATGATAGGATGATACGATGTATATGGAGGTTGGTGGGGTGGTAGGTGAGGACCAGTGGGTTCTGTCCTGGTGGCGATTTGAGGGGCGGGGCTCAAGGGCGGAGGAACAGGAAGTGGAGGAGATGCAGTGGAGGGCATCATCGAGCACATCTGGAGGGAAATTGCGGTCTTTGAAGAAAGAGGCCATCTGGGTTGTTCGGTATTGGAACTGGTTCTCCTAGGAGCAGATGCGGCGGAGGTGAAGAAATTGGGAATATGGGCTGACGTCTTTAAAGGCCAGGGTGGGAGGAGGTGTAGTCTAGGTAGCTGTGGGAGTCGGTCAGTTTATAGTAAATGTCCGTGTTGATTTGGTCGCCCGAGATAGAAGGGTACATCACATTCCCTGAGTTTTACTGTATGGTGTATGTATCACATTCTCTGAGTTTTATAGTATGGTGGGCGTATCACATTCCCTGAGCTGTACTGTGTGGAGGGTCTGTCACATTCTCTGAGCTTCACAGTACGGAGGTTATATCACATTCCTGGGCTTTACAGTATGGAATGTGTATCACACTACCTGAGTTTTATTGTATGGAGGTTGTGTCACATTCCCTGAGTTTTACTGTATGGAGGGTGTATCACAAAGTTTTACTGTATGGAGGGTATATCACATTCTCTGAGCTTTACATTATGAAGTTTTACAGTATGGAGGGTGCTACACATTCTCTGAGTTTTACAGTATAGAGGGTATATCACATTCCCTGTGTTTTACAGTATGGAGGGTATCTCACATTCTCTGGGTTTTACAGTATGGAGAGTGTATCACATTCCCTGAGCTTTACTGTATGGAGGGTATATCACATTCTCTGCGTTTCACAGTATGGAGGGTGTATCACATTCTCTGAGTTTCACAGTATGGAGGGTGTTACACATTCTCTGAGTTTTACAGTATAGAGGGTATCTCACATACTCTGAGTTTTACAGTATGGAGGATATATCACATTCCCTGAGTTTTACAGTATAGAGGGTATATCACATTCCCTGTGTTTTACAGTATGGAGGGTATCTCACATTCTCTGAGTTTTACAGTATGGAGGATATATCACATTCCCTGAGTTTTACAGTATAGAGGGTATATCACATTCTCTGCGTTTCACAGTATGGAGAGTGTATCTCATTCCCTGAGCTTTACTGTATGGAGGTTGTATCCCATTCCCTGGGTTTTACTGTATGGAGGGTGTATCACATTCCCTGGGTTTTACAGTATGGAGGGTATCTCACATTCTCTGAGTTTTACAGTATGGAGAGTGTATCTCATTCCCTGAGCTTTACTGTATGGAGGTTGTATCCCATTCCCTGGGTTTTACTGTATGGAGGGTCTATCACATTCCCTGAGTTTTACAGTATGGAGGCTCTTTCACATTTCCTGAGCTGTACAGTGTGGAGGGTCGATCACATTCTCTGAGCTTCACACTATGGAAGTTGTATTACATTCCCTGAGTTTTACAGTATGGAGGATGTGTCACATTCCCGAGTTTTACTGTATGGAGGGTCTATCACATTCCCTGAGTTTTACTGTATGAGGTTTCTATCATATTCCATGAGTTTTTCTGTATGGAGGGTGTGTCACATTCCCTGAGCTTTACTGTATGGAGGGTATATCACATTCTCTGAGTTTCACAGTATGGAGGGTGTATCACATTCTCTGAGTTTCACAGTATGGAGGGTGTTACACATTCTCTGAGTTTTACAGTATGGAGGATATATCACATTCCCTGAGTTTTACAGTATGGAGGATATATCACATTCCCTGAGTTTTACAGTATAGAGAGTGTATACTGGTCAGGCAGCATCCAATGAGCAGAAGAATCGTTGTTTCGGGCATGAGCCCTTCTTCAGGAATGAGGAAAGTGTGCCAAGCAGGTGAAGCTAAAAGGTAGGGGGGAGGGACTTGGGGAAGGGGCGTTGGAAATGCGATAGGTGGAAGGAAGTTAAAGTGAGGGGGATAGGCCGGAGTGGGGTTGGGGGCGGAGAGGTCAGGAAGAAGATTGGAGGTTAGGAAGGTGGTGCTGAGTTCGAAGGTTGGGACTGAGACAAGGTGGGGTGAGGGGAAATGAGGAAACTGGAGAAATTTGAGTTCATCCCTTGTGGTTGGAGGGTTCCTAGGCGGAAGATCAGGCACTCATCTTCCAGCCGTCATGTTGCTATGGTCTGGCGATGGAGTAATCCAAGGACCTGCATGTCCTTGGTGGAGTGGGAGGAGGAGTTGAAGTGTTGAGCCACGGGGTGGTTGGGTTGGTTGGTCCGGGTGTCCCAGAGGTGTTCTCTGAAACGTTCCGCAAGTAGGCGGCCTGTCTCCCCAAGATAGAGGAGGCCACATCGGGTGCAGCGGATGCAATAGATGATGTGTGTGGAGGTGCAGGTGAATTTGTGGCGGACATGGAGGGATCCCTTGGGGCCTTGGAGGGAAGTAAGGGGGGAGGTGTGGGCACAAGTTTTGCATTTCTTGCGGTTGCAGGGGAAGGTGCCGGGAGTGGATGTTGGGTTGGTGGGGGGTGTTGACCTGAGGGAGTGGTGTTTTCGGAACGCTGATAGGGGAGAGGAGGGAAATATATCCCTGGTGGTGGGGTCTGTTTGGAGGTGGCGGAAATGACGATGGATGATACGATGTATATGGAGGTTGGTGGGGTGGTAGGTGAGGACCAGTGGGGTTCTGTCCTGGTGGCGATTTGAGGGGCGGGGCTCAAGGGCGGAGGAACAGGAAGTGGAGGAGATGCAGTGGAGGGCATCATCGAGCACATCTGGAGGGAAATTGCGGTCTTTGAAGAAAGAGGCCGTCTGGGTTGTTCGGTATTGGAACTGGTTCTCCTAGGAGCAGATGCGGCGGAGATGAAGGAATTGGGAATATGGGCTGGCATTTTTACAGGAGCAGGGTGGGAGGAGGTGTAGTCTGGGTAGCTGTGGGAGTCGGTCAGTTTATAGAAAATGTCTGTGTTGATTTGGTCGCCCGAGATAGAAGGGTACATCACATTCTCTGAGTTTTACTGTATGGTGGGCGTATCACATTCCCTGAGCTGTACTGTATGGTGGGTCTATCACATTCTCTGAGCTTTACAGTATGGAGGTTGTATCACATTCCCTGGGCTTTACAGTATGGAATGTGTATCACACTACCTGAGTTTTACTGTATGGAGGGTGTATCACATTCTCTGAGTTTCACGGTATGGAGGGTGTTACACATTCTCTGAGTTTTACAAAATGGAGGGTATCTCACATTCTCTGAGTTTTACAGTATGGAGGGTGTGTCGCACTCCCTGCGTTTTACTGTATGGAGGGTGTTACACATTCACTGAGTTTTACAGTATAGAGGGTACATCACATTCCCTGAGTTTGGAGTATGGAGGGTGTTACATATTCCGTGTTTTACAGTATGGAGGGTGAGTCACATTCCCTGAGTTTTACAGTATGGAGAGTGTATCACATTCACTGAGGTCTTTAGTATGGAAGGTGTATCACATTCCCTGAGCTTTACTGTACGGAGGGTATATCACATTCTCTGAGTTTTACGGTATGGAGTGTGTCTCACACTCCCTGAGTTTTACTATATGGAGGGTGTGTCTCTTTCCCTGGGTTTTGCAGTACGGAGTGTGTATCACAATCCCTGAAGTTTACAGTATGGAGTGTATATCATATTTCCTGTATGTTGCAGAATGGAGGGTGTACCACATTCCCTGAGTTTTACAGTATGGAGGGTGTATCACATTCTCTGACCTTTACAGTATGGGGATATATCACATTCTCTGAGCTTTACATTGTGAAGGGTATATCACATTCCCTGAGTTTTACAGTATGGAGGGTGTATCACATTCTCTGAGATTTACAGTATGGAGCGTGTATCACATTCCCTGAGCTTTACAGTACGGAAGGTATTACACATTCCCTGAATTTTACTGTATAGAGGGTGTATCACAGTCCCTGAGCTTTTCAGTATGGAGGGTGTGTCACAATCGCTGCATTTTACAGTATGGTGGGTGTGTCACATTCCCTGGAATTTTACTGCATGAAGGTTGTGTCACATTCCGTGAGTTTTACATTGTGGAGGATATATCACATTCCCTGAACTTTACAGTATGGAATGTATATCACACTACCTGAATTTTACTGTGTGGAGGTTGTTTCACATTCCCTGAGTTTTACTGTATGGAGGGTGTATCACGTTCCCTGAGTTTTACAGTATGGAGCATATATCACATTCTCTGAGCTTTACAGTATGGAGCGTGTGTCACATTCCCTGAGTTGTAGAGCATGGAGGGTATACCACATTTCTTGAGCTTGAGGTGTTTTACAAAATGAAGGTTGTGTCAGATTCCCTGAGATTTACAGTATGGAGCGTGTATCACAGTCCCTGAGCTTTACAGTAAGGAGGGTATATCACATTCTCTGAGTTTTACAGTATGGAGAGTGTATCACATTCCCTGGAATTTTACTGCATGAAGGTTGTGTCACATTCCGTGAGTTTTACAGTATGGAGGATATATCACATTCCCTGGAGTTTTACAGTATGGAATGGATATCACACTACCTGAATTTTACTGTATGGAGGTTGTTTCGCATTCCCTGAGTTTTACTGTACGGAGGGTGTATCACATTCCCTGAGTTTTACATGACGGAAGGTATTACACATTCCCTGAATTTTACAGTATTGAGGGTATATCACAGTCCCTGAGCTTCACTGTATGGAGGGTGTGTCACATTCTCTGAGTTTTACAGTATGGAGGGTGTGTCACAATCGCTGCATTTTACAGTATGGAGGGTCTATCACAAGCCGTGAGCTTTACAATATGGAGGGTGTATCACGTTCCCTGAGTTTTACAGTATGGAGCATGTATCACATTCTCTGAGTTTTACAGTATGAAGGGTATATCACATTCCCTGAGTTTTACAGTATGGAAGGTGTGTCACATTTCCTGAGTTGTACAGTATGGAGGGTGTATCACATTCTCTGACCTTTACAGTATGAAGGGTATATCACATTCCCTGAGCTTTACATTATGAATGGTATATCACATTTCCTGTGTTTTACATTATGGAGGGTGTATCACATTTCCTGGTGTTTTACAGTATGAAGGTTGTATCACATTCCCTGAGTTTTAGAGTTTGTAGGGTGTATCACATTCTCTGAGATTTCCAATATGGAGCGTATATCTCATTCTCTGAGCTTTACAGTATGGAGGGTGTATCACATTCTCTGGTGTTTTACAGTATGAAGGTTGTGTCACATTCCCTGAGCTTTACAGTATGGATTGAATATCACACTACCTGAATTTTACTGTATGGAGGTTGTTTCACATTCCCTGAGTTTTACTGTATGGAAGGTATTACACATTCCCTGAATTTTACAGTATGGAGGGTGTATCACAGTCCCTGAGCTTCACACTATGGAGGGTGTATCACATTCTCTGAGTTTTACAGTATGGAGCATGTATCACATTCTCTGAGTTTTACAGTATGAAGGGTATATCACATTCCCTGAGCTTTACATTATGAATGGTATATCACATTCCCTGTGTTTTACATTATGGAGGGTGTGTCACATTTCCTACGTTTTACAGTATGGAGGGTGTATCACATTCCCTGGTGTTTTACAGCATGGAGTGTGTTACACATTCCTGTGCTTTAAAGTATGGACGGTTTATGACATTCCCTGAGCATTACAGTATGGAGGGTGTGTCACGTTCTCTGAGTTGTACAGTATGGCGATTGTGTCACATTCCCGGAGTTTTACAGTGTGGAGGGTGTATCACATTTCCTGCGTTTTACAGTATGGAGGGTATATCACATTCCCGGAGTTTTACAGTATGGAGGATGTATCACATTTCCTGAGTTTTACAGTCTGGAGGGTGTGTCACTTTCACTGAGTTTTCCAATATGGAGGTTTTGTCACATTCCCTGTGTTTTCCAGTATGGAGGGTGTATCACATTCCTTGAGTTTTACTGTATGGTGGGTGTGTCGCATTCCCTGAGTTGAACAGTATGGAGTGTGTGTCGCATCCCCTGGATTTTACAGAATGAATGGTCTATCACTTTCCCTGAGTTTTACAGTATGTACGGTATACCACATTCTCTGAGTTTTACAGTACGGAGGGTGTATCACATTCCCTGAGCTGTACAGTATGGAGGGTATATCACATTCTCTCAGCTTTACAGTATGGAGATTGTATCACATTTCCTGAGTTTTACAGTATGGAGTTTGTGTCACATTCCCTGAGTTTTACTGTACGGAGAGTGTATCATATTCCCTGAGCTGTACAGTATGGAGGGTATCTCACATTCTCTGAGTTTTACAGTACAGAGGGTGTGTCACAATCCCTGAGTTTTGTAGTATGAAGGGTTTATCACATTTTGTACGTTTTGCAGTATGGAGAGTGTATCGCATTCCCTGAAGTTTACAGTATAGAGGGTACATTACATTCCCTGTGTTTTACAGTTTGGAGGGTATATCATATTCTCTGAGTTTTACAACATGGAGGGCATATCACATTCCCTGAGTTTTACAGTATGGGGGGTGTATCACATTCCCTGATCTTTAGTGTTTGGAGGGTATATTACATTCCCTGTGTTTTACTGTATGGAGGGTGTTTCACATTCTCTGAGTTTTACAGTATGGATGGTGTTACGCATTCTCTGAGTTTTACAGTATCGAAGGTATATCACATTCCCTGGGGTTTTACAGTATGGAGGGTTTGTCACATTGTCTAAGTTTTACAGTATTTTGGGTGTATCATATTCCCGGAGCTTTACTGTATGGAGGTTGTATCACACTCCCTGAGTTTTACTGAATGGATGGTGTGTCACGTTCCCTGAGTTTTACAGTATGGAGGTTGTATCACACTCCCTGAGTTTTACTGAATGGATGGTGTGTCACGTTCCCTGAGTTTTACAGTGTGGAAGGTGTATCACATTCCCTGAGTTTTACACTATGGAGTGTGTCTCAAGCTCCCTGAGTTTTACTATATGGAGGGTGTGTCTCTTTCCCTGGGTTTTACAGTACGGAGTGTGTATCGCAATCCCTGAAGTTTACAATATGTAGGGTATATCACATTTCCTGAGTTTTACCGTATGGATGGTCTATCACAAACCGCGAGCTTTACAATATTGTGGGTGTATCACGTTCCCTGAGTTTTACAGTATGGAGGGTGTATCACATTCTCTGACCTTTACAGTATGAAGGGTTTCTCACATTCCCTGAGCTTTACTGCATGGAGGGTATATCGCATTCCCTGAGTTTTACAGCATGGAGGGTGTGTCACATTCTCTGCGTTTTACAGTATGGAGCGTATATCACATTCTCTGAGCTTTACAGAATGGAGGGTGTGTCACATTCCCTGGTGTTTTACAGTATGAAGGTTGTGTCACATTCCCTGAGTTTTACAGTATGGAGGGTGTATCACATTCTCTGAGATTTCCAGTATGGAGCGTGTATCACATTCCCTGAGCTTTACAGTACGGAAGGTATTACACATTCCCTGAAATTTACTGTATAGAGGGTGTATCACAGTCCCTGAGCTTTACAGTCTGGAGGGTATATCACATTCTCTGAGTTTTACAGTATGGAGCATGTATCACATTCCCTGGAATTTTACTGCATGAAGGTTCTGTCACATTCCCTGGTGTTTTACAGTATGGAGGATATATCACATTATCTGAGCTTTACAGTATGGAGGTGTTTCACATTCCCTGAGATTTACCGTGTGGAGCGTGTATCACATTCCCTGAGCTTTATAGTACAGAAGGTATTACACATTCCCTGGAGTTTTACAGTATGGAGGGTCTATCACATTCTCTGAGCTTTACAGTTTGGAGGCAGTATCACATTCCTTGAGGTTTACAGTAATGAGGGTGTGTCACGTTCCCTGATTTTTACAGTATGGAGGGTGTTTCACATTCCCTGGAATTTTACAGTATGGAGGGTGTTACACATTCCCTGAGCTTGACAGTATGGCGGGTATATCTCCGCGTTTTACTGTATGGAGGTTGTATCACATTCCCTGGAGTTTTACAGTTTCATGGGTGTGTCACGTTCCCTGAGTTTTATAGTATGAAGGTTGTGTCACATTCCCTGAGTTTAAGAGTATGGAGGGTATATCACATTCCCTGGAGTTTTACAGTATGGAGGGTCTATCACATTATCTGAGCTTTACAGTATGGAGGTTGCATCACATTCCCTGAGCTTTGCAGTATGGAATATATATCACTCTACCTGTATGGAGGGTGTATCAAATTCTCTGAGATTTACAGTATGGAGTGTGTATCACATTCCCTGAGCTTTATGGTGCGGAAGGTATATCACATTCCTGAGTTTTACTGTATTGAGGGTGCAAGACAGTTCCTGAGCTTTAGAGTATGGATGGTATATCACATTCCCTGAGTTTTACAGTATGGAGGGTGTATCACATTCCCTGAGCTTTACTGTATGGAGGGTGTGTCACATTCCCTGAGCTTTATGGTGCGGAAGGTATATCACATTCCTGAGTTTTACTGTATTGAGGGTGCAAGACAGTTCCTGAGCTTTAGAGTATGGATGGTATATCACATTCCCTGAGTTTTACAGCATGGAGGGTATATCAAATTCCCTGAGCTTTACAGTATGGAGGGTGTATCACATTCCCTTGTGTTTTACAGTATGAAGGTTGTGTCACATTCCCTGAGTTTAAGAGTATGGAGGGTGTATCACATTCTCTGAGATTTCCAGTATGGAGCGTGTATCACATTCCCTGAGCTTTACAGTATGGAAGGTATTACACATTCCCTGAATTTTACTGTATGGAGGGTGTATCACAGTCCCTGAGCTTTACAGTATGGAGGGTATATCACATTCTCTGAGTTTTACAGTATGGAGGTGTGTCACACTCTCTGAGTTTTTCAGCATGGAGGGTTTATCACACATTCCCTGACTTTTACAGTATTGAGGGTGCGTCACATTCCCTGAGTTTTACTTTATGGCGAGTGTATCACATTCCCTGACGTGTCCAGTATGGAGGGTCTATCACATTCTCTGAGTATGGACGTTATATCACATTCCCTGAGTCTTACAGTATGGAGGATTTATCACATTCCCTGAGCTTTACTTTTTGGACGGTATGTCACATTCCCAGAGTTATACAGTAGGGAGGATTTATCACATTCCCTGAGTTTTGCAGAATGGATGTGCTATCACATTCCCTGAGTTTTACTGTATGGAGGGTATATCACATTCCCTGAGTTTTACTGTATGGAGGGTATATCACATTCCCTGAGTTGTACAGTATGGAGGGTATATCACATTCCCTGAGCTGTACAGTATGGCGGGTCTATCACATTCTCTCAGCTTTACAGTATGGAGATTGTATCACATTTCCTGTGTTTTACAGTAAGGACGGTGTATTTTGGGTGTATCACATTCCCTGAGCTTTTCAGTATGGAATGTGTATCACATTCCCTGAGCTTTACTGTATGGAGGGTGTGTCACATTCCAGGGTTTTACTGTATGGAGGATATATCTCATTCCCTGAGTTTTACAGTATGGAGGATGCATCAGATTCCCTGAGTTTCACAGTATGGAAGGTGTATCACATTCCCTGGGGTTTTACGGTATGGAGTGTGTGTCACATTCCCTGAGCTTTATAAGATGACGGGAGTATCACATTCCCTGAGATTTACAGTATGGAGAGTTTATCACATTCCCTGAGATTTACTATTTGGTCGGTGTATCACATTCTCTGCGTTTTAGTTCGGAGATGCCGGTGCTGGACTGGGGTGTACAAAGTTAAAAATCACACAACACCAGGTTATAGTCCAACAGGTTTAATTGGAAGCACACTCGCATTCGGAGCGACGCTCCTTCATCAGGTGATTGTGGAGGGCTCGATCGTAACACAGAATTTATAGCAAAAATTTGCAGAATGATGTAACTGAAATTATACATTGAAGAATTGATTGTCTGTTAAGCCTTTCATCTGTTAGAATACAGTGATAGTTTCACTTCTTTCATGTGTAAATCACAAAACCCTTTTTTTAAAGTTGCATTCTCGGGTTAGCTGTTAACAATGGTGATAGCTAGACAATGTGTTGGAGGTGTTAGCCCCCTGTGTTCTCTGTCTATGACCTGATGTTTAGATTGATTCTAATCTAAAAAGTGAGATAACAGAGTTTTACATAAATTCATGCAGTTTTTGAGCTCAGAGTTCTACATGAATCTCTGTGGTTTTTGAGCAAAGTGCAATGTAACTTTGTACCAAAAAAATTCACCACACACAATATATATGTGTGCATGTGGGTCTTTGTCTGTCTGTGTGTGTGTCTGTCTGGGGTGGGGGTTGTGAGTGTGAGAAAGTGTGTGTGTGTGTGTGTAGTGAGTGCAGAGTGTCTTAAGTCTGTGAGGGGGTGCATGTGTGGGAGTCTGTGTGTCTATAAGGGTGTGTGTGGGTGTCTGTGTGCGCGTCTGTGTGTATCTGTGTCCGTGTGTATTTGAGAGTGTGTGTGTGTGTGTGTGTAGGAATATCTGTGCGTGTGCGTGTAGTGCAATGGTGATCACCTGTAATGTGACATGAACCCAAGGTCCCGGTTGAGGCCCTCCGTATGGGTACCGAACTTAGCTATCAGCCTCTGCTCGGCCACTTTCCTCTGCTGCCTGTCCCGAAGTCCACCTTGGAGGATGGTCACCCGAAGGTCTGAGGCTGAATGTCCTGGACCATTGAAGTGTTCCCCAACTGGGAGGGAACCCTCCTGTCTGTTGATTGTTGTGCGGTGCCCATTCATCCGTTGTCGTAGCCTTTGCTCGGTTTCCCCAATGTACCATGCCTCTGGGCATCCCTGCCTACAACGTATAAGATAGACAATGTTGGCTGAACCACATGAGTACCTGCCATGTACAAGGTGGGAGGTGTCCCCACGCATAATAGTGGTATCTATGTCCACAATCTGACACGTTTTGCAGCGTCCACTGTGACAGGGTTGTATGGAGTTGTCCTGAGAGCCGGGCAGTTTGCTACGAACAATGATCTGTTTGAGGTTTGGCGGTTGTTTAAAGGCAAGTAGTGGAGGTGTGGGGAAGGTCTTGGTGAGGTGCTCATCTCCATTGATAATGTGTTGCAGGTCACGAAGAACATGGCGTAATTTTTCTGCTCCTGGGAAGTACTGAACAACGAAGGGTACCCTGTCAGTTGCAGCACGTGTCTGTCTCCTGAGGAGGTCATTACGGTTCCTTGCTGTGGCACGTTGGAACTGGCGGTCGATGAGTTGAGCATCGTACCCCGTTCTTGTGAGGGCATCCTTGAGTACTTCCAGGTGTCCATCACGTTCCTCCTCATCTGAGCAGATCCGGTGTATGCGTAGGGCTTGTCCATAGGGAATGGCTGTTTTAATATGTTTTGGGTGGAAGCTGGAGAAGTGTAGCATTGTGAGGTTGTCTGTGGGTTTGCGGTAGAGTGTGTTGCTGAGGTGTCCGTCCTTGATGGAGACGCACGTGTCCAAGAATGAGACAGACAGTCGAGAGTAGTTCATGGTGAGTTTGATGGTGGGATGAAACTTGTTGATGTCACTGTGTAGTTTTATCAGTGACTCCTCACCATGGGTCCAGAGGAAGAAAATGTCATCAATGTACCTGGTGTACAATGTCGGTTGGAGATCCTGCATAGAGAAGAAATCTTGTTCGAACCTGTGCATAAAAATGTTGGCATATTGGGGTGCAAATTTGGTCCCCATGGCTGTTCCGTGTGTCTGGATGAAGAATTGGTTGTCAAAGGTGAAGACGTTATGATCGAGGATAAAGCGGATGAGTTGTAGGATGGTGTTTGGAGATTGGCTGTTGTTGGTGTTGCGTACTGAGGCTGTTGCCGCGATGCCATCATTGTGGGGGATGCTGGTGTAGAGTGGGGAAACGTCCATTGTGATGAGGAATGTTCCTGGTTTGACTGGTCCATGGGTGCTGAGTTTCTGTAGTGAAATCCGTAGTGTCGCGACAGAAGCTGGGGATCCCCTGTACAATGGGTTTCAAGATGCCTTCCACATAGCCAGAGAGATTCTTACATAGGGTCCCATTTCCCGACACGATGGGATGTCCTGGTGTGTTGGCTTTGTGTACCTTTGGAAGGCAGTAGAAGTCGCCTACATGAGAAGATCCATGGATTACGGATCACGAACCCACTTAGGTCGACCTACAACACAGACTACGCAGAGACTTTGCCAACACACCGCTCGTAAACTCCTCAATCATCTCATGCACCAACTCTACAGCAGGCGCCACAACCTTGAAATTCAGATGGAGTCCACACTCACAGCCTGCACACAGGATACATCAGTACAATTATGTGACATCGCCAAACAGACAAGGTGACAAAACTACACCATGTACATGCACGCCAAGAACAAAAAACTGGAGAAACTTGGCATTCTCACCAGTAATAGCAAAGCCCGCCCTGGAACCACAGTAGACAACATTATCACTGCGGGGAAGTCTATTGTCAACTTATCGGACCACACCCTTCGACCGGAAGAGATTGAAGTCCTGAGTAGGGGTCTCAACTTCTGCCCCACCACCAAATGGACCCGTTGGTTCTGGCAGCAGACACAGAGGAGTTCATCAGACGAATGAGACTCTGGGAATTCTTTCAAGGTGCCGGCAGTGATCCCACTGAGCCCACTGACGAACTGGAACAGTCATCACAGGGATCTGTAGAGGAGCAACCAAAGAAAGTGTCAACATGGACCCCACCAGAGGGCAGCTGCCCTGGGCTTGACATGTATGCTCAAACCGTCAGGAAATAGATAAATGCCAGATTCACCAGCCGTACCCACAAGGTAGAGCAAAACATCACCCGTTCGCAACACAATGCCATCCAGGCTCTCAAAACCAATCACAACATTGTCATCAAACCAGCAGATAAAGGAGGAGCCGTTGTCATTCAGAATAGAACAGATTACTGCAAGGAAGTGTACTGACAATTGAACAACCAGGAACACTACAGGCAACTACCAGCTGATCCGACCAAAGAACATACCCGAGAATTAAACACACTGATCAGAACTTTGGATCCAGTCCTTCAGAGCTCCCTACGCGCCCTCATCCCACGTACTTCTCGTGTAGGTGACCTCTACTGCCTTCCAAAGGTACACAAAGCCAACACACCAGGACATCCCATCGTGTCGGGCAATGGGAGCCTATGTGAGAATCTCTCCGGCTATGTGGAAGGCATCTTGAAACCTATTGTACAGGGGATCCCCAGCTTCTGTCGCGACACTACGGATTTCTTACAGAAACTCAGCACCCACGGACCAGTCGAATCGGGAACATTCCTCTTCACAATGGAATACTCAATACTCAACACCAACAACTGCCAGTCTCCAAACACCATCCTACAACTCATCCGCTTTATCCTCGATCACAATGTCTTCACCTTTGACAACCAGTTCTTCATCCAGACACATGGAACAGCCATGGGGACCAAATTTGCACCGCAATATGGCAACATTTTTATGCACAGGTTCGAACAAGATTTCTTCTCTATGCAGGATCTCCAACCGACATTGTACACCATTGATGACATTTTCTTCCTCTGGACCCATGGCGAGGAGTCACTGATAAAACTACACAGTGACATCAACAATTTTCATCCCACCATCAAACTCACCATGAACTACTCTCGACTGTCTGTCTCATTCTTGGACACGTGCGTCTCCATCAAGGACGGACACCTCAGCAACACACTCTACTGCAAACCCACAGACAACCTCACAATGCTACACTTCTCCAGCTTCCACCCAAAACATATTAAAACAGCCATTCCCTATGGACAAGCCCTACGCATACACCGGATCTGCTCAGATGAGGAGGAACGTAACGGACACCTGGAAGTACTCAAGGATGCCCTCACAAGAACGGGGTACAATGTTCAACTCATTGACCGCCAGTTCCGACGTGCCACAGCAAGGAACCGTAATGACCTCCTCAGGAGACAGACACGGGCTGCAACTGACAGGGTACTCTTCGTTGTTCAGTACTTCCCAGGGGCTGAAACATTACACCATGTTCTTCGTGACCTGCGACACATTATCAATGAGGATGAGCACCTCACCAAGACCTTCCCCACACCTCCACTACTTGCCTTTAAACAACCGCTAAACCTCAAACAGATCATTGTTCGTAGCAAACTGCCCAGCTCTCAGGACAACTCCATACAACCCTGTCACAGTGGACGCTGCAAAACGTGTCAGATTGTGGACATAGATACCACTATTATGCGTGGGGACACTTCCCACCGTGTACATGGCAGGTACTCATGTGACTCAGCCAACATTGTCTATCTTATACGTTGTAGGCAGGGATGCCCGGAGGCATGGTACATTGGGGAAACCGAGCAAAGGCTACGACAACGGATGAATGGGCACCGCACAACAATCAACAGACAGGAGGGTTCCCTCCCAGTTGGGGAACACTTCAGTGGTCCCAGGACATTCAGCCTCGGACCTTCGGGTGACCATCCTCCAAGGTGGACTTCGGGACAGGCAGCAGAGGAAAGTGGCCGAGCAGAGGCTGATAGCTAAGTTCGATACCCATAGGGAGGGCCTCAACCGGGACCTTGGGTTCATGTCACATTACAGGTGATCACCATTGCACTACACACACACACACAGATATTCCTACACACACACACACACTCTCACATACACACGGACACAGATACACACAGACGCGCACACAGACACCCACACACACCCTTATAGACACACAGACTCCCACACATGCACACCCTCACAGACTTAAGACACTCTGCACTCACTACACACACACACACACACTTTCTCACACTCACAACCCCCACCCCAGACAGACACACACACAGACAGACAAAGACCCACATACACACATATATATTGTGTGGGGTGAATTTGTTTGGTACAGAGTTACATTGCACTTTGCTCAAAAACCACATAGATTCATGTCGAACTCTGAGCTCAAAAACTGCATGAATTTATGTAAAACTCTGTTATTTCACTTTTTAGATTAGAATCAATCTAAACATCAGGTCATAGAGAGAGAACACAGGGGGCTAACACCTTCAACACATTGTCTAGCTATCACCATTGTTAACAGCTAACCCGAGAATGCAACTTTAAAAAAAGGGTTTTGTGATTTACACATGAAAGAAGTGAAACTATCACTGTATTCTAACAGATGAAAGGCTTAACAGACAATCAATTCTTCAATGTATAATTTCAGTTACATCATTCTGCAAATTTTTGCTATAAATTCTGTGTTACGATCGAGCCCTCCACAATCACCTGATGAAGGAGCGTCGCTCCGAAAGCGAGTGTGCTTCCAATTAAACCTGTTGGACTATAATCTGGTGTTGTGTGATTTTTAACTCTGCGTTTTAGAATATAGAGGGTATATCATTTTCCCTGAGTTTTACAGTATGGAGGGTGTGTCACATTTCCTGAATTGTACAGTTGGAAGAGTGTGTCACATTCCCTGATTATTACAGTAAGGAGGGTATATCACATTCTCCGAGTTTTAGTGTATGGAGGGTATATCACATTCCCTGAGCTTTACTGTATAGAGGGTATATCACATTCTCCGAGTTTTACTGTATGGAGGGCATATCACATTCCCTGAGTTTTAAAGTGTGGATTGTGTGTCATATTCCATGAGCTTTACAGTATGGAGGATATATCACATTCTCTGAGTTTTACTGTATGGAGGGTGTGTCATATTCCCTGAATTGTACAGTTGAGAGAATGTGTCACATTCCCCGAGTTTTACAGTATCGAAGTTGTGTCACCTTCCCTGAGCTTTATTGTATGGAGGGTATATCACATTCTCTGAGTTTTACTGTTTGGAGGGTGTGTCACATTCCCTGAGCTTTACAGCCTGGAGATTGTGTCACATTCTCTGAGTTTTACAGTATTTTGGGTGTATCACATTCCCTGAGATTTTTCAGTATGGAGGGTGTGTCACATTCCCTGAGTTTTACCGTATGGAGGGTATAACACATTCCCTGAAATTTACAGTTTGTAGGGAGTAACACATTTCCTGAGCTTTACAGTATGGAGGTTGTATCACAATCTCTGAGCTTTACATTATGAAGGGTGTATCACATTCCCTGAGTCTTACACTATGGAGGGTATCTCACATTCTCTGAGTTTTACAGTATGGAGGGTCTATCACATTCTCTGAATTTTACAGTATGGAGGGTGTTACACATTCTTTGAGTTTTACTGTTTAAAGGGTATATCACATTCCCTGGGTTTTACAGAATGGAGTGTGTGTCACATCCTCTGAAATTTTGCATTATAGAGAGTGAATCACATTCCCTGAGCTTTACAGTATGGAGGGTATATCACATTCCCTGAATTTTACAGTATGGAGGGTGCGTCATATTCCCTGGAGTTTTATGTTATGGAGGGTGTGTCACATTTCCTGGACTTTATAGTATGGCGGGTGTATCACATTCCCTGAGTTTTACTGTATGGAGAGTTTATCAAATTCCCTGAGCTTTACTATTGGGTGTGTGCATCATATTCTCTGCGTTTTGCAGTATGGAGGGTATATCACATTCCCTGAGTTTTACAGAATGGATGGTCTATCACTTTCCCTGATTTTTACAGTATGTAGGGTATATCACATTCTCTGAGTTTTACTGTATGGTGGATATATCACATTCCCTCAGTTTTAAAGTGCGGATTGTGTGTCACATTCCATGAGCTTTACATTATGAAGAGTGTATCACATTCCCTGAGTTTTACACTATGGAGAGTATCTCACATTCTCTGAGTTTTACAGAGTGGAGGGTATATCACATTCTCTGAATTTTACAGTATGGAGGGTGTTACACATTCTTTGAGTTTTACAGTATGGAGAGTGTATCGCATTCCCTGAAGTTTATAGTATGGAGGGTAATTCTCATTCCCTGAGTTTTACAGTATGGAGGGTGTATCACATTCCCCGGTGTTTTACAGTATGGAGTGTGTGTCACATTCCCTGAGCTTTATAGTTTGGCGGGTGTATCACATTCCCTGAGTTTTACTTTACGGTGAGTTTAACTCATTCCCTGAGCTTTACTATATGGTGGGTGTATCACATTCTCTGAGTTTTACAGGAGGGAGGGTATATCATTTTCCCTGAGTCTTACAGTGTGGAGGGTGTGTCACATTCCCTGTGTTTTACAGTATGGAGTGTATATCACATTGCCTGCGTTTTACAATACGGAGGGTATTACGCATTCCCTGTGTTTTACAGAATGGAGGGTACATCACATTCCCTGAGTTTTACAGTATGCAGGGTATATCACATTCCCTGAGTTTCACAGTGTGGAGCGTGTTACACATTCCTTGAGCTTTACAGTATGGAGAGTGTGTCACATTCTGTGAGTTTTACAGTATTTTGGGTGTATCATGTTCCCTGAGCTTTAGTGTATGGTGGGTGTATCACATTCCCTGAGTTTTTCAGTTTGGAGATTGAATCACATTCCCTGAGTTTTACAGTATGGAGGGTATATCACGTTCCCTGACTTTACAGTATGGACGGTATATCACGTTCCTGCAGCTTTACTGTATAGTGGGTATATCACATGCTCTGAGTTTTACATTATGGAGGGTATATCACATTCCCTGATTTTAAAAGTATGGAGGAGTGTCACATTCCCTAGGTTTTACAGTATGGAAGGTGTGTCACATTCCCTGAGTTTTACAGTATGGAGATTGTGTCACATTCCCTGAGTTTTGCAGTATGGAGGGTATTACACATTCCCTGGAGTTTTACAGTATGGAAGGTGTGTCACATTCCCTGAGTTTTACAGTATGTAGCATGTGTCACATTCCTTGAGTTTTACAGTATGCAGGGTGTATCACATTCCCTGAGCTTTACTGTATGGAGGGTACATCACATTCCCTGAGTTTTACAGTTTAGAGGGTGTGTCACATTCCCTGAGCTTTACAGTACGGAGGGCATTACGCATTCCCTGTGTTTTACAGTATGGAGGGTGTGTCACTTTCCTTGAGTTTTACAGTATGGAGGTTGTGGAGAAAGTGAGGACTGCAGATGCTGGAGATCAGAGTTGAATATGTGTTGCTCGAAAAGCACAGCAGGTCAGGCAGCATCCAAGGAACAGGAGAATCGACATTTCGGGCATGAGCCCTTCTTTCAGCAACAAATTTTCTAGCAACACATTTTCAGTATGGAGGTTGTGTCGCATTCCCTGAGTTTTACAGTATGGAGGGAACCTCATATTCTCTGAGTTTTACAGTATGGAGGGTATATCACATTCCCTGAGTTTCACAGTGTGGAGTGTGTTCCACATTCCTTGTGTTTTACAGCATGGAGGGTATATCACATTCTCTGAGTTTAACAGTATGGAGGTTGTGTCACGTTCCTTGAGTTTTATAGTATGTAGGGTATATCACATTCTCTGAGTTTTACAGTATGGAGGGCGTATCACATTCCCTGAGCTGTACAGTATGGAGGGTCTATCACATTCTCTGAGCTGAACAGTATGGAGATTGTGTGACATTCCCTGAGTTTTACAGTACAGAGGGTCTATCACGTTCAATGAGCTTTGCAGTATGGTGGTTGTATCGCAATCCCTGAGTTTTACAGTATGGAGTGTGTTACACATTCCCTGAGTTTTACCGCATGGAGGGTGTATCACATTCGCTGAGTTTTACAGTATGGAGGGTGTATCACATTCCCTGAGTTTTACAGTATGGAGATTGTGTCACATTTCCTGAGTTTTCCAGTATGGAGGGTATATCACATTCCCTGGAGTTTTACGGTATAGGGAGTGTATCATATTCGCTGAGCTTTAATGTATGGAGGTTGTATCACATTCTCTGAGTATTACTGTATGAAGGGTGTATTGCCTTCCCTGTGTTTTACAGTATGGAGGGTATATCACATTCCCTGTGTTTTACAGTATGGAGGGTGTGTCACATTCTCTGAATTTTACAGTATGTAAGGTGTGTCACATTCCCTGAACTCTACATTATGGAGGGTCTACCACATTCTCTGGGTTTTACTGTATGGAGGGTGTGTCACATTCCCTGAGTTTTATAGTATGGAGGGTGTATCACATTCCCTGTGTTTTTCAGGAAGGAGGATATATCACATTCTCTGAGTTTTTCAGAATGGATGGTCGATCACTTTCCTTGAGTTTTATAGTATGGAGGTTGTGTCACATTCCCTGAGTTTTACAGTATGGAGAGTGTATCACTTTCACTGAGCTTTACTGTATGGAGGGTATATCACATTCCCTGAGTTTTACAGTATGGAGGGTGTATCACATTCCCTGAGCTTTACTGTATGGAGGGTATATCACATGCTCTGAGTTTTACAGTATGGAGGTTGTTTCACATTTTCTGAGTTTTATAGTATGGAGGGTGTGTCACATTCCATGATACTTTTCTGTATGGAGGGCGTATCACATTCTCTGAGTTTTACAGTATGGAGGATATCTCACATTCTCTGAGCTTTACATTATGAAGGGTGTATCACATTCCCTGAGCTTGACAGTATGGAGGTTGTATCACATTCCCTGAGTTTTACAGGATGGAGATTGTGTCACATTCCCTGAGTTGTACAGTATGGAGGCTGTATCACATTCTCTAAGTATTACTGTATGGAGGGTGTATTGCCTTCCCTGTGTTTTACAGTATGGAGGGTATATCACATTCCCTGAGTTTTACCGTATGGACGGTTTATCACATTCCCTGTGTTTTACGGAATGGAGCGTGTGTCACGTTCTCTGAATTTTACAGTATGGAGGGTATATCACATTCCCTGAACTCTACATTATGGAGGGTCTACCACATTCTCTGGGTTTTACTGTATGGAGGGTGTGTCACATTCCCTGAGTTTTATAGTATGGAGGGTGTTACACATTCTTTGAATTTTACAGTATGGAGCGTGTATTACATTCCTTGAGCTTTATAGTATGGAGGGTGTATCACATTCCCTGAGTTTTACTGCATGGAGCGTCTGTCACATTCCCTGAGCCTTACATTATGGAATGTGTATCACATTCCCTGTGTTTTACTGTGTGGAGCGTCTATCTCATTCCCTGAGCTTTACAGTATGGAGGGTGTATCTCATTCTCTGCATTTTACTATATGGAGCGTCTATCACATTCCCTGAGCTTTACTGTATCGAGGGTATATCACATTTCCTGCGGTGTACAGTATGGAGGTTGAGTCACATTCTCTGACTTTTACCGTATGGTGGGTGTGTTACATACCCTGTGTTTTACAATATGGAGCGTATATCACATTCTCTGAATTTTACAGTGGAGTGTATATCACGTTCCCTGAACTTTACAGTATGGAGGGTGTGTCACATTCCCTTAGTTTTACAGTTTGGCGGGTCTATCACATTCCCTGAGTTTTACAGTATGTAGGTTGTGTCACATTCCCTGAGTTTTACATTGTGGAGGGTGTATCACATTCCCGGAGCTTTACTGTATGGAGGGTATATCACATTCTCTGAGTTTGACAGTGTGGAGAGTATATCACATTTCACTGTGTTTTACAGTATGGAGGGTGTATCACATTCCCGGAGCTTTACTGTATGGAGGGTATATCACATTCTCTGAGTTTGACAGTGTGGAGAGTATATCACATTCCCTGCGTTTTACAGTATGGAGGGTGTATCACATTCCATGAACTTTACAGTATGGAGGATATATCACATTCCCTGAGTTTTACAGTATGGAGAGTTTATCAAATTCCCTGAGTTTTACAGTATGTAGGGTGTATCACTTTCCCTGAGATTTACTTTATGGAGTGTGTGTCACATTCCCTGATTTTTACCGTATGGAGGTTGTGTCACATTCCCTGAGTTTTACAGAATGGAGATTGTGTCACATTCCCCGGGTTTTACAGTATGGCGGGTGTGTTACATTGTGTGAGTTTTACAGTATTTTAGGTGTGTCACATTCCCTGAGCTTTACTGTATGGAGGGTATATCACATGCTCTGAGTTTTATAGTATGGAGGGTGTGTCACATTCCATGAGCTTTTCTGTATGGAGGCTATATCACATTCTCTGAGTTTTACAGTATGGAGGGTATATAACCTTCCCTGCATTTTTCAGTATGGAGATTGTATCACATTGCCTGAGCTTTACTGTATGGAGGATATATCATATTCCCTGAGTTTTACAGTATGGAGGATTTCTCACATTCTCTGAGCTTTACATTATGAAGGGTGTATCACATTCCCTGAGCTTTACAGCATGGAGGTTGTATCACATTCCCTGAGTTTTACAGGATGGAGATTGTGTCACATTCCCTGAGTTTTACAGGATGGAGATTGTGTCACATTCCCCAAGTTTTACCGTATGGAGGGTATATCACATTCTGTGAATTGTACAGTATTTTGGGTGTATCACATTCCCTGAGCTTGACTGTATGGAGGGTCGATCACATTCCCCGAGTTTTGCCGTAGGGAGGGTGTATCGCATTCTCTGAGTTTTACATCATGGAGAGTGTGTCACATTCCCTTAGTTTCACAGTATGGAGGGTATATCACAGTCCCTGTATTTTGCAGTATGGAGTGTGTATCACATTCCCTGAGTTTTACAGTAAGGAGTGTATATCACATTCCCTGAGTTTTACTGTATGTTGGGTGATTCACATTCCCTAACCTTTACAGTACGGAGGGTGTTTCACATTCTCTGAGTTTTACAGTATTGTGGGTATATCACATTCCCTGAGTTTTACAGTATGGAGAGTATGGAGAGTCTCTGTGCTTTACATTTTGAAGGGTGTATCAAATTCCCTGAGTTTTATAGTATGTAAGGTGTGTCACATTCCCTGAGTTTTACTGTATAGAGGGTATGCCACATTCACTGTGTTTTACAGTATGGAGGGTCGTCACATTCCCTGAGTTTACAGTATGGAGAGTATATCACATTCCCTGTGTTTTCCGTATGGAGCGTGTATCACATTCCCTGAGTTTTACAGTAGGGAGGGCATAGCTCATTCTCTGCATTTTACAGTGTGGAGGGTATATCACATTCTCTGAGCTTTACATTATGGAGGGTATCTCATATTCTCTGAGTTTTACATTATGTAGGGTATATCACATTCCCTGAGTTTTACAGTATGGAGGGTATATCACATTCTCTGAGTTTTACAGTATTTTGGGTGTATCGCATTCCCTGAGCTTTTCAGTATGGAGGGTGTGTCACATTCCCTGAGTATTACAGTATGGAGGGTGTAGCACATTCCCTGAGTTTTACTGTATAGAGGGTATGCCACATTCCCTGTGTTTTACAGTATGGGGTGTTTCTCACATTCTCTGCGTTTACAGTATGGAGGGTATATCACATTCTCTGAGCTTTACATTTTGGAGGGTATCTCACTTTCTCTGAGTTTTACTGTACAGAGTGTGTATCACATTCCATGAGCTTCATAGTATGGAGGGTGTGTCACATTCCCTAAGTTTTTTCAGTATGGAGGGTGTGTCACATTCCCTGAGTTTTACAGTATGGAGGGTATATCACATTCCCTGGAGTTTTACAGTATTGCGGATGTGTCACATTCTGTGAGTTTTACAGTATTTTTGGTGTATCACGTTCCCTGAGTTTTGCAGTATGGAAGGTGTATCACATTCCCTGAGCTTTATTGTATGGAAGGTGTATCACATTCCCTGAGCTTTACTGTATCGAGGGTATATCACATTCCCTGAGGTTTACAGTATGAAGGGTGTGTCACATTCCCTGAGTTTTACAGTTTGGAGGGTCTATCACATTTTTTGGAATTTTTTTAGTATGAAGGGTGTATCACATTCCCTGAGCTTTGTAGTATGGAGAGTGTGTCACATTCCCTGAGTTTTACAGTATGGACCGTGCATTACATTCCTTGAGCTTTATAGTATGGAGGGTACATCACATTCCCTGAGTTTTACAGTTTAGAGGGTGTGTCACATTCCCTGAGTTTTACAGTATGGACCGTGTAGTACATTCCTTGAGCTTTATAGTATGGAGGGTATATCACATTCCCTGATTTTAAAAGTACGGAGCATTTGTCACATTCCATGAGCTTTACAGTATGGAGGATGTGTCACATTTACTGAATTTAATAGTATGTAAGGTGTGTCATATTCCCTGAGTTTTACAGTATGTAAGGTGTGTCACATTCCTTGAGTTTGACAGTCTGGAGGGTGTATCTCATTCCCTGAGCTTTACAGTATGGAGTGTTTGTCACATTGCCTGAGCTTTACTGTATGGAAGATATATCATATTCCCTGAGTTTTACAGTAGGGAGGGTGTATCACATTCCCTGAGCTTTACAGCATGGAGATTGTGTCACGTTCCCCGAGTTTTACAGTATGGAGGGTATATCACATTCCCTAGAGGTTTACCGTATGGAGGGTCTGTCACATTCTGTGAATTTTACAGTACTTTGAGTGTATCACATTCCCTGAGTTTTACTGTATGGAGGGTGCATCACATTCCCCGAGTTTTACCTTAGGGAGGGTGTATCGCATTCTCTGAATTTTACTGTATGGAGGGGATATCACAGTCCCTGTGTTTTACTGTACGGAGGGTGTATCACATTCCCTAACCTTTACAGTACGGAGGGTGTTTCACATTCTCTGAGTTTTACAGTATTGAGGTTATATAACATTCCCTGAGTTTTACAGTATGGAGGGTGTGTCACATTCTCAGTGTTTTACAGTATGGAGGGTATATCACATTCCCTGTTTTTTGCAGTATGGAGCTTGTATCACATTCTCTGAGCTTTACGTTATGGAGGGTATCTCATATTCTCTGAGTTTTACAGTATGTAGGGTATAACACATTCTCTGAATTTTAGTGTGGAGAGTATATCACATTCCCTGAGATTTACAGTATGGGGGGTATATCACATTCCCTGGAGTTTTACATATTTTGGGTGTATCACATTCCCTGAGCTTTTCAGTATGAAGGGTGTATCACATTCCCTGAGCTTTATAGTTTGGAGGGTGTGTCACATTCTCAGAGTTTTACAGTATGGATGTTGTGTCACATTGCCTGAGTTTTAGAGTATGGATGGTGTATCACATTCCCGGAGCTTTACTGTATGGTGGGTATATCACATGCTCTGCGTTTTACAGTATGGAGGGTATATCACATTCCCTGATTTTAAAAGTACGGATGGTGTGTCACATTCCATGAGCTTTACAGTATGGAGGATGTGTCACATTCCCTGAATTTTATGATATGTAAGCTGTGTCACATTCCCTGAGTTTTACAGTATATAAGGTGTATCCCATTCCCTGACCTTTACAGTATGGAGGGTGTATCACATTCCCTGAGTTTTACAGTATGGAGGGTATATCGCATTCTCTGAATTTTACTGTTTGGAGGGTATATCACAGTCCCTGAGTTTTACAGTATGGAGGGTATATCGCATTCTCTGAATTTTACTGTATGGAAGGTATATCACATTCCCTGTGTTTTACATCATGGAGAGTGAGTCACATTCCCTGTGTTTTGCAGTCTGGAGGGTGTATCACATTCACTGAATTTTACAGTATGGAGGGTATATCACATTCCCTGAGTTTTAGAGTATGGAGGGTATATGACAGTCCCTGTGTTTTGCAGTATGGAGCGTGTATCACATTCTCTGAGCTTTACATTATGGAGGGTATCTCATATCCTCTGAATTTTACAGTGTGGGGAGTATATCACATTCCCTGAGTTTTACAGTATAGGGGGTATATCACATTCCCTGGAGTTTTATAGTATGGAGGGTGTGTCACATTCTCTGAGTTTTACAGTATTTTGGGTGTATCACATTCCCTGAGCTTTTCAGTATGAAGGGTGTATCACATTCCCTGAGCTTTATAGTTTGGAGGGTGTGTCACATTCTCAGAGTTGTACAGTATGTAGGTTGAGTCACATTCCCTGAGTTTTACAGTTTGGAGTGTGTGTCACATTCCCTGAGTTTTACAGTATGGAGGTTGTGTCACATTCCCTGAGCTTTACTGTATGGTGGGTATATCACATGCTCTGAGTTTTACAGTATGGAGGGTATATCACATTCCCTGATTTTAAAAGTACGGATGGTGTGTCACATTCCATGAGCTTTACAGTATGGAGGATGTGTCACATTCCCTGAATTTTATAGTATGTAAGCTGTGTCACATTCCCTGAGTTTTACAGTATATAAGGTGTATCACATTCCCTGGCCTTTGCTGTGTGGAGGGTCTATCACATTCCCTGAGTTTTACAGTATGGAGCGTGTATCACATTCCCTGAGTTTTACATCATGGAGAGTGAGTCACATTCCCTGTGTTTTGCAGGATGGAGGGTGTATCACATTCACTGAACTTTACAGTATGGAGGGTGTGTCACATTCCCGGAGCTTTACTGCATGGTGGGTATATCACATGCTCTGAGTTTTACAGTATGGAGGGTATATCACATTCCCTGATTTTAAAAGTACGGATGGTGTGTCACATTCCATGAGCTTTACAGTATGGAGGATGTGTCACATTCCCTGAATTTTATAGTATATAAGGTGTATCACATTCCCTGGCCTTTACTGTATGGAGGGTATATCACATTCCCTGAGTTATACAGTATGGAGGGTATATCGCATTCTCTGAATTTTACAGTATGGAGAGTGAGTCACATTCCCTGTGTTTTGCAGTCTGGAGGGTGTATCACATTTACTGAACTTCACAGCATGGAGGGTGTATCACATTCCCTGAGCTCCACTGTATGGAGGGTGTATCACTTTCCCTGAGCTTTACTGTAAGGTGGGTAAATCACATGCTCAGAGATTTGCAGTATGGAGGGTATATCACATTCTGTGCATTTTGCATATGGAGGGTGTGTCACATTCTCTGAGTTTTACAGTATGGCTCGTATATCACTTTCCCTGAGTTTTACAGTATGTAGTGTGTATCACATTTCCTGAGTTTTACTGTATGGACGGTCTATCACATTTCCTGAGTTTTACTGTATGGAGGGTGTATTGTATTCTCTGAATTTTACAGTATGGAGAGTGTCTCATATTCCCTGAGCTTTACAGCATGCAGGGTGTGTCACGTCCCCTGAGTTTTACTGTACGGAGAGTGTATCACATTTCCTGGGCTTTATTGTATGGAGTGTGTGTCACTTTCCCTGTGATTTACAGGATGGAGAGAGTGTCACATTCCCCGTGTTTAACTGTATGGAGGGTATATCACATTCCCTGAGTTTTACAGTCTGGAGGGTGTATCACATTCCCTGAGTTTTACAGTATGGAGGGTCTATCACATTCCCTGAGTTTTACAGTATGGAGGGTATATCACAGTCCCTGTGTTTTACAGTATGGAGTGTGTATCACATTCCCTGAATTTTTACAGTAAGGAGGGTATATCACATTCCCTTAGTTTTACTGTATGGCGGGTTTATCACATTCCCTGAGGTTTACTGTATGGAGGGTGTATCACATTCCCTGAGCTGTACTGTACGGAGGGTATATCACATTCCCTGAGTTTTACAGTTTGGAGGGTGTGTCACATTCCCTGAGTTTTACAGTATGGAGGGTATATCACAGTCCCTGTGTTTTACAGTATGGAGCGTGTATCACATTCCCTGAGTTTTACAGTACGGAGCGTATAACACATTCCCTTAGTTTTACTGTATGGCGGATTTATCACATTTCCTGAGCTTTACATTATGAAGGGTGTATCAAATTCCCTGAATTTTACAGTATGTAAGGTGTGTCACATTCCCTGAGTATTATAGTATGGAGGGATATCACATTCCCTGAGCTTTACTGTATGAAGGGTATATCACATTCCCTGAGTTTTACAGTATGTAAGGTGTGTCACATTCCCTGTGCTTTACAGTATGGAGGGTGTATCACATTCCCTGAACTTTACAGTATGTTAGGTGTGTCACATTCCCTGAGTATTATAGTATGGAGGGATATCACATTCCCTGAGCTTTACTGTATGAAGGGTATATCACATTCCCTGAGTTTTACAGTATGTAAGGTGTGTCACATTCTCTGAGCTTTACATTATGAAGGGTGTATCAAATTCCCTGAGTTTTACTGTATGGAGGATGTATCACATTTCCTGACTTTTACTGTTTGGAGGGTGTATCACATTCTCTGAATTTTACTGTATGGAGGGTGTATCACATTCTCTGAATTTTACTGTACGGGTGGTATATCACAGTCTCTGAGTTTTACAGTATGGAGTTTGTGTCACATTCTCTGAGTTTTACATCATGGAGAGTGCATCACATTTCCTGTGTTTTGCAGGATGGAGGGTGTATCACATTCCCTGAGCTCCACTGTATGGAGGGTGTGTCACATTCCCTGAGCTCCACTGTATGGTGGGTAAATCACATGCTCAGAGTTTTGCAGTATGGAGGGTATATCACATTCCCTGATTTTAAAAGTACGTAGCGTTTGTCACATTCCATGAGCTTTTCAGTATGGAGATTGTGTCACATTCCTTGAGTTTTACAGTATGGAGAGTGTGTCACATTCTCTGAGTTTTACAGTATTTTGGGTGTATCACATTCCCTGAGTTTTACAGCATGGAGATTGTTTCACATTTCCTGAGTTTTGCAGTATGGATGGTTTCTCACATTCTCTGAGCTTTACATTATGAAGTGTGTATCACATTCCCTGAGCTTTACTGTTTGGAGGGTATATCACACTCCCTGAGTTTTTCAGTTTAGAGGGTGTGTCACATTCCCTAAGCTTTACAGGATGGAGGGTATATCACATTCCGTGCATTTTGCATATGGAGGGTGTGTCAAATTCCCTGAGCTTTTCTGTATGGAGGGTGTGTCACATTCTCTGAGGTTTACTGTATGGCTGGTATATCACTTTCCCTGGGTTTTACAGCATGAAGGGTGTGTCACATTCTCTGAGGTTTACTGTATGGAGAGTGTATCACATTGCCTGAGCTTTACAGCACGCAGGGTGTGTCACTTCCCCTGAATTCTACTGTACGGAGGGTGTATCACATTCCCTGGGCTTTACTGTATGGCGGGTGTATCACTTTCCCTGAGTTTTTCAGGATGGAGATTGTGTCACATTCCCCGTGTTTAACTGTATGGAGGGTCTATCACATTCCCTGAGTTTTACAGTCTGGACGGTGTATCACGTTCCCTGAGTTTTACAGTCTGGACGGTGTATCACATTCCCTGAGTTTTAGAGTATGGAGGGTATATGACAGTCCCTGTGTTTTGCAGTATGGAGCGTGTATCACATTCTCTGAGCTTTACATTATGGAGGGTATCTCATATTCTCTGAATTTTACAGTGTGGGGAGTATATCACATTCCCTGAGTTTTACAGTATGGGGGGTATATCACATTCCCTGGAGTTTTATAGTATGGAGGGTGTGTCACATTCTCTGAGTTTTACAGTATTTTGGGTGTATCACATTCCCTGAGCTTTTCAGTATGAAGGGTGTATCACATTCCCTGAGCTTTATAGTATGGAGGATGAATCACATTCCCTGAGTTTTACAGTTTGGAGGTTGTGTCACATTCCCTGAGTTTTAGAGTATGGATGGTGTATCACATTCCCGGAACTTTACAGTATGGTGGGTATATCACATGCTCTGAGTTTTACAGTATGGAGGGTATATCACATTCCCTGATTTTAAAAGTACGGATGGTGTGTCACATTCCATGAGCTTTACAGTATGGAGGATGTGTCACATTCCCTGAATTTTATAGTATGTAAGCTGTGTCACATTCCCTGAGTTTTACAGTATATAAGGTGTATCACATTCCCTGGCCTTTGCTGTGTGGAGGGTCTATCACATTCCCTGAGTTTTACATCATGGAGAGTGAGTCACATTCCCTGTGTTTTGCAGTCTGGAGGGTGTATCACATTCCCTGAGCTCCACTGTATGGAGGGTGTGTCACATTCCCTGAGCTTTACTGTATGGAGGGTGTGTCACATTCCCTGAGCTTTACTGTATGGATGGTGTATCACATTCCCGGAGCTTTACAGTATGGTGGGTATATCACATGCTCTGAGTTTTACAGTATGGAGGGTATATCACATTCCCTGATTTTAAAAGTACGGATGGTGTGTCACATTCCATGAGCTTTACAGTATGTAAGCTGTGTCACATTCCCTGGCCTTTACTGTATGGAGGTTCTATCACATTCCCTGAGTTATACAGTATGGAGGGTATATCGCATTCTCTGAATTTTACTGTATGGAGGGTGTATCGCATTCTCTGAATTTTACAGTATGGAGAGTGTATCACATTGCCTGAGCTTTACAGCACGCAGGGTGTGTCACGTCCCCTGAATTCTACTGTACGGAGGGTGTATCACATTCCCTGGGCTTTACTGTATGGCGGGTGTATCACTTTCCCTGAGTTTTACAGGATGGAGATTGCGTCACATTCCCCGTGTTTAACTGTACGGAGGGTCTATCACATTCCCTGAGTTTTACAGTCTGGACGGTGTATCACATTCCCTGAGTTTTACAGTCTGGACGGTGTATCACATTCCCTGAGTTTTAGAGTATGGAGGGTATATCACAGTCCCTGTGTTTTACAATATGGAGCGTGTATCACATTCCCTGAGTTTTACAGTAAGAAGGGTATATTACCTTCCCTTAGTTTTACTGTATGGAGGGTGTAACACATTCCCTGAGCTTTACTGTATGGAGGGTGTGTCACATTCCCTGAGTTTTACTGTATGGAGGGTGTATCACATTCCCTGAGTTTTACTGTATGAAGGGTGTATCACATTCCCTGAGCTTTACTGTATGGAGGGTATATCACATTCCCTGAGTTTTACTGTATGGAGGGTGTATCACATTTCCTGACTTTTACTGTTTGGAGGGTCTATCGCATTCTCTGAATTTTTCTGTATGGGTGGTATATCACAGTCTCTGAGTTTTACAGTATGGAGTTTGTGTTGCTTTCTCTGAGTTTTACATCATAGAGAGTGCATCACATTCCCTGTGTTTTGCAGGATGGAGGGTGTATCACATTCACTGAACTTTACAGTATGGAGGGTATATCACATTCCCTGAGCTCCACTGTATGGAGGGTTTATCACATTCCCTGAGCTTTACAGTATGGAGGGTATATCACAGTCCCTGTGTTTTACAGTATGGAGCGTGTATCATATTCCCTGAGTTTTACAGTAAGGAGTGTATATCACATTCCCTGAGTTTTACAGTATGGAGAGTGTATATCACATTCCCCGAGCTTTACTGTGTGAAGGGTATATCACATTCCCTGAGTTTTACAGTATGTAAGGTGTGTCACATTCCCTGTGCTTTACAGTATGGAGGGTGTGTCACATTCCCTGAGTTTTACAGTACGGAGCGTATAACACATTCCCTTAGTTTTACTGTATGGCGGATTTATCACATTCCCTGAGTTTTACATTATGAAGGGTGTGTCAAATTCCCTGAGTTTTACAGTATGGAGGGTGTATCACTTTCCCTGAGCTTTACTGTATGGTGGGTAAATCACATGCTCAGAGTTTTGCAGTATGGAGGGTATATCACATTCCCTGATTTTAAAAGTACGTAGCGTTTGTCACATTCCATGAGCTTTACAGTATGGAGATTGTGTCACATTCCTTGAGTTTTACAGTATGGAGAGTGTGTCACATTCTCTGAGTTTTACAGTATTTTGGGTGTATCACATTCCCTGAGTTTTACAGCATGGAGATTGTTTCACATTTCCTGAGTTTTGCAGTATGGATGGTTTCTCACATTCTCTGAGCTTTACATTATGAAGTGTGTATCACATTCCCTGAGCTTTACTGTTTGGAGGGTATATCACACTCCCTGAGTTTTTCAGTTTAGAGGGTGTGTCACATTCCCTAAGCTTTACAGGATGGAGGGTATATCACATTCTGTGCATTTTGCATATGGAGGGTGTGTCAAATTCCCTGAGCTTTTCTGTATGGAGGGTGTGTCACATTCTCTGAGGTTTACTGTATGGCTGGTATATCACTTTCCCTGGGTTTTACAGCATGGAGGGTGTGTCACATTCTCTGAGTTTTATTGTATGGAGGGTCTATCACATTCCCTGAGTTTTACTGTATGGAGGGTATATCGCATTCTCTGATTTTACAGTATGGCTAGTAAATCACTTTCCCTGAGTTTTACAATAAGTAGGGTGTATCACATTTCCTCAGTTTTACTGTATGGAGGGTCTATCATATTCCCTGAGTTTTACTGTATGGAGGGTGTATCGCATTCTCTGAGTTTTACAGTATGGAGAGTGTATCACATTCCCTGAGCTTTACAGCATGCAGGGTGTGTCACGTCCCCTGAATTCGACTGTACGGAGGGTCTATCACATTCCCTGAGTTTTACAGTCTGGACGGTGTATCACATTCCCTGAGTTTTACAGTCTGGACGGTGTATCACATTCCCTGAGTTTTAGAGTATGGAGGGTATATCACAGTCCCTGTGTTTTACAATATGGAGCGTGTATCACATTCCCTGAGTTTTACAGTAAGGAGGGTATATCACCTTCCCTTAGTTTTACTGTATGGAGGGTGTGTCACATTCCCTGAGTTTTACTGTATGGAGGGTGTATCACATTCCCTGAGCTTTACTGTATGGAGGGTATATCACATTCCCTGAGTTTTACAGTATGTAGGGTGTATCACATTCCCTGAGTTTTACTGTATGGAGGGTGTATCGCATTCTCTGAATTTTACTGTATGGGTGGTAAATCACATTCTCTGAGTTTTACATCATGGAGAGTGCATCACATTCCCTGTGTTTTGCAGGATGGAGGGTGTATCACATTCCCTGAGTTTTACAGTATGGAGATTGTGTCATTCCCTGAGCTTTGCAGTGTGGAGGGGATATAACATTCTCTGAGCTTTACATTACGAAGGGAGTATCAAATTCCCTGAGTTTTACAGTATTTAAGGTGTGTCACATTCCTTGAGTTTTACAGAATGCAGGGTGTATCACATTCCTTGACCTTTATAGTATGGAGGGTGTATCACATTCCCTGAGCTTTACTGTTTGGAGGGTATATCACATTCTCTGAGTTTTACAGTTTAGAGGGTGTGTCACATTCCCTGAGCTTTACAGCCTGGAGGTTGTGTCACATTTTATGAGTTTTACAGTATGGAGGGTCTATCACATTATCTGAGTTTTAAAGTATGGAGGGTATATCACATTCCCTGAGTTGTACAGTATGGAGGGTATATCACATTCCCTGAGGTTTACAGTATGGAGGGTCTATCGCATTCTCTGAGTTTTACAGTATGGAGGGTATATCACATTTCCTGAGTTGTACATTATGGAGGGTGTTACACGTTCTTTGAGTTTTACAGTATGGAGGGTATATCACATTCCCCGGGTTTTACAGGATGGAGGGTATATCACATTCCCTGTGTTTTTCTGTATGGAGTGTGTATCACATTCCCTGAGTTTTACAGTAAGGAGGGTATATCACATTCCCTGAGCTTTACACTATGGAGGGTATCTCACATTCTCTCAACTTTACAGTGTGGAGGATGTATCACATTCCCTGAGTTTTACAGTTTGAAGGGTGTATCACATTCCCTGAGCTTTACTGTATGGAGTGTATATCACATTCCCTGAGTTTTACAGTTTGGAGGGTGTATCACATTCCCTGAACTTTACTGTATGGAGGGTCTATCACATTCCCTGATCTTTACTGTATGGCGGGTGTGTTACACTCCCTGAGTTTTACAGTATGTAGGGTATATCACAGTCCCTATGTCTTACTGTATGGAGGGTGTATCACATTCCCTGAGTTTTACAGAAAGAAGGGTATATCACATTCCCTGAATTTTACTGTATGTACGGTTTATCACATTCCCTGAGTTTTACAGTATGGAGGTTGTATCACAATCTCTGAGCTTTACATTATTAACGGTGTATTACAATCTCTGAGTTTTATAGTATGGAGGGTGAGTCATATTCCCTGTGTTTTACAGTATGGCAGTTGTATCACATTCCCTGAGTTTTACATTATGGATGGTATATCACATTCTCTGCGTTTTACAGTATGGAGGTTGTATCACAATCTCTGGGCTTTACATTATAAAGGTGTATCACATTCTCTGAGTTTTACAGTGTGGAGGGTGTGTCACATTCCCTGAGTTTTACAGTATGTAGGTTGTATCACATTCCCTGAGTTTTACAGTATGTAAGGTGTGTCACATTCTCTGAGTTTTACAGTTTGAAGGGTGTATCACATTCCCTGAGCTTTACTGTATGGAGTGTATATCACATTCCCTGAGTTTTACAGTTTGGAGGGTGTATCACATTCTCTGAGTTTTACAGTATGGAGGGTCTATCACATTCCCTGATCTTTACTTTATGGCGGGTGTGTCACACTCCCTGAGTTTTACAGTATGTAGGGTATATCACAGTCCCTATGTCTTACTGTATGGAGGGTGTATCACATTCCCTGAGCTTTACAGAAAGAAGGGTATATCACATTCCCTGAATTTTACTGTATGTACGGTTTATCACATTCCCTGAGTTTTACAGTATGGAGGTTGTATCACAATCTCTGAGCTTTACATTATTAAAGGTGTATCACAATCTCGGAGTTTTATAGTATGGAGGGTGAGTCATATTCCCTGTGTTTTACAGTATGGAGGGTGTATCACATTCCCTGAGTTTTACAGTATGTAAGGTGTGTCACATTCTCTGAGTTTTACAGTTTGAAGAATGTATCACATTCCCTGAGCTTTACTGTATGGAGTGTATATCACATTCCCTGAGTTTTTCAGTTTGGAGGGTGTATCACAATCTCTGAGTTTTACAGTATGGAAGGTGTATCACATTCCCTGAGCTTTACATTATTAAAGGTGTATCACAATCTCTGAGTTTTATAGTATGGAGGGTGAGTCATATTCCCTGTGTTTTACAGTATGGCGGTTGTATCACATTACCTGAGTTTTACAGTATGGATGGTATATCACATTCTCTACGTTTTACAGTATGGAGGTTGTATCACAATCTCTGGGCTTTACATTATAAAGGTGTATCACATTCTCTGAGTTTTACAGTATGGAGGGTGGTCATATTCCCTGTGTTTTATAGTATGGCGGTTGTATCACATTCCCTGAGTTTTACAGTATGGATGGTATATCACATTCTCTGAGTTTTACAGTGTGGAGGGTGTGTCACATTCCCTGAGTTTTACAGTATGTAGGTTGTGTCACATTCCCTGAGTTTTACATTGTGGAGGGTGTAGCACATTCCCGGAGCTTTACTGTATGGAGGGTATATCACATTCTCTGAGTTTTACAGTGTGGAGAGTATATCACATTCCCTGAGTTTTACAGTATGTAGGTTGTGTCACATTCTCTGAATTTTACAATCTGGCTGGTATATCACATTCCCGGAGCTTTACTGTATGAAGGGTATATCACATTCTCTGAGTTTTACAGTGTGGAGAGTATATCACATTCCCTGCGTTTTACAGTATGGAGGGTGTATCACATTCCCTGAACTTTACAGTATGGAGGATATATCACATTCCCTGAGTTTTACAGTACGGAGAGTTTATCAAATTCTCTGAGCTTTACATTATGAAGGGTGTATCAAATTCCCTGAGTTTTACAGTATGTAGGGTCTATCACTTTCCCTGAGATTTACTTTATGGAGTGTGTATCACATTCCCTGATTTTTACAGTATGGAGATTGTGTCACATTCCCTGAGTTTTACAGTATGGCGGGTGTGTTACATTGTGTGAGTTTTACAGTATTTTAGGTGTATCACATTCCCTGAGCTTTACAGTATGGAGGGTGTATCACATTCCTTAAGTTTTACTGTATGGAGGGTCTATCACATTCCCTGAGATTTACAGTATGGAGGGTGTATTTCATTCTCTGAATTTTACTGTATGGAAGGTCTATCACATTCCCTGAGCTTTACTGTATCGAGGGTATGTCACTTTCCCTGAGATTCACAGTGTGGAGCGTGTGTTACATTCCCTGAGTTTTACAGTATGGCGGTTGTATCACATTCTCGGAGCTTCACTGTTTGGAGGGTGTATCACATTATCTGAGTTTTACAGTATGGAGGGTGTATCACATTCTCTGAGTTTAACAGTATGGAAGGTGTATCACGTTCCCTGAACTTTACAGTATGGAGGGTCTATCACATTCCCTGATCTTTACTGTATGGCGGGTGTGTCACTCTCCCTGAGTTTACAGTTTGTAGGGTATATCACAGTCCCTGTGTCTTACTGTATGGAGGGTGTATCACATTCCCTGAGTTTTACAGAAAGAAGGGTATATCACTTTCCCTGAATTTTACTGTATGTACGGTTTATCACATTCCCTGAGCTTTACAGTATGGAGGTTGTATCACAATCTCGGAGCTTTACATTATTAAAGGTGTATCACATTCTCTGAGTTTTACAGTATGGAGGGTGAGTCATATTCCCTGTGTTTTACAGTATGTAGGTTGTGTCACATTCCCTGGGTTTTACATTATGGAGGGTGTGTCACATTCCCGGAGCTTTACTGTATGAAGGGTATATCACATTCTCTGAGTTTTACAGTGTGGAGTGTATATCACATTCCCTGAGTTTTACAGTATGGATGGTATATCACATTCCCTGAACTTTACAGTATGGAGGATATATCACATTCCCTGAGTTTTACAGTGTGGAGGGTATGTCACATTCTCTCAATTTTACAGTCTGGCTGGTATATCACATTTCACTGCGTTTTACAGTATGGAGGGTGTATCACATTCCCTGAACTTTACAGTATGGAGGACATATCACATTCCCTGAGTTTTACAGTATGGAGGGTATGTCACATTCTCTGGACTTTACAGTATGAAGGATATATCACATTCCCTGAGTTTTAAAGTATGGAGAGTTTATCAAATTCTCTGAGCTTTACATTATGCAGGGTGTATCAAATTCCCTGAGTTTTACAGTATGTGGGGTGTATCACTTTCCCTGAGATTTACTTTATGGAGTGTGTGTCACATTTCCTGGATTTTACCGTATCGAGGTTGTGTCACATTCCCTGAGTTTTACAGGATGGAGATTGTGTCACATTCCCCGGGTTTTACAGTATGGCGGGTATATCACATTCCCTGAGTTTTACAGTATCGCGGGTGTGTTACATTGTGTGAGTTTTACAGTATTTTAGGTGTATCACATTCCCAGAGATTTACAGTATGGAGGGTGTATCGCATTCTCTGAATTTTACTGTATGGAAGGTCTATCACATTCCCTGATCTTTACTGTTTCGAGGGTATGTCACATTCTTTGAGTTTTACTGTATGGAGGTTGTATCACAATCTCTGAGTTTTACAGTATGGAGGGTGAGTCATATTCCCTGTGTTTTACAGTATGGAGGGTGTTACACATTCTCTGAGTTTTACAGTATGGAGGATATATCACATTCTCTGAGCTTTACAGTATGGAGGTTGTATCACATTCCCTGAGCTTTACTGTGTAGAGGGTGTGTCAAATTCCCTGAGTTTTACAGTATGGAGGGTGTATCACATTCCCTGAGCTTTTCTATATGGAGGGTCTATCACATTCTCTGTGTTTTACAGTATGGAAGGTATATCACATTCCCTGAGTTGTACAGTATGGACGGTCTATCACATTCTCTGAGCTTTACAGAATGGAGGGTATCTCACATTCTCTGAGTTTTACAGTATGGAGGGCGTTACACGTTCTTTGAGTTTTGCAGTATGGAGGGTACATCACATTCCTCGAGTTTTACAGTATGGAGGGTGAGTCATATTCCTCATGTTTTACAGTATGGCGGTTGTATCACATTCCCTGAGCTTTACTGTTTGGAGGGTATATCACATTCTCTGAGTTTTACAGTTTAGAGGGTGTGTCACATTCCCTGAGCTTTACAGCCTGGAGGTTGTGTCACATTTTATGAGTTTTACAGTATGGAGGGTCTATCACATTATCTGAGTTTTAAAGTATGGAGGGTATATCACATTCCCTGAGTTGTACAGTATGGAGGGTATATCACATTCCCTGAGGTTTACAGTATGGAGGGTATATCACATTCCCTGAGTTGTACATTATGGAGGGTGTTACACGTTCTTTGATTTTTACAGTATGGAGGGTATATCACATTCCCCGGGTTTTACAGGATGGAGGGTATATCACATTCCCTGTGTTTTTCTGTATGGAGTGTGTATCACATTCCCTGAGTTTTACAGTAAGGAGGGTATATCACATTCCCTGAGCTTTACACTATGGAGGGTATCTCACATTCTCTCAACTTTACAGTGTGGAGGGTGTATCACATTCCCTGAACTTTACAGTATGGAGGGTCTATCACATTCCCTGATCTTTACTGTATGGCGGGTGTGTCACACTCCCTGAGTTTTACAGTATGTAGGGTATATCACAGTCCCTATGTCTTACTGTATGGAGGGTGTATCACATTCCCTGAGTTTTACAGAAAGAAGGGTATATCACATTCCCTGAATTTTACTGTATGTACGGTTTATCACATTCCCTGAGTTTTACAGTATGGAGGTTGTATCACAATCTCTGAGCTTTACATTATTAAAGGTGTATCACAATCTCTGAGTTTTATAGTATGGAGGGTGAGTCATATTCCCTGTGTTTTACAGTATGGCAGTTGTGTCACATTCCCTGAGTTTTACAGTATGGATGGTATATCACATTCTCTGAGTTTTGCAGTATGGAGGGTATATCACATTCTCTGAGTTTTACAGTATGGAGGGCGTTACACGTTCTTTGAGTTTTACAGTATGGAGGGTACATCACATTCCCCGGGTTTTACAGTATGGAGGGTGAGTCATATTCCTCATGTTTTACAGTATGGCGGTTGTATCACATTCTCGGAGCTTTACAGTTTGGAGGGTGTATCACATTCCCTGATCTTTACTGTTTGGAGGGTATATCACATTCTCTGAGTTTTACAGTTTAGAGGGTGTGTCACATTTCCTGAGTTTAACAGTATGGAAGGTGTATCACGTTCCCTGAACTTTACTGTATGGAGGGTCTATCACATTCCCTGATCTTTACTGTATGGCGGGTGTGTCACTCTCCCTGAGTTTACAGTTTGTAGGGTATATCACAGTCCCTGTGTCTTACTGTATGGAGGGTGTATCACATTCCCTGAGTTTTACAGAAAGAAGGGTATATCACTTTCCCTGAATTTTACTGTATGTACGGTTTATCACATTCCCTGAGCTTTACAGTATGGAGGTTGTATCACAATCTCTGAGCTTTACATTATTAAAGGTATATCACATTCTCTGAGTTTTACAGTATGGAGGGTGAGTCATATTCCCTGTGTTTTACAGTATGTAGGTTGTGTCACATTCCCTGGGTTTTACATTATGGAGGGTGTGTCACATTCCCGGAGCTTTACTGTATGGAGGGTATATCACATTCTCTGAGTTTTACAGTGTGGAGAGTATATCACATTCCCTGTGTTTTACAGTATGGAGGGTGTGTCACATTCTCCGAATTTTTCAATCTGGCTGGTATATCACGTTTCACTGTGTTTTACAGTATGGATGGTATATCACATTCCCTGAACTTTACAGTATGGAGGACATATCACATTCCCTGAGTTTTACAGTATGGAGGGTATGTCACATTCTCTGAATTTTGCAGTCTGGCTGGTATATCACATTTCACTGTGTTTTACAGTATGGAGGGTGTATCACATTTCCTGATCTTTACAGTATGGAGGATATATCACATTCCCTGAGTTTTACAGTATGGAGAGTTTATCAAATTCTCTGAGCTTTACATTATGAAGGGTGTATCAAATTCCCTGAGTTTTACAGTATGTGGGGTGTATCACTTTCCCTGAGATTTACTTTATGGAGTGTGTGTCACATTTCCTGATTTTTACCGTATTGAGGTTGTGTCACATTCCCTGAGTTTTACAGGATGGAGATTGTGTCACATTCCCCGGGTTTTACAGTATGGCGGATATATCACATTCCCTGGGTTTTACAGTATGGCGGGTGTGTTACATTGTGTGAGTTTTACAGTATTTTAGGTGTATCACATTCCCTGAGCTTTACAGTATGGAGGGTGTATCACATTCTGTGAATTTTACTGTATGGAAGGTCTATCACATTCCCTGATCTTTATTGTTTCGAGGGTATGTCACATTCCCTGAGGTTTACAGTATGGAGCGTGTGTCACATTCTTTGTGTTTTACTGTATGGAGGTTGTATCACAATCTCTGAGTTTTACAGTATGGAGGGTCTATCATATCTCTGAGCTTTACATGATGGAGGTTATATCACATTTCCTGAGCTTTATAGCATGTAAGGTGTGTTACATTTTCTGAGCTTTACAGTACGGAGGGTGTGTCACACTCCCTGAGTTTTACAGTATGGAGGGTCTATCACATTCCTTGAGCTTTATAGTATGGAGGTGTATCACATTCCCTGATTTTTTCTGAATGGAGCGTGTGTCTCATTCCCTGAGTTTTACAGTTTGGAGGGTGTGTCACATTCTCTCAGTTTTACAGTGTGGGGATATATCACATTTCCGGAGTTTTACAGTATGGAGGGTGTGTCACATTCCCTGAATTTTACAATATGGAGGGTGTATCACATTCCCTGAGTTTTATAGTCTGGCTGGTATATCACATTCCCTGAGTTTTACAGTGGAGAGAGTGTGTCACATTCCCTGAGTTTTACAGAATGGAGGGTATACCACATTCTCTGAGTCTAACGATATGGAGAATGTTACACATTCTTTGAGTTTTATAGTATGGAGGGTATATCACATTCTTTGCATTTTACAGTATGGAGGGTGTATCACATTCTCTGAATTTTACTGTATGGAGGGTCTATCACATTCCCTGAGCTTTACTGTATGGTACGTATATCACATTCCCTGAGATTTACAGTATGGAGTGTGTGTCACATTCCCTGAAGTTTACCGAATGGAGGTTGTGTCACATTCTCTAACTTTTACCGTGTGGAGGGTGCGTCACATACCCTCTTACTGTATGGAGGATCTATCATATTCCCTGAGCTGTACAGTATGGAGGGTCTATCACAGCCTCTGAGCTTTACATTATGGTTGTTATATCACATTCCCTGAGCTTAACAGTGTGGAGGGTGTGTCACATTCCCTGAGTTTTACTGTATGTAAAGTGTGTCACATTCCCTGAGTTTTACTGTATGGAGGGTATATCACACTCCCTGAGTTTTACAGTATGGAGGTTGTATCACATTCTCAGAGCTTTACAGTATGGAGGGTGTGTCACATTCCCTGAGTTTTACTGTACGGAAGGGGTATCACATTCCCTGAGCTTTACATTATGAAGGGTATCTCACATTCTCTGAGTTTTACAGTATGGTGGGTTTATCACATTCTCTGAGTTTTACAGTATGGAGGGTGTATCACATTCTCTGAGTTTTACAGTACGGAGGGTGTGTCACATTCCCTCAGTTTTACAGCATCGAGGGTGTATCGCATTCTCTGAGTTTTACTGTATGGAGGATATGTCACATTCCCTGAGTTTTGCAGTACGGAGGGTATATCACATTCTCTGAGTTTTACAGTATGGAGGTTGTATCACATTCTCTGAGTTTTACAGGATGGAGGGTACATCACATTCCCTGAGTTTTACTGTATGGTGGATGTGTGTCACATTCCCTGAGTTTTACAGTACGGAGGGTGTGTCACATTCCCTCAGTTTTACAGCATCGAGGGTGTATCGCATTCTCTGAGTTTTACAGTGTGGAGTGTGTATTGCATTCCTTGAAGTTTACAGTATGGAGGTTGTATCACATTCCCTGAGCTTTACAGTATGGAGGGTGTGTCACATTCCCTGAGTTTTACTGTATGGAGGATATGTCACATTCCCTGAGTTTTGCAGTACGGAGGGTATATCACATTCTCTGAGTTTTACAGTATGGAGGTTGTATCACATTCTCTGAGTTTTACAGGATGGAGGGTACATCACATTCCCTGAGTTTTACTGTATGGTGGATGTGTGTCACATACCCTGAGTTTTATATTATGGAGGGTGTGTCACATTCGCTGAGTTTTATAGTATGGAGGGTGTGTCACATTCCCTGAGTTTTACTGTATGGAGGGTCGATCACATTCCCTGAGTTTTACAGTATGGAGGGTGTATCACATTCCCTGAGCTTTACTGTATGGAGGATATATCACATTCCCTGTTTTTTACAGTCTGGAGGGTGCGTCACATTCCCTGAGTTTTACAGTTTGGAGAGTGAATCAAATTCCTTGGCGTTTTACGGTATGGGGGCGGGGTGTCACATTACCTAGGCTTTATAGGGTGGCGGGTGTATCACATTCCCTGCATTTTCTGTCTGGAGTGTTTATCACATTCCCTGAGCTTTACTATATGGACGGTGTATCGCATTCCCTGAGTTTTATAGTATGGAGGTTGTATCACATTCCCTGAGGTTTACGGAATGGAGGGTGCGTCACAATTCCTGAGTTTTACAGTATGGAGGGTGTGTCACATTCCCTGAGCTTTTCTGTGTGGAGGGTATATCACATTCCCTGAGTTTTACAGTATGGAGATTGTGTCACATTCCCTGAGTTTTACAGTATGGTGGGTATATCACATTCCTTGAGTTTTATAGTATGGAGAGTGTGTCACATGCCCTGAGCTTTGCGGAATGGAGGGTGTCTCACATTCCCGAGTTTTTCAGTTTATTGGGGAGTATGGAGAGTATATCGCACTCCCTGACTTTTACGGAATGGAGGGTGTATCACATTCTCTGAGCTTTACAGTACGGAGGATATATCACATTCCCTGTTTTTTACAGTATGGAGGGTGTATCAAAATACCTGGCGTTTTACGGTGTAGGGGGGTGGTGTGGTGTCACATTCCCCAGGGTTTATAGGGTGGTGGGTGTATCACCTTCCCTGCATTTTACTGTCTGGACAGTTTATCACATTCCCGGAGCTTTACTATATGGAGGGTATATCACATTCCCTGAGTTTTACGGAATGGAGGGTGTGACACATTCCCTGAGTTTTACAGTATGGAGGTTGTATCACATTCCCTGAGTTTTACAGTATGGAGGGTGTATCACATTCCCTGAGTTTTACAGTATGGAGGGTGTATCACATTCCCTGAGTTTTACAGTATGGGGGGTATATCACATTCTCTGAGTTTTACTGTATGGAGGTTGTATCACATTCCCTGACTTTTACAGTATGGATGGAAATGTGTTGCTGGAGAAGCGCAGCAGGTCAGGAAGCATCTAGGGAACAGGAGAATCGTCGTTTCGGGCACTAGCCCTTCTTCAGGAAGGGGTTTCCTGAAGAAGGGCTAATGCCCGAAACGTCGATTCTCCTGTTCCCTAGATGCTGCCTGACCTGCTGCGCTTCTCCAGCAACACATTTCCATCTCTGATCTCCAGCATCTGCAGACCTCATTTTCTCTTTTACAGTATGGAGGGTGTATCACATTCCCTGAGTTTTACAGTTTGGAGGGTGTATCGCACTCCCTGAAGTTTACAGTATGGAGGGTATATCACATTCCCTGAGTTTTATAGTATGGAGGTTGTATCACATTCCCTGAGTTTTACGGAATGCAGGGTGTGTTACATTCCCTGAATTTTACAGCATGGAGGTTGTGTCACATTCCCAGAGATTTTCTGTGTGGAGGGTATATCACATTCTCTGAGTTTTACAGTATGGTGGGTATATCATATTCCCTGAGTTTTATAGTATGGAGAGTATGTCACATGCCCTGAGATTTGCGGAATGGAGGGCGTCTCACATTCCCTGAGTTTTTCAGTTTATTGGGTGTGTCACATTCCCTGAGTTTTACAGTATGGAGGGTTTATCACATTCCCTGAGTTTTATAGTATGGAGGGTTTATCACATTCCCTGAGTTTTATAGTATGGAAAGTATATCGCATTCCCTGAGTTTTACGGAATGGAGGGTGCATCACATTCTCTGAGCTTTACAGTACGGAGGGTGTGTCACATTCCCTGTGCTTTACTGTATGGAGGATATATCACGTTCCCTGTTTTTTACAGTATGGAGGGTGTATCAAAATACCTGGCGTTTTACGGTGTGGGGGGAGGGGGGTGGTGTCACAATCCCTAGGCTTTATAGGGTGGCGGGTGTATCACATTCCCTGCATTTTACTGTCTGGATTGTTTATCACATTCCCTGAGTTTTACAGTATGGAGGTTGTGTCACATTCCCTGAGCTTTTCTGTGTGGACGGTATATCACATTCCCTGAGTTTTACTGTATGGAGGTTGTATCACATTCTGTGAGCTTTACAGTACGGAGGGTATATCACATTCTCTGAGTTTTACAGTATGGAGGGTGTATCACATTCCCTGAGTTTTACAGTACGGAGGGTGTTACACTTTCCCTGAGTTTTACGGTATGGAGGGTATATCACATTCCCTGAGCTTTTCTGTGTGGAGGATATATCACAATCCCTGATTTTTACAGTATGGAGGTTGTGTCACATTTCCTGAGTTTTACAGTATGGAGGGTATATCACATTCGCTGAGTTTTATAGTATGGAGGGTGTATCACATTCCCTGAGCTTTTCTGTGTGGTGGGTATATCACATTCCATGAGCTTTACTGTATGGAGGATATATCACATTCCCTGTTTTTTACAGTATGGAGGGTGCGTCACATTCCCTGAGTTTTACAGTCTGGAGGGTGTATCAAATTCCTTGGCGTTTTACGGTATGGGGGCGGGGTGTCACATTCCCTAGGCTTTATAGGGTGGCGGGTGTATCACATTCCCTGCATTTTCTGTCTGGAGTGTTTATCACATTCCCTGAGCTTTACTGTATGGAGGGTGGATCACATTCTCTGAGTTTTACAGTTTGGCGTGTGTATCGCATTTCATGAAGTTCACAGTATGGAGGGTATATCACATTCCCTGAGTTTTATAGTATGGAGGGTGTGTCACATTCCCTGAGCTTTTCTGTGTGGAGGGTATATCACATTCCCTGAGTTTTATAGTATGGAGGGTGTGTCACATTTCCTGAATTTTACAGTATGGTGGTTGTCTCACATTCCCTGAGCTTTTCTGTGTGGAGGGTATATAACATTCCCTGAGTTTTACAGTATGGAGATTGTGTCACATTTCCTGAGTTTTACAGTATGGTGGGTATATCACATTCCTTGAGTTTTATAGTATGGAGAGTATGTCACGTGCCCTGAGTTTTGCGGAATGGAGGGTGTCTCACATTCCCTGAGTTTTTCAGTTTATTGGGTGTGTCACATTCCCTGGGTTTTATAGTATGGAGAGTATATCGCATTCCCTGAGTTTTACGGAATGGAGGGTGTATCACATTCTCTGGGCTTTACAGTACGGAGGGTGTGTCACATTCCCTGAGCTTTACTGTATGGAGGATATATCACATTCCCTGTTTTTTACAGTTTGGAGGGTGTATCAAATTTCCTGGCGTTTTACGGTGTGGGGGGGGGGGGGGGGGGGTGGTGTGGTGTCACATTCCCTAGGCTTTATAGGGTGGTGGGTGTATCACCTTCCCTGCATTTTACTGTCTGGATTGTTTATCACATTCCCGGAGCTTTACTATATGGAGGGTATATCACATTCCCTGAGTTTTATAGTATGGAGGGTATATCACATTCTCTGAGTTTTACGGAATGGAGGGTGTGACACATTCCCTGAGTTTTATAGTATGGAGGTTGTATCACATTCCCTGAGTTTTATAGTATGGAGGGTGTATCACATTCCCTGAGTTTTACAGTATGGAGGTTGTATCACATTCCCTGAGTTTTATAGTATGTAGGGTGTATCACATCCCCTGCGTTTTACAGTATGGATGGTGTATCACATTCCCTGAATTTTACAGTATGGAGGTTGTGTCACATTCCCTGAGCTTTTCTGTGTGGACGGTATATCACATTCCCTGAGTTTTACAGTACGGAGGGTGTGTCACATTCCCTCAGTTTTACAGCATCGAGGGTGTATCGCATTCTCTGGGTTTTACAGTGTGGAGTGTGTATTGCATTCCTTGAAGTTTACAGTATGGAGGTTGTATCACATTCCCTGAGTTTTACTGTATGGAGGGTGTATCACATTCCCTGAGTTTTACTGTATGGAGGGTGTATCACATTCCCTGAGTTTTACAGTATGGAGGGTGTATCACATTCCCTGAGTTTTACAGTATGGAGGGTATATCACATTCCCTGCGTTTTCCAGTATGGAGCGTGTATCACATTCCCTGAGTTTTACAGTATGGAGGGTCGAACACATTCCCTGAATTTTACAGTATGAAGGTGTATCACATTCTCTGAGCTGTACAGTATGGAGGGTATATCCCATTCCCTGAGCTTTTCTGTGTGGAGGGTGTATCACATTTGCTGACTTTTACAGAATGGAGGTTGTGTCACATTTCCTGAGTTTTACTGTATGGTGGATGTGTGTCACATACATAGAACATAGAACATAGAAGAATACAGCGCAGTACAGGCCCTTCGGCCCTCGATGTTGCGCCGATCCAACCCCACCTAACCTACACTAGCCCACTATCCTCCATATGCCTATCCAATGCCTGCTTAAATGCCCATAATGGGGGAGAGTCCACCACTGCTACTGGCAGGGCATTCCATGAACTCACGACTCGCTGAGTAAAGAACCTACCCCTAACATCTGTCCTATACCTACCCCCCCTTAATTTAAAGCTATGCCCCCTTGTAATATCTGACTCCATACGTGGAAAAAGATTCTCACTGTTGACCCTATCTAAACCCCTAATCATCTTATACACCTCTATCAAGTCACCCCTAAACCTTCTTTTCTCCAATGAAAACAACCCCAAGTGCCTCAGCCTTTCCTCATACGATCTTTCTACCATACCCGTTCCAGTGCCTCCACATCCTTCCTATAGTATGCCGACCAAAACTGCACACAATACTCCAGATGTGGCCGCACCAGAGTCTTATACAACTGCAACATGACCTCAGTACTCCGGAACTCAATTCCTCTACCAATAAAAGCCAGTACGCCATATGCCTTCTTCACCGCACTATTTACCTGGGTGGCAACTTTCAAAGATTTGTGGACATGGACACCAAGATCCCTCTGCTCATCCACACTACCAAGTATCCGACCGTTAGCCCAGTACCCCATCTTTTTATTACCCTTACCAAAGTGAATCACCTCACACTTAGCTACATTGAACTCCATTTGCCACCTTTCTGCCCAGTTCTGCAGCTTATCTATATCCCGCTGTAACCTGCCACATCCTTCCTCACTGTCTACAACTCCTCCGACTTTCGTATCATCCGCAAACTTACTCACCCAACCTTCTAACCCCTCCTCCAGGTCATTTATAAAAATGACAAACAACAATGGTCCCAAAACAAATCCTTGCGGAACACCGCTAGTGACGGCACTCCAAGATGAACCTTTGCCATCAACTACTATCCTCTGTCTTCTTCCAGCCAGCCAACTCCTAATCCAAACCTCCAACTCACCCTCAATGCCATACCTCCGTATTTTTTGCAGTAGTCTACCATGGGGAACCTTATCAAACGCCTTACTAAAATCCATATACACCACATCTACTGCTTTCCCCTCGTCCACCTCCTTAGTCACCTTCTCAAAGAATTCAATAAGGTTTGTGAGGCACGACCTGCCCTTCACAAAACCATGCTGACTATCCTTGATCACATTATTCCTATCCAGATGTTCATAAATCCTATCCCTTACAATTCTCTCTAAGATTTTGCCCACAGCAGAAGTGAGACTCACCGGCCTATAGTTACTAGGGTTATCCCTACTCCCCTTCTTGAACAAGGGAACCACATTTGCTAGCCTCCAATCTTCTGGCACTACTCCTGTAGACAACGAGGACATAAAAATCAAGGCCAATGGCTCTGCAATCTCCTCCCTTGCTTCCCAGAGAATCCTAGGATAAATGCCATCAGGCCCAGGAGACTTATCTATTTTCACCCTTTCCAGAATTTCCAACACCTCTTCTCTACATACCTCAAAGCCATCCATTCTACTTAATTGTGACTCAGTACTCACATTGACAACAATGTCCTGTTCCTGATTGAATACTGACGAAAAGTATTCATTCAGTGTCTCCCCAATCTCTTCAGCCTCCACACACAACTTCCCACTACTATCCTTGACTGGACCTATTCCTACCCTAGTCATTCTTTTATTCCTGACATACCTATAGAAAGCCTTAGGGTTTTCCCTAATCCTACCAACTAAGGACCTTTCATGACCCCTCCTTGCTGCTCTTAGCTCTCTCTTCAGGTCCTTCCCGGCTACCTTATAACTCTCAATCGCCCCAATTGAACCTTCACGCCTCATCTTTACATAGGCCGCCCTCTTCCCTTTAACAAGGGATTCCAATTCCTTATTAAACCACGGCTCCCTCACACAACCCTTTCCTCCCTGCTTGACGGGCACATACTTATCAAGGACACTCAATAGTTGCTCCTTGAACAAGCTCCACATATCAATTACACCCTTGCCTTGAAGCTTACTTTTCCAGGCCACACATCCTAAGTCATGCCTCACAGCATCATAATTTCCCAGCCCCCAGCTATAACTCTTGCCCTGTAGTGCACTCTTATCCCTCTCCATCACTAGAGTAAAAGTCACCGAATTGTGGTCACTGTCCCCAAAGTGCTCACCTACCTCTAATTCTAACACCTGGCCTGGTTCATTACCCAGAACCAAATCCAGTATGGCCTCACCTCTTGTTGGCCTATCTACATATTGTGTCAGGAAACCCTCCTGCACACATTGGACAAACACTGACCCATCTAACAAACTTGATCTATAGCTTTCCCAATTAATATCAGGAAAGTTAAAGTCCCCCATAACAACCACCCTATTACTTTCACTCTTCTCTTGAATCATCCTCGCAATCCTTTCTTCTACGTTTCTAGGACTATTAGGAGGCCTGTAGAAAACTCCTAACAGGGTGACCTCACCTTTCCTATTCCTAACCTCAGCCCAAACTACCTCAGATGGCGAGTTTTCATCCATCGTCCTTTCCACCGCTGTAATACTATCTTTGACAAGCAATGCCACACCTCCCCCTCTTTTACCCCCACCTCTGACTCTACTAAAACATTTAAACCCTGGAACCTGCAACAGCCAATCCTGTCCCTGTTCTACCCATGTCTCCGTAATAGCCACAACATCGAAGTCCCAGGTACCAACCCACGCTGCAAGTTCACCTACCTTATTTCGTATACTTCTTGCATTGAAGTATACACACTTCAAACCACTTTCCTGTTTACAGGCACCCTCCTTTGAAATTGATGCCATGTTCCTAACCTCCCTACACTCCAGCTCCTGCACCCTAAAGCTACAGTCTGGGTTCCCATGCCCCTGCAGAGTTAGTTTAAACCCCCCCCAAGAGCACTAGCAAACCTCCCACCAAGGATACTGGTGCCCCTCAGGTTCAGGTGTAGACCATCCTGTTTATAGAGGTCCCACCTTCCCCAGAAAGAACCCCAGTTATCCAAATACCGGAATCCCTCCCTCCTGCACCATCCCTGTAGCCACGCATTTAACTGTTCTCTCTCCCTATTCCTCGACTCTCTATCACGTGGCACGGGAAACAAACCAGAGACAACAACTCATACCCTGAGTTTTACATTATGGAGGTTGTGTCACATTCCCTGAGTTTTACAGTATGGAGGGTATATCACATTCGCTGAGTTTTATAGTATGGAGGGTGTGTCACATTCCCTGAGTTTTGCGGAATGGAGGGTGTTTCACATTCCCTGAGTTTTACTGAATGGAGGGTGTGTCACATTCCCTGAGCTTTATAGTATGGAGGGTGTATCATATTCCCTAAGTTTTATAGTATGGAGGGTGTGTCACATTCCCTGAGTTTTACAGTATGGAGAGTATATCACATTCACTGAGTTTTATAGTATGGAGGGTGTGTCACATTCCCTGAGTTTTGCGGAATGGAGGGTGTCTCACATTCCCTGAGTTTTACTGAATGGAGGGTGTCTCACATTCCCTGAGTTTTTCTGTGTGGTGTATATATCACATTCCCTGAGCTTTACTGTATGGAGGATATATCACATTCCCTGTTTTTTACAGTCTGGAGGGTGCGTCACATTCCCTGAGTTTTACAGTTTGAAGGGTGTATCAAATTCCTTGGCGTTTTACTGTATGGGGGCGGGGTGTCACATTCCCTAGGCTTTATAGGGTGGCGGGTGTATCACATTCCCTGCATTTTCTCTCTGGAGTGTTTATCACATTCCCTGAGCTTTACAGTATGGAGGGTGTCTCACATTCCGTGAAGTTTACAGTATGGAGGGTATATCACATTCTCTGAGTTTTACTGTATGGAGGGTGTATCACATTCCCTGAGTTTTACAGTTTGGCGTGTGTATCGCATTTCATGAAGTTTACAGTTTGGAGGGTATATCACATTCCCTGAGTTTTATAGTATGGAGGTAGTATCACATTCTCTGAGTTTTATAGTATGGTGGGTGTGTCACATTTCCTGAGTTTTACAGTATGGTGGGTATATCACATTCCTTGAGTTTTATAGTATGGAGAGTGTGTCATATGCCCTGAGTTTTGCGGAATGGAGGGTGTCTCACATTCCCTGAGTTTTACTGTATGGAGGGTGTTACACATTCCCTGAGTTTTACAGTATGGAGGGTGTGTCACATTCCCTGAGCTTTTCTGTGTGGAACAGGCTGGGGCTGTTTTCCCTGGAGCGTCAGAGGCTGAGGGGTGACCTTACAGAGATTTATAAAATCAAGATGGGCATGGATAGGATTAATAGACAAAGTCTTTTCCCTGGGGTCAGGGAGTCCAGAACTAGAGGGCATAGGTTTAGGGTGAGAGGGGAAAGATATAAAAGAGATCCAAGGGACAACTTTTCACACAGAGGATGGTACATGTATGGAATGAGCTGCCAGAGGAAGTGGTGGAGGAAGGTACAATTATAACATTTAAAAGGTATCTGGATGGGTAAATGAATAGGAAGGGTTTCGAGGGATAGGGGCCAGGTGCTGGCAGGTGGGACTAGATTGGGTTGGGATATCTGGTCGGCATGGACGGGTTGGACTGAAGGGTCTGTTTCTGTGCTGTACATCTCTATGACTCTACAACAATTTTTCTTCACTTCTATATTCTGTAACTAAGGATTGTACCGAGGTTCTCTGAACCTAAGATGACACTGTATTTTGGTCACATTGTTACACTGTAACTGAAAACATTGTACCCAGGTATCTTGTACTTAAGATGGTGCTGTAAGTGGTGGCTTGTAAATTTTTCATTGTACTCATTTGACAATAAAGCCAATTCAATTCAATTCTGGCAGATATGCAGCATACTCTTTCCAAGGGGCTAGACCATCCTTACCGAAGTTTGGAACCTAGGCTGGAATATAATAACCATGGAGCCTCACCACAACTCAGGCACAGCTGTTATTTAACATCTACACTCCCGAAATAAAGGCTAATATTCCAAGAAACTTCCAAATCATTTTTTATACCTAAACCCAGGAATGTAGGTAAATGAATAACAGCAAAAGACTCCACATTATGTTTACCATAAAATGCAGGCTGAACCTTTTCTCTTTGGTGCTAAAAGCCAATGTAACACTGCAATTGAAGTGTCTTGATCATAACATTGTGTCAAATCTAATCCATCAGCATGGAACCTCTTTATTTCCTGCACTCTCCCCAGTGGGAAAGCCCAAACTGAGCCCAGACACTCAAGCAATGATGCCAATTAAACAAACACTTCAAAACATTGAAAAGTTGTTAAAAATTTAATTGTATGGTCCGCCTGTCTTTCTCAAAACAGATTAATTTGTTTTAAATGTTTTGGATGAACTTTAAACTGCTCCCTGATTTGTAATGATAATAACAGTGAGCATTTACAATGCAACATTCTTGATATAGCTTTTTGCATTTTGCAGTGACTGCAAAACTCGATTGTATAAGCAGCAATACATAATTTAATGCGACTGTCTGATGTACAAAGATATTCAGGAGTTATGGGTTTTTTAATGCTGGATCTTTAACCAAAACACTCCATTTGCCACAAACCTTTCTCCTGCTATTACTCCATAACTTGGCAATGCAATCAGCTTCTGGCAACATCTCCCATGTCATCAACTGTAGCACTGAGATTATCAAGAACAGTTGCATCATGGGAACATCATCAGCCCCCCACCCCCAGGCAAATGCCAACACAGTCTGAATATCTGACCTCACTGTTGATGGGCTTCCCCTGACTGTGGACCCACCATTATGAAAAGGGCCGCAGTAGGTCACCTGCTACTGTCTCACTACAGAAGGGGAATATTTGTGACCTGCCCAGTGTTGCTCCCATCCTGACAACGAAATAAATTGAAAAAGAAGCCTCTCCTCTGATTCAGCAGCTTCACTCCAGAAGGTTGGAAGGAGAGCCAAGTCAACACTGTAGAGGTCCCATCTGCCTGCTTCAGTGGTTCAGAATGTTAAAGACCTCAGATTGGAGGAAGCACTTCAGTGTCCCGGCAACATTCTCCCAACGCCATGAGAAACAAATTAACTGGTCATGTTACACATTACCACTTGAGGGATGTCTGCTCATCCAAAATGGCTGCTGGCCAGTTGTAAATCAATAGTTGCTACACTCCCATAAGATTATTTCCTCACAAATTTAAAAGTGACCGGAATTCACAAGCACCACATTGAGCAATGAACAGTCCTAAATAAATGCAAGTCTTTCTTTTACATTCTCATGATTATACACAGTGCAGTGAGAGGGTTTAATGACTCTCTGAGGTAAGCTGTGATATTGACTGTGTCCTCAGTGGTGGGATTCTGTCAAGAACTTGGGGCTTGTACAATTCAGAGCATACTGCTCTGTAGCCTGACCATCTTGCATAGTGTAACAACAAACAGTCTTACTGGTAGTAAGAAGCCTGGCCTAGTTTATGTTAAGGCCCAAAGAAGCCACACCACATCATGGTCAAGCATTTTTAAGACATGATTAAGACCTTATAAATGGAAGCCTTTCTTCCCTTGATAGTTTGTGAGATTGTGAGGCCTCTTCTGGAGTACTGTGCCCAGTTCTGGTCGTCCAGTTAATCGAAGGATATTATTAAATTGCAGAGGGTTCAGAAGAGGTTTACCAGGATGTTGCTGGGAATGGAGGGTTTGACTTATAACCTGTTTCTGGGTTGGAAAGGTTCAGTAATGAGGGCAGATTGCACAAAGTAGCTTTTATTCTCTGAATTTGGAAGTTTAAGGGGTGATCCAATCACCGTATGTAATGAAATTGAAACAGGAGATCGGGAGAACTACTTTCTCAAGTGGAGGAATCTGGAAGAGCCATACCCTTAAAATTGATCTAAGCTGCTCAGGCATAATATCCAGGTGCAATCATCATATCAAGCAAGTTGCATGTTTGGAAGTCTTATGGCATAGTGGGTAGTGTCCATTCCTTTGGGACAGTGGCTTTGGGTTCAAATCCAGCTCCCAGCCATGAAAGGTGAGTTTATAACACTGGCAAATGGGCTGATGATTAACCTGTCAATCTGTCCACTACACTGGGGGATGGTGAAAAGGGCAAGTCTCCTCCTTAACCATAATGGCAGCTCTCCAGTGTCAGACTCTTTGAGGAAAAAGCAAAAAGTGTGTGTGTGAATGTCTACTTCACATCAGCAAATGTGAAGAACTTTGAAGTCAAGTTTCTGGAAATCTGGAAGTCCTTCCACCAAACCAATCTGCTGATTCTAGATTAATGTAAAACCTCTGCAGTGACATTGATAGATTTTCATTACTCAATATTGCAGACCCAAGGCTGCCAGCTGGAGTTAGGATATAGATCAGTCTTGATCGAATGGAATAGTACAGATGACTCAAGGAGATGAATGGTCTCCTGCTGCTCTTATGGTCTACTTAATAAGTCACATGGTAGTTTATACAGTATCCTTAGGTAGACAACAGTGGCACATTTTTGAATTGTTGCAGTAATGTGAAACAGATGAAGACTTGACACCCTGTTGATCCTTCCAAATATTTAATCCCCTTTGAAATCAAGGAGGATCAATCATGGAGAGGAATGTTGAACTGGCTTCCATTTCACTGTCACCCATTTTGCACCAAACAACAAAGATAGGTTAACTCTCTAATTCCTTGTTCATGGAATGTGGGAGTCACTGGCTGGGAGAGCTCTCATTGTTCATGGAATTTGGGAGTCACTGGCTGGGATATCTCTCATTGTTCATGGAATGTGGGAGTCACTGGTTGGGAGAGCTCTCATTGTCCATGGAATGTGGGAGTCACCGGATCGGAGAGCCCTCATTGTCCATGGAATGTGGGAGTCACCGGATCGGAGAGCCCTCATTGTCCATGGAATGTGGGAGTCACCGGATCGGAGAGCCCTCATTGTCCATGGAATGTGGGAGTCACCGGATCGGAGAGCCCTCATTGTCCATGGAATGTGGGAGTCACCGGATCGGAGAGCTCTCATTGTCCATGGAATGTGGGAGTCACTGGCTGGGAGAGCCCTCATTGTTCATGGAATGTGGGAGTCACTGGCTGGGAGAGCTCTCATTGTCCATGGAATGTGGGAGTCACTGGCTGGGATATCTCTCATTGTCCATGGAATGTGGAAGTCACTGGCTGGGAGAGCTCTCATTGTCCATGGAATGTGGGAGTCACTGGCTGGGAGAGCTCTCATTGTCCATGGAATGTGGGAGTCACTGGCTGGGAGAGCTCTCATTGTCCATGGAATGTGGGAGTCACTGGCTGGGAGAGCTCTCATTGTCCATGGAATGTGGGAGTCACTGGCTGGGAGAGCTCTCATTGTCCATGGAATGTGGGAGTCACTGGCTGGGAGAGCTCTCATTGTTCATGGAATGTGGGAGTCACCGGATCGGAGAGCTCTCATTGTCCATGGAATGTGGGAGTCACTGGCTGGGAGAGCTCTCATTGTTCATGGAATGTGGGAGTCACCGGATCGGAGAGCTCTCATTGTCCATGGAATGTGGGAGTCACCGGATCGGAGAGCCCTCATTGTTCATGGAATGTGGGAGTCACCGGATCGGAGAGCTCTCATTGTCCATGGAATGTGGGAGTCACTGGCTGGGAGAGCTCTCATTGTTCATGGAATGTGGGAGTCACCGGATCGGAGAGCTCTCATTGTCCATGGAATGTGGGAGTCACCGGATCGGAGAGCCCTCATTGTTCATGGAATGTGGGAGTCACCGGATCGGAGAGCTCTCATTGTCCATGGAATGTGGAAGTCACTGGTTGGGAGAGCTCTCATTGTCCATGGAATGTGGAAGTCACTGGCTGGGAGAGCTCTCATTGTCCATGGAATGTGGAAGTCACTGGTTGGGAGAGCCCTCATTGTTCATGGAATGTGGGAGTCACTGGCTGGGAGAGCTCTCATTGTCCATGGAATGTGGAAGTCACTGGTTGGGAGAGCTCTCATTGTCCATGGAATGTGGAAGTCACTGGCTGGGAGAGCTCCCATTGTTCATGGAATGTGGGAGTCACTGGCTGGGAGAGCCCTCATTGTTCATGGAATGTGGGAGTCACTGGCTGGGAGAGCTCTCATTGTCCATGGAATGTGGAAGTCACTGGTTGGGAGAGCTCTCATTGTCCATGGAATGTGGGAGTCACTGGCTGGGAGAGCTCTCATTGTCCATGGAATGTGGGAGTCACTGGCTGGGAGAGCCCTCATTGTTCATGGAATGTGGGAGTCACTGGCTGGGAGAGCCCTCATTGTCCATGGAATGTGGGAGTCACTGGCTGGGAGAGCTCTCATTGTTCATGGAATGTGGGAGTCACTGGCTGGGAGAGCTCTCATTGTCCATGGAATGTGGGAGTCACTGGCTGGGAGAGCTCTCATTGTTCATGGAATGTGGGAGTCACCGGATCGGAGAGCTCTCATTGTCCATGGAATGTGGGAGTCACTGGCTGGGAGAGCTCTCATTGTTCATGGAATGTGGGAGTCACCGGATCGGAGAGCTCTCATTGTCCATGGAATGTGGGAGTCACCGGATCGGAGAGCCCTCATTGTCCATGGAATGTGGGAGTCACCGGATCGGAGACCCCTCATTGTTCATGGAATGTGGGAGTCACCGGATCGGAGAGCCCTCATTGTCCATGGAATGTGGGAGTCACCGGATCGGAGAGCCCTCATTGTTCATGGAATGTGGGAGTCACCGGATCGGAGAGCCCTCATTGTCCATGGAATGTGGGAGTCACCGGATCGGAGAGCTCTCATTGTTCATGGAATGTGGGAGTCACCGGATCGGAGAGCTCTCATTGTCCATGGAATGTGGGAGTCACCGGATCGGAGAGCTCTCATTGTTCATGGAATGTGGGAGTCACCGGATCGGAGAGCTCTCATTGTCCATGGAATGTGGAAGTCACTGGTTGGGAGAGCTCTCATTGTCCATGGAATGTGGAAGTCACTGGCTGGGAGATCTCTCATTGTTCATGGAATGTGGGAGTCACTGGCTGGGAGAGCTCTCATTGTTCATGGAATGTGGGAGTCACTGGATCGGAGAGCTCTCATTGTTCATGGAATGTGGGAGTCACTGGCTGGGAGAGCTCTCATTGTTCATGGAATGTGGGAGTCACTGGCTGGGATATCTCTCATTGTTCATGGAATTTGGGAGTCACTGGCTGGGAGATCTCTCATTGTTCATGGAATGTGGGAGTCACTGGCTGGGATATCTCTCATTGTTCATGGAATTTGGGAGACACTGGTTGGGAGAGCTCTCATTGTTCATGGAATGTGGGAGTCACCGGATCGGAGAGCTCTCATTGTCCATGGAATGTGGGAGTCACTGGCTGGGATATCTCTCATTGTTCATGGAATTTGGGAGACACTGGTTGGGAGAGCTCTCATTGTCCATGGAATGTGGGAGTCACCGGATCGGAGAGCTCTCATTGTTCATGGAATGTGGGAGTCACCGGATCGGAGAGCTCTCATTGTCCATGGAATGTGGGAGTCACTGGCTGGGAGAGCTCTCATTGTTCATGGAATGTGGGAGTCACCGGATCGGAGAGCTCTCATTGTCCATGGAATGTGGGAGTCACTGGCTGGGAGAGCTCCCATTGTCCATGGAATGTGGGAGTCACTGGCTGGGAGAGCTCTCATTGTCCATGGAATGTGGGAGTCACCGGATCAGAGAGCTCTCATTGTTCATGGAATGTGGGAGTCACCGGATCGGAGAGCTCTCATTGTTCATGGAATGTGGGAGTCACTGGCTGGGAGAGCCCTCATTGTTCACGGAATGTGGGAGTCACTGGCTGGGAGAGCTCTCATTGTTCATGGAATGTGGGAGTCACCGGATCGGAGAGCTCTCATTGTCCATGGAATGTGGGAGTCACTGGCTGGGAGAGCCCTCATTGTTCATGGAATGTGGGAGTCACCGGATCGGAGAGCTCTCATTGTCCATGGAATGTGGGAGTCACTGGCTGGGAGAGCTCTCATTGTTCATGGAATGTGGGAGTCACCGGATCGGAGAGCTCTCATTGTCCATGGAATGTGGGAGTCACCGGATCGGAGAGCCCTCATTGTTCATGGAATGTGGGAGTCACCGGATCGGAGAGCTCTCATTGTCCATGGAATGTGGAAGTCACTGGTTGGGAGAGCTCTCATTGTCCATGGAATGTGGAAGTCACTGGCTGGGAGAGCTCTCATTGTCCATGGAATGTGGAAGTCACTGGTTGGGAGAGCCCTCATTGTTCATGGAATGTGGGAGTCACTGGCTGGGAGAGCTCTCATTGTCCATGGAATGTGGAAGTCACTGGTTGGGAGAGCTCTCATTGTCCATGGAATGTGGAAGTCACTGGCTGGGAGAGCTCCCATTGTTCATGGAATGTGGGAGTCACTGGCTGGGAGAGCCCTCATTGTTCATGGAATGTGGGAGTCACTGGCTGGGAGAGCTCTCATTGTCCATGGAATGTGGAAGTCACTGGTTGGGAGAGCTCTCATTGTCCATGGAATGTGGGAGTCACTGGCTGGGAGAGCTCTCATTGTCCATGGAATGTGGGAGTCACTGGCTGGGAGAGCTCTCATTGTTCATGGAATGTGGGAGTCACTGGCTGGGAGAGCCCTCATTGTCCATGGAATGTGGGAGTCACTGGCTGGGAGAGCTCTCATTGTTCATGGAATGTGGGAGTCACTGGCTGGGAGAGCTCTCATTGTCCATGGAATGTGGGAGTCACTGGCTGGGAGAGCTCTCATTGTTCATGGAATGTGGGAGTCACCGGATCGGAGAGCTCTCATTGTCCATGGAATGTGGGAGTCACTGGCTGGGAGAGCTCTCATTGTTCATGGAATGTGGGAGTCACCGGATCGGAGAGCTCTCATTGTCCATGGAATGTGGGAGTCACCGGATCGGAGAGCCCTCATTGTCCATGGAATGTGGGAGTCACCGGATCGGAGACCCCTCATTGTTCATGGAATGTGGGAGTCACCGGATCGGAGAGCCCTCATTGTCCATGGAATGTGGGAGTCACCGGATCGGAGAGCCCTCATTGTTCATGGAATGTGGGAGTCACCGGATCGGAGAGCTCTCATTGTCCATGGAATGTGGGAGTCACCGGATCGGAGAGCTCTCATTGTTCATGGAATGTGGGAGTCACCGGATCGGAGAGCTCTCATTGTCCATGGAATGTGGGAGTCACCGGATCGGAGAGCTCTCATTGTTCATGGAATGTGGGAGTCACCGGATCGGAGAGCTCTCATTGTCCATGGAATGTGGAAGTCACTGGTTGGGAGAGCTCTCATTGTCCATGGAATGTGGAAGTCACTGGCTGGGAGATCTCTCATTGTTCATGGAATGTGGGAGTCACTGGCTGGGAGAGCTCTCATTGTTCATGGAATGTGGGAGTCACCGGATCGGAGAGCTCTCATTGTTCATGGAATGTGGGAGTCACTGGCTGGGAGAGCTCTCATTGTTCATGGAATGTGGGAGTCACTGGCTGGGATATCTCTCATTGTTCATGGAATTTGGGAGTCACTGGCTGGGAGATCTCTCATTGTTCATGGAATGTGGGAGTCACTGGCTGGGATATCTCTCATTGTTCATGGAATTTGGGAGACACTGGTTGGGAGAGCTCTCATTGTTCATGGAATGTGGGAGTCACCGGATCGGAGAGCTCTCATTGTCCATGGAATGTGGGAGTCACTGGCTGGGATATCTCTCATTGTTCATGGAATTTGGGAGACACTGGTTGGGAGAGCTCTCATTGTCCATGGAATGTGGGAGTCACCGGATCGGAGAGCTCTCATTGTTCATGGAATGTGGGAGTCACCGGATCGGAGAGCTCTCATTGTCCATGGAATGTGGGAGTCACTGGCTGGGAGAGCTCTCATTGTTCATGGAATGTGGGAGTCACCGGATCGGAGAGCTCTCATTGTCCATGGAATGTGGGAGTCACTGGCTGGGAGAGCTCCCATTGTCCATGGAATGTGGGAGTCACTGGCTGGGAGAGCTCTCATTGTCCATGGAATGTGGGAGTCACCGGATCAGAGAGCTCTCATTGTTCATGGAATGTGGGAGTCACCGGATCGGAGAGCTCTCATTGTTCATGGAATGTGGGAGTCACTGGCTGGGAGAGCTCTCATTGTCCATGGAATGTGGGAGTCACTGGCTGGGAGAGCCCTCATTGTTCACGGAATGTGGGAGTCACTGGCTGGGAGAGCTCCCATTGTTCATGGAATGTCAGAGTCACTGGCTGGGAGAGCTCTCATTGTTCACGGAATGTGGGAGTCACTGGCTGGGAGAGCTCCCATTGTTCATGGAATGTCAGAGTCACTGGCTGGGAGAGCTCTCATTGTTCATGGAATATCGGAGTCACGGTTTGGGAGAGCTCCCATTGTCCATGGACGTGGCAGTCACTGGCTGGGAGAGCTCCCATTGCCCATTCTTAATTACCCTGTAGAAGGTGGTGTGGAGCCACTTTCTTAAACTGCTCCTGTCCTTGGGATGGAGAGACACATACATCACTGTTAGGAAGGGAATTCTAGAATTTTGACCCAGGAACAGTGATGTATTTCAAAGGCAGGATAGTGAGTGGCTTGGAGTGGGATATCAACGTGGTGTTCCCATGTATCTGCCGCCTTTGGATGGGTCCTGAGTTCCAGCGTATCAATACAAGCAACTATTTCTCCAAGATTTCCATCAACCTTGGGCCTTTTTCCCAGCCTGTCCAAAACGAGACAGCATAGGTTTGAGGAGAGAGGGGAAAAATGTAAAAGAGACCTAAGGAGCAATTTTTTCGTGCAGAATGTAGTGCATGTAAAGAATGGGCTGCCAGAGGAAGTGTGAGGCTGGTACAATTACAACATTGAAAAGGCATCTGGATGGGTATCTGAATAAGAAGGATTCGGAGGGATGTAGGCCTAATGCTGGAAAATGGGACTAGATTTGGGATAATTGATCAGAATGGAGGAGTTGCACCGAAGGGTGTATTTCTGTGCGAGACAGCTGTATAAAACTATGCTCTCCCACCAACATTCCAATGATAAACAAGGTAACTCCAGAATCTCCTGTGGGAAATTCAACGACCAATGGTTTATTTCTGAAGTCAGAGTGTTCACCTGGTGGCTCACACACATACCTGCTGGGAGGAAATGATTTGGATCTCCTCCACCCCAGGTTCTCTAAGAAACGGTCTGCACAAGAGATTGGATTTGCCTTCAAACTTATTTTCTGATGGTAACTTCATTGCAGCTCTCCCTGAAAGTTTGAATGTGGAACTCAGGGTTTGTGACACACTCCATACTGTAAAACTCAGGGAATGTGATAGACCCTCCATACTGTAAAACTCAGGAAATGTGACACAACTTCCATACAGTAAAACTCAGGGAATGTGATACACCCTCCATACTGTAAATCACAGGAAATGTGATGTACCCTCCATACCGTAAACTTCAAGGAATGCAATATATACTCCATGCTGTAAAACTCAGGGAATGTGTAGCATCCTCTGTACTGTAAAACTTAGGGAATGTGATATACCCTCCACACAGAAAAGCTGAGGGAATGTGACACAACCTCCATACTGTAAAATTCAGGGAATGTGATACAACCTCCATACTGTAAAACTCAGGGAATGTGACACACCCAATAAACTGAAAAACTCAGGGAATGTGAGACACCCTCCATTCCGCAAAACTCAGGGCACGTGACATACTCTCCATACTATAAAACTCAAGGAATGTGATATACCCACCATACTGTAAAACTCAGGGAATGTGATACACCCACCATATAGTAAAGCTCAGGGAATGTGATAAACTGTCCAGACAGTAAAATGCAGGGAATGTGATACACCCGCCACCCTATAAAGCCTAGGGAATGTGACACCCCGCCCCCATACCGTAAAACGCCAAGGAATTTGATACACCCTCCAAACTGTAAAACTCAGGGAATGTGAGGCACCCTCCTTTCAGTAAAACTCAGGGAATGTGACACACCCTCCATTCAGTAAAACACAGGGAATGTGATAAACCCTCCATACTGTAAAACTCAGGGAATGTGACACACCCAATAAACTGAAAAACTCAGGGAATGTGAGACACCCTCCATTCCGCAAAACTCAGGGCACGTGACATACTCTCCATACTATAAATCTCAAGGAATGTGATATACCCACCATACTGTAAAATTCAGGGAATGTGATATACCCTACATACTGTAAAACTCAGGGATTGTGATATACCCTACATTACAGCTATACAGAACAACCTCAATTATTCAAACGAGACAGTCCGGGAGTATTTTATGCGGATAAGTGATTGTTCGGATAACGGATAATGTTTCTCCAGGACCTTGAGATCTTGTTCGGATAATCCGAAATTCAGATAATTGAGGTTGGGAGAACCGAGGTTGTTTTGTATACAGTATTACCATTGGTCAGGAAAACAAGAAACAAAGTTGCAAAATCAATCATCACAGTCTCTCTGCAAGGGCTGTCATGATGTGTCAGACTGGGGTAGATAAAGTCAGAAGTCACACGACACCAGGTTATAATCCAACGGGTTTATTTGAAACCACACAAGCTTTCGGAGCACAGTCCTTTCGTCAGGTGCAGTGAGAGAGCAGGGCACACAGACACAGAGTTTATACGCAGAAGGATCAAGGGTAGAGCAATGCAAACATCATAGAACTGGTGCGAGTGAAGTGTCAGATCATGTATCTCTGCAGGTTACCTGGCGTGTTAGATAGTGTGTAGAGTGTTTATAAAGTCAATGTCAATGCTGTGCTGTCATTACAATCAGGCAGAGCGATAGGAATATACAAAAGGTGACATCTCAGGTCAGACACTGATTTGTAGGTGTGAGCACAGCACCGGCATTGACTACTTTACACACCATCTAACCTTTTGGGTCATCTGCAGAGACACATTATCTGACAGTCCACTCACACCAGTTGTATGATCTTCTGACCTTTCTGCTCCTTGATCTCTCCAAAAGTTTGTGAGATTTCAAATGAACCTGTTGGACGAGAACCTGGTGGCATGTGACCAAGGGCTGTCCGCAGCAGACCAGCACAGGGGGCTTCCATGTGGTCTGACCACTGGTTTCAGCATGCTCTGCACTGGGCCATTGCCCTTGCTCTGGGTTGCTGGTCACTGGTGTCCCTGCTTCCGAGGTTAGGCCTCTGTCACTTGCCAATGTTTTTGTTGGTCGCTCCTGTTCTCTTTGTGTGTGGAGATGTGACCCGATTGTAACACAGAAATGCAACTTGGCTCTATGGAAAATATCTCTATCTCAGCCAGGAAATTGATAAGTATCTTTTGAACCTCCCCTGCCCTTCACTCCCTGATTCTTACTTCCCAGACTTCCATAATTTCCCCTCTCCCCAACATCCAATGTTTCAGGGACAGTTCCTGTGGGAACCCTGAAATGCAAGAAAGCCCTTTCTCCTGATGGAATTCCTGTTGGCTAAGAATGGATTTCGAAATTGAGGCATACCCATGGGGCCTGAAGGCAAAGACCAAGTGGTTAGAATCTGGATGATGGATACATTATTAGCTGCTACATTAATGATTCCCACCACAAATTAAAATTAGACTCAAGAGTTATTAGTAGTTTGAACTAATACATGTGGCTGTGAGCGATGTGATATTTTATTCACCTTATGAAGGAAGAATGGTGTTTTATTGCCCATTGGACACATCATCTTGCTGCAAAAATAAACCTCACAAAAAGGTATCAACAGCCTGGGGCATCTCATCGCTCTTGTCCTAAAATACCTTGTGAATCAATATCCAAAGTAGACAACTGATTTATTCGCTGAATTGGTAGGAATAAAAGATTATTTTCCAGATGTCATGCCTTTCAGCAGAATGCTGCTCATTTTAGTATTGATATTCCACAACACACAAGCCCATCAGAGGTCATCACCAAAGACACCATAACTAATACTAAAGTCGCCATTACATCAGGGGCATGTGGTGTAGTGTTAATAGAAGAGTAATCCAGAAGCATTGTGTTCATACAGTAGAAGTAACTGGTATATTTCCCCGTATAGTGGCTCCTGAATAGATGTGACCTTTTCATTTGCAAGAAATTAATTACATCAGTGATTTAAGTTGGCAAATGGAGTATAACGTGGGAAAATGTGAAATTATTCATTTCGGAAGGAAGATCAAAAGTGCAAAGGACCAAAGTTGGTGGTGTCATCGACAATGAAGAAGGTTACCTCAGAGAATAACGGGACCTTGATCAGATGGGCCAATGCGCCAAGGGGTGGCAGATCGAGGTCATCTAGATGAGTGTGAGGTGTGACATTTTGGGAAGGCAAATCAGGCAGGAACTAACAGACGAAATGGTAAGGTCCTGGGGAGTGTTGCTAAAGAAAGAGAGCTTGGAGTGCAGGTGTGTAGTTCCTTGAAAGTGGAGTCACAGGTGGACAGGATAGTGAAGAAGGTGTTTAGTACGCTTGCTTTTATCTGTCAGTTCATTGAGTATTGGCATTGGGAGGTCATGTTGCGGCTGTACAGGACATTAGTTAGGCCACTTTTGGAATACTGCGTTCAATTCTGGTCCCCCTGCTATAGGAAAGATGTTGTGAAACTTGAAACGGTTCCGAAAAGATTTCCAAGGATGCTGCCAGAGTTGGAATGTTGGAGCTACAGGAAGACGTTGAATAGGCTGGGGTTATTTTTCTTGGAGCGTTAGAGGCTGAGGGGTGACCTTATAAAATTTTAAAATCATGAGGGACATGGATAGGGTGAATAGTCAATGTCACTTCCCCAGGTTAGGGGAGTCCAAAACTAGAGGGCATAGGTTTAAGGTGAGAGGGGAAAGATTTAAAAGAGACCCAAGGGACAATGTTTTCACACAGAGGGCTGTACGTATATGGAATGAGCTGCTGGAGGAAGTGTTGGTGTCTGGTACAATTACAATATTTAAAAGGCATCTGGATGGGTACATGAATAAGAATGGTTTAGAGGGATGGGAGCTAAATTCTAGCAAATGGGACTAGATTAATTTAGGATATCTGGTCAGCATGGATGAGTTGGACCAAAGGGTCTGTTTCCATGCTGTATATAGAACTTAGAACATAGAACAATTCAGCGCAGAACAGGCCCTTCGGCCCTCAATGTAGTGCCGACCTGTGAACTATTCTCAGCTCGTCCCCCTACACTATCCCATCATCATCCATGTGCTTATCCAAGGATTGTTTGAATCTCCCTAATGTGGCTGAGTTAACTACATTAGCAGGTAGGGCATTCCATGCCCTTACCACTCTCTGCGTAAAGAACCTGCCTCTGACATCTGTCTTAAATCTATCACTCCTCGATTTGTAGTTATGCCCCCTCGTACAAGTTGATGTCATCGTCCTCGGAAAAAGACTTTCACTGTCTACCCTATCTAATCCTCTGACCATCTTGTATGTCTCTATCAAATCCCCTCTTAGCCTTCTTCTTTCCAATGAGAACAGACCCAAGTCTCTCAGCCTTTCCTCATAAGACCTTCCCTCCAGACCAGGCAACATCCTGGTAAATCTCCTCTGCACCTTTTCCAATGGTTCCACATTCTTCCCGAAATATGGCGGCCAGAACTGTACATAATATTCCAAGTGTGGCCACACTAGCGTTTTGTATGGTTGCAAAATGATATTACGGCTCCAGAACTCAATTCTTCTACCAATGAAACCTAACACACCGTATGCCTTTTAGCAGCACTCTCCACCTGGGTGGCAACTTTCAGGGATCTATGTACATGGACTCCAAGATCCCTCTGCACATCCACATTACCAAGAATCTTTCCATTGACCCAGTACTCTGCCTTCCTGTTATTCTTCCCAAAGTGCATCACCTCACATTTAGTTGCATTGAACTCCATTTGCCACCTCTCAGCCCAATTCTGCAGTTTATCTAAGTCCCCCTGCAACATTCTTCCACACTGTCCACCAACTTTAGTGTCATCTGCAAATTTGCTAATCTATTCACCTATGCCTGCGTCTAAGTCATTTATAAATATGACAAACAGACCCTGGAGTCACACCACTAGTAACAAGACTCCAGGCTGAATATTTTCCATCAACACCAATTGCTGCCTTCTTTCAGAAAGCCAGTTTCTAATCCAAACTGCTAAATCACCCTCAATTCCATGCCTCTGCATTTTCTCCAACAGCCTACTATATGGCACCTTATCAAAGGCTTTACTGAAGTCCATGTATATCACGTCAACTGCCCTACCCTCATCTATATGTTTGGTTACCTTCTCAAAAACCTCAATGAGGTTTGTGAGACACGACCTGCCCTTGACAAAACCATGTTGACTATGTGACATCAAATTGTTGCTTGCTAGGTGATTATAAATTGTATCTCTTATAATCCTTTCCAAAACCTTTCTTACAACAGAAGTAAGGCTCACTGGTCTATAATTAGCTGGGTCTTCTCTGCTGCCCCTCTTGGAAAAGGGCACAAAATTTGCAATCCTCCAGTCCTCTGGTACTAAACCTGTAGACAATGTCAGGGTGGCACGATGGCAAGCACTGCTGCCTCACAGTGCCAGAGGCCCGGGTTCAATTCCCGTCTCGGGCAACTCTCTGTGTGGAGTTTGCACGTTCTCCCCGTGTCTGCGTGGGTTTCCTCTGGGTGATCTGATTTCCTCTCACAGTCCAAAGATGGGCAGGCCAGGTGAATTGGCCATGCTAAATTGCCCGTAGTGTTAGGTGAAAGGGTAAATGTAGGGGAATGGGTCTGGGTGGGTTGCTCTTCAGAGGGTCAGTGTGGACTTGTTGGGCCGAAGGGCCTGTTTCCACACTGTAAGCAATCTAATCTAATCTAAATATCAAAGCCAAAGGCTCTGCTATCTCCTCCCTCGCTTCCCAGAGAATCCTCGGATAAATCCTATCCAGCCCAGGGGACTTGTTTACTTTCACTCCTTCTAGAATTGATAACGCCTGTTCGTAACTAACCTCGATCCTTTCTAGTCTAAAATCTCGTACTTCATTCTTCTCCTCTACAATATTCTCCTTTTCCTGAGTGAAAACAGATGAGAAATGTTCGTTTGGCACCTCTCCGATCTCCACAGGGTCCACACTCAACTTCCCACTTCTGTCTTTGATTGGCCCTATTCCTACCCCAGTCATCCTTTTATTCCTCACATACCTATAGAAAGCTTTAGGGTTCTCCTTTATTCTATTTGTTAACGAATGCTCGTGTCCTCTCTTTGCTCTTCTTAACTCCCTCCTTAAATCCTTCCTAGCTGATCTGTAACTCTCCATCGCCTCAGCTGAACCATCTTGCCTCATCAACACATAAGCCTCCTTCTTCATAACAAGAGATGCAATTTCTGTTGTAAACCACGGTTCCCTTACCTTATCACTTCCTCCCTGCCTGACAGGGACATGACTATCAAGGACACACAATATCTGTTCCTTAAACTAGCTCCACATTTCCAATGTCTGCATCCCCTGCATTTTGCTACCCCATTCTATGCAGCCTAATTCTTGCCTAATCGCATTATAATTGCCCTTTGCCCCATTGATAACTCTTGACCTGTGGCATGTACCTATCCCTTTCCATCGCTAAACTAAACGTAACTGAATTACGGTCACTCTATCCAAAGTGCTCACCTCCCACTAAATTAAACACCTGGCCTGGTTCGTTACCAAGCACCAGATCCACTGTGGCCTCCCTTCTTGTCGGCCCTTCGACATACTGTGTCAGGAAACCCTCCTGTACACATTGGACAAAAACTGATCCATCCAACCTACTGGAGTTATAGCATTTCTAGTCAATGTTGGGGAAGTCAAAGTCCCCCATAATGACCACCCTGTTCCTTTCACTCCTACCCAGAATGATTTTGCTAATCCTCTCTTCCACCTCCCTGGAACTTTGCGGAGGCGTATATAAAAAAAAACTCCAAGCAGTGTGACCTCTCCTCTCCTGTTCCTAACCTCCGCCCACACTATCTCAGTAGTCGAGTCCTCGTCAAAAGTTCTCTCAGCCACCGTTACACTATCCTTGACTAATAAGGCCACACCTCCCCCTCTTTTACCGCCTTGTCTGTTCTTAATGAAAGATCTAAAGCCTGGAACATGCAACATCCATTCCTGACCCTGCTCTATCCATGTCTCTGAAATGGCCACAACATCAAAATCCCAGGTATCTATCCATGTTGCAAGCTCACCTACCTTATTTTGGATATTTCTGGCGTTGAAGTAAACACACTTCAAACCCCTTCGCCATCTGTCAGCACATTCCTGTGACCCTGAAGTCCTGTCCCTGTCCTTCCTACTCTCATCCTCCTGTGCACTGCAGCTACAGCTACAGCTCCAGTTCCCATCCCCCTGCTGAGCTAGTTTAAACCCACCCGAATAGCACCAGCAAATTTCCCATCCAGGATATTAGTACTCCTCTGGTTCAAGTGAAGACCATCCTGTTCGTACAAGTCCCACCTTCCCCAGAGTGAGCCCCAATTATCCAAGAACCTGAAACCCTCACCCCGCACCATCCTTGCAGCCACAAGTTCAGCTGATATCTCTCCCTATTCCTTGCTTCGCGGTCACGTGGCACGGGTAACAAACCAGAGATAACAATTCTGTTTGTTCTAGCTCTCAGCTTCCACCCTAGCTCCCTGAAATCCTGCCTTACATCCCTATCCCTCTTTCTACCTATGTCATTGGTACCTACATGGACAACAACTTGAGGCTGGTCACCCTCTCCCTTCAGGACCCCAAAGATACAATCTGAGACATCACGGACCCTGGCACCTGGAAGGCAACACATCAACCGCGAGTCTCGTTCATTCCCTTCAAATCTTCTATCTGAGCCTCTAACTGTAGAGTCCCCAATGACTAACACTCTCCTCCTTTCCCTCCTTCCCTTCTGTGCAACAGGGACAGGCTCTGTGCCAGAGACCTGGGCCCCACTGCATACCCCTGGTAAGTTGTCCCCCTCAATAATATCCAAAATGGTATACATGTTTTTCAGGGGAACGACCACAGGGGATCTGTCCACTGACTGTTTTGTCCCCCTTCGAACAGCTTTCTTCGTGCCTAGGAATAACTACTTCCCTATAACTCTTACCTATCACGGCCTCTGCCTCCCGAATGATCCAAAGTTCATCCAGCTCCTGCTCCAGTTCCCTAACACTGTCTTGGAGGAGTGAGAGTTGGGTGCACTTCCTGCAGATGTACTTGGATGGGACACTAATGGCGTCCCTCACCTCAAACATCATGCAGGAGGAACATTGAATTCGCCTTCCTGATTATCTGCTGCATGTGTGTGCAAGCTTTCTGTGTTTCATGTACAAGTGCACCCAAGTCCTTTCTGACTGTTCCAGAACCCCGGGCTTCTCCATCTCCATCAAGTGTTGAGGATACTTCGGAATCTGGGATGGACAAGGCGGATGTTGCTGCCTTGATACCTTTGCCGCCTGAAGGAGAGAATGAATTTCTTCTGAGATGCTCCGGGTGCAAGAGGTGAGTTACTGTCCATCACACACCATCCCGTATCTGAGGCAGAGTTTGGAAACCTGACCCAGACCTCCCCCCTGGAGGAGCCACAACAAAATAGAACTGGCCTAAATCCTCTGACTCAGAGGAGGAGGGATGTAGTGATTGTAATGAGGTCAGCCACGTGGACCTCATAGGATAGGAGTTCTCTGACTGGGGCAGGAAACTTGGTCCAATCAAGGAGCCCTGGCTGACAGATATAAATAGGAGTGTTAGAGGTTCTGTTCACTCTGAGAGCCCTCCCTCTCTGAGGGAGCCGGGTCAGTGTGAAGGACTCTCCACGTGTAAATAAAGGGGGACTCGGTGACAGCCTCCGTGGAGTTATTTCACCCTCTAGGTTTGAACTCCCCAATCTCAGGAAAAGAGTTTGGCCATTCACCTTATCTATATCCGTCACCATTTTATAAACCTCGATAAGGTCACCCCTCAACCTCTTACGCTCCAGTGAAAATAGCCCCAGCCCGTCCAGCCTCTCCTTATGACTCAAACCTTCTAGTCCTGGCTCTTGTAAATCGCTCCTGAATCTTTTCCAATTTAATAATTTCCATTCTATAGGGTACACAGTTCACCAAAAGTGGCCTCTCCAACATCCTGTACAACAACAGTGTGATGTCCCAACTCCTATATGCGATGGTCTGACCAGTGAAGGCAAGAGTATCAAATGTCTTCTTCACCTGGAAGACTCCTGAAAACTCTTTTATCTACTCTATTGGACGTCCCATTCTTCTTGCATCTCCCCCCTGTTCCTATTCTGATGCTCACCAATAGCCACCCTACTTCAGTGGTCATTAAATCCACGAACCCAGTGCCCTTGGTCCCATGGTCGATATGTCTCTTATTTAATTGTTTCGGTGTTAATCACCCTGCTATGTTTATACTGGAGAGGGGAAAGCTCAGGCTTGATCTTGTCTATTCCATTCAAGCTGCAGGAGGTCCATGTTTAACGTTCCTGCCAGTGTCAGCCTTTGCTCAGTAGCAGTCAGACAGGCTGTAGTTTCAGGCCAAGCCCCTAGCCTTGGGAGCTGGCTCAGTGGTTTGCACTGCTATCCCACAGTACCAGGAACCTAGGTTCCATTCCAGCCTCGGGCGACAGTATTGTTGGAGTTTGCACATTCTCCCTGTGTCCGCGTGGGTTTCCTCAGGGTGCTCAGATTTCCTCCCACAGCCCACAGATGTGCAGGTTAGGTGGATTGGCCATGGGAATCAGTGGGGGGCTCAGTCTGGGTGGGATACTCTTTGAAGGTTGGTGTAGACTCAACTGGCCAAATAGTTTCTTTCTGAACAGGATGGATTCTATAAGTGAAGCCGGTCAGGCAGCATCTGAGGAGCAGGAGAGTCGACGTTTCGAACATAAGCTCTTCACCAGAAATGAGGTTTGTGGCTGAACGGGCTCAGAGCCACAAGCCTCATTCCTGATGAAGGGCTTATGCTCAAAACGTCAACTCTCCTGCACCTCGGATGCTGCCTGAGCAGCTATGCTTTTCCAGTGTCACACTTATTGACTCCGATCTCCAGCATCTGTAGTCCTCACTTTCTCCTTCTGTGGGTGCCCTTGAGCAAGGGGTCACCCTGTGAGCTTCTCCATGAGGAAGCAGTTCTCCTGTTGGAATATCTATGGTGAACACCGTCCATGTTCTAGGTCTGAGGAAGTATTTAGATCAGAGGTTGCAGCTTTGGAACAGCATGGGTACAAACGCTCTGAATTACCTTATCTTGCCAACACAGTGCATGTTGTTTGGCGATTGTGGACAAAGCTCTGTATCACAGTCTCTCCAGGATCCATCTCTGAGCACGATCCTCAGGAAAAATCAAACTTGTCCAAAACAAGATTTGACGCAAGTGAAAAGTTATCTGTTCAGTCCCGATCCGTGGATATATATATATATATATATATATATATAGAGAGAGAGAGAGAGAGAGAGAGAGAGAGATGCATGGTGCATGTAAAGGTGGTGCAGTGTTAAAGATCATTACAGAGTTGGTTTGAGAGTATAATTGGTTATTGATCTGGCAGACCCAGCTGTCTCAAGCAGTGACCATTACGCAGCAGACTTGGAGATAAATGAACTGTACTTCGCCGAAAGTCAGTGCAAACTGGAAATCCATGTCCTGAAAATCACTCAGAATAGATGGACTGATGATTGGTGACTTCCCCCGCTGGAAATGAATAGCATGACCTTATTAATCATTCACTCACGGGATGTGGGTGTTGCAGGTCCAGGCATGGATTAGCTTGTCCTTTTGCTGCGAATGCTGAGCCTGTCCCCTTGGAGAAAGCTTTAAGGGCAATTTTGAGCTGAACAGGTTGGAGCTGTGCCCTGTTACATGCAGCAGCTGTTCCTGGTGAAGTGAGTGTGTCTTACACAGTGGGCTCTGCACTTGTGAGAAGGACGCAAATCTATCGACGTTGTCACCACCACAGTGCCCAATGTGTCCTTGCTGACCAAAAGTGGGGCATCTTGGGGACAGATTCATGTTTCGCTTTCAGCATGTGCAAGCGAAGCAGCTGCTGAAAGGATACAGGGCGAGGGTCATTTCTCAAGTGACACACAGTCCCTCCTCATACAGAATCTGAGTCATAGAGGACTGTGGCCATTCAGCCCGTTGAGTCTGTGCCAGTCAAAAACGACCACCAAACTATTCTAATCCAAATTGCCAGCACTTGGCCCTTAGCCCTGGAGGCTATGACAATGCAATTCAATATCTAAATGCTGCTTAAATGTTCCGAAGTTTTCTGACCCAACCATCCTTTTGCTAATGAGTTCCAGACTTCCAGCATTCTCTGAGGGAAAGGATCTGTTCTCGCCTCTCCCTTTAGCCTTCTATGTCTTGTCTTCAATCTACACCCATTGGTTATTGAAAAATTGGTTGAACTTTTCCAAGAGATCATGCACACATTACACATGGGTACCAATTGCGTATGTATAGTATAAGCATACAAACATAGATACAGCGTAAATGCATGGAGATATTCCTGAAGAAGGGCTCATGCCCGAAACGTCGATTCTCCAGTTCCTTGGATGCTGCCTGACCTGCTGCGCTTTTCCAGCAACACATTTTCAGCTCTGATCTCCAGCATCTGCAGCCCTCACTTTCTCCGCGATATTTCCACATATACAAAGATGAATTGTCACTTTTATGTCAAGTCATAAAGTCATACAGCATGGAAACAGACCCTTTTGTCCACCTTGTCTATGCCGACCAGATATCCTAAATGAATCCAGTCCCATTTTCCAGCATTTGGCCCATATCCCTCCAAACCCTTCCTATTCATATACCCATCCAGATGTCTCTTAAATGCTGTAATTGTACCAGCCTCCACCACTTCTGGCAGCTCATTCCATACACGCACCACCCTCTGCGTGAAAATGTTGCCCCTTAGATCTCTTTTATATCTTTCCTCTCTCACCCTAAACCTTTGCCCTCTAGTTCTGGACTCCCCAACACCAAGGAAAAGACTTTGCCTATTTACCCTATCCATGCCCCTCATGATTTTGTGAACCTCTATAAGGTCACCCCTCAGCCTCCTCGCTCCAGGGAAAATAGCTCCAGCCTGTTCAGCCTCTTCCTATAGCTCAAATCCTCCAACCCTGGCAAAATCCTTGTAAATCTTTTCTGAACCCTTTCAAGTTTCACAACATCTTTCCAATAGGAAGGAGACCAGAATTGCACGCAATATTCCGAAAGTGGCCTAGCCAATGTCCTGTACAACCACAACATGACCTCCCAACTCCTGTACTCAATACTCTGACCTATAATGGAAAGCATACCAAATGCTTTCTTCACTATCCTGTCTGCCCGAGACTCCTGTTAAGAAAGGTCCTGTTTTCTTAACTCTCAAGTAGCCAACCAACAGGGGGACAAAGAAATTGATTCAAAGACCCACTGAAGCTCTCCCTGGCATGGGGAGCATTGAGATTTATTCCCGCAAGGACCCTGCTATCAACCGTTCAAGATAGTGGCAATTTGTGCATTTAATTGCATTAGACTTCAAACCTAAACTCTTGAATGATGAGGCAGGGCCATGGCAGAGAGGGAAAGAATAGGAAACACATCCTGATCTTGGGGCCCCACTGCCTCAGGTGACATCCTGCTCTACATGACCACACATCTGGAGGGAAAATAGTCAACCTTTCAGTCACATGATGTCAGGCGTGATGGGCTGAATGACCTCCTCTGCACTGTAACAATCTAAGGGTGAAGACTCACGATAGCAACTTATGACCTGGAATTGATGGTAGCCCCTTCAATCGGCGGACAGCTGTGATGTGTCCTTTCATATTTGAGATTGATAAATCTCTGTGAGAAAATTAAGGTGTTATGGAGCCAAAGCAGGCAAATGAAAATAAGATGTAGATCAGCTATGAGCTCATTGAAGAGTGGAGCATGGTTGGCCTACTCCCACTTTGAATTTAGACTGAAAAACCAGTTTGGATCTAATCCAATTCAAAACCACTTTGACATCTACTGGTCTTTACTGGCCATAACTGGATTCAACTGGTCAGACCAGGATTCTCACTGGAAGCAATTGAAATCCTGGCCATCCTATCGGTCTAGTCCAAAATCCAGATCTTTGAGCTGGCGTGAGGAATTTTCATCACTTTTAAGCACAGATTCCATTCGATTCTGATTTCACACCATGATGGCTTTGCATGTGACTATCCTGGTTTGTGTTTACAATTCATTTGATGTTAACTTTCATTATGTTGTTTTTCCTTCCTTTTACGACAAATACCCCTAACCCATCCCTTATCCACCAGACGATGGACTGTGCTAGGAACTTCATTGGGTATTGATGTAAAAAGATTGTCTCTTGGTAGACTTCAGTATTTTCATTGTATTGATCCTTCCTATGTACCAGGTATTAGTCCAACCAATGGAGAGACTTCCCTCTGACTCTTACTGATGCTCGTGTTGACAGAACTCCTTGATACCACACTCAGTTGGATGTGGCCTTGATATCAAGGGCTGTCCCTCTTATCTCTCTCATCCTTGCCTTGTGCAGTTTGAAATATGGCATTGACATTCAGGGACTGTGCAGGTCTGAACCTCCCCACGCAGTTTGCAATATTGTGTGTATGAATTTGACTCTCTGCCAAGGCAGTGCCAAGATGCCTTATGTACCTTCTGCATCCCTGCTAAATGACCAGTGTCCAAAAGGACCAAAGAGAACCATCATGAGACTTTTAACTGGCATGTAAGAATTTTTCTTATATTTCTTGGTGTAAATGGAGGAGCTATGACCTTCATCTTTATTAAATGACACATGACAGGGCCAGGTCACAGCCACTGTGGGTACCAGGTTGATGTTGAAACTTTATTGCTGGAACAGCACAGCAGCTGCCTGACCTGCTGTGCTGTTCCAGCAATAAAGTTTCAACTTTGATCTCCAGCATCTGCAGACCTCACTTTCTCCACCAGGTTGATACAATACAAACTCTACTGATGTGGAAAATTGGCTGCTTTTGACAGGTGCGAACTAAATCATAACTCAATATGACTGTAGATACTGAGAAGTTTATAAAGATGATGAAAACTAGCTGTTCCCCACAGCAATTTTGAAAATGATATACATTTCGATGAAGATAGCAGCATTGCAAAGGCTGAAGCAAAGACCAGTATCAAAATACAGAAAAATATTACAAGGTCAGAATTAGAGGCACCCGATCTGAATGCATGCACCATTCTCAATGATTCCAAGATGGCGGCATGGCAGTCCCTCACAGAGGTCTCTCCGGATTGAGAACCACTTAGTTCCAGGTGGAACAGGAAACCTGGTGTTTGCAAACACTACTACAGTACAGGAATTGTCTGGAAAAGTACCTGGGTGGAGAGCCATGGCTGGAGCTACGATGATCTCAGCTTGCAATGGAGACCAGGCCTCCTGCCCTCAGCCTCACCTGATGCTGGTGGCTAGGTCTTGAGACCGTCGGAAGCGGTGTGCGAGGAGGTGGAAGCGCGGTAAGTTTGGAGGAGTTCTCGGCTTGCTGCTGAGACCAGGCCCCCAGTCCTCGGCTCCGCCTAATGCCAGTACCCGGGTGTTGAGCCATCGGAAGGGGTTGTGCGATGGGGCGGAAGCGTGGCAAGTGGGCAGGAGTTCGTGCTGTGCTGAAAACAAACCCTAGTTGGCCAGCTCTCCCATCCGTTCTGCTCTCCAGTGTCTGCTCCCTGGACAACAAACTGGACTGCATCTAACTGCGGCAGGTACCTCAGTCTGAGCTCACAGACTGCTGGGTCCCTGTTTTCACAGAAACGTGGCTCAGTGACAGAGTTTCAGACACCACCACCCAGCTTGATGGGCTCGCCTTGTTTCACACCGACAGAAATGCAACTCTGTGCACTAAGACTCGGGGTGAGGGTCTGTGTGTCTACATCACTACGCATGGTGCAAGGACTCTGTGCTAGTCTCCAGTTGCTGCTCATCACTGGTGGAGTTTGTGACTGTTAGATACAGACCATTTTACTTGCCATGGTATATCGCCACTGTCCTTTTAGTCAGGGTGTATATTCCTCCCGGTGCTAGTGCTGAGGAGGTACTCCGTGTAGTGTATGGGGCTGTGAGTGGCCTGCAGAACGCACAACTGACGGTCTGTTTATTGTTGCTGGAGATTTCAACCATGCGAATCTCAAGACTGTGCTCCCTAAATTCCATCAGCATGTAGACTTTGCGACGAGAGGGGAGAACACATCTAGTTTACACACACATCCCCAACGCATCAAGGGCAGAGTCCCTGCCCCACATTGGTTCCTCAGACCCCATCTCTGTTATGCTAATCCCAGCATACAGTCTGCTCGTCAGACGGGTCAGACTGGTTCTGAAGCAGGAGCCATTTCTGCTCTTCAAGACTGTTTTGAGCGCACTGACTGGTGTTTATTCAGGGAGGCGGCAACTGATGGCAATTCCATCATCTTAGCGGAGGACACTGCGTCGGTGATTTGCTACATTAACAAGTGTATTGATGACGCCGCAGTGTCCAAGACCATCACTTCTCGCCCCAACCAGATGCCATGGATGACCGCAAAGGTGTGTGCGCCACTGAGGACCAGTGATTCTGCCTTCAGAGCAGATGACAAGGCGGCTCTAACAACAGCAAGGGCCAACCTGACCCGGGCCATCAACGAGGCAAAGCGTGCACACGCAGAGAGAATACACAGCCACTTTCAGGACAGCGGCGAGCTTGTGGAAGGGCATCCAGGCCATCACCACCCACAGAACAGCATCGCCTGCTGGTTCTGGTGATGCAACCCTCCCAGATGAGTTGAATAACATGTATGCACGGTCTGAGGCATGAAATGGTGTGGTAGCGAGAAAGTCCACCTCCTCATCCCCCATACATCCCCCCAACCCTACCCCACTCATTCCCCCCACCCCCCGACACCCCCATGACCAGGCGCTGTGTCTTAGCATGGCCGATGAGAGAAAAACCCTATGCAGAGTCAACCCACATAAGGCTGCTGGACCAGATAACATCCCTGGCAGAGTGCTCAGATGATGGCTGTGACATACTGGTGGATGTTCTCATGGGCATCTTCAACATCTCCCTGAGCTGCGCATAGTTCCAGCGTGCTTCAAGGCCGCTACCAAAGTCCCCATGCCAAAGACTTCTTCAGCATCCTGTCTCAATGACTATTGGTCTGTTAACTTTACACTCATCATCATGAAGTGCTTCGAGAGGCTCATGATGAAGTATATTAAGACCCTGCTGCCCCCTCACTAGACACCCTGCAATTCACGTATCGACCCAACAGCTCAATGGATGATGCCATTTCCATCACCCTCCATCTGAACCTCACCCACCTGGAGAAGAAGGACACCTGTGTCAGACTACTGTTCATAGACTTCAGTTCTGCACTTAACACTATCATTCCTCAGCACTTGATTGGAAAGCTGAGCCTGCTGGCCCTAAATACCACCCTTTGTAACTGGATCCTGGACTTCCTGACTGGGAGACCTCAGTCCGTCTGGATTGGGAACAGCATCTCCAACACCATCACACAGAACACGGGGGAATCCCCAGGGCTGTGTGCTCAGTCCACTACTGTTCCACCTGCTGACACATGACTGTGTAGCGATGCACATGTTGAATCACATCAAGTGTGCTAATGCTATGACAGTAGTGGGCCTCAACGGAGAGGAGGTGCAACGGACTGGTGCAGAGCCAACAATCTGTCTCTGAATGTGGACAAGACGAAAGAGATCGGTGTTGACTTCAGGAAGGTATGGAGGGACCACTCTGCTGGACATCGACGGCTCTCCCGTGGAGATCGTGAAGAACACCAAATTTATTGGCGTACATCTGGCAGAGAATCTCGCCTGGACATTCAACACCAGTTCCATAGCCAAGAAAGCCCAGCAGTGTCTCTATTTTCTGCGTAGGCTGACGAAAGGCACCCCCCCATTCTCACCACATTCTACAGAGGGTTCATTGAGAGTACTCCAAACTGCTGCATCACTGCCTGATTCAGGAGTTGCACTGTCTCAGATTGTAAGACCCAATAACAGTGAGGACAGCTGAGAGGTCTCTCTTCCCTCCATTACAGAAATTTACACCACATGCTGCATCCGAAAGGCTAAGAGCATTGTGGAATATCCCACATACCCCTCAAACTCTTCTCCCTCCTGCCATGTGGCAGAAGATACCAGAACATTTGGTCTCTCTAAGCCAGACTATGCAACAGTTTCTTCCCCCCAAGCCATCAGGCTCCTTAACACAGTATGATTGGACTCTTTCCCATCTGAAATTCTTTGCATGACTCCGAATTGCTGCTAGAAAAATGTCTATTATTTATCATTCTTCCATTACACTGTAACTTGTGTGTTTTGCACTTCTTGTGCACTTTATGCCGGGTATGATTTTGTAGTTTGTGCTGTCCATGTTGCACCCTCGGTCCTGGAGGAACGCTGTCTCATTTCTTTTACTATATCTGTTATATATGGTAGAAATGACAAATAAGAAGCTACATACACTCCAATGCATTGACAAGACAAGTAGAAGACACAGCCACCAGGTGACCAAGGCTAGGAACTGCATATCGAAGGGTATTTTTCATTTAGGACGTTTGGCTACAAAGGAAAAGAAGGTGAGATGGCACTGATAATAAAATTTGACATCAGTACATTTGTGAGAGGGGATTGGATTAGATTAGATTCCCTACAGTGTGGAAACAGGCCCTTCGGCCCAACACGTCCACACCGACCCTCCGAAGAGCAACCCACCCAGACCCATTCCCCTACGTTCACCCCTGACTAATGCACCTAACACTACGGGCAATTTAGCGTGGCCAATTCATCTAACCTGCACATCTTTGGAATGTGGGAGGAAACCGGAGCACCCAGAGGAAATCCACACAGACACGGGGAGAATGTGCAAACTCCACACAGACAGTTACCCGAGGGAGGAATTGAACCCAGGTCTCTGGTGCTGTGAGGCAGCAGTGCTGACCACTGAGCCACTGTGAGAATAAGTGGTAGAATGTAGTTGAATGAAGCTAAGAAACAGCAAGAGTCATGAAATATTAGTGAGAAAAAACCAAAAATTGCTGGAAAATTTCAGCAGATCTGGCAGCATCTGTGAAGAGAAAATAGTGTTAACATTTTGAGTCCAGTGACTTCTCTTCAAAAGTATTGGTGAAGGTTTTTTACGGGTCACAAGATGGTAGTGGCACATTTGGTACACGTAATAGCAGAGTTATAGTTATCATTGATGACTTCAATCTTCATGTAGACAGTGTCAATCTAGTTTGTACTAATGCTGTGGAGGGCAAAATCCTGGAATGCATATAAAGTGGATTTTTAGAACAGGACGTTGAATCAGGTTTAACCTATTTTAGATCTTGTATTGTGCAAAATGAGAAAGCGTTAATTAATAATCATGTTATAATGGAACATTAGGGAAGTATGACCACAATATGAGAAAAGATTCTATTTGGAAGTTATCGAGTTCAGTCAATTAGCTTGCATTTAAAGAATCAACACATGATTCGCAACACAGCTACACTGTCCAACTCACTAAGACACAAAAATCCAGCAGGAATGGTGATTCAACCATGACTATCAGGTGATGTTATGACTGTAGTGGGTCCCATTAGCATGACGAGTCAGCAACAGAGAGGAGGTGCAGCAGCTAACGGACTGGTGCAGAGCCAACAACCTGTCTCTGAACGTGGACGAGATGAAAGAGATCGATGTTGACTTCAGGAGGGACCATTCTCCGTTGGACATCGGAGGCTCCTGTCTCGTTTGATCTACCAGCAGATCAAAGACAGGGAACATTTAGAAAATGGTTATAGAATGGAGATACATTGAGTAAAGTTGTGAAAGGGATATCACACTTAACAAATCTGTTACTTTTTTTTGAGCGTGTAACTAGCAGAATAAATAAGGAGGAACTACTTGATGTAGTGTATTTCAGAAATCCTATGATGAAGTCCCACGTAAGAGATTAGTATAGTGAATAAAGTTAGAGCATATGGAATCGGGGAAGACATACTGACATGGCAGAAAAATCAATGAGTAATTTTCAGTTTGGCAGTCTGTGACTTGCGAGGGTCAATGTTTCAGCCAAATCATTTATGAATGATTTGGATGTGCAGATCAAATGTAATTGTAAATGACACAAAACTGTGTGGAAGTGTGAGTTGTAAGGAGCATGCAACGTCACTTGAAGGAATTTTGGAGAGTTTAAGTGAGTGGGTAAAACTTTGGCAGCTGGAATATAATACATAGGCTTATCCATCCAGGTAGGAGAAACAAAAATATAAATTATTTCTCAAATGACTTACACCATCAATGGTAGGGCCCTGGGGAGTATTATAGAATGAAGTAATCTAAGGATACAGGTTCTTAGCTTATTGCAAATGGAGTCACAGGTAGACTGGTGAAGAAGGTTTTAACACACTTGCTTTCACCTGTCAGAGCATTGAGCATAGGAGCTGGGACATCTTGTTGCAGCTATACAAGATACTGATGAGACCTTATTTGGAGTACTGCATGCCATTCTGGTGTCCTACCATAGAAAGGATATTATTCAACTGGAAAGTGTGCAGAAAAGATTTACTAGGATGCTACCTGGACTGGAAGGTTTGGGTTATAAGGAGAGGTTGGATAGGCTGGGACTTTTTTCCCTGGAGCATAGGAGACTGAGGGGTAACCTTATAGAGGTCTATAAAATCATTAGAAGCATAGATAAGGTAGATAGCCAGCAGTCTTTTTTCCTGTGGTAGGCAAAACTAGAGAACATAGGTTTAAGGTGAGACGGGAGAGATACATAAGAGTCCAGAGGGATACTTTTTCACACAGAGGACGGGGAGTGTCTGGAAGACGGTGCCAGAGGGAGTGATGGAGATGAGTACAATTGTCATTGAAGAAACGTTTGGGCAGGTACATGGATGGGTTAGGTATGGAGGGATATGGAGCAAATGCAGGCAAATGAGATTAGTTTAAATTGTGAAATGGGATTAGCAAGTTGAGCTGAAGGCCCTGTGACCATGCTGTAGAGCTTTATGATTCTATGAGCCTATGATGACATGCTGAGAAATATTGAACATCAAAGGGACTTGGGCGTCCTTATTCATGAGTCACTGCAAATTAATGTGCAAATACAGCAAGCAATTGAGAAGTCAAATAGCATTTTGATCTTTATTACAAGAGGATTTGAGTGTAGCAGGGAGGGTATAGTGTGTGGCTTTGATTTCCTCCCTCTGAAAGGATGTAGTTGCCAGACAGAAGGGCAACAAAAGTTCACCAGAGGAATTTCTCAAATGGATGGGTTGTCCTACGAAGAAATATGTAATAGACCAGGTCTTTATTTTCGAAGAATGAAAGGTGATCTCATTTAAATATGAACATTCCTTCCAGAGCTCAACAGGGTAGAAGCAGGAATGTCGTTTCTCTTGATGGGGGGCTGGCTTAGAGCATGCTCAAAACTAAGACCGTTAGAATTCCACACGATGTAAACATCAAGGAAAATAAGGATAGTTTGGGGAAGTAGCATTGAAATCGATCAGTAATAATTTCATTCAGTGTGTTCAAAGGACTGAACGGTTAAAAGTGAGTGGTAACTTTGAGCCAACTGCTGGAAGCTACAAGAAAAACCAATGGCATTTATCAGGGGACGAGGTAAAAGCAATGACTGCAGATGCTGGAAACCAGATTCTGGATCAGTGGTGCTGGAAGAGCACAGCAATTCAGGCAGCATCCGAGGGATGCTGCCTGAATTGCTGTGCTCTTCCAGCACCACTGATCCATTTATCAGGGGACGTCCACCTTGTGCAGAGAATGGAAATCAGTCAGTGAGCACAGCAGGCCAGGCTATGCCTCTGACTGCAGCTGCGAATCCCTGTAAATGCACTGCTGAGAATGTGGATGGGGTTAACCAAATCCCTGAGACACCTCTTCCATTAGGCAACATCCTACCATCACAGGTTCAGAAGGAGATTAACTACATCCAGGAGGGATAACTAATCAAAGTAGTACTAGCAGTAGTAACTCCTGTGCGTGCGCCCAATCTTTAGGTAAGTCTAGCTATGACATGCCAATTGCAGGTTTCCCTTCATCCAGCTCGAAATGCTGGAGACTCACATTAAGCATCTGATCCTTAAGGGACCCAGCTTTTATTTCTACCTTCAATTTATCCGCAAATTCTCTCAGGTTTAGCCTTAGTCACATTTCTGCACAAAGACTTCTATGTCTTCTATTCCCAGAAAATTCTTGGCTATGTTGAAAGCCACTTTTAACAATCTAATTTGAGCAAGAAACTTCACAGTTTTGTTATATCCAGCACCTCCATGTACCCATTTCTCTCAAACAGACTTGGACTCATAGAATCACTACATCAGGCCATTTGGCCCATCTAGTCCACACTGACCCTCCGTAAAGCACCCCACCCAGACTCATTCCCCTCCTCTATCCTTGTAGCCCTGCATTTCCCCTGGCTAATTATAGAATCCCTACAGTGTGGAAACAGGCCATTCGGCCCAACTAGTCCACACCGACCCTCTGAAGAGTAACTCACCCACACCCATTTCCCTAAGCTATTAATCTACGTTTACCCCGACTAATGCCCCTAACCCACACATCCCTGGAAACTATGGGCAATTTAATATGTCCAATCCACCTAACCTGCACATGTGGGAGCAAACCAGAGTACAATGAGAAAACTCACACAATCACACCAGGGTGGAATTGAACCCAGGTCCCTAGTGCTGTGAAGTTGCAGTGCTAACTACTGAGTTACTGTGCCAACAAATCTAAATCCTAGTGAAAGACCCCACCTAGCCTGATCCCAGCTGATGGTACTGTTGGATAAGCTAGATCCCAGAATGAAATCTGGCTTGATAGGAAATACTTGTGGCCATTCGCTGGAGCATAAACACATAAGGCTGTGTGGGTTTTTGTTAAGAATAAAACAGGAGTTTTTGTCACCTGCAAACTTAGAAATTGTCCCTGCACAGTGAGATCTAAATCATTCATGTATATCAAGAATAACAAAGGTCCTAATATCAACCAGTTAAAATCCATGCTGACTCTTCCGAATCAACCTACCCATTTCTATACGAATGCAAAATCTATCCTGAATAAGAATTCTTCTGGAGAAGTTTCATACCAGACTCAAAATATAAATTCTCTCTCTCTCTCCACTGATGTAAGCAGACCTGTTGACTTTCTCCAGCATTATTTGTGTTTCTTTCAGATTTTCAGCATTTGCAGTATTTTATTTGAGTGGTTTCCAGCTCTCGGCTATTGGAGACCCGAAGACCAGGGGCATTTGGGTGGCATGGTGGCTCAGTGGTTAGCACTGCTTCCTTACAATGCCAGGATTGTCTGTGTGGAGTTTGCACACTCTCCCTGTGTCTGTGCAGGCTTCCTCCAGCTGCTCCCACAGTCCAAATATGTGCAGGGTAGGTGGATTAGCCATGGTAAATTGTGGCGTCATAGGGTTGAGGTAGGTCTGGGTGGGATGCTATTTGGAGGTTTGGTGTGGACTTGAAGGTTAAATGGCCTGTAAGGATTCCAAGTGCTATATCCTGTTCTTTCCCCACAGTCCTGCATTTGTCTTTCTTTTTGAACATATGTCCATTTCCTTTGAATATTGATGATTTTTTTTTCACTATCATTTCAGGCAATGCATTTTAAATCATAAACAGTTATACAAAATAAAAATCTCCCCTCTGACTATGGACCTGCCCACCAGTAGAAGCAATTTGCTCGATAAGAATGATAATTGAAAACACCTCAATTAAATCTCCTCTTAACTGACACTAATATAGGCAGTATCGTGGACAGTGAGGAATGTTCTCAGAAATTGCAGCAGGACCTTGATCAGTTGGGGAAGTGGGCCGGCAAATGGCAAATGGAGTTTAATATAGATAAGTATGAGGTCTTGCATTTTGGAAGTCAAATCAAGGTAGGAGTTTCATGGTGAATAGAAGGGCCTGAAAAGAATGTCGTGGTACAGAGGGACCTTGGAGTTCAGGTACATGGTTCTCTGAAAATGAAATCATGTAGGCATTGCAGTGAAGGTGGCTTTTGGCACACTGGCCTTAATCAGTCAGGGCACTGAGTATAGAAGTTGGGAAGTTATGTTGTAGTTGTACAGGATGTTGATGAGGTCACACTTGGAGTATTGTGCTCAGTTTTGGTCACCTTGCTATAGAAAGGATGTTATTAAACTGGAAAGAGTGCAGAAAAAATTTACAAGGATGTTGCCAGGACTCAACCGTCTGAGTTATTGGGAGCGGTTGGACAAGCTAGAACTTCTTTCTTTAGAGCGTAGGAGAATGAGGGGGGATCTTATGGAAGTGTATAAGATCATGAGAGGCATGGATAGGGTGAATACACTCAGTCTTTTTCACAGGGTTGGGGAATTGAGGACTCGGGAGCATCAGTTTAAGGTTAGAGGGGAAAGAATAAAAGGGAACCTGAGGGCCAACATTTTTACACAGAGGGTGGTACGCATATGGAATGAGCTGCCAGCGGAAGTGGTCGAGGTGGGTACATTAACAACATTTAAAAGGCATTTGGACAAATACATGGATAGGACAGGATCAGAAGGACAAGGGCCAAGTGCAGGAAAATGGGGTTAGCGTGGATGGACATTTTGGTCGGCATGGACCAGTTTGGGGCAAGGGGCCAGTCTCCATGCTGTCGGACTCTATGAATCTACGACTCTAAGCTATTCAGCACTAAGAGCAATGATTTCACCTTTTCTAATTTCCTCATTTCTCTCAAGTTGCTCATCCCTGGTACTATATGAGTGCATCTCCCCTGCACCCTTTCCATGGTCTTGACTTCCTGCAGACAGTGTGGTGTCTGATGTTGAGAATTGGATGCTCCAGATGAGGATTGACCTTGTATTTATAAATGATGAGGTTCACCACTTTGTACTTGTACACATGCTGCTTATTATAAAGTCAAGGAATCCGTACTAAAAATAGAAAATGCTGGGAACACTCAGCAGGTCTGGCAGAAACCCATGGAGAGAGAAACAAAGTTAATATTTGAAATAAACGATCTTTCTTTAGAACGGAAGGGAGTTGGAGCATAATCAATTTTAAACAAATTAAAAGGGGGGAGTGATGAACTGACAAAGAAGAAAAGGAGAAATTGTGGATGGGTGGAGGGCAGGAGATATGAAGTGACAAAAATAAATTACGAGGTCATGGGCAAAGGATTGAAGAGAGACAAAATATTTTTAAAATTAGAACTCTTGTAATGTGGAAACAAGCCCTTCAGCCTCAGACTGACCCTCTGAAGCGTAACCCACCCAGACCCATTCCCCCACCCTGTATATTCCCCTGAGTAATAACCTATATTATGGGCAATTTAGCATGGCCAATTCACCTGACCTGCACATCTTTGGACTGTGGGAGGAAACCAGAGCACCCAAAGAAAACCCATGCAGACATGGGGAGAATATGCAAACTCCACTCCAACAGTCTCTCAAGGCTGGAATCAAACGCGGGTCCCTGGTGCTGCGAGGCAGCAGTGCTAACACTGAGTCACTGTGCTGCCATCTGGCTCTGACTGGGTCATTCGCAAAGTAATGAACAACATGAGAGATATGACAGGGATCGAGATGTTTCATTCCAGCTCATGGAATGAAGTGCGTATGAAAGTAATGCTGTCTATGTCAGTGAGCTAAAATAATGTCTGTTGGAGCATTCAATACAATGTTACCCAAATCTTTGATTCTTACATTAAGAGAGACATAATATAAGCATTGCTGCATCAGGTAAAGATACATTGTTAGAGTAAAACACACATCATGGTTAGCAGCAGTGACTATCAAGAAAGAAAGAATTCCCAAGATCCCAATGTTGAGATATTTGGAAACCTTATTGAAGATCAACTGGACAGCAGTCTGGACATTAAAACATTTGGAATCAGTGGCATCAGCTATAGTGAGTACAGGTCTGTAGATAAGCATTGAGCAGATGACACAACTTGTTTCTTTCTGCTTAAATTATAAGTTCTACCAATTTAGAAGACCTCTTGTGTGCCTACAGCTCCATGTTTACAAAAAAGGCATCAAATGCTCCTCACGTCATAGCTACAAAGCTTCCCTACAATAAAATGTGGCAAAATGTATCACTTAAAAGCCATTTTCTATACCAGAAAGGAGATTATCTATGTACAAAAGTTAATTGGATGTGGGTTTGCTCGCTGAGCTGCAAGGTTCATTTCCAGATGCTTTGTCACCCTATAGACAACATCTTCAGTGGGTCTCCAAGTGAGGCACTGCTGATGATTCCTGCTTGTTAGCTCCACACACCTTTCTCTCCTAATTTGGTGCAAAAGTTAAATGGAGCCTCTGTAAAATCATCATTCTTTATTTGGCGTCAACACCATCTAGAGGGTGAGATCTGCCAGAACAAACCTTCATCTGTTGACCTCTGAGTCTGTAGTTCTTTAAAATCCATCCTTAAAGGGAGTCAAACCAAGAAAGAGGCAGCAATATTGAAACATGAAAGGAAACAAAAGCAGAAGAAGGGAGAAATAAAAAGAAAGAGAAGCAAAACCAAAAATAAACATTGACTTCTCAAAAAGAGAGGAAAGATGCGCAAGAAGGAATGGAAGGCAGCCACTTGATTGTGGACTGGGCAGCCAATGACAGGTTTACTGAGCTACAACTGTGTTAACAAATTTTGTAGTCTTATTTTACAGTTTAAGTGATAAGCGATCTGGGGGAAAGAGTTCTGAAAATCTTGTTTATCAACAGCAAGGAGGGTTTATTCCGAATTAATCCACCTGCTCTTTCTGTGGATAGTTAGGAAGATTGTGAAAAAATCTGGAACATACCCAAAGGCCATTCAAGGGAAGAATTAATCTTCAGCATTACAGACTCCAGCTAGCAATCTATAGGCCGCAACTTCAAGTTGACCAGTTTATTACAACAAAGGGCGTGAGTGTCACTTTGCCAAAAAGGATCTCTCAGAGATGCTCTTTGAATTGCTCATCAACTCTACACCAATTAAAACCTGTCTGGGCAAGGCAAGATACCACACCATTGATGCTTTACTTGAGGATGGATCGAAGCATGTAGCTCCAGGAACAGGCCAAGAGTAATGACATGCTTTCAGGACAGCCAACACTATCGTTAAAGCCAGCAAAGTGCACCAAACCATCACAAGCTGTAACAGAGATGACTTATTGCATCCATTCAAAAGCTATCCAACCTTTCTGGATATCTGTGAAGCATGTGAGACCAAGGGACATTGGGCACACAAGTGCAGGAAATTGGGTTCCAAAAGCCAAGGCAGAGCCCAGTACAAACTCAGCTAACCCATGAGACATCACAACACTGGCAGTAAGGAGAACATTAGAACAGTGCACACAAATGCAAAACCATCTGTGAAGTTTGAAATCAATCAAGCAAAAGGCACAGGTTAGAAGTTGATCAAGCTTTCATAGAGTCATAGAGATGTACAGCATGGAAACAGACCCTTCGGTCCAACCCGTCTATGCCGACCAGATATCCCAACCCAATCTAGTCCCACCTGCCAGCACCCAGCCCATATCCCTCCAAACCCTTCCTATTCATATACCCATCCAAATGCCTCTGAAATGTTGCAATTGTACCAGCCTCCACCATATCCTCTGGCAGCTCATTCCATACACATTCCACCCTCTGCGTGAAAAGGTTGCCCCTTAGGTCTCTCTTATATCTTTCCCCTCTCACCCTAAGCCTATGTCCTCTAGTTCTGGACTTCCCAACCCCAGGGAAAAGACTTTGCCTATTTATCCTATCCATGCCCCTCATAATTTTGTAAACCTCTATAAGGTCACCCCTCAACCTCCGATGCTCCAGGGAAAACAGCCCCAGCCTGTTCAGCCTCTCCCTGTAGCTCAAATCCTCCAACCCTAGCAACATTCTTGTAAATCTTTTCTGAACCCTTTCAAATTTCACAACATCTTTCCGATAGGAAGGAGACCAGAATTGCATGCAATATTCCAACAGTGGCCTAACCAATGTCCTTTACAGCCGCAACATGACCTCCCAACTCCTGTACTCAATACTCTGACCAATAAAGGAAAGCATACCAAATGCCTTCTTCACTATCCTATCTACCTGCGATTCCACTTTCAAGGAGCTATGAACCTGCACTCAAAGGTCTCTTTGCTCAGCAACACTCCCTAGGACCTTACCATTAAGGGTATAAGTCCTGCTAAGATTTGCTTTCCCAAAATGCAGCACCTCGCATTTATCTGAATTAAACTCCATCTGCCACTTCTCAGCCGATTGGCCCATCTGGTCAAGATCCTGTTGTAATCTGAGGTAACCCTCTTCGCTGTCCACCACACCTCCAATTTTGGTGTCATCTGCAAACTTATTAACTGTATCTCTTATGCTCACATCTAAATCATTTATGTAAATGACAAAAAGTAGAGGGCCCAGCACTGATCCTTGTGGCACTCCACGGTCAACAGGCCTCCAGTCTGAGAAACAACCCTCCACCACCAGCCTCTGTCTCCTACCTTTGAGCCAGTTCTGTATCCAAATGGCTAGTTCTCCCTGTATTCCATAAGATCGAACCTTGCTAATTAGTCTCCCATGGGGAACCTTGTCGAATGCCTTACTGAAGTCCATATAGATCACATCTACTGCTCTGCCCTCATCAATCTTCTTTGTTACTTCATCAAACAACTCAATCAAGTTTGTGAGACATTATTTCCCACGCACAAAGCCACGCTGACTATCCCGAATCAGACCTTGTCTTTCCAAATACATGTACATCCTGTCCCTCAGGATTCCCTCCAACAACTTGCCCACCACCGAGGTCAGGCTCATTGGTCTATAGTTCTCTGGCTTGTCCTTACCACCCTTCTTAAACAGTGGCACCACGTTTGCCAACCTCCAGTCTTCCGGCACCTCACCTGTGACTATCGATGATACAAATATCTCAGCAAGGGCCCATCAATCACTTCTCTCGCCTCCCACAGAGTTCTCGGGTACACCTGATCAGGTCCTGGGGATTTATCCACCTTTAACCATTTCAAGACATCCAGCACTTCCTCCTCTGTAATATGGACATTTTGCACGATGTCACCATCTATTTCCCTACAGTCTATATCTTCCATGTCCTTTTCCACAGTAAATACTGATGCAAAATATTCATTTAGTATCTCCCCCATTTTCTGTGGCTCCACACAAAGGCCACCTTGCTGATCTTTGAGGGGCCCTATTCTCTCCCTAGCTACCCTTTTGTGCTTAATATAGTTGTAAAAACCCTTTGGATTCTCCTTAATTCTATTTGCCAAAGCTATCTCATGTCCCCGTTTTGCCCTCCTGATTTCCCTCTTAAGTATACTCCTACTTTCTTTATACTCTTCTAAGGATTCACTTGATCTATCCTGTCTGTACCTGACATATGCTTCCTTCTTTTTCTTAACCAAACCCTCAATTTCTTTAGTCATCCAGCATTCCCTATACCTACCTGCCTTCCCTTTCACCCTGACAGGAATATACTTTCTCTGGATTCTTGTTATCTCATTTCTGAAGGCTTCCCATTTTCCAGCCGTCCCTTTACCTGCAAACATCTGCCTCCAATCAGCTTTTGAAAGTTCTTGCCTAATACCTTATTATTATCCTCATACATCATATCAATGGTTTAAGATATGATGTGTGAGGATAATAATTTATGTCATATGCCCTGAAAAAAGGCAAATCAATGCAGACTAAAAGTTAACATTGACACATGAGCATAACACATCGTGAAAGATCTCAGCAAGTCGTGCTCGATGGTACAACCTACGAAAGACTATCTTACAGGGTGTGATGTATTAGCACTTCTGTGCATTGGCACAGTAACACTGAATGTGCTGATATGCAAGCTCATGGAAGCTTCCCAATATCTCTCCCCACCCAGTAAATATCATTGACCTAGCAGTTACAGGATTGCAAATAAGGCAGCTCTCAGTACAGTCATAATTCATCAGAACAAAATCACAATCCCTGTGACAGAATGTGTGGTACAATCAAATCATTTGACATTGAAGAATCAAACTTTATTACACTTTTGGTTCAAGTCATGGCAAAGAGTCATAATCGACAACTGCTGAAGATAAGCAACTGGAGGAATTTCAAAGGATCATCAACTTTGAGAAGGCCTGACATTATTGAAGAAATAACTGAGAATATTTGTTCATTTGGGCCATGCAGAGATGAACTTGCTACGTCATAACATTGCTTATCATTACTTGCCATATAATCTTTGATGGTAAACAGGTCTTGATAACGAAATCATGATATGAAAATGTCTATATTACTCCATGGGTACTGAACACATAGGATGGCTAGCAGATGTAGCTGTGCACTACACAGGGGTGTGCCAGAATATTCAACATGAATGCATGTGAGACATGCTAAAGATATCAATTTCAGCAGCTATTGGGAGTGCTGGTTGACTTATTGTACAGCAGCTCCCTGGTTCTGACCCTGGGCTTATGTAGTGAGGTATGGTGTTGCGAAAAACACAGGAGGATGATGCTTCAGAGGCAAGGAAAACTCTGATTTTATGAAAAACATAAATTGAAAATATGTACAATAATTGAAAAAGAGAATGAATATTTCAAAAAACCCAATGTTACAGACCAAGCGAAGTGAGGCTTAACTGACAGCTAACTAGCAGCCCAGTTAACCCTTGCAGCCCTGACTTGGTATTGAGGGTTTAACATTATGGAGAGCTGTCAATTACTGGGTGGCACAGGAAAGGGGAGAGAGAGAGAGAGAGAGAGAGAGAAAACACTAATCCCAAGGTCCTATCCGGCTTCCCTTCCACGGGGCCTGGTTTGCAATATTCTTTAACTAAATCTGTCAACTCTTGAAAAGTTTTAGTATCTGGTGCCTCAGGGAAAGTTAAGTTCCTTCAAACTGAAAAAGCTGCAGTCCACATGCTATCAAGAGAATTACTCATTGCGTTTCATCTGCCCCAATGTCATTTGCTTGGAAAAAAATAATATGTTCTTTCCACGCAGTGGGCCCAGTCTTCGATGGCAGGATTGAATGAGTCAAGCTTCGCAAATAATGGCATGAAGCCAGAAATGCTGACCCCAACACAAAAAATGACTGTTGTGAGCGAATTTCTTCAGGAGCGTGCTGTTCTCTCCTCGCCACTAAAATAACTCCACAGAGGTCGGTATCCTATCACCAGGTCACCCTTTATTTACACATGGAGAGTCCTTGACACTGACCCAGCTCCCTCAGAGCCAGTTCTCAGAGTGAATGGAATCACTGACACGCCTGTTTATTTCTGTCAGCCAGGGCTCCCTGATTGGACCAGATTAACAGGAAACTCGCATTCTGTGATGTCCACCTGGCTGACCTTGTTCCGATCACTGCACCTTGTTTTGTTGAAAAGAGGTTGCCATCTCTCAGATAATTTGGTGCTATGTGAATGTCGGATTTGTATAGATTAGTGAGCCTATTTATTAAGGGGAGGACTTTCTTTTAGTGGCGGGTGAAGAAGCCACAAAGTGGTTGAATACCCAGATCTGCGTGCAATCCTCACTCTGTTCACTGCTTATAGCTTTGCTAGCTGCTCTTTTCGCCTCTAAAGGTTTCCCCCACATGGCTGTTTCCATGCTCTGAGTCCTGATTTCATTAATATATTCATGTAGAAGGTGACTCGTGCGATGTCATACAATTTAATTCTGTGAAAAATTTCACTTGCAGATTGCTTTCTTCAATCGTTGCTAACAAACATGCAATTATATGTTGCAATGATAATGAGTTTATTACAGATACCTTCCAATGCTAAAAAGTTGGAGCATTTAATTTCAACAGCATTATAAATATTCATAACCCTTCATTGAACTGAAACACACTCCGGGCTCCCATTTCTTCCGAGGTAAACAAAAACATTTTACAGTTTGTGTTCCATCTGGAAGGATTTAAAACACGGATTTACTGAACTTGTTCAGAGCGTCTAATTCAGTGAAATGAGAAAACATTTCATGCTTCCACGGTTACAATAAGAGCAGGGGAGAGAAAAAAAAATCATCATTGCTTCAAAAATCAGCATTTCGCACCGACTCCTTAATGAGTTACACGCAATGCTCCGAGTGGTAGATGGTCAATAATGAAATCAAATTATGAGTCTATGAAAACATGGAACACTTCACCTACAAGATCTACCCGTAATTCCCTGAGGCAAAATGTTGCATTCATGTTCTCCAATTTGTTTTCCCAGAAATTATTCAAAAAAATTCACCCTCTTCATTTCTCCTTGTTTGTGTCTCAATCCCAGTTTGCTATCGTCCAGATAACATCTCTCAGATACTCTCTGACATCCAACCTTACTCTCTGATTCCCGCAATCACAGGATTCCAACAATCATAGCAATTCCTGTTGGAATTTTAACTCGTTAAAAACTGACTGAGCTTCGGTTGTGTGGGAAGTGATAATATAAAAGGCCAACAGCTAGGCCTCAAGCCTGGTCATTATCAGGTCTGATGGATATTAGCCTGATGTTAGGTGACTGACTTGTATTCCTCTAGAGGTGGGTCCTTCATTTGAATGTTTTCATGAGGCTGGTTCCTCAGACTTATCTCTGTTTTGACTTCAATATTGACCTCCAGCTTCAATCTGTAGCTTTCTACTGATTTTTCATCCAATAACCAGTCTCACTGTGAACATCCCATCTTCCTGATCCTTGATGCCTCCCTCCATCTGCACTGCTCATATGCTAAAGACTTTCCAATCCTACTGACTGCAGCCACAAAAACTGTAAGTGATACTGTGTGCCAAAATGAGGACAAAGACTTAACAATCCTTAATTTGTCTCCTCAGAGTTGACTTGAACAAGCAGTACCACCATAGTCATTCAACACCATAAACTTTGCCAATCAATCTTTCTAAATATACTGCTTTTCAATCAAGTATAGAGTGGATTATAACTCTGAGGTGCAATTTTTCCTCCAGACAATTCATAAACACTTCATTGGCTATTGAAGTCTTTGCAATGTCCTATGGTTTTGAAGGAGGCAGGTCAAATCCTGGAATTCCCTCCCTCAGGGCATTGTGGGTCGACCCACAGCACACAGACTACAACGGTTCAAGAAAGCAAGTTAGGGACAGGAAATAAATGCTGGCCAGCCAGTGATACCCACATCCCACAAATGAATTAAAAAAGGAATGGCAATTGGGCATGTGAGTCAGAAGTCATATCTTCAAGTTATCAGACTGGGACTGATGTGAGAATGCACTTGTGAGGTGTGATTTCTTGGGCTTCTTAGGCAATAAATATGAATAAACAAGCAAACACCTTGAGTTCAGCCCACATATGTCTCAAGCCTCTTGGTGATTCTAATGATGGTGCATTAATGATGATACAGCGAATGAACTTGAAAGACCCTATACAGACAAGGAGCAAAACTAACGTCATTTACAAAATACCGTGCAAGGACTGTAACAAACACTACAATGGACAAACAGGCAGAAAACTAGCCACCAGGATACATGAATATCAACTAGCCACAAAAAGACATGATCCTCTCTCACTAGTATCCTTACATACAGATAAGGAAGGACACCACTTCGACTGGGACAACACATCCATCCTCGGACAAGCCAAACAGAGACACGCACAAGAATTCCTAGAAGCATGGCATTCCAACCAGAACTCTATCAACAAACACATCGAGTTAGACCCCATCTACCACCCCCTGAGAAAAGGAACAGGAAGTAACTTCACCACAGGAAATAACATCACCACAGGAAATGACATCACCAACCCAAAGAAACCCAAACATGTAAATAGAAAGCAGGAATTTTCAGCATTGCTTCACATGAGGCCCACTGAAGATATTACGTAGTAAGGTAACGAAACGTCTGGAAATGAACCTCCCAGCTCAGTGAGCAAACCTACATCCAAAACCTCAACCTGAGCTACAAATCTTCTCAAAACTCAGTTTGGTGAATTGGCCATGCCAATTTGCCCATAGTGTTCAAGGATGTGTAGGTTTGGTACATTAGTCACGGGAAATGTAAAGTAATACGGGTAGGGGAATGGGTGGGATACACTTTGGAGGGTCGGTATGGATTTGTTGGGCCAAATGGCCTGTTTCCTGTAGGGATTCTAATTCTAAAGAAGATAGAGTCTGTGTGTTTGTCCTGCCTCAAGGAGACAAGGTGTGAGCAGATCACATGTTGTGACCACACTACACTCAGCCAATCAACAGAGAAGAGCAATTCCTAGCTCTATGTTTCCACAGTACCATAACCGCACAGAGGCTGGTATCACATCACCAAGTCACCCTGTATGTACACATGGAGAGCCCTTGACACTGATCCAGCTCCCTCAGAGCCAGCTCTCAGTGTGAACAGAACCCCTGGCACTTATGTTTCTATCGGTGATGTGAAGGTGCTGGCATTGGACTAGGGTGGACAAAGTCAGATGTCAGACAACACCAGATTATAGTACAGCAGGTGTATTTGAAATCACAAGCTTTTGGAGCACTGCCCCTTCATTAAGTGAAGGAGCTGATGAAGAGGCTATGCTCCGAAAGCTTGTGAAATCAAATAAACCCCTGTTGAACCATAACCTGTTGTCATCTGACTTATGACTCTGTTTATATAAGTCAGCCTGGGTTCCCTGATTGGACCAGCCTCAATCAGAGAACTCATATTCTATGAGGGCTAATTAGCTGACCTCATCACAATCACTACACACGGGCCTGAAGTGATGGGAGATGGGTGAATAAACAATAGAATTTTAGGATGAAAATAGCAAAGGGATAACAAACTGTAGTGGCTGTGGAGCTGTGAGATGCATTCTGGGAAAGAATGATTGAAACAGGAAGAATGCCAACACTTTTGAAAAAAAACACGACTTGTTGAAGGACAGGCAAATTCCTGGGTCAGTTGAAATTTGTTAAAATTAATAGATTTTTGCTCAGTAAAGATATGAAGAGTGTGGAAGAGAAAGTTGGATAAATAGGAATAAAGTAGAATTCAGCCAGGATTTGATGGAATGCTGGAACATTCTGATGAAAGCTGGATGTGAGAATGTGAAAGCAAAAGACCACATGGGATTGAACCCTTGCTCCTGTGGATGAAGAACAGCAAGATGGGACGCAGTGGCTGATTTCTATGTGGCAACTTTGATGTATAGAATTTGAATGTATTCCCAATGCATCAGTGTGGCTTGTATTTCCCACATCAATGACCCATTCTGAGAAAGACTGATGTAACTTTGACATGTTTGTGAAGTAACTGTGACTTCGTTTTCTGACTGGTCCAGAAACCTACCCTTTAGTATGTTACAGGTGTTGAGAATACCCAGCTCAGCCCTTGACCACTGGCTGTGCCACTCATTTCTGCTCACTTTCGGGCTTGAACTCTGTTTTATTTTCCAACGGATTTTCTGTCTCGAGTGACCCTTACATGTCAGTGCGTTGCTGATCTAGTCCTCCGTTTTGGGGAATAAGGGGTTTGAGTGGTCAGCAACAGCTTACTCAGCTGTGAGCTCACATCAGTTAGTGCACTGTGAATCATGTAGAAACCTCATTAATCACAAACCATATGAAGGGCCAACCAAGCTGAAAGAACTGTTGAATATAGGCTAAAGATTTGCCAAATGCATGTGTATGAGAAAGAAGCAACACATGAGACCTTTGTTGTGTTATATAAAGGCAGTCTGGGGAGAAAAAGGTGACCAGAGCTAAAGAAAGCAGTTGTGCAACAAAATATATTTGTCATACTGAAATGTTTGAGCGTATTTGAAAGTCAAATTCAATTTGAGATACACCTCAGAACTCCAAAATCTTTCAGTTCATTATAGTCTATCTTGTCTTTCCCTGTTTCCTCAAACTGCTAAGATTATTGCTCCTGAGAATATTCCTTCTTTGCTCCAAATACTTGAATAAAGGCAAAACACTGTGGATGCTGGAAATCCGTAACAAACAAAGGTGATATTAAACTTGAAAGATTTCAGAAAAGATTTACAAGGATGTTGTCAGGGTTGGAGAGTTTGAGCTACAGGGAGAGGCTGACTAGGCTGAGGTTGTTTTCCCTGGGGCGTTGGAGGCTGAGGGGTAATCTTATAGACGTTTATAAAGTCATGACAAGCATGGATAGGGTGACTAGACAAGGTCTTTTCTGGGAAGTGGGGGGTGGGGGGGTCCAGAACTAGAGGGCATAGGTTTAAGGTGAGAGGGGAAAGATATAAAAGAGACCTAAGGGGCAACATTTTCATGCAGAGGGTGGTGCGTATAGGGAATGAACTGCCAGAGGAAGTGGTGGAGGCTGGTACAATTACAGCATTTAAAAAGCATCTGGATGTTATATGAATAGGAAGCATTTAGAGGGCTATAGGTCAAAATGGCAAATGGGCTAGATTAATTTAGGATATCTGGTCAGCATCGATGAGTTGGATTAGAGAGTCTGTTTCCGTGCTGTACATCTCTGTGACTCTATGATTGTACACAGCAAATGCTGGAGAAACTCCGCAGGCTTGGCAACATCTGTGGAGAGTGAGAGCGAGAGAGAGAGAAAGAGAAAGAGAGAGAGAGGGATTAATGTATTTAAAATCTACTAGTGTCATTCTTTCAGCCAGTAATTGGAAGTTCAAATCAATTATCAGTCTTCACAGAAACCAAAACAGACTATAACAGACCAGTAGAATAGTGAGGGCAGACAGCATGTTACTGCCTCATCCTCATGTTTCCTGACATTTTTTTTTGCTGTAATCTCTGCACTCTATATTTTGCTCGATTATGTCACATCCTTGCTTTGTTACAATTAATTACAGGCTGCGTCTCTTTGGGTTGAGCAAAATGCATGAACCAACAAAAAAATCCTCGCCTTTAATTAAAATGACACCTGTGAAATGCATCTCAACACCATTTCTGAGTGACAGCAAATTACTCTGCATTCATGCATTCAGGTGGAGAGATCTCAACTATATGTTCAGTAATGTCGTCTTTCTAAATCACTGAATTTTGTACAGAAATTGCTCTTCACTTAAGGATGACATTTGAAAGTCTGCCTTTATGATACAGTGACAGTGTCCCTATTTGTGAGCCAGGAGGCCTGAGTTCACACCTCCAGGGGTGTGTAGTAACATCCTTGAACAGGTTGATTTTAACAAAATATCGAAATACATACCTTTCCCCCTAAATATCTATGTTAAAAAAGCTGTCTCCTTTGATGGTCCCTGGGCTCATTTTAGCTCCAGGCAGATTTTCAGGGGTGCAGTAAATTTCATGACATCACTCCAAGAGCTATTCCATGTTGCCAGTAATTTTAATTTGAGTGCTAATTGTTCCCACCTACTTTTGATAATGAAAGGCAATTTCCAGACTGCAGAGAGAGGTTTCCGATGTGTGCACTGCCTGTTTAAAGAGGCCACAAGTCTTCTTCAGCTGAGTGAGGGGCCATCTGATACAAGATTATGAGGGGCATGGACAGAGTGGATAAGGAGCAGTTTAGTGTCATGGGGGTGCGGAAACACAGGTTCAAAGTGAGGGGCAGGAAGTTTAGGGGGTCATGAGAAAAAATGTTTTTACCCAAAAGGTGGTGATGATCTGGAAATGCGCTACCTGGGAGGGTGGGTAGAGGTGAGTTACCTCACATGCTTTAAAAAGTACTTAGATAAGCACTTGGCAGGTCATAGCATTCAAGGCTATGGGCCAAATGTGGGGAAATGGGTCCACACATTCTTTCACATGCACTCACACCCACATGTGCACACTCACATGCACACACTCATTCTGTCTCTCCTGTACGTGCACACATATAAGTTTATGGAGTGAATTTGTATTTGCAGAATTACATTTTATTTTGCTGAAAAACTGCACAAATCCATGTAAGCTTCTGGTTTAGAAATAGAACCAGTCTGATACAACATTGGGGCACAGACAGACTTTAACCTCACACGTTTAATGCATTGTCTGAGCCGAGATGAAACCTATGGTTAGAAAAGCTAAAGCTATTCTGGGAGTGTAACTTAGAAGGAATTGTGGGATTTACATATTAAAGAACTGGAACCAGCATATTCCATTCTAAAAGATGAAAGACTTGATCTAAATTTATTTAATATATAATTACAGCTCTATGACACAGTAACCCTTTTGCTACAAATTCTGTGTCTTACGATCTTATACACCACAACCACCTGATGAAGAAACAGCGCTCTGAAAGCTAGTGCTTCCAAATAAACCTGCTGGACTATAAACTGGTGCTGTGTGATTTTTAACTAGGATTATGAGGCTAAACTATATTCCTGTCTCTATTTCTCTGTGTGACATCTGACCAAAACATCATAAAGCTAGCAATGGGAACACTTGTCTCCTTCTGTACCATGTCTACACCCACCCTGACCAAACTGAAGGACACAAGGTAGCAAACTCTGAGGAAGGGTCACTCGACCTGAAATGTTAACTCTGATCTCTCTCCACAGGTGCTGTCAGACGTGCTCAGCTTTTCCGGCTATCCCTGTTTTTGTTTCTGATTTACAACATCCGTAGTTCTTTCGGTTTTTATGTAGCAACTCATTTCTTTCAAAGCTGAAATAACTGCAGATGCTGGATATCAGAGACAAAAGCAGAAACAAAAACAAAAATAACACACATCTCAAGTTACTTATGGAATGCAAATATCTGAGACTATTTGTTACCTCCTGATTATGAATGTAAGGGGGTGAGTCCAGTACTTGGTCTACAGAGGGGACTGTCCTTGGTGTTGGGCAGAATTTGCTTGGGTCTCTCTAAAAGAGTATAAGAGTTTTATAATGTGACACCCCAGTGATGAACATTGGCTAAACAGGTTTGTGTTTTGTTTATCATGAACCACTCTCATTGTGGTAATTCAGAGACTGCAGTTTGACAGATGGGGTGGTCTCAAGAAGCTTGTTGATGACATCCCTTCACCCAGAGGAGCTTTACTGGCAGATCTTGCTCAGGACGTTGAATGAGTTTTCAAAATGGAAAGCAGGCAGTGGATAGGTTGGACATCCCCTCATGGAGCGGGAAATGACGTGCATTGGCAATGGTTTCAACTCCGCTGTGCAGTGCTTGCATTGCCTTCTACCTGATCGCAGTTACTGGGTGTTGCACTCCTCTCTGCCTCACTCAGTGGTTAGCACTGCTGCCTCACAGCGCCAAGAACCCAGGTTCAATTCCAGCCTCGGGCAACTGTCTATTTGGAGCTTGCACATTCTCCCCGTGACTGCGTGGGTCTCTCCCATAACCCAAAGATGTGCAAGTCAGGTGGATTGGTCATGCTAAATTACCCATAATGTTCAGGGATGTGTAGGTTAGTCAGGGGTAAGTGTAGGGGGATGGGTTTAGGTGGGTTACTCTTCAGAGGGTTGGTGTGGACTTGTTGGGCCGAAGGGCCTGTTTCCACACTGTAGGGATTCTATGATTCTTTATTGTTTCAGACTGGAGACCATGGCCTTGTGGCTTCCAGCTTCCAGATCCTGCTCATAGTTTCTTGCTGCTCCTTCTCACCGTGTGCAGTGTATGAAGGTGACCCACTGAACGTACACAGCTATATCCAGCGATCACACACTGGCTGGTGTTTTAACTCATTGATTGCACTGTCACCGACGTCAGACCATTGCGGCTTCAAACTTCCGGAAACTCAAGCAATAATGGAATGCCAAGGTTCATTTCAGGTGGACATAAAAATTCTCACACCTTATTTAAAATAAGCCCAGTGATTTGTGCTGTCTCCTGTCTCCATCAACTGTGTTGCTGTCATTACTCAAACCTTATTTCTACATCAGGGATTCTACCAACACAAGCCCTGGATATTTCTGTATGCTCCACGTCCTACTTAGCTCAACTGTTCCTCTCTCTGCCTCCTCAAAACATTTTAAAAAGGCAGCCTAGACCCTAAATTCTTTCTTATCTTAAAGACAGATGCAAGTGCCCTGTACCAGATGCAATGTGACTGGTCAGACTACTCGATGTTAAGCAAAACACAATTTATTTAAACACTATTGTTAAAATACAGACAAAAGGAACAGTAATGTAGAATAACTTAACTCTATTGGAAAACTTAATAGAATATTGGATACAGTAATGACTCCTAATTAATTGTTCCAATATAGTAACATCCCGTAAACACACCTCTTGGCAAAATGGCAAATTCAGGCCCAGATTCTCCCATGAAGTTCTCTAATCCAGGAGGAAAAAACATCGAGAGAAAATTCAGAGGGACAGTAACAACCAGGTGACACTCACTGAAGCTTCCAACTTTGTTGAGACCCCAATAGCTCCTGCTGCTACTGAAAAGCGAAAACCCCGAAATCCTAACCTGTGAGAGCTGGCCACACCCGTTCATTTTAAACACAGCCCCAAGGCCTCCCAAGATGTTTACTCAAGTGATCTTCAGTGTCCAGTTCGGTACCTCTGCCTTACAACCTCTCTTCTAAAAAAAGGATAAAATAACCTCTTAAAATAACAGCATTGTCACACTCTTTTAATAGTTACTTTTGTCTGACTTGCTGGAAGCTCTGTGAGTTGTTTACTTATGTTATAATTACAGAATACTGATTAGACCTGTCAGGTACAGTTCTTTCATTCAGCTCTGACACTTAACAGAATGTGACTATTGATTTCAGAGCTACTGTATCATGTACATAGTTTTAGATTCGGTTTTGGATTTTATTGTCACATGCACTCAAATACAAAAGTATAGGAGCATAACAAGAAGTGCGCGATGTTACCACATGCGGCACCATCTTATGGACAAAGATACCTTAAGTTCAACAAACTCAGGTACAATAGTGAAAGAATCAAAAGTTTAAAAGTTAAACATTCAGAGAGTTAAGTAGAAAAGTAAAGAAATAGGGTAATAGTTAACATTAAAGTCCTTCTTAATCTAAACTTGAAAAATAAAGGAATAATGTTAAAAGTTCAAAAATTCAGCGTCATCATCAATATCATGTTAATTCTCACTAAAGTACATCTCTTCAAGTTTCTCTCTATTTCTTTGTTTATGTCATTCCAACAATTTCTTTAAAGGATTTACATTATCCATCACCTCCTTGACTTAGAGACCAAACATTAGAGGTAGAGTCTTGGCAGAGTTTTCTCTGCTCACCATGATTGTATCAGGCTAACAGTTCTATACTTGTGGTAACCCTTGTCCCTCATTCCAGGGTGGGTGATGTAGTTCTGCTCTCCTGTACCACATTCTCTGGTAATCATTCTCTATGTATCGCTCAAATAAAATCAATGACTTTCTCCTCCTCCTCCTGAATGCTCCTTCAAGCATGGGAACAATGTTAGAATCAAAGAGTCATAGAGACGTACAGCACAGAAACAGATCCTTTGGTCCAACTTGTCCATGCTGAGCAGATATCCTAAATTAATCCAATCCCATTTGCCAACATTTGGCCCATTTTCCTCTCAGCCCTTCCTATTCATATACTCATTCAAATGCCTTTTCAATGTTGCAATTGTACCAGCCTCCACCACTTCCCCTGGCAGCGCATTCCATATACACACCATCATCTGCATGAAAAAACTGTCCTTTAGGTTACTTTTAAATCTTTCATCTCTCACCTTAAACCCATGCCCTCTGGTTTTGGACTCCCCTACCTTGGGAAAAAGACCTTGTCTATTTATCCTATCCGTGCCCCTCATGATTTTATACACCTTTATGAGGTCACCCCTCAGTGGCACCACATTAGTCAATTCCCAGTCTTCTGGCACCTCACCTGTGACTATCGATGAATCAAATATCTCAGCAATGGGCCCAGCAACCACTTGCCTAGCTTCCCACAGACAAGAGAAAATGAGATGGAGACAGAATTCATGGTAAGCAGGAGAGGGCACGTGGCTGTTCCTTATGACCGCAGTACTATGACCAGGACAGAGCGATATACACTCTTACAGTTTGTTCAGAAATAATCTGGATGTCAGAGTCAGAGAAAAGAGCAAAACCAGCAGTTAACGGAGAACAATTCACAGGTTCGTTAAAGACTATGAGAAATCCAATCAATTCTGCCTGAACAGCTCTAAATCAAGCTGATGCTTTAAATCAAACACCTTAAAACAAGAATGAAAGCACTGTTCTGTTGCTGTGGTAACACCAGACTTAGTTACATTGCGTTTATAGTTGAATATTGATGTGTGTGGCACTGATGTACTTGCCAAATTATGACAAAGGAGTGGGTTAAATTCTGAGCCCAAAACTCAATAGCTTGTCAACATAATTGACTGACTGAAGGCTCCAGTCTGACTAAGTGGAGTCCTCAGACAGAGTTGCCACTTGACTAGTCAGATATTCCTAAACACAATGCTATTACAGTAAGAATGCCAACTCAGATCACATTCTCATATGTTACACCTCAAGGTTATGAATGAAAACTGTGTTATTAGCTTCATGTGTCATTTGCTGTTTGCCTACTCTCCTTCCATTGCCAAGGAAGTGACGGTGAAAGGGTCAGGAATTATGGGAGAAGTCAGAGTCAAACACACTGAATCAAGATTTAACATTTTTTAACCGTTCCACTGTGAGGCAGATTGGCGGAGTAAAGAGGTTCTGACAAAATAACCTCAAACCACAGCCACTAACAACCAGAAATTCAGGTTAAAAGATGGTTAAAATTAAATCTGTGAATAAGGGATACTTCAATAATTGATGCTTAATAGACAGATATCCATATCTCAGGGATTTACAAGGGTTGATTTTAAGTCGACAGTTTATCACAAACACCAGTTTCTACCTTTCCCTTTTCAGGAGCCATTTCCTGTCTGGAGAAGGGCCCAGCTCCTTTCTTAGAGTCATAGAGATGTACAGCACAGAAACAGGCCCTTCGGTCCAACTTGTCCTTGCCCACCGAATATCCTAAATTAATCCATCCCATTTGCCAGCACTTGGCCAAAATTCCTCTAACCCTTCCTATTCATGTACCTATCCAGATGCCTTTTAAATGTTGTAATTATACCAGCCTCCACCACTTCCTCTAGCAGCTCGTTCCATACCATACCACCCTCTGCGTGAAAACGCTGTCCCTTAGATCCCTTTTATATCTTTCCCCTCTCACCCTAGACCTATGCCCTCTAGTTCTAGACTCCCTCACCCCAGGGAAAAGACTTTGTCTATTTATCTTATCCATGCCCCTCATTATTTTATAAATCTCTATAAGGTCACCCCTCAGCCTCCGATGATCCATGGAAAACAGCCCCAGCCTATACAACCTCTCCGTATAGCTCAAGTCCTCCAACCCTGGCAACATCCTTGCAAATTTCAGAAATCCTTCCAATAGGAAGGAGACCAAAGTTGCATGCAATATTCCAAAAGTAGCCTAACCAATGTCCTACACAGCCACAACATGACCTTCTAACTCCTGTTCTCAATTTTCTGGCCAATAACGGAAAGCATACAAAACACCTTTTTTACTATCCTACCTACCTGCATCTCTACTTTCAAGGAATTATGAACCTGCACTCCCCAAGATCTTTTTGTTCAGCAACACCCCCCAGGACCTTATCATTAAGTGTATAAGTCCTGCTCGGATTAACTTTTCCAAAATGCAGCACTCCACATTCATCTAAACTAAGCTCCATCTGCCACTCCTCAGTCCATTGGCCCATCTGATCAATATCCCGTTGTAATCAGAGGTAACCTTTTTTGCTGTCCACTATACCTCCCAGTTTGGTGTCATCTGCAAGCTTGCTATCCATACCTTCTATGTTCACATCCAAGTCATTTACATAAATGAGGAAAAACAATGGACCTAGCACCGATCCTTGTGGCGCACCACTAGTCACAGGCGTCCAGTCTGAAAAGCAACCCTCCAACACCACCCTCTGTCTTCTATCTTCAAGCCCATTCTGTATCCAAATGGCTAGCTCTCCCTGTCTTCCATGAGATCTAACCTTGCTAACCAGTCTACCATTATTAACCTTGTCAAATGCCTTACTGAAGTCTATATAGGTCACGCCCACCGCTCTGCCCTCATCCGTCCTCTTTGTTACTTCTTCAAAAAACTCAATCAAGTTTGTGAGACATGATTTCTCACACACAAAGCCATGTTGACTATTCTTAATCAGTCTTTGCTTTTCCAAATTTATGTACATCCTGTCCCTCAGGATTTCCCCCAACAACTTGCCCACCACCGAGGTCAGGCTCACTGATCTATTGTTCCCTGGCTTGTCTTTACTTCCCTTCTTAAACAGTTGCACCACATTAGCCAACCTCCAGTCTTCCAGCACCTCACCTGTGACTATCGATGATACAAAATCTCAGCAACCGTGAAGCTTTTAGTTTAACAGGTTAAAGAATATCTCATAAAATTTGTCAAAATTTAAAGAAGTACAGATCAGACAGAAGGAAGGAAGTCCCAGTAAAGTCCCAGTAAAGTCCCAGTAAATCACTATTACAGTCTACTGGGGTCCATTGCTGGAGTTCTTGGTTGCTGAAGTGAAAAGGTTTGATTCAGAAACTGAAATGGCTTCTGCAGTTGCAGAGGTTTACCAGCAGGACACCAACGTTTGGGAGAGAGGGAGAGAATTCCTAGCTTCTGGTCCGGCCATTGTCCCATTACCCTATAGCATCCCACTAGCTCCTTTGCTGACCTTCCCCCTTTTCCTCGCTCTATCCTATCTCTGCCTGGAGACAGTTAAAAATAACACAACACCAGGTTATAGTCCAGCAGGTTTATTTGGAAGCACTAGCTTTCGGAGCGCCGCTCCTTCATCAGGTGTTTACTGGGTGTTTTGTGTTTTTTAACTTTGTCCACCCCAGTCCAACACCGGCTCCTCTAAATCTGCCTGGAGGGGGATTTTCTTGCTGAAGGCTTCGGGCTGGAATTGCTCCATGTCTAGGCAGCTTGTTATAGAGTCATAGAGTCATAGAGATGTACAGCATGGAAACAGACCCTTCGATCCAACCTGTCCACACCGACCAGATATCCCAACCCAATCTAGTCCCACCTGCCAGCACCCAGCCCAAATCCCTCCAAACCCTTCCTATTCATATACCCATCCAAATGCCTCTTGAATGTTGTAATTGTACCAGCCTCCACCACTTCCTCTGGCAGCTCATTCCATACACGCACCACCCTCTGCGTGAAAAAGGTGCCTCTTGAGTCTCTTTTATATCTTTCCCCTCTCATCCTAAACCTATGCCCTCTAGTTCTGGACTCCCCGACCCCAGGGAAAAAACTTTGCCTATTTACCTTATCCATGCCCCTCATAATTTTGTAAACCTCTATATGGTCACTCCTCAGCTTCCGACGCTCCAGGGAAAACAGCCCCAGCCTGTTCAGCCTCTCCCTATGGCTCAAATCCTCCAACCCTGGCAATATCCCTGTAAATCTTTTCTTAACCCTTTCAAGTTTCACAACATCTTTCCGAGAGGAAGGAGACCAGAATTGCACACGATATTCCAACAGTGACCTAGCCAATGTCCTGTACAGCGGCAACATGACCTTCCAACTCCTGTACTCAATACTCTGACCAATAAAGGAAAGCATACCAAACGCCTTCTTCACTATCCTATCTACCTGCGACTCCACTTTCAAGGAGCTATGAACCTGCACTCCAAGGTCTCTTTGTTCAGCAACACTTCCAAGGACCTTACCATTAAATATAGAAGTCCTGCTAAGATTTGCTTTCCCAAAATGCAGCATCTCGCATTTATCTGAATTAAACTCCATCTGCCACTTCTCAGCCCAGCTGATCAAGATCCTGTTGTAATCTGAGGTAACCCTCTTCGCTGTCCACTACACCTCCAATTTTGGTATCATCTGCAAACTTACTAACTGTACCTCCTATGCTCGCATCCTTGATTAGCACTGCTGTCTCACAATGCTGTGGACCTGGGTTTGATTCCAGCCTCAGAAGGCTGTCTGTGTGGAGTTTGCACATTCTCCCTGTGTCTGCGTGGGTTTCCTCTGGGTGCTCCAGCTTCCTCCTACAGTCCAAAGATGTGCAGGTCAGGTGGACTGGCGAAGCACCATTGTCCATAGTGTCCAGGGAGGTGCAGGCTAGGAGGATTAGACATGGGAGTTACAGGGATAGGGTGGGGTGCTCTTCAGAGCCTGTATCCACCATGTAGGGATTCTGCGAAAAACAAAAACAAATGTTGGAAATATTCAGTAGTTCAGTTGCATCAGTGGAGACAAAATGCTACACTTCAGGGTCTGACCTTTCATTAGAACTTTTGCTATACCGTCTTAACATGACGACAAATCCCAAGGGCTCTTCAGAGGAGCTTTATGTAACAGAGTATGTCACCGAGGCATGTATTAGGTTAGACAACTGAATGTTTGTCCAAAGAGTTGGGTTTTAATGAGGTAGAAAAGTGGAGAGATTTCAGGAGGTAGGCCCAGAGTTTGGGGCCAGTTGCCAACTTAAGGAACAGCAACCGACAATGGAGCCATTAAAATCCAGAAAGCTGGAGAGACCAGAATTAGAGGGGCACAGATCTCTCAGAGTGTTTAAGGGCTAGGGGAGATGACAGAGACAGGGAGGTGCGAGGTCGTGAAGATGTTCCAAAAGCAGGATAAGGTTTTTAAAATCAGAAACTTGGAGTTGCTAGACTTGAAACCAGTGAGAACATGGGTGAAGCAGACCTGCTGTAAATTAAAACTAGGATATCAGGGTTTTGGATGATCTCGTATTCCAGAGGTTATTTTTAAAATGAAAAGGTGCAAATGAAATCTTTTTGTTTAACAAAGACGTTAGCTGTTTACGATCAGCAAGGGGTAACTATTACAGCTGAGGAACTTTACCTTGTAAAACTACCCAGCTTTTCACAGCCTCCACAAAACATTAAACTGTTGCCTCAGGCACAGTTAGAAGAAAGCAGCCTGATGTAAAAACGATGATGTGTTTGTGGATCTTTATGAGACAATGCTGCATTATTATCTGTGTGATAATTATTCACAAATGGACAAAAGTTATTAACAGTCTTTATACGTCTCAGCATAGTGCCTCAAGATATTTTCCTGTATTAAAGGCTCTATATAAATGCAAATCATTGTTGCATTATGATTCATTATCTGTGAGGAATTCTTACATCCCATTTGTTTTTTATCTTGAAGGTAGGACTCTTTAATTGGCTTATTTTCTAAAATATAAGTTGTTGTCTTTCCTGAATCACATGGCTTTCTGTGATGTGTGCCTTGTTTCATGCAAAAGAAGGATGAAGTTTTTAAAATCAAGATGTTGTGAGACTGGGAACTAGGGAGGACATGGGTGAAGCAGACCTGCTGTGAGTTAAGATGAGGATATCTGGAACTGGGACGGGGCCAATGAGCTAAAGGATCCTTCATTGTTTATCACTGACATTATTCCTTGCAGGAGCAACATCCGTTGACAATGGTAATCCATTGGTGTCTCAATAAACTGGTCACTCCCATCGTGTGAACATAATGAGGGACAGTAAACTATTCTACCAAGGTTCCGTGGATTGCATTAGATGAACTGAATTGAATTAGCCTTGTTATCACATGTACTCATAGTGAAAAGTTTACAAGTTGCCACATTATGGTGCCATCTTAGGTACAAAAGTACCTGGGTACAGATTGTTAAGGACAAATTCTTTGGGGAAAAGAATTAGAAAAGTGAAGAAATAAAAAGTCTTGGAATCCTCCACCCTAGAGAAAAGAATCCTGCCATTCACCTTATCTATGCCCCTCATGTTTTAAGGGCTAGGGGAGATGACAGAGACAGGGAGGTGCGAGGTCGTGAAGATGTTCCAAAAGCTATTTTCCTGTATTAAAGGCTCTATATAAATGCAAATGTTTTATAAACCTCTGCTGTGGTTCTGTTCGACGAGCTGGAAGTTTTTGTTGCAAACGTTTCGTCCCCTGTGTAGGTGACATCCTCAGTGCTTAGGAGCCTCCTGTGAAGCGCTTCTGTGGTGTAAATGCCGGAGGAAACACCACAGAAGTGCTTCACAGGAGGCTCCCAAGCACTAAGGATGTCACCTAGACAGGGGACGAAACGTTTGCAACAAAAACTTCCAGCTCGGCGAACAGAACCACAGCAACGAGCACCCGAGCTACAAATCTTCTCACAAACTTTATAAACCTCTGCAAGGTCACCTTTTAACCCCCCACCCTCCAGTGGAAAATGTTCCAGCCTATCCAGTCTCACCTTATAAACTAAACCCTCCATTCCCAGCAACATCTGAGTAAATCTTTCCTGAACCCTCTCCAGCTTAATAATATCCTTCCTCTAACAGGGCAACTGGAACTGGACACATTATTCCAGAATAGGCCTCTCCAATCTCTTGTACAACCTCAATGGAATGTCCTAACTCTGATACTCAAACCTTGAGCAATGAAGGCAAATGTGCTAAATGCTTTCTTAACCACCGTATCTATATGTGATGTCAACTTCAAAGATTATGTTGAGTTTGTCTGTTCTACAACATTACCTGAGACCTTACTTTTAGTTTTATAAGTCCTGCCTTTGTTTTACCAAAATGTAATATCTTGTATTTATCAAAATTAAATACTATCTGCCACTCCTCAGCCCATTGACCCAATTGATCAAGATCTCTTTGTGATCTTAGATAATTTCCCTCTTTGTCCACTATGCCACCAATTTTGGTGTCATCCACAAGCTTCCTTTATTTTACCAAAACGCAATACCTTGTATTTATCCAAATTAAACACTATCTGCCACTCCTCAGCCCATTGACCCAATTGATCAAGATCTCTTTGCAATCTTAGATAATTTTCTTCACTGTCCACTCTGCCACCAATTTTGGTGTCATCCGCGAACTTACTGATGTGGCCACACAACATGATGGAGGACATTCTCATTGTGAAGGTGGGTCTTTGTCTCCATAAAGACTGTGCAGTTGTCACTCTTATCGATACCATAACGGACAGATACATCTGCAGCAGCGGCTTGGTTAGGATGATATCAAGTATGTTTTTTCCCTCTTGGAAGTTCCCTCACCACCTGCTGCTCAGTCTAACAGCTATGTTCTCACACCCTTCGGATTCAACTAGCTCAATCAGTAATACTGCTGCCAAGGCAGTCTTGGTGGTGGACATTGAAATCCCTGCCTTCAGTAGCTCCTCCAAGTGTTGTTCAACCTGGAGAAGTACCGATTCATCAGTTGGGTTAGGGCGGTAAGTGATAATCAGCAGAAGGTTTCCCTCTACATATTTAACCAGAAGCCATAGCTGCAGCAAAATTGCGCCATTGGAATTGAGATTAAGACCCCAGGAAATCTCTTTCAGTGATCACGCTGGGGGGAGATTACATATCGATCTGCTGCAGAACACTCCTGGTTCTCTTTGCAATAACACCTCAAGGCCTTTCGCACCCATCTCAGAGATTGTTAAACAACCTCCTCTGAAAGATGGTGTCTCCGACTCTCTCAGTATTGCTCTGGGCACATCCTCTTAGGATTTCTGCCAAAGCACCTGGATCGAGGCTTGAACCCACAAGAGAGGTCCATTCAGCTATTGGACCCTCCCCGTGCCTCAAATGTATGTAAACATAATCCTGTACAAGTGGCAAATGCCTTGGCTTTGTTTGTTGGATCGAGTCAAAATGCAAGGTTTATTTATTTCTTCATTTGCAACTGTACAGAACCAAAGCGCTTGAGTGACTATAAATGTATCTTTCTGAATAAAGTATATTTTTGAAATAAAGAAAGGTGTTTGAACCAACAAGCATCAGACTCAGAGGCTGCTCAAATAACTAGGCCAGGGGCTTGAAAGTCAAATACTATTGAATATCTGCTCCTTTGCGCTGAGCTCTTATCTCGTCCAGACTCTGTCAGTTGCCTGCCACACCTTATAAGTGATCAATTTGATGAGGGGTCTCTCAGTTTGAATTAAAAATGACTAAAGTTTTACGGGGAAAGGACAGAAAAGTGAAACTTGAGATGTGTGTCAGATCAGCCACCATCCTACTGAATGGTGGACTAGAGTTGAGGGGCTGAACTAGGTGAAAGTGAGGCTGCAGATGCTGGAGATTAGAGTCAAGATTAGAGTGGTGCTGGAAAAGCACAGAGGGTCAGGCAGCGTCCGAGGAGCAGGAAAGGTCTGATGAAGTGCTCCTGCCCCGAAACATCGATTTTTCTGCTCCTCAGATGCTGTCTGACCCACTGTGCATTTCCAGCACCACTATAATCTTGAGGGGCTGAACTGGCTTCTCCTTTATCACATTCTTACGCTCTCAACCTCTGGCCATTCAATGGTTCATTATTCTTTCAGCATTTATAAACAAAGCTGAGCGTAATCAATGTTTGTTTCATGTTTTGAGTGGAGATTTGCAATAAACCATTGGCTGACAGAGGAGAAATAATTTAGATTTAAATTTAGTTTAAACAGCATTTTATGTTTCAACATTTGCCCCCTCAGGAAGGTATTTCATCCCATGATTCTTTTAAAATTCATCCATGAGATGATCGGCATCATTGGCACTTATTGCCCATCCCTAAATGCCAAGATGCTAATTATGAGTCAACCATGTTGCTGTGGGTCGGGAGTCACATGTAGACCTCATGTTGAAAAAGTATTTGCGTTGATGTCCAAGGATTGAAAAAAAAAGTCACAAAGATACCAGGCCTCAAAAATAGCAACCATGCACATCAGAAACGACTCCTCACTGGTATAAGGGATATCTCACCACAGCAACATTTAATAAAAATACATGCAACATCTACAGGTCATTGCTGCACCAGTGCACCTGCTTAGTTTCTAATGAGCATTTACTGTGCTGTACTACTCTGGATGGCATGGTGGCTCAGTGGTTAGCACTGCTACTGCATTGCATCAGGGACATAGGTTCGATTCCACCTTCAGGTGATAGTGTGTGTGGAGATTATACATTCTCCCTGAGTCTGCATGGTTTTGTTCCAGTTTCCTCCCACAGTTCAAAGATGTGCAGGTTAGGTGGATTGGTCATGCTAAATTACCCAAAGTGTCCAGGGAAGTGCAGAGCTACAGGGAGAGACTAGGGGGATGGTTTGAGGTGGGATACTGTTCGGAGGGTTTTTGTGGACTCGATGGGCTCGATGGTAGGAATTCCATGAAAATGTTGTATTACCTCCAACGACACTTGGTTGGTGTATGCAGTGAAGTTATTGGGCGGGAGATCCGACAACAGCAAAAAGACATTAGTCAGCACATTCTCCGGCTCACAATCTGTACTTGTGAGGTGAGGAGAGCACTCCACTCCCCTCTCCAGAAGGTTAAATACTATGTCAGTGCTCGTGAAGCTGATACAAGAGAGTTACTTCGATGAGCTGCCTTAGGAATGCTTCCCATTCAAAAGCCACTTTCGGGGATGCAGGAGAGAAACTGCTGAAGAGAATTGGCAAGCACTTGGGCAGCAGATCATCTCTTAACGTGGGGTGAGCAGAAGTAACTATCCATCTGGTAGGAATGAGATTGATGATAAGACAAAGATGAATGCAGTTTCATGGGACTTGGGATCAACTTGAGGATAATGAAAGGAGAACAGGGAATGAAGAATCTGACTGAAGTTTCGGCACTATTCCCCAATGTCAAACTTCTTTCACAGGCTCGTCTGCATCATCAATGTTGAAGATAAAGTCCTGAGAGACCATTTTCAAAGCTTTCGAATTGTGACTTTCACTTCAACACTTCTGACAGACTGATCAAAAGTTTTTGCTTCTCCTTGGCATTGTCATTGATCTTACTAGTGAAACCATCGAACAAAGTGGCAGGAGGTGAAATGTCATGGGATTGGGAATTTGCTGGCATTTTTCCGTGCACCCACCACACACCAGCATATTTTCATGGCAACAAATGCTGACCTTACCAATGACCCTAAATCTCAGAACAGATAATAAATAGAACCCACGCAAAGAGACCAATTTTAACTCCGTGTAAGTCGATAGAGTGTTGAAGGAGTTAAAATTGTGCCTATTATACTCTGACCCAATGTATGCCTATGTACAAAAGTCAGCTTTGCGACAAAATGTAAATCCAAGTGGATCCTGGTGAAAAAGAGTCCTTTAAAACTGCTCAACTCATTTATTTTCACTGTTGTTCAATTGCAAGTGATGAAAAATTGGCATCATTATTCACAAGTCTAACATGAAGATAGTGAGAAGTACCATTGGTGGAGTTACCACTGCTCTGAATCAAAGTCAAGGTTCTAAACCTGTCCTAATGGGAACCTTGGCTGTTTCTGAGCCAATAATTATCCCTTAAATAAGGCCATTGAATCACCCAATAATAGGGTGGCTGCAGGACAGAATAAGGAGATGGAAGCACTGTCCCTTGATGTGAAGGGCAGTGCTTGTCACTGGCCACCCGGGTGTTTTCCTATCTTCCTGGTGGTGGAAATTGAATAAAGATTCGTGCACTTTGTGTCTCTCACTGTGTCTCCCACCTGCACACACACACCATGGGAAAAAAAAAGAAAAAAAAAAAAATAAGGAGATGGAAATGTGTTGCTGGAAAAGCGCAGCAGGTCAGGCAGCATCTAGGGAACAGGAGAATCGACGTTTCGGGCTTTAGCCCTTCTTCAGGAATACAGTACAGAATAAGGCCATTCATCACAACATGAGTGCTGGGGAAAAAATAAGCACTACCGCAGTTAGGCAGTAGTGTGGGGGGGTTTAAAAAAAGATAAATAAATAAAAAAAGAGAGAAAAGAAGAAAAAAATAATAAAAACAGGAGTGTCAGATATCTTGTTCACTCTGAGAGCTGGCCCTTGAGGGAGCTGGACCAGTGTGTGTGCAAGGACTCTCCTCCTTGACTGCATCTGAGGGGAAGGGGACTGTCCCGAAAAAAAAATAAGGTCATTCATTAAGCCAATATAGGGCAGGCCAGTCAGTACATGGGGAAGCGAACGGGGCAGCCAACAGCAGTCTGTAGAAAGGCCGATTGGGGAGGAGTAGTCAGTACACAGGGAGGCTGGGAGCCGGACAGCCGATGGCTGGCCCATAGGAACGCTGGTCAGGGGAAAGGGTCAGTCAGTACATGGGGCGGGTTGGGTACGTTTTGGCGCTGCCCTTTTGGTGCCAATCATTTGGCCCCGCCGTTGTGGCTCTAAACTGTTTTGGGGCTCATTACTTTGGCACTGAGCTGTTTTGGCGGCAATTCAGAATTAAAAAAAGTCTTGTTTGGTTAAAGAAGAGAGGATGCTTAAAAATGTGTTGCTGGAAAAGCGCAGCAGGTCAGGCAGCATCCAAGGAGAAGGAGAATCGACGTTTCGGGCATAAGCCCTTCTTCAGGAATGGCTTCCTAGAGAAGAGAGGATGACTAACGACCCGCTGTAATTTTCTCAACTAGCAAGAGTTGATAGTCAAAGCTGTAATGACCTGCTGTAGATTCAAATCTCAGTTTGTAATCATTTTCTCATTTAACAATTGTTAGTAGTCATCTACTGCCTTGATGATACTTGAGCCCTTCTGTCTTCACATTGGAAAGCTGTAATACAATTTTCTTTCTATTTTCTTGTAGAGCCCGTCCCAGAAATGGCTGAAAATATTCTAAGCAAGAGACACAAACCAAAATTTTCACGCGATGGTTATCTATCTGTGTTTGATAAATGTAGCAAAATGTAGAAATTCGTTTTTATAATGAATAGGCTAAAAATAATGAATAAAAAAGAATTAGATTTATTTCTTACTATGCAATAAAAATGAATTTCTGCAAGACTTTTTTAAAATTCTGAATTGGCGCCAAAACAGCTCAGCGCCAAAGTAATGAGGGCCAAAACAGTTTAGAGCCAAAACACTGGGGCCAAATGATCGGCACCAAAAGGGCGGCGCCAAATAGCCCCATTCCACATGGGGCAGCCGGGTGCTGGAAGGCTGACAGCCCGACTGTAGGAAAACAGGTTTGGGGTACTTGATCAGTACGCGGGGTGACCGGGAACCAGTGGCCAACATCCATCCCGAAGGAACATGGGCTGGGGAGGGTCAGTCAGTACGCAGGGCGGCCGGGTGCTGGAAGGCCAACAACCAGCTCATAGGAAAGCGGACTGGGGTGGTCCGGTCAGTGCTTGGGGTGACTGGGAGCTGGGTGGTCGACATCCATCCTGGAGGAAAGCAGGCCTGGGGATGGTCAGTCAGTATGCAGGGCGGCCAGAGACCGGAAGGCCGATGACTGTCCTGTAGGAAGGCTATCCAAGAATGGTCCAATCAGTATGTGGTGCGGATGGGTGTCAGCTATATTGGGTCTGTGTTCTATATGCATTGTTTCCCATTTGATAACACTGTCTTGGCTGTGTTTGTTACTGCTATCTTTGTGATAAATGGGATTTGAATTTGTCCTCATCTCCCTGAAAACTGGTTGAACGGTGAAGTTTGGGGTTTGGCTTTACTGCCCTTTCCGCTTTATATAGTTGGGGGTTTTTGTGCTTTCTGTTTATTGTCAACTGTATTTTGTACTGTTTAATAAAATTAAGACTATTCATAATCATCGTGTCGATGCTAGGTCTTGGGCAAAGACAATTCACCTGGTGTTGCTTCCTGCTGTTGCCCCATAATATTGAAATATTTTCCTCTTTAAATAATGATCCTTTTTGAAAGTGGTCTTTCTTCACCACACTCTCAGACATGCATTCCTGATCTGAATCATTTTCTCCACTAAAGAATTGTTCCTTAAGCCGCTGTGTCTTCTTTTGTGAATCACCTGAATTCCTAAATAGATCTCAGCCAGCTAGTGGATCAGAGAATGCCACCTCATAGATCTCCTGCCCCCCCCCCAGCGACCCTTTATAGTCAACTTCTTCTGGAACGCTATGACACACTTAAAGGGCAGGTGAAACTTGAACCTTGACCTTTGCAAAAGAGGTCAGGGTCCTAACACTATGCCATAAGAGGTTCTAGTAAGGATCAATTCAGTATGGCCTCCTTAATTAGCTGAACTCCTCACCTTAACTGTGTGACTGATGTGATGGTGGTCATTAATATCCTTTCGTTCTTGATCCGTCCACCAGTCCAAACTCTCTCAAAATTCAAATTTCCTCACAACTTTCTTTTCTCCAGGGAGAACAGCCTATTCAATCCATCGGCATAGTGACTGGAACGAGACGTTGGCCAGGTGGATCTTGTTGAGTATGAGTTACCTAGTGGAGCTGTTAACTTGGGCCAATCAGGGAGCCCCAGCTGACAGGGAGTGTCAAAGAATCTACTCACTCGAGGGACTGGCTCTGAGTGAGCTAGTTAGATTCCATGTACTACGTACGTGTGAATAAAGGATGATGTGGTGACAGGATGCCCACTTCTGTGCAGTTATTTCAGTTAGCCTTCTACCAGCCTTCTCCAATCTACTTTTAAAACCCAAATTCCTCCTCTCTGGAACCAGTCTCATGAACCTTTTCTGCACTCTAATGACATCACATCCTTCCAATAGTGTGGATCTAATATGATGCTGAACCAGGTTAATACAATTTATTATTATGACTCATAGAGTCAGACAACATGGAAACAGACCCTTCGGTCCAACCAGTCCATGCTGAACATAATCCCAGTCTAAACTGGTCCCACCTGCCTGCTCCTGGCCTATATCCCTCCAAACCTTTCCTATTCATGTACATATCTAAATGTCTTTTAAATGTTGTAGCTGTTCCCACATCCCCCACTTCTTCAAGACATTCATTGCACTCTGTTTAAAGCAATTTGCCCCTCATGTCTTTTTAAAATCTCTCTCCTCTCACCTTAAAAATGTGTCCCCTTGTCTTGAAATCCTCCATCCTAGGGAAAAGACACCGACCATTAACCCTATCTATGCTTCCCATTATTTTATGAACATCTGTAAGACCTCCTCTCAACTTCCTATGCTCCAGTGAAAAGAGTCCCAACCTATCCATCCTTTCTTTATAACCCAAACCTTTCATACCCTGAAACACCCTGATAAATCTCTTCTGAACCCTCTTTACTCTACAGTCATATTTATAAAGCCCAGGATTCCGCAGGATTTCTGTAAAACAATCTCTCTGTCTCAGCCTCATTTCCCACCTTTGTTGACTTGCACACATTCATTGGGAAAAAGTCTTCAAGGAGAAAGTGAGGACTGCAGATACTGGAGATCAGAGCTGAAAATGTGTTGCTGGAAAAGCGCAGCAGATCAGGCAGCATCCAAGGAGCAGGAGAATCGACGCTTCGGTCATGAGCCTGAAAGAAGGGCTCATGCCCGAAACATCGATTCTCCTGCTCCTTGGATGCTGCCTGATCTGCTGTGCTTTTCCAGCAACACATTTTCAGCTCTTGCACACATTCATTCCCAAGACCCCCGACTCCTGCAGACCCTTTAGAATTGCGTCCTTTGTTTTATATTTCATTTTTCCATTCTTCTTACAAAAATGAATCTCTTTACACTTCTTCGCACTTTACCCAATTTGTCCTTTTGAAGCTCTACGCAATTCTCCTTGCAGCTGGCAAAGTTTCTAAACTTTGTGCCAGCTGTAAATTCTAAAATTGTGCCCTGTGGACCAATATTTAGATAATTAGTATCCCATGATGAGCCCCGCAGTAAACATTCTTCCTGTCGAGAAAATAACTGTTAACTGCTCCTCACTCTTTCTTGTCACTTAGCTAAATCATCCCCACGTTGCTACTCTCCTTTTCATTGCCCGAGCGTGCAGGTTTGCTCACTGCCTGTTGCGTGGAATTTTATTAATTTGTTTTGGAAATGTGCAGATCACTCACATTCCATTCATGAGCCCCCTCAGCCAACAAATCACAAACCCAAGCATGTTAGGCAAAAACTGTGGGATACTGAGAGATAGGATCAACCATGCATTTGGAGAGGCAAGGACTGATTAGGGATAGTCAGCTAATGTGTGTAGAAAATCGCATCTCACTAAGTTAACTGAGTTTTTTGGGGTGTGACTAAGAAAATATGAGGGCAGAGCGGCAATTGTTGCCTACGTAGCAAGGATTTTGACAAGGTTCCACATGGTAGGCTGGTTGATAAAGTTAGATCATATGAGATTCAGGGAGAGCTTGCCAATTGGATGGAAAATTGGTTTGACGGTAGGAAACTGAGGGTGGTGGTGGAGGTTTGTTTTTAGACTGGAGACCTGTGACCAATGGTGTCCCACAGGATCAGTGCTGGGACCACTCTTGTTTGTCATTTATAGAAATGATTTGGATAAGAATATAGGAGGTATGGTTAGTAAGTTTGCAGATGACACCAAAATTGTTGGTATAGTTGACAGTGAGGAAAGTTATCTGAGATTACCAACGGGTCTTGATCAATTGGATCAATGGACAAAGGCGTTGGATAATTGCGAGGTGTTACATTTTGGTGAAACAAATAAGGGCAGGACTTATACAGTAAGTGATAGGGCCCTGAGGAGTGTTGTAGAACAGAGAGACCTAGGCATTCAGGCAGAGAGTTCATTGAAAGTTGCATCACAGGTAAACAGGGTGGAAAAGAAGGCATTTGGAATGCTTGCCTCAATGGCTCAGATCATTGAGTTTAGGAGTTGGGAAGTCCTGTTGCAGTTGTACAGGATGTTGGTGAGACCAGTTTTGGAGTACTGCATACAGTTCTGGTTGCCCTGATAGAGGAAGGATATTATTAAACTGGAGAAGGTGCAGAAAAGATATTCAAGGATATTACCAGGATTGGAAGGTTTGAGTTCTAAACAGTGGCTGGATAAGCTAGGACCTTTTCACTGGAGCATAGGAGGTTAAAGAATGACCTAATAGAGGTTCATAAAATCATGAGGGGGATAGATACCCTAGGGGAACCTAGGGTAGGTGAGTTCAGAACTAGAGGGCATAGTTTGAAGGTGAGAGGAGAAAGATTTAAAAGAGACCTGAGAGGCAGCATGTCACACAGAGGATGGTTTGTATGTGGAATAAACTGCCATAGGAAGTACTGGAAGCAGAGACAATTACAACATTTAAAAGGCATCTGGATGGGTACATGAATATGAAGGGTTTAGAGGGATATGGACTCAAGGAAGGCAAATGGGACTAGTTTAGCTTGAGAAACTTGGACGAGTTGGACCAAAAGCTCTGTATCCATGCTGTATGACTCTCTGACTCTATAAATATATGTCCAATAGTTATTTATTTAATTGCTTCCTGGGAGCTTGTCGTGTATAAATTACGGTCACGTTTCCTACATCACAAAAGTACACTTCACTTCAAAATTTCTTGATGAGCTGCAAAGTGCATTGGGATATTTTAAGGTTACAAAAGGCATTGTATAAATGCAGAGCTGTCCTCTGACCTACAATGTCCTTATTGAGTTGTTTTCATAAAATAGAATCTCTGCAGTGTGAAAGTTGGCTATTCAGCTCAACAAGTCCACACTCACCCACTCAATCTCTGTAACCCTGCATTTCCCATGGTTAATTCACCTAGCCTGCAGAGTATGGGCAATTTAGCATGGCCAGTCCACCTAACCAGCACATCTTTGGACTGTGGGAGGAAACTAGACCATCCAAAGGAAACCCACGCAGACACAGAGAGAATGTGGAAACTCCACACAGTCACCCAAAGGCGGAATTGAACTGAGGTACCTGGTGCTGTGAGGCAGCATACTAACCACTGAGCCACCATTTTCTCCCTCAGTATCGTATTTTCACTCCATGAGTATCACTTCCAGTCAGCTCTTTCCCCTTGTTCATGCTTCTCATCTCAACATACCTCTTCCTTCTTTTTTCACTCAGCCCATTTTCTCGTGCTGCGATGGTGCGGAAGAGATGTCAGTCTAGTGAGCCAATGAAATGTTTTACAGTGTGTCTACATCAGCCTGATGACATGTTTGTCCCGCTTTCAAGTCAGACACCATTATTTTTCCACTAAACAATTCCTTTTCCTTTACAACAAACCTTCACTCTGAACACCATGCATAACCATGACATTTTGTTTCAGTAACGTTTCCAACGGGGACCCTCTCCAGAAACGTAGGCTCACTGCCAATCCCTTTCATTCTTTCAATCTTCAATTCAAGGCTTCTCAAGTTCCAGAGAATGGCTTCAACAGTACATGACACAATGCAATAGCTATAAAACATCCCTGGATTGTATAGTTCCAACAGGCTTATTTAGTGAGAACAGATGTCTAGCTGACAAAAAAAAACCCAATTAGTAAGAAAATTGTTTTCCCTGCAGTCTTAAAAATTTAAGTTGACATTTTTGACTTTTATTCAATGCAACTACTGCCAGTAAATCCTTTCAATAGTTTCAGCGCTATTGCCATCTTGGCTCATAAAATTCTGACATCAACCAGTGGCTGGAGTATGATTAGGACGTATTAGAGACACTTAATCCTAAAGAGCCTGAGGGCAACTACCAATCACTCTGTATATCATGGACTCAAATAAGTTTTATATTAGGGTACAAACTGGCATGGGTATTACTCTCCTCATCTTGATGAAAATTAAATGGTATTACCCTATCGCAAAACTTATTTAGGCCCCTTTGTCGGAGTACAGAGGCACTTTTTGTCATATTCCACAGGCTGTAAAATATCACACCTCAATGAACAAAATCAAGATTCCCAACTCTCAACCGATCAATAAATTCGATTATGCATTCATCATTATCAGTGATGACTGGAACTAAGTGCAAGATGGAGGCGTGTAAGATGTTATTGCTAAGGTGCAGTCAAAGCATTTATAGATGAAGACTTATCCTTAGTAGCCACACACGCAGACAACAAGCAACATGAATTCGACTGGGACAACACTACTATCATAGGACAAGCCAGACAGAGAACAGCCAGGGAATTCCTAGAGGCATGGCATTCATCCACAAACTCCATCATCAAACACATAGACCTGGACCCAATATACCAACCACTACAGCGGACAGCCGAAACTGACAACCGGAAGCGGCAGGGACAGACCACTATAAACACCGGAGGAAACATCAAAGAAGCGCTTCGCAGGAGGCTCCCAAGCACTGATGATGTCGCCTAGCCAGGGGACGAAACGTTTGCAACAAAAACTTCCAGCTCGGCGAACAGAACCACGGCAACGAGCACCCGAGCTACAAATTAGATTACATTACAGTGTGGAAACAGGCCCTTCGGCCCAACAAGTCCACACCGACCCGCCAAAGCGAAACCCACCCATACATTTACCCCTTATCTAACACTACGGGCAATTTAGCATGGCCAATTCACCTGACCCTGCACATCTTTTGGACTGTGGGAGGAAACCAGAGCACCCGGAGGAAACCCACGCAGACACGGGGAGAACGTGCAAACTCCACACAGTCAGTCGCCTGAGGCGGGAAATGAACCCGGGTCTCAGGCGCTGTGAGGCAGCAGTGCTAACCACTGTGCCACCGTGCCGCCCACAAATCTTCGCACAAACTTTGAACGAAGACTTATTTTACTATCCATCACTTTTAACAATTTGACCATTGGTTCTGGCCATCACTCGAGTTTATTGGCCATCTCTATTCACCCTTGTGAGAAAGTGCATTCACAGGCTTCCCTGATCCAATGCTCAAATGTTAATGTCGATCTCTCTCTGAGCACCTTCTCTGCAGCTGTAACACTGTATTCTGTGCTCTGTTCTGCTACCCTGACGCACATGTGGTACAATCTGCCTGTAGAGCACGCAAAACAACATCTTTCACTGTATCTTGGTACATGTGATAAAAGTCAATCAATCAATCAGTCAATCAATTATTATGGTCTGCACACTCAGTGCTGTGTGGGAGGGTGTTTCAGAATTTGAACCCAACAATGAAGTAACAGCAATGACACATTTCCAACTTCGGATGGCAGGTTATTTGGCTGGGATATTACAGATGGTGGTGTACTGTTGCACTGAGTAGGGAGGGTGCGAGTGTTAAGGTGGTGGATGGGGTGGTCATTAAACAGGTTGCTTTGTCCTGAATGACATAGAATTCCATAAGTGTTGTTGGAGCTGATCTCATTTGAGCAAGTTCAGAGTGGAACATCACACTCCTAACATGATTTGACACTGTAACCCTTTTGCTATAAATTCTGTGTCTTATGATCCTAAACTCCACAGCCCCCAGATGAAGAAGGAGTGTCGCTCCGAAAGCTAGTGCTTCCAATTAAACCGGTTGGACTATAACCTGGTGTTGAAAATGTGTGGCTGGAAAAGCGCAGCAGGTCAGGCAACATCCAGGGAACAGGAGAATCGACGTTTCGGGCATAAGCCCTTCTTCAGGAATGAGGAAAGTTTGTCCAGCAGGCTAAGATAAAAGGTAGGGAGGAGGGACTTGGGGGAGGGGCGTCGGAAATGTGATAGGTGGAAAGAGGTCAAGGTGAGGGTGATAGGTCAGACTGGGGTGGGGGCGGAGAGGTCGGGAAGAAGATTGCAGGTTAGGAAGGCGGTGCTGAATTCGATGGATTAGACTGAGACAAGGTGGAGGGAGGGGAAATGAGGAAACTGGAGAAATCTGAGTTCATCCCTTGTGGTTGGAGGGTTCCTAGGCGGAAGATGAGGCGCTCTTCCTCCAACCGTCGTTTTGTTGTGGTCTGGCGATGGAGGAGTCCAAAGACCTGCATATCCTTGGTGGAGTGGGAGGGGGAATTGAAATGTTGAGCCACAGGGTGGTTGGGTTGGTTGGTCCGGGTGTCCCAGAGGTGTTCTCTGAAACGCTCCGCAAGTAGGCGGCCTGTCTCCCCAATATAGAGGAGGCCACATCGGGTGTAGAGGATGCAATAGACCTATTGCATCTATTTCCTCATTCCTGAAGAAGGGCCTATGCCCGAAACATCGATTCTCCTGTTCCCTGGATGCTGCCTGACCTGCTGCGCTTTTCCAGCCACACATTTTCAGCTCTGATCTCCAGCATCTGCAGACCTCACTTTCTCCTCAAAGATTATAACCTGGTGTTGTATGATCTTTAACTCCTAACATGGGCTTTGTTGACAGCAGGAAGTCTTTAAGAAGACAGAAAGTAAGTTCTGAAAAAGAGTCATAGCAGACTCAAAATGTTAAGTGTTTCTCTCTCCAGGCCTGCTGAGTTTCTCCAGTATTCTCTGCCCTGGTTTCAGATTTTTTGCATCTGCAGGTTTTTTTAATTTCATTCCTGCAATAGTGCTGAAGACATTTTTAGATTAGATTACTTTAGATTAGATTACTTACAGTGTGGAAACAGGCCCTTCGGCCCAACAAGTCCACACCGACCCGCCGAAGCGCACCCACCCAGACCCATTCCCCTACATTTACCCCTTACCTAACACTACAGGCAATTTAGCATGGCCAATTCACCTAACCTGCACATTTTTGGAGTGTGGGAGGAAACTGGAGCACCCGGAGGAAACCCACGCAGACACGGGGAGAATGTGCAAACTCCACACAGTCGGTCGCCTGAGGCGGGAATTGAACCCGGGTCTCTGGCGCTGTGAGGCAGCAGTGCTAACCACTGTGCCACCGTCCACATGTGCTCCAGAACTTGCTGCGTCCCTAGTCAGTAAGTTACAACACTGGCACCTACCCATCTATATGTAATGTATTAAAATCCTTGGTGTACCACCAAGTTTCCACACTATAAGGGGGTCTTGGGGGGAAATAGAGTGGCTACATGGCATCAAACCTGGCAGATACGGCAAGCTTTGCATGAAAAACGTTTGAAAAGCTGTCAATAAAAGGCTGCATTTGGCCACAGCAACTGGAGGAAGATAATTCGAAAGAAAGACTTCCTGGGAACTGACAAGCCCAGCCAATCATGAATGAAGGTAAACATATTAGAATGATCTGCCTTGATTCCAAACTTTCCCAAGGCCTCTGACTCTTCCCATGCCCCATGATCCCAATAACCTCCTGGAGCCCCTTCGGTATCTCCATATCCCATTAATTCTGGCCTCGTTACGAACCCTGATTTCTCAATACTCCAAAGTTGGGGTGTGTGCAGGGGGAATCACAGCTTTATCTGCCCGGACCCCAATCTCAGACATCACTCCTTGAACCTCTTCACCTGATGAGGCTTGGTGGTGAGTATTTAGATTACTTACAGTGTGGAAACAGGCCCTTCGGCCCAACAAGTCCACACCGACCCGCCGAAGCGCAACCCACCCAGACCCATTCCCCTACACCTAACACTAAGGACAATTTAGCATGGCTAATTCACCTGACCTGCACATTTTGGACTGTGGGATTGAAACCGGAGCACCTGGAGGAAACCCACGCAGACACGGGGAGAATGTGCAATCTCCACACAGTCAGTCGCCTGAGGCGGGAATTGAACCCGGGTCTCTGGCGCTGTGAGGCAGCAGTGCTAACCACTGTGCCACCGTACCACCCAGGTGCTTGATGGGACGGGGAGATGGAGTGGGGGGGGGTCAGTTTGAGAGAGGGTGAAGTATGTGAAAATTTGGGGTGTGGAGGCCTGGAGGGGTCTGCCACAGACTTGTTTGGTCGAGGGTCTGTGGGGGGTTGAGTCGGGACTTGGGAGAGGATGTAGTGGTTTGGGAAGTTCTCGCAGCTGAGAGGCTGGGTGTTGAATCCTGTATGGGCAGATTAGGGATGCCAGGTCTGGGGTTGGGGGGTGCAGGGTTTGGCAGTCAGGAAGATAGTCATAGTCATTGAATCATACTGAACAGAAACCGGACCTTCGGCCCAACATGCCTATGTTGACCAACAAACACCAAATGACACTAATCCCATTTCCCTGGTGTAGTGTGCTCTAGCAATCCCATCTAGATCCTTCTTGAGTGTTGTAAGAGTATCTGCCTCCATCACCCTCTTAGGGATCACATTCCAGATTTCTACTACTCTCTGCGTTAAAAAGATTTCCTCAGCTTCATTTGAAACCACTTACTCGCCACCTTAAGCTGGTCCCCTGTGGTCTTTGGAAAGTCTGGTCTTGGGAAAAGATTTTCCCTACCTACCCTCTCTCTATGATTCTCATGGTTTTGTATATCTCAATCAGATCCTCCTTTGGCCTCCTCTGCTCCAGGGAAAACAAACCCAGCCAATTCAGCGTCTCCTCATAACTGAGACATTTCACCCCAGGCAGCACAGGTGGCATGGTGGCTCAGTGGTTAGCACTGCTGCCTCACAGCACCAAGGTCCCAGGTTCAATGCCAGCCTTGGGTGACTGTCTGTGTGGAGTTTGCACGTTCTCCCCGTGTCTACGTGGGGTTGCTCCGGTTTCCTCCCACAGTCCAAAGGTGTGCAGGTCAGGTGAATTGGCCATGCTAAATTGCCCATAGTGTTAGGTGCAATAGGGAAATGGGACTGGGTGGGTTACTCTTTGGAGGGTCGGTGTGGACTTGTTGGGCCAAAGGGCCTGTTTCCACACTGTAGGGGATCTAATCTAATCCAGGTGAATCTCCAGTGCAGTCATGCCCCCCCTATAGTGTCATGCTGCACGCAGTCTTCTATCTGTGGCCTAACCAATGTTTTATGAAGTTGCAACAAGATGTCTGTTCTGTTGCAGATTGGGGAGAGGAGTTGGATCTAAGAACATTGGGTTGGGAGGTGGGATGTGTCAGGTCTGTTTGGGGTTGGGTTGCCATGGGGTTTAGGTCCGAAGGGGATGTTTGGTTAGTTGGAGGGTTCACTTTTGTAGATAACCAGGAGCTGTTGTTGTGTCGCCATCATCTTACCAGACCGTAGGGGCTGCTATCTCATTAGAAAGAAGTGACTGGTGATGACTTAACCTGAGGGCCACCACATCTCAGGCGAGTGAAGGGGTTGAGAAGGAGAATCTGTCATGGTAACCTCAAACCAGCGATGGGAACTGAACCTGTGCTGTTGGCGTCACAATACTCCATCAATCAACAATCCAGCCAACTGAACTAAACCAATTCCCAACCAGGCGCTAGAGCAGATATTAATTCCTCTAACATTTCCTTTTACTACCTGCTACGGTTCAGTTTTTTTAACTTTTGTGGAATGCAGGCACCATCGGCAAGGGCATGATTTATTACTCATCCCGAATTGTCCTTGGTCATATCAGAGGGCAGTTAAGAATCAAGCAGATTGCTTAGGATCTGTAGTCACATATCGGCCAGACCAGGTAAAGACCTAAACGGGAATTAGTGAGTCACCTGGGTTTATACAACAACCAGCAGCGGTCACCAACACTGCGACAAGATTTAATTCCAGATCTATTAACTGAACTTGAATTCTGCTGGAAACCGTGGTGAGACTTGAACCAGCATCCCCAGATGATTTATCCAGCCCTCTGGATTTCTCACATAGTTTGTCACACTCTTGTCTCTGAAACTCCACAGCAAGTGCTCCGCACTGTGGAGGGATCTTCCCAGTGGCGGTCTGAAATGTCGAACAAAGATTTGGCCTGCCCCTTTAACTGAACGTTAAAATATGTTATGGTTCCATTTAAAAAGGAACAGAGGTGATCTCCCAGCGCTTTGGCTGAGAAAGCCCATTAAAAGTGGGGAATTGGAAACGCCAACTCTTAGTGCACAGTGCAGAAAGCAGCTGGAAAACTACTTAAACGTAATCAGTAGACAGGGCCTAATTTTAAAGGAAAAAAATTGTTCTAATTAAAATGAAACATAGCTGAAGGATGACTCTCATTCTCTTCAGGGAAACTGAGGGATTCGAGCTGTCTGAAAGTCTCCTTCAGTCAGAATCCTTTCAAGCGTTTTTTGTTATATACCAAACGTCTCAGAGACAAAGCTGATAGAAGGTGACAATCACCAGGTAAAGAGTTGAGAGTTGATATTCTTGATAGTGTTTTTTCCAAACAAAACCCCACAGTTTCCTTTTAAATTGCACGCTGTTATTGAATTTTTAGGAAGCCATGCTTTTTCAAAAGTGTGGATATGGTTTTGTCATAAAATAGAATGCGATTGCAATGAGTATAAAAGAAACACTTGCAGCTTCATAAAGGGTTAGTGCATCTCCCACAGTGAATTATTCTGCAATGAAATTGTAGCCACAGGATTGGTAATTACATAGATCAGGAGAGTTGGGAATGGAATAGTTAGGTGGTTGTTTACAATCAACATAGATACGATGGGTTAAAGGGCCTTTTCTCTCTGCCGTAGATCTCCATGACTCTATAAGTAGAATTAGAATTACTGGCTGAAACTTTATTGCTGGAACAGCACAGCAGGTCAGGCAGCATCTAGGGAACAGGAGATTCGACGTTTCGGGCACATGCCCTTCTTCAGGAACCTGAAGAAGGGCATGTGCCCGAAACGTCGAATCTCCTGTTCCCTAGATGCTGCCTGACCTGCTGTGCTGTTCCAGCAATAAAGTTTCAGCTTTGATCTCCAGCGTCTGCAGACCTCACTTTCTCCTTAGAATTACTGGCGTAGAGTGAAAAGTTTACAATGTCGCCATTTACAATGGAACCATCAAGGTGCCTGGGTACAGAACCTTAGGGAAAAAGTGGAAAAGGAAAGAAAGAAGTTACAGGTTCAACGTTGCAGTTGTTCTCAGGACTAAGTAGCAAATAAGAAATAAAATGAAAGGTTCCAAATTATAGTCCTTTAGTGATGGCCCTGCACTCGCTGTATGCTGGACATTCCCAAACAGGGCTCAATCTCTCTCTCTCCCCCCTCCACACTGGGCTCAATCTCTCTCTCCCCCCACACTGGGCTCAATCTCTCTCACCTCCCTCCACACTGGGCTCAATCTCTCTCTCCCCCCTCCACACTGGGCTCAATCTCTCTCTCCCCCCTCCACACTGGGCTCAATCTCTCTCTCCTCCCTCCACACAGGGCTCAATATCTCTCTCCCCCCTCCACACTGGGCACAATCTCTCTCACCTCCCTCCACACTGGGCTCAATCTCTCTCTCCCCCCACACTGGGCTCAATCTCTCTCTCCCCCCACACTGGGCTCAATCTCTCTCACCTCCCTCCACACTGGGCTCAATCTCTCTCACCCCCCTCCACACTGGGCTCAATCTCTCTCTCCCCCCTCCACACTGGGCTCAATCTCTCTCTCCCCCCACACTGGGCTCAATCTCTCTCTCCCCCCACACTGGGCTCAATCTCTCTCTCCCTCCACACTGGGCTCAATCTCTCTCACCTCCCTCCACACTGGGCTCAATCTCTCTCTCCCCCCTCCACACTGGGCTCAATCTCTCTCTCCCTCCACACTGGGCTCAATCTCTCTCACCTCCCTCCACACTGGGCTCAATCTCTCTCTCCCCCCTCCACACTGGGCTCAATCTCTCTCTCCCTCCACACTGGGCTCAATCTCTCTCACCTCCCTCCACACTGGGCTCAATCTCTCTCTCCCCCCTCCACACTGGGCTCAATCTCTCTCACCCCCCTCCACACTGGGCTCAATCTCTCTCTCCCCCCTCCACACTGGGCTCAATCTCTCTCTCCCTCCACACTGGGCTCAATCTCTCTCACCTCCCTCCACACTGGGCTCAATCTCTCTCTCCCCCCACACTGGGCTCAATCTCTCTCTCCCCCCACACTGGGCTCAATCTCTCTCACCTCCCTCCACACTGGGCTCAATCTCTCTCACCCCCCTCCACACTGGGCTCAATCTCTCTCTCCCCCCTCCACACTGGGCTCAATCTCTCTCTCCCCCCTCCACACTGGGCTCAATCTCTCTCTCCCCCCACACTGGGCTCAATCTCTCTCTCCCCCCACACTGGGCTCAATCTCTCTCACCTCCCTCCACACTGGGCTCAATCTCTCTCACCCCCCTCCACACTGGGCTCAATCTCTCTCACCCCCCTCCACACTGAGCTCAATCTCTCTCCCCCGCCTCCACACTGTGCTCAAACTCTCTCACACCCCTCCACACTGTGCTCACTCTCTCTCTCCCCCCTCCCACACTGTGCTCAATCTCTCTCACCTCCCTCCACACTGTGCTCAATCTCTCTCCCCCCCCCCCACACTGTGCTCAATCTCTCTCACCTCCCTCCACACTGTGCTCAATCTCTCTCCCCCCTCCCACATTGTGCTCAATCTCTCTCACCTCCCTCCACACTGGGCTCAATCTCTCTCTCCCCCCTCCCACACTGGGCTCAATCTCTCTCCCCCCCCTTCACGCTGAGCTCAATCTCTCTCTCCCCTCTCCACGATGGGCTCAATCTCTCTCTCCCCCCTCCCACATTGTGCTCAATCTCTCTCTCCCCCCCTCCACACTGGGTTCAATCTCTCTCCCCCCCTCCACACTGGGCTCAATCTCTCTCCCCCCCTCCACACTGGGTTCAATCTCTCTCACCCCCCCCCTCCACACTGGGCTCAATCTCTCTCTCCCCCCTCCCACATTGTGCTCAATCTCTCTCTCCCCCCACACTGGGCACAATGTCTCCCTCACGTGCGGTGGATTTCTCGATCCCTGTGCCTCCGTGCTGCCATCTTTGTTGCTAACCACCATCCAGGCTCACCAGCTGCCTCACCATGGGCCTGCTAGAGTCCCACTCTGGTACTGTTCCCAGACCCAACTGCTTCCATGATGAGAATCCCGAGGCGGGACTCCCAAGTCTCTTTATGCTTTAGATTTCCGAAGCTTCCTTCTGTTTAGAAAATAATCTGCACCTTTACTCTTCCTACCAATGCGCATAACCTCACATTTTCGAACATTGTATTCCAGCTGACCCTTCTTTGCCCATTCTCCAGCCTGTCCAAGTCCTTCTGCAGCCATCCCGCTTCCTCAACACTATCGCTCCCCCACCTATCTTTGTACATATTTAGTAACAGCGCCCTCAGTTCATTCGTTCAGCTTGTTAATGTATACCATGAACACCTGTGAACCCTGCAGAACTCCACTAGTCACTGGAAACACATTGTGTAAATGAATTGGCACACTCCATGATTTTATGGGGAGTGCATTTTCTGAAAGACATTACCTCTGACACTGATGCATCCCACTCAGTACTCCACTGACAGCCAAGACAATGTGTGAGTACCAGATGGGCACGTGAGGGGAATGTGATGGCTGGAGGATTTCCCAGATTTTAATATGCAGAATTCTTAGTGAAGGGACATCTCCAGCAAAATCATTACGGCATACATTCCACAATAATAATGTCAATAACTCACATTCCCAGCTTTCACACTTAGCTGATTGAAATACGTCTTTATTTTTTAAAAACTTCACTTGGGATGCGGGTGTCATTCATTGCCCATCCCAGAGGGCAGTTAAGAGTCAAACACATTGCTGTGGGTTTGGAGTCACATGTAGGCCAGACTACATCAGGATGGTACTGGGGTGACACGGTGGCTCAGTGGTTAGCACTGCAGCCTCACAGCACTAGGGTCCCAGGTTCGATTCCAGCCTCGGGCTACTGTCTGTGTGGGCTCCCTCCGGGTGCTCTGGTTTCCTCTCATAGCCCTAAGATGTGAAGGCCAGGTGAATTGGCCATGCTAAATTGCCTGTAGTGATAGGTGCATTAGTCAGAGGGAAATGGGACTAGGTGGGTTACTCTTTGGAGGGTCGGTGTGGACTGGTTGCCCGAAGGGCCTGTTTCCACACTGTAGGGAGTCTAAAAAATAATTACTTTCCTAGTAAGCCAAACGAGTTCTTCTGACAATCAACAATGGATTCATGGTGATCATTAGACCCTCAATTCAGATTCTTTATCGAACTCAAACTCCACCATCTGCCATGGCAGGATTTGCACCCAGGTCTGGATTATTATCATCAACATGTGTCGTCTAGTTACTGGCTTTCCGATTGGTTGAAAACTTCCCCGTATTAACCCCAGCAGAGCATTTCAAAATTGAACACGGCTATGAAACCTCCTCTTAGCCGTCTCTGGTCTAAGGTATGAAAATCCCAGAGCCACCAATCTATCCCCTGGGTTGATAATCCTCTTCCTTATTTCATCTCCCCTGCACCCATCTTTCCTAAAGTCTGCATTCGAAAGAGAGACTCTACCAGGCCCATGGTGAGGCAGCTGGTGAGCCTGGATGGTGGTTGGCAGCAAGATGGCAGCACAGAGGTACAGGGATTGACAGATCGAGCCAAGCATGGGGAGAGATCAACTCCAGTGTGAGGGAGAGAAATTGAGGCCTAACCACGCACATTCTAAACAATAGAATTGAAGGACTTCCAGGATTTGTTGACATTAAACTTATACACAAAAGGTAAAGTCTTGGAGACATTCTGGTGGGTCTGTTTATCGGAAGATGCTAAGCTTTATCAGGCTGACAGGGTGTCAGCTGTGAATCATTTTGTTGTCCTCTTTTGGGTTCAAGCTCAGGTCCTTTGACTCACTAAGATGAAAATGCAGCCAAGCCATCCGGTGTGGTATTGAGGGAGGGCTACACTGCTAAAAATGCTTTCTTTTACCTGAGTTTTTCAACTGAGGACGTCTACACTCTCTTAGGCAAACGTAAAATGCCAGTCCTTTGAAGAAAAGCAAGCTGTTTTGTGGAACAACCCAATGGCTCAGAGACACATTTCCTGGGATGCACACAGAATCAAACATCAGTGGTCCCAGGAGGGCCATGAATTCAGTGGAAGGTATTCTTTAGTCTGTCAGAAACCTACTGGAACTTGCAGTGCAAAAAAATTGCCCACAACTAAATATTGCAGACTGGCACATTCCTGATGAAGGGCTTATGCCAGAAATGTCGACTCTCCTGCTGCTCAGATGCTGCCTGACTTGCTGTGCTCTTCCAGCACCACATGTTTTGATTCTGATCTCCAGCATCTGCAGTCTGCACTTTCTCCCCCACATTCCAGGGTCCAGGACGACACGCTGAGGGATGTAGTAAAGATTTAGATTTAGACTGAAGTACAGAAGTACGGGAGTACAGTGAGAAATGCCACACGCAGTGCCATCTTAGGGACAAAGTGATAAAAGAGAGAGACAAAGTTAAAAAATCAAGCATTACAGAGCTACATAGAATAAGTATTTCTTTACGCAGAGAGGTGTGAATGCATGGAATGCGTTGGCAGCAGTGGTGGTGGAAGCAGAGTCATTGGGGACATTTACTGCTGGACACGCACATGGATAGCAGTGAGTTGAGGGGTGCATGGATTAAGTAACTATATTTTACATTAGGATTAACCCTCAGCACAACATCGTGGGACAAAGGCCCAGTTCTGTGCTGTACTTTTCTATGTTCTATTTTCTAAGTAGAAAAATAAAGAAATAAGACAATAGTTAAGATCAAAGTCCTTCCTAATACAACCTAGTAAAATAAAAGGAATAAAGTTACAAGTTCAACAGTCTTTCTCTAGTACATAGTCACACTGGGGCCCCAATTTCTTCCACTGCGCTCGCTCTCCAGGAGACCACAGCTGCCTGTTCTCTATGCCACCCCTGCAGATACCGGGACACTTCCCTCAACGTTTGCTATACCCACATCATGCCGCAATGCCATCATCGTTGCCCTGATGCTGCTGCCTTCCCATGCCAGGAGGACGTTCCTGATGGTGGGTGTGTACAGACCAAGGGTCATAGTCTGAGGATTCGGGGGGGAACAATTTAGGACAGAGATGAGGAATCATTTCTTCACCCAAAGGGTGGTGAGCCTGTGGAATCCATTACCACAGGAAGTAGTTGATGCCAAAACATTGAATGCATTCAAAAGGCAGCTAGGTAAAGCACTTGGGGGCGAATGGGATCAGAGGCTATGGGAAGAAAGCAGGACTAGGCTACTGAGTTGGACAGAAAGTGAGGTCTGCAGATGCTGGAGATCAGAGATGGAAATGTGTTGCTGGAAAAGCGCAGCAGGTCAGGCAGCATCTAGGGAATAGGAGAATCGACGTTTCGGGCATTAGCCCTTCTTCAGGAATGAGGGAAGTTGGTCCAGCAGGCTAAGATAAAAGTTGGACTGAGTTGGACAATCAGCCATGATCGAAGGGCTCGAAGGGCCGAATGGCCTCATCTTGCTCCTCTTTTCTACGTTTCTATTTTTTTCCAATCCCCTCCTGGTGCCTCTGGAATATGCCAGGGCAGGCCAATGTCTCGGGCCATTCAGCCTGAGGAACGCAGATCGTGATCTATGTTTGACATGCAATAAATATTGTTAAAATTAACTGTCATTGTGAGCACAGTGACCACTAGACAGTCTTGGATGAAACTGTTTCGGTTTCAACCTTATGTGACGTCAACTTTGACCATTCATTTGTTGTCCTCCTCTAAATCTTATCAATAAAGTACACTTTTCTTTGGAAAACAAAGCATCTTGACGACAGAATATTTTCTATCCATTCCTCCCCTCGAAGGGGTTAGAGTCACTAACTGGCTCTGTGGCGTGTTTGCACTACTGATAAGCCTCATCCCACCATGGGGAGCCCTTTGTGCTCAGATTGGGGCAAGGGTCATCGGCAGGGGGGGGGGGGGGGCGGTGTGTCCAGCCCTCCCCTGTGTTTTGTGTTTGCTTCGGTGCAGCTTGTATTGAAGAAGCTCTGTAAATCTTGGTCAAAATCGTTTTCTGCTTAAGAGCCTTCAGCTCTCAAGCCGAAGAAAACAAGGCAGAAACATTAATTATGGGCCCCTGGTTGACAGTCTAGGTTTCTTGAAAATGAATTACTCAACCGTCTCCTCGCTGATTGAGGTCTTGCTGATTCGGAATGTCCTCCCACCAGAAGGAAAAATAAGAACAATTACAGTTCATTATGTCAGATATCTTGCAAACACTTGTGTTAATAATCATTCATATGGAGGAAAGTTCAGATGCTAGTAGGAATCCTCCTTGGCCCCAATTGGGCTGTTGGAAAACTGTAACGTTTCACAAACTCCCAATCTATCTACCAATGGAGTTTTATATTTGGCAGAGTACACCGAAAACCCATCTTTTACTCTTGGATTCAGCACACGCCAAGCTCAGGAGACCTGTAGACTAATAAAAACTGAGGAATGCTTGCCAGGGTATAACCTCTTCATTAATCCTGAGGCGCAGCAGTTTGCCAAATCTCTTTCGGGCCGTCCTGGAATAGCACAGGAGTTACTGGCACTTAAGTCAAAAGTCTGCAGTTTGACATCCCGTGTTGCAGTATTCAATAGAACTCTAGCAGTGAACCCTGAAACACCATTGGCATGACAATAAAAAAGGTTTAAATGCACAGTAATATTACACCCTGAACAAAACCTCAAGTTGGAATTTGATTTGTCTCTCATTATGGGCTGCTGAAAACTACCAGAATCTAATGTTTCGTTATTCAACTTAGACTACCTTTCTAACATTGAGGTGATGGTCTACCCACTAGCTCAAAGGATAAAGGTGAGACCCCTCCCTCCTCTGTCCCAGAAACAACAAACATACTATCCAATCATCTGGCAATGTGTCAACGCAGGTTTTGACTTCTGCCCAATCCAAGGCAAGATCTCCCGCCTCTCAGAGTTACTGGCCAATCGAAGGGTTAACAGCTCGCCAGGCCCGGCAGCGCCACCAGGAACAGTGGTCACTGCCGGATCTGCAGCCAAGTGTACTGGTGGAAGGCAGAGAGGGAGGTTTGTGCAATGCTGAAAATGTGTTGCTGGAAAAGCGCAGCAGGTCAGGCAGCATCCAAGGAACAGGTGAATTGACGTTTCGGGCATAAGCCCTTCTTCAGGAATGAGGAAAGTATGTCCAGCAGGCTAAGATAAAAGGTAGGGAGGAGGGAGATGGGGGAGGGGCTTTGGAAATGCGATAGGTGGAGGGAGGTCAAGGTGAGGGTGATAGGCTGGAGTGAGGTGGGGGCAGAGAGGTCAGGAAGAAGATTGCAGGTTAGGAAGGCGGTGCTGAGTTCGAGGGATTTGACTGAGACAAGGTGGGGGGAGGGGAAATGAGGAAACTGGAGAAATCCGAGTTCATCCCTTGTGGTTGGAGGGTTCCTAGGCGGAAGATGAGGCGCTCTTCCTCCAACCGTCGTGTTGCTCTGGTCTGGCGGTGGAGGAGTCCAAGGACCTGCATGTCCTTGGTGGAGTGGGAGGGGGAGTTAAAGTGTTGGGCTATGGGGTGGTTGGGTTGGTTGATCCGGGTGTCCCAGAGGTGTTCTCTGAAACGTTCCGCAAGTAGGTGGCCTGTCTCCCCAATAGAGAGGAGCCACATCGGGTGCAGCGGATGCAATAAATGATGTGTGTGGAGGTGCAGGTGAATTTGTGGCGGATACGGAAGGATCCTTTGGGGCCTTGGAGGGAAGTAAGGGGGGAGGTGTGGGTGCAAGTTTTGCATTTCTTGCGGTTGCATGGGAAGGTGCCGGGAGTGGAGGTTGGGTTGGTGGGGGGTGTGGACCTGACGAGGGAGTCACGGAGGGAGTGGTCTTTTCGGAAAGCTGATAGGGGAGGGGAGGGAAATATATCCCTGGTGGTGGGGTCCGTTTTGAGGTGGCGGAAATGGCGGCGGATGATACGTTGTACATGGAGGTTGGTGGGGTGGTAGGTGAGGACCAGTGGGGTTCTGTCCTGGTGGCGGTTGGAGGGGCGGGGCTCAAGGGTGGAGGAGCGGGAAGTGGAAGAGATGCGGTGGAGGGCATCGTCGACTACGTCTGGCGGGAAATTGCAGTCCTTGAAGAAGGAGGCCATCTGGGTTGTACTGTTTTGGAACTGGTCCTCCTGGGAGCAGATGCGGCGGAGACGAAGGAATTGGGAATATGGATGGCGTTTTTACAGGGGGCAGGCTGGGAGGAGGTGTAGTCCAGGTAGCTGTGGGAGTCGGTCGGTTTATAGTAAATGTCCGTGTCGATTTGGTCACCCGGGATAGAAATGGAAAGGTCTAGGAAGGGGAGGAAGGAGTCTGAGACTGTCCAGGTGAATTTGAGGTCGGGGTGGAAGGTGTTGGTAAAGTGGATGAACTGTTCAACCTCCTCGTGGGAGCACGAGGCAGCACCGATACAGTCATCGATGTAGTGGAGGAAAAGGTGGGGGATGGTACCGGTGTAGCTGCGGAAGATGGACAGTTCCACATATCCTACGAAGAGGCAGGCATAGCTGGGCCCATGTGGGTGCCCATGGCTACTCCTTTGGTTTGGAGGAAGTGGGAGGATTGGAAAGAGAAGTTGTTCAGGGTGAGGACCAGTTCAGTCAGTCGAAGGAGGGTGTCTGTGGAAGGGTACTGGGTGGTACGGTGGGAAAGGAAGAAGCGGAGGGCTTTAAGTCCTTCGTGATGGGGGATGGAGGTGTACAGGGACTGGATGTCCATGGTGAAGATAAGGAGTTGGGGACCGGGGAAGCGAAAATCATGGAGGAGGTGGAGGGCGTGGGTGGTGTCCCGAACGTAGGTGGGGAGTTCTTGGACTAAGGGGGACAGGACCGTGTCGAGGTATGCAGAGATGAGTTCAGTGGGGCAGGAGCAGGCTGAGACAATGGGTCGGCCGGGACAGTCGGGTTTGTGGATTTTGGGCAGGAGGTAGAAACGGGCGGTGCGAGGTTGTGAGACTATGAGGTTGGAGGCGGTGGATGGGAGGTCCCCTGAGGTGATGAGGTTATGGACGGTCTGGGAGATGATGGTTTGGTGGTGGGATACAGGGACAAGGCAGGCCCTGGCAATGAGGAGAGATGGAGAGAGAGAAGCAGGCACTTTGGAAGTTACGAGGAATGTTGGTTATCTCCCTGTCTCAGTGTGATCTCCCGGTCTCAGTGTGATCTCCCGGTCTCAGTGTGATCTCCCGGTCTCAGTGTGATCTCCCGGTCTCAGTGCGATCTCCCAGTCTCAGTGTGATCTCCCGGTCTCAGTGTGATCTCCCGGTCTCAGTGTGATCTCCCGGTCTCTTTGTGATCTCCCGGTCTCAGAGTGATCTCCCGGTCTCAGTGTGATCTCCCGGTCACAGTGTGATCTCCTGGTCCCGGAGTGATCTCCTGGTCTCAGTGCGATCTCCCGGTCTCAGTGTGATCTCCCGGTCTCAGTGTGATCTCCTGGTCCCGGAGTGATCTCCTGGTCTCAGTGCGATCTCCCGGTCTCAGTGTGATCTCCTGGTCACAGTGTGATCTCCTGGTCCCGGAGTGATCTCCTGGTCTCAGTGCGATCTCCCGGTCTCAGTGCGATCTCCCGGTCTCAGTAAGATCTCCCGGTCACAGTGTGATCTCCCGGTCTCTTTGTGATCTCCCGGTCTCAGAGTGATCTCCCGGTCTCAGTGGGATCTCCCGGTCACAGTGTGATCTACTGGTCCCGGAGTGATCTCCTGGTCTCAGTGCGATCTCCCGGTCTCAGTGTGAACTCCGGTTCTCAGTGCGATCTCCTGGTCTCAGTGTGATCTCCCGGTCTCAGTACGATCTCCTGGTCTCAGTGTGATCTCCTGGTCTCAGTGCGATCTTTCTGTCTCAGTGCGATCTCCCAGTCTCAGTGTGTTCTCCCGGTCTCAGTGTGATCTCCCGTTCTCAGTGTGAACTCCGGTTCTCAGTGCGATCTCCCGGTCTCAGTGTGATCTCCCGGTCTCAGTGCGATCTCCTGGTCTCAGTGTGATCTCCCGGTCACAGTGTGATCTCCTGGTCTCAGTGTGATCTCCTGGTCTCAGTGTGATCTCCCGGTCTCAGTGCGATCTCCTGGTCTCAGTGCGATCTCCCGGTCTCAGTGCAAACTCCCGTTCTCAGTGCGATCTCTCTGTCTCAGTGCGATCTCCCGGTCTCAGTGCAAACTCCCGTTCTCAGTGCGATCTCTCTGTCTCAGTGCGATCTCCTGGTCTCAGTGTGATCTCCTGGTCTCAGTGCGATTTCCCGGTCTCAGTGCAAACTCCTGTTCTCAGTGCAATCTCTCTGTCTCAGTGCGATCTCCCGGTCTCAGTGCGATCTCCTGGTCTCAGTGTGATCTCCTGATCTCAGTGCGATTTCCCGGTCTCAGTGCAAACTCCCGTTCTCAGTGCAATCTCTCTGTCTCAGTGCGATCTCCCGGTCTCAGTGTGATCTCCCGGTCTCAGTGCAAACTCCCGTTCTCAGTGCGATCTCTCTGTCTCAGTGCGATCTCCCGGTCTCAGTGCAAACTCCCGGTCTCAGTGCGATCTCTCTGTCTCAGTGCGATCTCCTGGTCTCAGTGCGATCTCTCTGTCTCAGAGTGATCTCCTGGTCCCGGAGTGATCTCCTGGTCTCAGTGCGATCTCCCGGTCTCAGTGCGATCTCCCGGTCTCAGTGTGATCTCCCGGTCACAGTGTGATCTCCTGGTCCCGGAGTGATCTCCTGGTATCAGTGCGATCTCCCGGTCTCAGTGCGATCTCCCGGTCTCAGTGCGATCTCCCGGTCACAGTGTGATCTCCCGGTCACAGTGTGATCTCCCGGTCTCTTTGTGATCTCCCGGTCTCAGAGTGATCTCCTGGTCTCAGTGTGATCTCCTGGTCTCAGTGCGATCTCCTGGTCTCAGTGTGATCTCCTGGTCTCAGTGCGATCTCGCGGTCTCAGTGTGATCTCCCGGTCTCAGTGCAAACTCCCGTTCTCAGTGCGATCTCTCTGTCTCAGTGCGATCTCCCGGTCTCAGTGCAAACTCCCGTTCTCAGTGCGATCTCTCTGTCTCAGTGCGATCTCCCGGTCTCAGTGCAAACTCCCGGTCTCAGTGCGATCTCTCTGTCTCAGTGCGATCTCCTGGTCTCAGTGCGATCTCTCTGTCTCAGAGTGATCTCCTGGTCCCGGAGTGATCTCCTGGTCTCAGTGCGATCTCCCGGTCTCAGTGCGATCTCCCGGTCTCAGTGTGATCTCCCGGTCACAGTGTGATCTCCTGGTCCCGGAGTGATCTCCTGGTATCAGTGCGATCTCCCGGTCTCAGTGCGATCTCCCGGTCTCAGTGCGATCTCCCGGTCACAGTGTGATCTCCCGTTCACAGTGTGATCTCCCGGTCTCTTTGTGATCTCCCGGTCTCAGAGTGATCTCCTGGTCCCGGAGTGATCTCCTGGTCTCAGTGCGATCTCCCGGTCACAGTGTGATCTCCTGGTCCCGGAGTGATCTCCTGGTCTCAGTGCGATCTCCCGGTCACAGTGTGATCTCCTGGTCCCGGAGTGATCTCCTGGTCTCAGTGCGATCTCCCGGTCTCAGTGCGATCTCCCAGTCTCAGTGCGATCTCCCGGTCTCAGTGCGATCTTTCTGTCTCAGTGCGATCTCCCAGTCTCAGTGTGTTCTCCCGGTCTCAGTGCGATCTCCCGGTCTCAGTGTGAACTCCGGTTCTCAGTGCGATCTCCTGGTCTCAGTGTGATCTCCCGGTCACAGTGTGATCTCCTGGTCTCAGTGTGAGCTCCTGGTCTCAGTGTGATCTCCCGGTCTCAGTGCGATCTCCTGGTCTCAGTGCGATCTCCCGGTCTCAGTGCAAACTCCCGTTCTCAGTGCGATCTCTCGGTCTCAGTGCGATCTCCTGGTCTCAGTGCGATCTCCTGGTCTCAGTGCGATCTCCCGGTCTCAGTGCAAACTCCCGTTCTCAGTGCGATCTCTCTGTCTCAGTGCGATCTCCTGGTCTCAGTGCGAACTCCCGTTCTCAGTGCGATCTCTCTGTCTCAGTGCGATCTCCCGGTCTCAGTGTGATCTCCTGGTCTCAGTGCAAACTCCCGGTCTCAGTGCGATCTCTCTGTCTCAGTGCGATCTCCCGGTCTCAGTGTGATCTCCCGGTCTCAGTGCAAACTCCCGGTCTCAGTGCGATCTCTCTGTCTCAGTGCGATCTCTCTGTCTCAGTGCGATCTCCCGTTCTCAGTGCGATCTCTCTGTCTCAGTGCGATCTCCTGGTCTCAGTGCGATCTCCCGTTCTCAGTGCGATCTCTCTGTCTCAGAGTGATCTCCCGGTCTCAGTGTGATCTCCTGGTCTCAGTGAAATCTCCCGGTCTCAGTGTAATCTCCCGGTCTCAGTATGATCTCCCGGTCTCAGTGCAATCTCCCGGTCTCAGAGTGATCTCCCGGTCTCAGTGTGATCTCCCGGTCTCAGAGAGATCTCCCGGTCTCAGTGCGATCTCCGGGTCTCAGTGTGATCTCCCGGTCTCAGTGTAATCTCCCGGACTCAGTATGATCTCCTGGTCTCAGTGTGATCCCCCGGTCTAAGAGTGATCTCCCGGTCTCAGTGTGATCTCCCGGTCTCAGTGTAATCTCCCGGTTTCAGATTGATCTCCCGGTCTCTGTGTGATCTCCCGGTCTCAGTGTGATCTCCCGGTCTCAATGTGATCTCCCGGTCTCAGTGCGATCTCCTGGTCTCAGTGTGATCTCCCGGTCACAGTGTGATTTCCTGGTCTCAGTGTGATCTCCGGGTCTCAGTGTGATCTCCCGGTCTCAGTGTAATCTCCCGGACTCAGTATGATCTCCTGGTCTCAGTGTGATCCCCCGGTCTAAGAGTGATCTCCCGGTCTCAGTGTGATCTCCCGGTCACAGTGTGATTTCCTGGTCTCAGTGTGATCTCCTGGTCTCAGTGTGATCTCCCGGTCTCAGTGTGATCTCCCGGTCTCAATGTGATCTCCCGGTCTCAGTGCGATCTCCTGGTCTCAGTGTGATCTCCCGGTCACAGTGTGATTTCCTGGTCTCAGTGTGATCTCCTGGTCTCAGTGTGATCTCCCGGTCTCAGTGCGATCTCCTGGTCTCAGAGAGATCTCCCGGTCTCAGTGCGATCTCCGGGTCTCAGTGTGATCTCCCGGTCTCAGTGTAATCTCCCGGACTCAGTATGATCTCCTGGTCTCAGTGTGATCCCCCGGTCTAAGAGTGATCTCCCGGTCTCAGTGTGATCTCCCGGTCTCAGTGTAATCTCCCGGTTTCAGATTGATCTCCCGGTCTCTGTGTGATCTCCCGGTCTCAGTGTGATCTCCCGGTCTCAATGTGATCTCACGGGCTCAGTGTAATCTCCCGGTCTCAGAGTGATCTCCCGGTCTCAGTGAGATCTCATGGGCTCAGTGTAATCTCCCGGTCTCAGAGTGATCTCCCGGTCTCAGTGTGATCTCCCGGTCCCAGAGTGATCTCCTGGTCTCAGTGTGATCTCCCGGTCTCAGTGCGATCTCCCAGTCTCAGTGCGATCTCCCGGTCTCAGTGCGATCTTTCTGTCTCAGTGCGATCTCCCAGTCTCAGTGTGTTCTCCCGGTCTCAGTGCGATCTCCCGGTCTCAGTGTGAACTCCGGTTCTCAGTGCGATCTCCTGGTCTCAGTGTGATCTCCCGGTCACAGTGTGATCTCCTGGTCTCAGTGTGAGCTCCTGGTCTCAGTGTGATCTCCCGGTCTCTTTGAGATCTCCCGGTCTCAGTGTGATCTCCCGGTCTCAGTGTGATCTCATGGGCTCTGTGTAATCTCCCGGTCTCAGAGTGATCTCCCGGTCTCAGAGTGATCTCCCGGTCTCAGAGTGATCGCCCGGTCTCTGTGTGATCTCCCGGTCTCAGAGTGATCCCGGTCTCGGTGTGCTCTCCCGGTCTCAGAGTGATCTCCCGGTCTCAGTGCGATCTCCCGGTCTCAGTGCGATCTCCCGGTCTCAGTGTGATCTCCCGGTCTCTTTGTTATCTCCCGGTCTCAGTGTGATCTCCCGGTCTCAGTGTAATCTCCCGGTCTCAGAGTGATCTCCCGGTCTCAGTGCGATCTCCCGGTCTCAGTGTGATCTCCCGGTCTCAGTGTGATCTCCCGGTCTCTTTGTTATCTCCCGGTCTCAGTGTGATCTCCCGGTCTCAGTGTAATCTCCCGGTTTCAGAGTGATCTCCCGGTCTCAGAGTGATCTCCCGGTCACAGTGTGATCTCCCGGTCTCAGTGTGATTTCCCGTTCTCCGTGCTATCTCGCGGTCTCAGTGCGATCGCCCGGTCCCAGAGTGATCTCCTGGTCTCAGTGCGATCTCCCGGTCTCAGTGCGATCTCCCGGTCTCAGTGTGATCTCCCGGTCTCAGTGTGATCTCCCAGTCTCAGTGCGATCTCCTGGTCTCAGTGCGATCTCCCGGTCTCTTTGTGATCTCCCGGTCTCTTTGTGATCTCCCGGTCTCAGTGCGATCTCCCGGTCTCAGTGTGATCTCCCGGTCTCTTTGTGATCTCCCGGTCTCAGTGTGATCTCCCGGTCACAGTGTGATCTCCTAGTCTCAGTGTGATCTCCTGGTCTCAGTGTGATCTCCCGGTCTCAGTGTGATCTCCCAGTCGCTGTGCGATCTCCCGTTCTCCGTGCGATCTCCCGGTCTCAGTGTGATCTCCCGGTCCCACAGTGATCTCCCGGTCTCAGTGTGATCTCCCGGTCCCACAGTGATCTCCCGGTCACAGTGTGATCTCCTGGTCTCAGTGCGATCTCCTGGTCTCAGTGTGATCTCCCGGTCTAAGTGTGATCTCCTGGTGTCAGTGTGACCTCCTGGTCTCAGTGCGATATCCCGTTCTCATTGTGATCTCCCGGTCTCAGTGCGATCTCCACGTCTCAGAGCGATCTCCCGGTCTCAGTGTGATCTCCCTGTCTCAGTGCGATCTCCCCAGTCTCAGTGTGATCGCCCGGTATCAGTGTGATCTCCCAGTGTCAGTGTGATCTCCCGGTCTCAGTGCAATCTCCCGGTCTCAGTGTGATCTCCCGGTCTCAGAGTGATCTCCCTGTCTCAGTGTGATCTCCCGGTCTCAGAGTGATCTCCCGGTCTCAGTGCGATCTCCTGGTCTCAGTGTGATCTCCCGGTCACAGTGTGATCTCCCGGTCTCTTTGTGATCTCCCTGTCTCAGTGTGATCTCCCGGTCTCAGTGTGATCTCATGGGCTCAGTGTAATCTCCCGGTCTCAGAGTGATCTCCAGGTCTCAGTGTGATCTCCCGGTCACAGTGTGATCTCCTGGTCCCGGAGTGATCTCCCGGTCTCAGTGTAATCTCCCGGTCTCAGTATGATCTCCCGGTCTCAGTGTGATCTCCCAGTCTCAGTGCGATCTCCTGGTCTCAGTGCGATCTTCCGGTCTCTTTGTGATCTCCCGGTCTCTTTGTGATCTCCCGGTCTCAGTGCGATCTCCCGATCTCAGTGTGATCTCCCGGTCTCTTTGTGATCTCCCGGTCTCAGTGCGATCTCCCGGTCACAGTGTGATCTCCTGGTCTCAGTGTGATCTCCTGGTCTCAGTGTGATCTCCCGGTCTCAGTGTGATCTCCCAGTCGCTGTGCGATCTCCCGTTCTCCGTGCGATCTCCCGGTCTCAGTGTGATCTCCCGGTCCCACAGTGATCTCCTGGTCTCAGTGCGATCTCCCGGTCTAAGTGTGATCTCCTGGTGTCAGTGTGACCTCCTGGTCTCAGTGCGATATCCCGTTCTCATTGTGATCTCCCGGTCTCAGTGCGATCTCCATGTCTCAGAGCGATCTCCCGGTCTCAGTGTGATCTCCCAGTCTCAGTGCGATCTCCCTGTCTCAGTGCGATCTCCCCAGTCTCAGTGTGATCGCCCGGTATCAGTGTGATCTACCAGTGTCAGTGTGATCTCCCGGTCTCAGTGCAATCTCCCGGTCTCAGTGTGATCTCCCGGTCTCAGAGTGATCTCCCTGTCTCAGTGTGATCTCCCGGTCTCAGAGTGATCTCCCGGTCTCAGTGCGATCTCCCGGTCTCAGAGTGATCTCCCGGTCTCAGTGTGATCTCCCGGTGCCAATGCGATCTCCCATTCACAGTGCGAACTCCCGTTCTCAATGCGATCTCTCTGTCTCAGTGTGATCTCCAGGTCTCAGTGTAATCTCCCGGTCTCAGAGTGATCTCCCAGTCTCAGTGTGATCTCCCGGTCTCAGTGAAATCTCCCGGTCTCAGTGTAATCTCCCGGTCTCAGTATGTTCTCCCGGTCTCAGTGTGATCCCCCGGTCTCAGAGTGATCTCCCGGTCTCAGTGTGATCTCCCGGTCTCAGAGAGATCTCCCGGTCTCAGTGCGATCTCCCGGTCTCAGTGTGATCTCCCGGTCTCAGTGTGATCTCCCGGTCTCTTTCTGATCTCCCGGTCTCAGTGTGATCTCATGGGCTCAGTGTAATCTCCCGGTCTCAGAGTGATCTCCCGGTCTCAGTGTGATCTCCCGGTCACAGTGTGATCTCATGGGTTCTGTGTAATCTCCCGGTCTCAGTGTGATCTCCCGGTCTCAGTGTGATCTCATGGGTTCTGTGTAATCTCCCGGTCTCAGTGTGATCTCCCGGTCTCAATGTGTCTTACGGTCTCAGTGTGATCTCTCGGGCTCAGTGTGATCTCCCGGTCTCAGTGCGATCTCCCGGTCTCAGTGTGATCTCACGTTATCAGTGCGATCTCCCGGTCTCAGCGTGATCTCCCGGTCTCAGTGTGATCTCCCGGTGACAGTGTGATCTCCCGCTCTCAGCGTGATCTCCCGGTCTCAGTGTGATCTCCCGGTCTCAGTGTGATCTCCCGGTCTCAGTGAGATCTCCCGGTGTCAGTGTGATCTCCTGGTCTCAGTGCAATCTCCCGGTCTCAGCGTGATCTCCCGGTCGCAGTGTGATCTCCCGGACTCAGTGTGATCTCCCGGTCTCAGTGTGATCTCCCAATCTCAGTGCGATCTCCCGATCTCAGTGCGATCTCCCTGTCTCAGTGCGATCTCCCTGTCTCAGTGTGATCTCCCGGTCTCAGTGTGATCTCCCGGTCTCAGTGTGATCTCATGGGTTCTGTGTAATCTCCCGGTCTCAGTGTGATCTCCCGGTCTCAGTGTGTCTTCCGGTCTCAGTGTGATCTCTCGGGCTCAGTGTGATCTCCCGGTCTCAGTGCGATCTCCCGGTCTCAGTGTGATCTCACGTTATCAGTGCGATCTCCCGGTCTCAGCGTGATGTCCCGGTCTCAGCGTGATCTCCCGGTCTCAGTGCGATCTCTCTGTCTCAGTGCGATCTCCTGGTCTCAGTGCGATCTCTCTGTCTCAGAGTGATCTCCTGGTCCCGGAGTGATCTCCTGGTCTCAGTGCGATCTCCCGGTCTCAGTGCGATCTCCCGGTCTCAGTGTGATCTCCCGGTCTCAGTGCGATCTCCCGGTCACAGTGTGATCTCCTGGTCCCGGAGTGATCTCCTGGTCTCAGTGCGATCTCCCGGTCTCAGTGCGATCTCCCGGTCTCAGTGCGATCTCCTGGTCACAGTGTGATCTCCCGGTCACAGTGTGATCTCCCAGTCTCTTTGTGATCTCCCGGTCTCAGAGTGATCTCCTGGTCCCGGAGTGATCTCCTGGTCTCAGTGCGATCTCCCGGTCACAGTGTGATCTCCTGGTCCCGGAGTGATCTCCTGGTCTCAGTGCGATCTCCCGGTCTCAGTGCGATCTCCCAGTCTCAGTGCGATCTCCCGGTCTCAGTGCGATCTTTCTGTCTCAGTGCGATCTCCCAGTCTCAGTGTGTTCTCCCGGTCTCAGTGCGATCTCCCGGTCTCAGTGTGAACTCCGGTTCTCAGTGCGATCTCCCGGTCTCAGTGTGATCTCCCGGTCTCAGTGCGATCTCCTGGTCTCAGTGTGATCTCCCGGTCACAGTGTGATCTCCTGGTCTCAGTGTGATCTCCTGGTCTCAGTGTGATCTCCCGGTCTCAGTGCGATCTCCTGGTCTCAGTGCGATCTCCCGGTCTCAGTGCAAACTCCCGTTCTCAGTGCGATCTCTCTGTCTCAGTGTGATCTCCTGGTCTCAGTGCGATCTCCTGGTCTCAGTGCGATCTCCCGGTCTCAGTGCAAACTCCCGTTCTCAGTGCGATCTCTCTGTCTCAGTGCGATCTCCTGGTCTCAGTGCGATCTCTCTGTCTCAGAGTGATCTCCCGGTCTCAGTGTGATCTCCTGGTCTCAGTGAAATCTCCCGGTCTCAGTGTAATCTCCCGGTCTCAGTATGATCTCCCGGTCTCAGTGCAATCTCCCGGTCTCAGAGTGATCTCCCGGTCTCAGTGTGATCTCCCGGTCTCAGAGAGATCTCCCGGTCTCAGTGCGATCTCCGGGTCTCAGTGTGATCTCCCGGTCTCAGTGTAATCTCCCGGTCTCAGTATGATCTCCCGGTCTCAGTGTGATCCCCCGGTCTAAGAGTGATCTCCCGGTCTCAGTGTGATCTCCCGGTCTCAGTGTAATCTCCCGGTTTCAGATTGATCTCCCGGTCTCTGTGTGATCTCCCGGTCTCAGTTTGATCTCCCGGTCTCAATGTGATCTCTTGGGCTCAGTGTAATCTCCCGGTCTCAGAGTGATCTCCCGGTCTCAGTGAGATCTCATGGGCTCAGTGTAATCTCCCAGTCTCAGAGTGATCTCCCGGTCTCAGTGTGATCTCCCGGTCCCAGAGTGATCTCCTGGTCTCAGTGCGAACTCCCGGTCTCAGTGTGATCTCCCGGTCTCAGTGCGATCTCCTGGTCTCAGTGCGATCTCCGGTTCTCAGAGTGATCTCCCGGTCTCAGTGTGATCTCCCGGTCTCTTTGAGATCTCCCGGTCTCAGTGTGATCTCCCGGTCTCAGTGTGATCTCATGGGCTCTGTGTAATCTCCCGGTCTCAGAGTGATCTCCCGGTCTCAGAGTGATCTCCCGGTCTCAGAGTGATTGCCCGGTCTCTGTGTGATCTCCCGGTCTCAGAGTGATCTCCCGGTCTCGGTGTGATCTCCCGGTCTCAGAGTGATCTCCCGGTCTCAGTGCGATCTCCCGGTCTCAGTGCGAACTCCCGGTCTCAGTGTGATCTACCGGTCTCTTTGTTATCTCCCGGTCTCAGTGTGATCTCCCGGTCTCAGTGTAATCTCCCGGTCTCAGAGTGATCTCCCGGTCTCAGTGCGATCTCCCGGTCTCAGTGTGATCTCCCGGTCTCAGTGTGAGCTCCCGGTCTCTTTGTTATCTCCCGGTCTCAGTGTGATCTCCCGGTCTCAGTGTAATCTCCCGGTTTCAGAGTGATCTCCCAGTCTCAGAGTGATCTCCCGGTCACAGTGTGATCTCCCGGTCTCAGTGTGATTTCCCGTTCTCCGTGCTATCTCGCGGTCTCAGTGCGATCGCCCGGTCCCAGAGTGATCTCCTGGTCTCAGTGCGATCTCCCGGTCTCAGTGTGATCTCCCGGTCTCAGTGTGATCTCCCAGTCTCAGTGTGATCTCCCAGTCTCAGTGCGAGCTCCTGGTCTCAGTGCGATCTCCCGGTCTCTTTGTGATCTCCCGGTCTCTTTGTGATCTCCCGGTCTCAGTGCGATCTCCCGGTCTCAGTGTGATCTCCCGGTCTCTTTGTGATCTCCCGGTCTCAGTGTGATCTCCTGGTCTCAGTGTGATCTCCCGGTCTCAGTGTGATCTCCCAGTCGCTGTGCGATCTCCCGTTCTCCGTGCGATCTCCCGGTCTCAGTGTGATCTCCCGGTCCCACAGTGATCTCCCGGTCTCAGTGTGATCTCCCGGTCCCACAGTGATCTCCCGGTCACAGTGTGATCTCCTGGTCTCAGTGCGATCTCCTGGTCTCAGTGTGATCTCCCGGTCTAAGTGTGATCTCCTGGTGTCAGTGTGACCTCCTGGTCTCAGTGCGATATCCCGTTCTCATTGTGATCTCCCGGTCTCAGTGCGATCTCCATGTCTCAGAGCGATCTCCCGGTCTCAGTGTGATCTCCCTGTCTCAGTGCGATCTCCCCAGTCTCAGTGTGATCGACCGGTATCAGTGTGATCTCCCAGTGTCAGTGTGATCTCCCGGTCTCAGTGCAATCTCCCGGTCTCAGTGTGATCTCCCGGTCTCAGAGTGATCTCCCTGTCTCAGTGTGATCTCCCGGTGTCAGAGTGATCTCCCGGTCTCAGTGCGATCTCCCGGTCTCAGTGTGATCTCCCGGTCACAGTGTGATCTCCCGGTCTCTTTGTGATCTCCCTGTCTCAGTGTGATCTCCCGGTCTCAGTGTGATCTCATGGGCTCAGTGTAATCTCCCGGTCTCAGAGTGATCTCCAGGTCTCAGTGTGATCTCCCGGTCTCAGTGTGATCTCCCGGTCTCAATGTGATCTCCCGGTCTCAGTGCGATCTCCTGGTCTCAGTGTGATCTCCCGGTCACAGTGTGATTTCCTGGTCTCAGTGTGATCTCCTGGTCTCAGTGTGATCTCCCGGTCTCAGTGCGATCTCCTGGTCTCAGAGAGATCTCCCGGTCTCAGTGCGATCTCCGGGTCTCAGTGTGATCTCCCGGTCTCAGTGTAATCTCCCGGACTCAGTATGATCTCCTGGTCTCAGTGTGATCCCCCGGTCTAAGAGTGATCTCCCGGTCTCAGTGTGATCTCCCGGTCTCAGTGTAATCTCCCGGTTTCAGATTGATCTCCCGGTCTCTGTGTGATCTCCCGGTCTCAGTGTGATCTCCCGGTCTCAATGTGATCTCACGGGCTCAGTGTAATCTCCCGGTCTCAGAGTGATCTCCCGGTCTCAGTGAGATCTCATGGGCTCAGTGTAATCTCCCGGTCTCAGAGTGATCTCCCGGTCTCAGTGTGATCTCCCGGTCCCAGAGTGATCTCCTGGTCTCAGTGTGATCTCCCGGTCTCAGTGCGATCTCCCAGTCTCAGTGCGATCTCCCGGTCTCAGTGCGATCTTTCTGTCTCAGTGCGATCTCCCAGTCTCAGTGTGTTCTCCCGGTCTCAGTGCGATCTCCCGGTCTCAGTGTGAACTCCGGTTCTCAGTGCGATCTCCTGGTCTCAGTGTGATCTCCCGGTCACAGTGTGATCTCCTGGTCTCAGTGTGAGCTCCTGGTCTCAGTGTGATCTCCCGGTCTCTTTGAGATCTCCCGGTCTCAGTGTGATCTCCCGGTCTCAGTGTGATCTCATGGGCTCTGTGTAATCTCCCGGTCTCAGAGTGATCTCCCGGTCTCAGAGTGATCTCCCGGTCTCAGAGTGATCGCCCGGTCTCTGTGTGATCTCCCGGTCTCAGAGTGATCCCGGTCTCGGTGTGCTCTCCCGGTCTCAGAGTGATCTCCCGGTCTCAGTGCGATCTCCCGGTCTCAGTGCGATCTCCCGGTCTCAGTGTGATCTCCCGGTCTCTTTGTTATCTCCCGGTCTCAGTGTGATCTCCCGGTCTCAGTGTAATCTCCCGGTCTCAGAGTGATCTCCCGGTCTCAGTGCGATCTCCCGGTCTCAGTGTGATCTCCCGGTCTCAGTGTGATCTCCCGGTCTCTTTGTTATCTCCCGGTCTCAGTGTGATCTCCCGGTCTCAGTGTAATCTCCCGGTTTCAGAGTGATCTCCCGGTCTCAGAGTGATCTCCCGGTCACAGTGTGATCTCCCGGTCTCAGTGTGATTTCCCGTTCTCCGTGCTATCTCGCGGTCTCAGTGCGATCGCCCGGTCCCAGAGTGATCTCCTGGTCTCAGTGCGATCTCCCGGTCTCAGTGCGATCTCCCGGTCTCAGTGTGATCTCCCGGTCTCAGTGTGATCTCCCAGTCTCAGTGCGATCTCCTGGTCTCAGTGCGATCTCCCGGTCTCTTTGTGATCTCCCGGTCTCTTTGTGATCTCCCGGTCTCAGTGCGATCTCCCGGTCTCAGTGTGATCTCCCGGTCTCTTTGTGATCTCCCGGTCTCAGTGTGATCTCCCGGTCACAGTGTGATCTCCTAGTCTCAGTGTGATCTCCTGGTCTCAGTGTGATCTCCCGGTCTCAGTGTGATCTCCCAGTCGCTGTGCGATCTCCCGTTCTCCGTGCGATCTCCCGGTCTCAGTGTGATCTCCCGGTCCCACAGTGATCTCCCGGTCTCAGTGTGATCTCCCGGTCCCACAGTGATCTCCCGGTCACAGTGTGATCTCCTGGTCTCAGTGCGATCTCCTGGTCTCAGTGTGATCTCCCGGTCTAAGTGTGATCTCCTGGTGTCAGTGTGACCTCCTGGTCTCAGTGCGATATCCCGTTCTCATTGTGATCTCCCGGTCTCAGTGCGATCTCCACGTCTCAGAGCGATCTCCCGGTCTCAGTGTGATCTCCCTGTCTCAGTGCGATCTCCCCAGTCTCAGTGTGATCGCCCGGTATCAGTGTGATCTCCCAGTGTCAGTGTGATCTCCCGGTCTCAGTGCAATCTCCCGGTCTCAGTGTGATCTCCCGGTCTCAGAGTGATCTCCCTGTCTCAGTGTGATCTCCCGGTCTCAGAGTGATCTCCCGGTCTCAGTGCGATCTCCTGGTCTCAGTGTGATCTCCCGGTCACAGTGTGATCTCCCGGTCTCTTTGTGATCTCCCTGTCTCAGTGTGATCTCCCGGTCTCAGTGTGATCTCATGGGCTCAGTGTAATCTCCCGGTCTCAGAGTGATCTCCAGGTCTCAGTGTGATCTCCCGGTCACAGTGTGATCTCCTGGTCCCGGAGTGATCTCCCGGTCTCAGTGTAATCTCCCGGTCTCAGTATGATCTCCCGGTCTCAGTGTGATCTCCCAGTCTCAGTGCGATCTCCTGGTCTCAGTGCGATCTTCCGGTCTCTTTGTGATCTCCCGGTCTCTTTGTGATCTCCCGGTCTCAGTGCGATCTCCCGATCTCAGTGTGATCTCCCGGTCTCTTTGTGATCTCCCGGTCTCAGTGCGATCTCCCGGTCACAGTGTGATCTCCTGGTCTCAGTGTGATCTCCTGGTCTCAGTGTGATCTCCCGGTCTCAGTGTGATCTCCCAGTCGCTGTGCGATCTCCCGTTCTCCGTGCGATCTCCCGGTCTCAGTGTGATCTCCCGGTCCCACAGTGATCTCCTGGTCTCAGTGCGATCTCCCGGTCTAAGTGTGATCTCCTGGTGTCAGTGTGACCTCCTGGTCTCAGTGCGATATCCCGTTCTCATTGTGATCTCCCGGTCTCAGTGCGATCTCCATGTCTCAGAGCGATCTCCCGGTCTCAGTGTGATCTCCCAGTCTCAGTGCGATCTCCCTGTCTCAGTGCGATCTCCCCAGTCTCAGTGTGATCGCCCGGTATCAGTGTGATCTACCAGTGTCAGTGTGATCTCCCGGTCTCAGTGCAATCTCCCGGTCTCAGTGTGATCTCCCGGTCTCAGAGTGATCTCCCTGTCTCAGTGTGATCTCCCGGTCTCAGAGTGATCTCCCGGTCTCAGTGCGATCTCCCGGTCTCAGAGTGATCTCCCGGTCTCAGTGTGATCTCCCGGTGCCAATGCGATCTCCCATTCACAGTGCGAACTCCCGTTCTCAATGCGATCTCTCTGTCTCAGTGTGATCTCCAGGTCTCAGTGTAATCTCCCGGTCTCAGAGTGATCTCCCAGTCTCAGTGTGATCTCCCGGTCTCAGTGAAATCTCCCGGTCTCAGTGTAATCTCCCGGTCTCAGTATGTTCTCCCGGTCTCAGTGTGATCCCCCGGTCTCAGAGTGATCTCCCGGTCTCAGTGTGATCTCCCGGTCTCAGAGAGATCTCCCGGTCTCAGTGCGATCTCCCGGTCTCAGTGTGATCTCCCGGTCTCAGTGTGATCTCCCGGTCTCTTTCTGATCTCCCGGTCTCAGTGTGATCTCATGGGCTCAGTGTAATCTCCCGGTCTCAGAGTGATCTCCCGGTCTCAGTGTGATCTCCCGGTCACAGTGTGATCTCATGGGTTCTGTGTAATCTCCCGGTCTCAGTGTGATCTCCCGGTCTCAGTGTGATCTCATGGGTTCTGTGTAATCTCCCGGTCTCAGTGTGATCTCCCGGTCTCAATGTGTCTTACGGTCTCAGTGTGATCTCTCGGGCTCAGTGTGATCTCCCGGTCTCAGTGCGATCTCCCGGTCTCAGTGTGATCTCACGTTATCAGTGCGATCTCCCGGTCTCAGCGTGATCTCCCGGTCTCAGTGTGATCTCCCGGTGACAGTGTGATCTCCCGCTCTCAGCGTGATCTCCCGGTCTCAGTGTGATCTCCCGGTCTCAGTGTGATCTCCCGGTCTCAGTGAGATCTCCCGGTGTCAGTGTGATCTCCTGGTCTCAGTGCAATCTCCCGGTCTCAGCGTGATCTCCCGGTCGCAGTGTGATCTCCCGGACTCAGTGTGATCTCCCGGTCTCAGTGTGATCTCCCAATCTCAGTGCGATCTCCCGATCTCAGTGCGATCTCCCTGTCTCAGTGCGATCTCCCTGTCTCAGTGTGATCTCCCGGTCTCAGTGTGATCTCCCGGTCTCAGTGTGATCTCATGGGTTCTGTGTAATCTCCCGGTCTCAGTGTGATCTCCCGGTCTCAGTGTGTCTTCCGGTCTCAGTGTGATCTCTCGGGCTCAGTGTGATCTCCCGGTCTCAGTGCGATCTCCCGGTCTCAGTGTGATCTCACGTTATCAGTGCGATCTCCCGGTCTCAGCGTGATGTCCCGGTCTCAGCGTGATCTCCCGGTCTCAGTGCGATCTCTCTGTCTCAGTGCGATCTCCTGGTCTCAGTGCGATCTCTCTGTCTCAGAGTGATCTCCTGGTCCCGGAGTGATCTCCTGGTCTCAGTGCGATCTCCCGGTCTCAGTGCGATCTCCCGGTCTCAGTGTGATCTCCCGGTCTCAGTGCGATCTCCCGGTCACAGTGTGATCTCCTGGTCCCGGAGTGATCTCCTGGTCTCAGTGCGATCTCCCGGTCTCAGTGCGATCTCCCGGTCTCAGTGCGATCTCCTGGTCACAGTGTGATCTCCCGGTCACAGTGTGATCTCCCAGTCTCTTTGTGATCTCCCGGTCTCAGAGTGATCTCCTGGTCCCGGAGTGATCTCCTGGTCTCAGTGCGATCTCCCGGTCACAGTGTGATCTCCTGGTCCCGGAGTGATCTCCTGGTCTCAGTGCGATCTCCCGGTCTCAGTGCGATCTCCCAGTCTCAGTGCGATCTCCCGGTCTCAGTGCGATCTTTCTGTCTCAGTGCGATCTCCCAGTCTCAGTGTGTTCTCCCGGTCTCAGTGCGATCTCCCGGTCTCAGTGTGAACTCCGGTTCTCAGTGCGATCTCCCGGTCTCAGTGTGATCTCCCGGTCTCAGTGCGATCTCCTGGTCTCAGTGTGATCTCCCGGTCACAGTGTGATCTCCTGGTCTCAGTGTGATCTCCTGGTCTCAGTGTGATCTCCCGGTCTCAGTGCGATCTCCTGGTCTCAGTGCGATCTCCCGGTCTCAGTGCAAACTCCCGTTCTCAGTGCGATCTCTCTGTCTCAGTGTGATCTCCTGGTCTCAGTGCGATCTCCTGGTCTCAGTGCGATCTCCCGGTCTCAGTGCAAACTCCCGTTCTCAGTGCGATCTCTCTGTCTCAGTGCGATCTCCTGGTCTCAGTGCGATCTCTCTGTCTCAGAGTGATCTCCCGGTCTCAGTGTGATCTCCTGGTCTCAGTGAAATCTCCCGGTCTCAGTGTAATCTCCCGGTCTCAGTATGATCTCCCGGTCTCAGTGCAATCTCCCGGTCTCAGAGTGATCTCCCGGTCTCAGTGTGATCTCCCGGTCTCAGAGAGATCTCCCGGTCTCAGTGCGATCTCCGGGTCTCAGTGTGATCTCCCGGTCTCAGTGTAATCTCCCGGTCTCAGTATGATCTCCCGGTCTCAGTGTGATCCCCCGGTCTAAGAGTGATCTCCCGGTCTCAGTGTGATCTCCCGGTCTCAGTGTAATCTCCCGGTTTCAGATTGATCTCCCGGTCTCTGTGTGATCTCCCGGTCTCAGTTTGATCTCCCGGTCTCAATGTGATCTCTTGGGCTCAGTGTAATCTCCCGGTCTCAGAGTGATCTCCCGGTCTCAGTGAGATCTCATGGGCTCAGTGTAATCTCCCAGTCTCAGAGTGATCTCCCGGTCTCAGTGTGATCTCCCGGTCCCAGAGTGATCTCCTGGTCTCAGTGCGAACTCCCGGTCTCAGTGTGATCTCCCGGTCTCAGTGCGATCTCCTGGTCTCAGTGCGATCTCCGGTTCTCAGAGTGATCTCCCGGTCTCAGTGTGATCTCCCGGTCTCTTTGAGATCTCCCGGTCTCAGTGTGATCTCCCGGTCTCAGTGTGATCTCATGGGCTCTGTGTAATCTCCCGGTCTCAGAGTGATCTCCCGGTCTCAGAGTGATCTCCCGGTCTCAGAGTGATTGCCCGGTCTCTGTGTGATCTCCCGGTCTCAGAGTGATCTCCCGGTCTCGGTGTGATCTCCCGGTCTCAGAGTGATCTCCCGGTCTCAGTGCGATCTCCCGGTCTCAGTGCGAACTCCCGGTCTCAGTGTGATCTACCGGTCTCTTTGTTATCTCCCGGTCTCAGTGTGATCTCCCGGTCTCAGTGTAATCTCCCGGTCTCAGAGTGATCTCCCGGTCTCAGTGCGATCTCCCGGTCTCAGTGTGATCTCCCGGTCTCAGTGTGAGCTCCCGGTCTCTTTGTTATCTCCCGGTCTCAGTGTGATCTCCCGGTCTCAGTGTAATCTCCCGGTTTCAGAGTGATCTCCCAGTCTCAGAGTGATCTCCCGGTCACAGTGTGATCTCCCGGTCTCAGTGTGATTTCCCGTTCTCCGTGCTATCTCGCGGTCTCAGTGCGATCGCCCGGTCCCAGAGTGATCTCCTGGTCTCAGTGCGATCTCCCGGTCTCAGTGTGATCTCCCGGTCTCAGTGTGATCTCCCAGTCTCAGTGTGATCTCCCAGTCTCAGTGCGAGCTCCTGGTCTCAGTGCGATCTCCCGGTCTCTTTGTGATCTCCCGGTCTCTTTGTGATCTCCCGGTCTCAGTGCGATCTCCCGGTCTCAGTGTGATCTCCCGGTCTCTTTGTGATCTCCCGGTCTCAGTGTGATCTCCTGGTCTCAGTGTGATCTCCCGGTCTCAGTGTGATCTCCCAGTCGCTGTGCGATCTCCCGTTCTCCGTGCGATCTCCCGGTCTCAGTGTGATCTCCCGGTCCCACAGTGATCTCCCGGTCTCAGTGTGATCTCCCGGTCCCACAGTGATCTCCCGGTCACAGTGTGATCTCCTGGTCTCAGTGCGATCTCCTGGTCTCAGTGTGATCTCCCGGTCTAAGTGTGATCTCCTGGTGTCAGTGTGACCTCCTGGTCTCAGTGCGATATCCCGTTCTCATTGTGATCTCCCGGTCTCAGTGCGATCTCCATGTCTCAGAGCGATCTCCCGGTCTCAGTGTGATCTCCCTGTCTCAGTGCGATCTCCCCAGTCTCAGTGTGATCGACCGGTATCAGTGTGATCTCCCAGTGTCAGTGTGATCTCCCGGTCTCAGTGCAATCTCCCGGTCTCAGTGTGATCTCCCGGTCTCAGAGTGATCTCCCTGTCTCAGTGTGATCTCCCGGTGTCAGAGTGATCTCCCGGTCTCAGTGCGATCTCCCGGTCTCAGTGTGATCTCCCGGTCACAGTGTGATCTCCCGGTCTCTTTGTGATCTCCCTGTCTCAGTGTGATCTCCCGGTCTCAGTGTGATCTCATGGGCTCAGTGTAATCTCCCGGTCTCAGAGTGATCTCCAGGTCTCAGTGTGATCTCCCGGTCACAGTGTGATCTCCTGGTCCCGGAGTGATCTCCCGGTCTCAGTGTAATCTCCCGGTCTCAGTATGATCTCCCGGTCTCAGTGTGATCTCCCAGTCTCAGTGCGATCTCCCGGTCTCTTTGTGATCTCCCGGTCTCTTTGTGATCTCCCGGTCTCAGTGCGATCTCCCGGTCTCAGTGTGATCTCCCGGTCTCTTTGTGATCTCCCGGTCTCAGTGTGATCTCCCGGTCACAGTGTGATCTCCTGGTCTCAGTGTGATCTCCTGGTCTCAGTGTGATCTCCCGGTCTCAGTGTGATCTCCCAGTCGCTGTGCGATCTCCCGTTCTCCGTGCGATCTCCCGGTCTCAGTGTGATCTCCCGGTCCCACAGTGATCTCCTGGTCTCAGTGCGATCCCCCGGTCTAAGTGTGATCTCCTGGTGTCAGTGTGACCTCCTGGTCTCAGTGCGATATCCCGTTCTCATTGTGATCTCCCGGTCTCAGTGTGATCTCTCGATCTCAGTGTGATCTCCCGGACTCAGTGTGATCTCCCGGTCTCAGTGTGATCTCCCAATCTCAGTGCGATCTCCCGATCTCAGTGCGATGTCCCGGTCTCAGTGTGATCTCCCGGTCTCAGTGTGATCTCCCGGTCTCAGTGTGATCTCCCGGTCTCAGTATGATCTCCCGGTCTCAGTGTGATCTCCCAGTCTCAGTGCGATCTCCCGGTCTCAGTGCGATCTCCCGATCTCAGTGTGATCTCCCGGTCTCAGTGTGATCTCCTGGTCTCAGTGTGATCTCCCAGTCTCAGTGCGATCTCCCGGTCTCAGTGCGATCTCCCGATCTCAGTGTGATCTCCCGGTCTCAGTGTGATCTCCCAGTCGCTGTGCGATCTCCCGTTCTCCGTGCGATCTCCCGGTCTCAGTGTGATCTCCCGGTCCCACAGTGATCTCCTGGCCTCAGTGCGATCTCCCGGTCTAAGTGTGATCTCCTGGTGTCAGTGTGACCTCCTGGTCTCAGTGCGATATCGCGTACTCATTGTGATCTCCCGGTCTCAGTGTGATCTCCCAGTCTCAGTGCGATCTCCCCAGTCTCAGTGTGATCGCCCGGTATCAGTGTGATCTCCCAGCGTCAGTGTGATCTCCCGGTCTCAGTGCAATCTCCCGGTCTCAGTGTGATCTCCCGGTCTCAGAGTGATTTCCCGGTCTCAGTGTGATCTCCCGGTCTCAGAGAGATCTCCCGGTCTCAGTGCGATCTCCCGGTCTCAGTGTGATCTCCTGGTCTCAGTGTGATCTCCCGGTCTCAGTGCGATCTCCCAATCTCTGTGCGATCTCCCAGTCTCAGTGTGATCTCCCGGTCTCAGTGTGATCTCCCAGTCTCAGTGTGATCTCCCGGTCTCAGTGTGATCTCCTGGTCTCAGTGCGATCTCCCGGTCTCAGTGCGATCTCCCAATCTCTGTGCGATCTCCCAGTCTCAGTGTGATCTCCCGGTCTCAGTGTGATCTCCCAGTCTCAGTGTGATCTCCCGGTCTCAGTGTGATCTCCCGGTCTCAGTGCGATCTCCCAATCTCTGTGCGATCTCCCAGTCTCAGTGTGATCTCCCGGTCTCAGTGTGATCTCCCAGTCTCAGTGTGATCTCCCGGTCTCAGTGCAATCTCCCGGTCTCAGTGCGATCTCCCAATCTCTGTGCGATCTCCCAGTCTCAGTGTGATCTCCCGGTCTCAGTGTGATCTCCCAGTCTCAGTGTGATCTCCCGGTCTCAGTGTGATCTCCCGGTCTCAGTGCGATCTCCCGGTCTCAGTGCGATCTCCCGGTCTCAGTGTGATCTCCCAGTCTCAGTGTGATCTCCCGGTCTCAGTGCGATCTCCCAGTCTCAGTGCGATCTCCCGGTCTCAGTGTGATCTCCCGGTCTCAGTGCGATGTCCCGGTCTCAGTGTGATGTCCCGGTCACAGTGTGATCTCCCGGTCTCTTTGTGATCTCCCGGTCTCAGAGTGATCTCCCGGTCTCAGTGTGATCTCCCGGTCACAGTGTGATCTCCTGGTCCCGGAGTGATCTCCTGGTCTCAGTGCGATCTCCCGGTCTGAGTGTGATCTCCCGGTCTCAGTGTGATCTCCCGGTCACAGTGTGATCTCCTGGTCCCAGAGTGATCTCCTGGTCCCGGAGTGATCTCCTGGTCTCAGTGCGATCTCCTGGTCTCAGTGCGATCTCCCGGTCTCAGTGTGATCTCCCGGTCACAGTGTGATCTCCCGGTCTCAGAGTGATCTCCCGGTCTCAGAGTGATCTCCCGGTCTCAGTGTGATCTCCCGGTCACAGTGTGATCTCCTGGTCCCGGAGTGATCTCCTGGTCTCAGTGCGATCTCCCAGTTTCAGTGTGAACTCCGGTTCTCAGTGCGATCTCCTGGTCTCAGTGTGATCTCCCGGTCTCAGTACGATCTCCTGGTCTCAGTGTGATCTCCTGGTCTCAGTGCGATCTCCCGGTCTCAGTGCGATCTCCCAATCTCTGTGCGATCTCCCAGTCTCAGTGTGATCTCCCGGTCTCAGTGTGATCTCCCAGTCTCAGTGTGATCTCCCGGTCTCAGTGTGATCTCCCGGTCTCAGTGCGATCTCGCAATCTCTGTGCGATCTCCCAGTCTCAGTGTGATCTCCCGGTCTCAGTGTGATCTCCCAGTCTCAGTGTGATCTCCCGGTCTCAGTGCAATCTCCCGGTCTCAGTGCGATCTCCCAATCTCTGTGCGATCTCCCAGTCTCAGTGTGATCTCCCGGTCTCAGTGTGATCTCCCAGTCTCAGTGTGATCTCCCGGTCTCAGTGTGATCTACCGGTCTCAGTGCGATCTCCCGGTCTCACTGCGATCTCCCGGTCTCAGTGTGATCTCCCAGTCTCAGTGTGATCTCCCGGTCTCAGTGCGATCTCCCAGTCTCAGTGCGATCTCCCGGTCTCAGTGTGATCTCCCGGTCTCAGTGCGATCTCCCGGTCTCAGTGGGATGTCCCGGTCACAGTGTGATCTCCCGGTCTCTTTGTGATCTCCCGGTCTCAGAGTGATCTCCCGGTCTCAGTGTGATCTCCCGGTCACAGTGTGATCTCCTGGTCCCGGCGTGATCTCCCGGTCTCAGTGCGATCTCACGGTCTCAGTGTGATCTCCCGGTCTCAGTGTGATCTCCCGGTCACAGTGTGATCTCCTGGTCCCGGAGTGATCTCCTGGTCTCAGTGCGATCTCCCGGTCTCAGTGCGATCTCCCGGTCTCAGTGTGATCTCCCGGTCACAGTGTGATCTCCCGGTCTCTTTGTGATCTCCCGGTCTCAGAGTGATCTCCCGGTCTCAGTGTGATCTCCCGGTCACAGTGTGATCTCCTGGTCCCGGAGTGATCTCTTGGTCTCAGTGCGATCTCCCGGTCTCAGTGCGATCTCCTGGTCTCAGTGCGATCTCCTGGTCTCAGTGTGATCTCCCGGTCTCAGTGTGATCTCCCGGTCTCAGTACGATCTCCTGGTCTCAGTGTGATCTCCTGGTCTCAGTGTGATCTTTCTGTCTCAGTGTGATCTCCCGGTCTCAGTGTGTTCTCCCGGTCTCAGTGTGATCTCCCGTTCTCAGTGCGATCTCCTGGTCTCAGTGTGATCTCCCAGTCTCAGTGTGATCTCCCGGTCTCAGTGCAATCTCCCGGTCTCAGTGCGATCTCCCAATCTCTGTGCGATCTCCCAGTCTCAGTGTGATCTCCCGGTCTCAGTGTGATCTCCCAGTCTCAGTGTGATCTCCCGGTCTCAGTGTGATCTCCCGGTCTCAGTGCGATCTCCCGGTCTCAGTGCGATCTCCCGGTCTCAGTGTGATCTCCCGGTCTCAGTGCGATCTCCCGGTCTCAGAGTGATCTCCCAGTCTCTTTGTGATCTCCCGGTCTCAGAGTGATCTCCCGGTCTCAGTGTGATCTCCCGGTCACAGTGTGATCTCCTGGTCCCGGAGTGATCTCCTGGTCTCTGTGCGATCTCCAGGTCTCAGTGTGATCTCCCGGTCTCAGTGTGATCTCCCGGTCACAGTGTGATCTCCTGGTCCCGGAGTGATCTCCTGGTCTCAGTGCGATCTCCCGGTCTCAGTGTGATCTCCCGGTCACAGTGTGATCTCCCGGTCTCTTTGTGATCTCCCGGTCTCAGAGTGATCTCCCGGTCTCAGTGTGATCTCCCGGTCACAGTGTGATCTCCTGGTCCCGGAGTGATCTCCTGGTCCCGGAGTGATCTCCTGGTCTCAGTGCGATCTCCCGGTCTCAGTGTGAACTCCGGTTCTCAGTGCGATCTCCTGGTCTCAGTGTGATCTCCCGGTCTCAGTACGATCTCCTGGTCTCAGTGTGATCTCCTGGTCTCAGTGCGATCTTTCTGTCTCAGTGCGATCTCCCGTTCTCAGTGTGAACTCCGGTTATCAGTGCGATCTCCCGGTCTCAGTGTGATCTCCCGGTCTCAGTGCGATCTCCTGGTCTCAGTGTGATCTCCCGGTCTCAGTACGATCTCCTGGTCTCAGTGTGATCTCCTGGTCTCAGTGCGATCTCCCGGTCTCAGTGCGATCTCCCAATCTCTGTGCGATCTCCCAGTCTCAGTGTGATCTCCCGGTCTCAGTGTGATCTCCCAGTCTCAGTGTGATCTCCCGGTCTCAGTGTGATCTCCCGGTCTCAGTGCGATCTCCCAATCTCTGTGCGATCTCCCAGTCTCAGTGTGATCTCCCGGTCTCAGTGTGATCTCCCAGTCTCAGTGTGATCTCCCGGTCTCAGTGCAATCTCCCGGTCTCAGTGCGATCTCCCAATCTCTGTGCGATCTCCCAGTCTCAGTGTGATCTCCCGGTCTCAGTGTGATCTCCCAGTCTCAGTGTGATCTCCCGGTCTCAGTGTGATCTCCCGGTCTCAGTGCGATCTCCCGGTCTCAGTGCGATCTCCCGGTCTCAGTGTGATCTCCCGGTCTCAGTGTGATCTCCCGGCCTCAGTGCGATCTCCCAGTCTCAGTGCGATCTCCCGGTCTCAGTGTGATCTCCCGGTCTCGGTGTGATCTCCCGGTCTCAGTGCGATCTCCCGGTCTCAGTGTGATGTCCCGGTCACAGTGTGATCTCCCGGTCTCTTTGTGATCACCCGGTCTCAGAGTGATCTCCCGGTCTCAGTGTGATCTCCCGGTCACAGTGTGATCTCCTGGTCCCGGAGTGATCTCCTGGTCTCAGTGTGATCTCCCGGTCTCAGTGCGATCTCCCAATCTCTGTGCGATCTCCCAGTCTCAGTGTGATCTCCCGGTCTCAGTGTGATCTCCCAGTCTCAGTGTGATCTCCCGGTCTCAGTGTGATCTCCCGGTCTCAGTGCGATCTCCCGGTCTCAGTGCGATCTCCCGGTCTCAGTGTGATCTCCCGGTCTCAGTGTGATCTCCCGGCCTCAGTGCGATCTCCCAGTCTCAGTGCGATCTCCCGGTCTCAGTGTGATCTCCCGGTCTCGGTGCGATCTCCCGGTCTCAGTGCGATCTCCCGGTCTCAGTGTGATGTCCCGGTCACAGTGTGATCTCCCGGTCTCAGTGCGATCTCCCAGTCTCAGTGCGATCTCCTGGTCTCAGTGTGATCTCCCGGTCTCAGTGCGATCTCCCGGTCTCAGTGGGATGTCCCGGTCACAGTGTGATCTCCCGGTCTCTTTGTGATCTCCCGGTCTCAGAGTGATCTCCCGGTCTCAGTGTGATCTCCCGGTCACAGTGTGATCTCCTGGTCCCGGCGTGATCTCCCGGTCTCAGTGCGATCTCACGGTCTCAGTGTGATCTCCCGGTCTCAGTGTGATCTCCCGGTCACAGTGTGATCTCCTGGTCCCGGAGTGATCTCCTGGTCTCAGTGCGATCTCCCGGTCTCAGTGCGATCTCCCGGTCTCAGTGTGATCTCCCGGTCACAGTGTGATCTCCCGGTCTCTTTGTGATCTCCCGGTCTCAGAGTGATCTCCCGGTCTCAGTGTGATCTCCCGGTCACAGTGTGATCTCCTGGTCCCGGAGTGATCTCTTGGTCTCAGTGCGATCTCCCGGTCTCAGTGCGATCTCCTGGTCTCAGTGCGATCTCCTGGTCTCAGTGTGATCTCCCGGTCTCAGTGTGATCTCCCGGTCTCAGTACGATCTCCTGGTCTCAGTGTGATCTCCTGGTCTCAGTGTGATCTTTCTGTCTCAGTGTGATCTCCCGGTCTCAGTGTGTTCTCCCGGTCTCAGTGTGATCTCCCGTTCTCAGTGCGATCTCCTGGTCTCAGTGTGATCTCCCAGTCTCAGTGTGATCTCCCGGTCTCAGTGCAATCTCCCGGTCTCAGTGCGATCTCCCAATCTCTGTGCGATCTCCCAGTCTCAGTGTGATCTCCCGGTCTCAGTGTGATCTCCCAGTCTCAGTGTGATCTCCCGGTCTCAGTGTGATCTCCCGGTCTCAGTGCGATCTCCCGGTCTCAGTGCGATCTCCCAGTCTCAGTGTGATCTCCCGGTCTCAGTGCGATCTCCCGGTCTCAGTGTGATCTCCCAGTCTCTTTGTGATCTCCCGGTCTCAGAGTGATCTCCCGGTCTCAGTGTGATCTCCCGGTCACAGTGTGATCTCCTGGTCCCGGAGTGATCTCCTGGTCTCCGTGCGATCTCCAGGTCTCAGTGTGATCTCCCGGTCTCAGTGTGATCTCCCGGTCACAGTGTGATCTCCTGGTCCCGGAGTGATCTCCTGGTCTCAGTGCGATCTCCCGGTCTCAGTGTGATCTCCCGGTCACAGTGTGATCTCCCGGTCTCTTTGTGATCTCCCGGTCTCAGAGTGATCTCCCGGTCTCAGTGTGATCTCCCGGTCACAGTGTGATCTCCTGGTCCCGGAGTGATCTCCTGGTCCCGGAGTGATCTCCTGGTCTCAGTGCGATCTCCCGGTCTCAGTGTGAACTCCGGTTCTCAGTGCGATCTCCTGGTCTCAGTGTGATCTCCCGGTCTCAGTACGATCTCCTGGTCTCAGTGTGATCTCCTGGTCTCAGTGCGATCTTTCTGTCTCAGTGCGATCTCCCGTTCTCAGTGTGAACTCCGGTTATCAGTGCGATCTCCCGGTCTCAGTGTGATCTCCCGGTCTCAGTGCGATCTCCTGGTCTCAGTGTGATCTCCCGGTCTCAGTACGATCTCCTGGTCTCAGTGTGATCTCCTGGTCTCAGTGCGATCTCCCGGTCTCAGTGCGATCTCCCAATCTCTGTGCGATCTCCCAGTCTCAGTGTGATCTCCCGGTCTCAGTGTGATCTCCCAGTCTCAGTGTGATCTCCCGGTCTCAGTGTGATCTCCCGGTCTCAGTGCGATCTCCCAATCTCTGTGCGATCTCCCAGTCTCAGTGTGATCTCCCGGTCTCAGTGTGATCTCCCAGTCTCAGTGTGATCTCCCGGTCTCAGTGCAATCTCCCGGTCTCAGTGCGATCTCCCAATCTCTGTGCGATCTCCCAGTCTCAGTGTGATCTCCCGGTCTCAGTGTGATCTCCCAGTCTCAGTGTGATCTCCCGGTCTCAGTGTGATCTCCCGGTCTCAGTGCGATCTCCCGGTCTCAGTGCGATCTCCCGGTCTCAGTGTGATCTCCCGGTCTCAGTGTGATCTCCCGGCCTCAGTGCGATCTCCCAGTCTCAGTGCGATCTCCCGGTCTCAGTGTGATCTCCCGGTCTCGGTGTGATCTCCCGGTCTCAGTGCGATCTCCCGGTCTCAGTGTGATGTCCCGGTCACAGTGTGATCTCCCGGTCTCTTTGTGATCACCCGGTCTCAGAGTGATCTCCCGGTCTCAGTGTGATCTCCCGGTCACAGTGTGATCTCCTGGTCCCGGAGTGATCTCCTGGTCTCAGTGTGATCTCCCGGTCTCAGTGCGATCTCCCAATCTCTGTGCGATCTCCCAGTCTCAGTGTGATCTCCCGGTCTCAGTGTGATCTCCCAGTCTCAGTGTGATCTCCCGGTCTCAGTGTGATCTCCCGGTCTCAGTGCGACCTCCCGGTCTCAGTGCGATCTCCCGGTCTCAGTGTGATCTCCCGGTCTCAGTGTGATCTCCCGGCCTCAGTGCGATCTCCCAGTCTCAGTGCGATCTCCCGGTCTCAGTGTGATCTCCCGGTCTCGGTGCGATCTCCCGGTCTCAGTGCGATCTCCCGGTCTCAGTGTGATGTCCCGGTCACAGTGTGATCTCCCGGTCTCAGTGCGATCTCCCAGTCTCAGTGCGATCTCCTGGTCTCAGTGTGATCTCCCGGTCTCAGTGCGATCTCCCGGTCTCAGTGGGATGTCCCGGTCACAGTGTGATCTCCCGGTCTCTTTGTGATCTCCCGGTCTCAGAGTGATCTCCCGGTCTCAGTGTGATCTCCCGGTCACAGTGTGATCTCCTGGTCCCGGCGTGATCTCCCGGTCTCAGTGCGATCTCACGGTCTCAGTGTGATCTCCCGGTCTCAGTGTGATCTCCCGGTCACAGTGTGATCTCCTGGTCCCGGAGTGATCTCCTGGTCTCAGTGCGATCTCCCGGTCTCAGTGCGATCTCCCGGTCTCAGTGTGATCTCCCGGTCACAGTGTGATCTCCCGGTCTCTTTGTGATCTCCCGGTCTCAGAGTGATCTCCCGGTCTCAGTGTGATCTCCCGGTCACAGTGTGATCTCCTGGTCCCGGAGTGATCTCTTGGTCTCAGTGCGATCTCCCGGTCTCAGTGCGATCTCCTGGTCTCAGTGCGATCTCCTGGTCTCAGTGTGATCTCCCGGTCTCAGTGTGATCTCCCGGTCTCAGTACGATCTCCTGGTCTCAGTGTGATCTCCTGGTCTCAGTGTGATCTTTCTGTCTCAGTGTGATCTCCCGGTCTCAGTGTGTTCTCCCGGTCTCAGTGTGATCTCCCGTTCTCAGTGCGATCTCCTGGTCTCAGTGTGATCTCCCAGTCTCAGTGTGATCTCCCGGTCTCAGTGCAATCTCCCGGTCTCAGTGCGATCTCCCAATCTCTGTGCGATCTCCCAGTCTCAGTGTGATCTCCCGGTCTCAGTGTGATCTCCCAGTCTCAGTGTGATCTCCCGGTCTCAGTGTGATCTCCCGGTCTCAGTGCGATCTCCCGGTCTCAGTGCGATCTCCCAGTCTCAGTGTGATCTCCCGGTCTCAGTGCGATCTCCCGGTCTCAGTGTGATCTCCCAGTCTCTTTGTGATCTCCCGGTCTCAGAGTGATCTCCCGGTCTCAGTGTGATCTCCCGGTCACAGTGTGATCTCCTGGTCCCGGAGTGATCTCCTGGTCTCCGTGCGATCTCCAGGTCTCAGTGTGATCTCCCGGTCTCAGTGTGATCTCCCGGTCACAGTGTGATCTCCTGGTCCCGGAGTGATCTCCTGGTCTCAGTGCGATCTCCCGGTCTCAGTGTGATCTCCCGGTCACAGTGTGATCTCCCGGTCTCTTTGTGATCTCCCGGTCTCAGAGTGATCTCCCGGTCTCAGTGTGATCTCCCGGTCACAGTGTGATCTCCTGGTCCCGGAGTGATCTCCTGGTCCCGGAGTGATCTCCTGGTCTCAGTGCGATCTCCCGGTCTCAGTGTGAACTCCGGTTCTCAGTGCGATCTCCTGGTCTCAGTGTGATCTCCCGGTCTCAGTACGATCTCCTGGTCTCAGTGTGATCTCCTGGTCTCAGTGCGATCTTTCTGTCTCAGTGCGATCTCCCGTTCTCAGTGTGAACTCCGGTTATCAGTGCGATCTCCCGGTCTCAGTGTGATCTCCCGGTCTCAGTGCGATCTCCTGGTCTCAGTGTGATCTCCCGGTCTCAGTACGATCTCCTGGTCTCAGTGTGATCTCCTGGTCTCAGTGCGATCTCCCGGTCTCAGTGCGATCTCCCAATCTCTGTGCGATCTCCCAGTCTCAGTGTGATCTCCCGGTCTCAGTGTGATCTCCCAGTCTCAGTGTGATCTCCCGGTCTCAGTGTGATCTCCCGGTCTCAGTGCGATCTCCCAATCTCTGTGTGATCTCCCAGTCTCAGTGTGATCTCCCGGTCTCAGTGTGATCTCCCAGTCTCAGTGTGATCTCCCGGTCTCAGTGCAATCTCCCGGTCTCAGTGCGATCTCCCAATCTCTGTGCGATCTCCCAGTCTCAGTGTGATCTCCCGGTCTCAGTGTGATCTCCCAGTCTCAGTGTGATCTCCCGGTCTCAGTGTGATCTCCCGGTCTCAGTGCGATCTCCCGGTCTCAGTGCGATCTCCCGGTCTCAGTGTGATCTCCCGGTCTCAGTGTGATCTCCCGGCCTCAGTGCGATCTCCCAGTCTCAGTGCGATCTCCCGGTCTCAGTGTGATCTCCCGGTCTCGGTGTGATCTCCCGGTCTCAGTGCGAACTCCCGGTCTCAGTGTGATGTCCCGGTCACAGTGTGATCTCCCGGTCTCTTTGTGATCACCCGGTCTCAGAGTGATCTCCCGGTCTCAGTGTGATCTCCCGGTCACAGTGTGATCTCCTGGTCCCGGAGTGATCTCCTGGTCTCAGTGCGATCTCCCGGTCTCAGTGCGATCTCCCGGTCTCAGTGTGATCTCCCGGTCACAGTGTGATCTCCCGGTCTCTTTGTGATCTCCCGGTCTCAGAGTGATCTCCCGGTCTCAGTGTGATCTCCCGGTCACAGTGTGATCTCCTGGTCCCGGAGTGATCTCCTGGTCTCATTGCGATCTCCCGGTCTCAGTGTGAACTCCGGTTCTCAGTGCGATCTCCTGGTCTCAGTGTGATCTCCCGGTCTCAGTACGATCTCCTGGTCTCAGTGTGATCTCCTGGTCTCAGTGCGATCTTTCTGTCTCAGTGCGATCTCCCAGTCTCAGTGTGTTCTCCCGTTCTCAGTGTGAACTCCGGTTCTCAGTGCGATCTCCCGGTCTCAGTGTGATCTCCCGGTCTCAGTGCGATCTCCCGGTCTCAGTGTGATCTCCCGGTCTCAGTACGATCTCCTGGTCTCAGTGTGATCTCCTGGTCTCAGTGCGATCTCCCGGTCTCAGTGCGATCTCCCAATCTCTGTGCGATCTCCCAGTCTCAGTGTGATCTCCCGGTCTCAGTGTGATCTCCCAGTCTCAGTGTGATCTCCCGGTCTCAGTGTGATCTCCCGGTCTCAGTGCGATCTCCCAATCTCTGTGCGATCTCCCGGTCTCAGTGTGATCTCCCGGTCTCAGTGTGATCTCCCAGTCTCAGTGTGATCTCCCAGTCTCAGTGCAATCTCCCGGTCTCAGTGCGCTCTCCCGGTCTCTGTGCGATCTCCCAGTCTCAGTGTGATCTCCCGGTCTCAGTGTGATCTCCCAGTCTCAGTGTGATTTCCCGGTCTCTGTGCGATCTCCCAGTCTCAGTGTGATCTCCCGGTCTCAGTGTGATCTCCCAGTCTCAGTGTGATCTCCCGGTCTCAGTGTGATCTCCCGGTCTCAGTGTGATCTCCCGGTCTCAGTGTGTCTTCCGGTCTCAGTGTGATCTCTCGGGCTCAGTGTGATCTCCCGGTCTCAGTGCGATCTCCCGGTCTCAGTGTGATCTCACGTTATCAGTGCGATCTCCCGGTCTCAGCGTGATCTCCCGGTCTCAGTGTGATCTCCCGGTGACAGTGTGATCTCCCGGTCTCAGCGTGATCTCCCGGTCTCAGTGTGATCTCCCGGTCTCAGTGTGATCTCCCGGTCTCAGTGAGATCTCCCGGTGTCAGTGTGATCTCCCGGTCTCAGTGCAATCTCCCGGTCTCAGCGTGATCTCCCGGTCTCAGTGTGATCTCCCGGACTCAGTATGATCTCCCGGTCTCAGTGTGATCTCCCAATCTCAGTGCGATCTCCCGATCTCAGTGTGATCTCCCGGTCTCAGTGCGATCTCCCGGTCTCAGTGTGATCTCCCGGACTCAGTATGATCTCCCGGTCTCAGTGTGATCTCCCAATCTCAGTGCGATCTCCCGATCTCAGTGTGATCTCCCGGTCTCAGTGTGATCTCCCGGTCTCAGCGTGATCTCCCGGTCTCTGTGCGATCTCCCAGTCTCAGTGTGATCTCCCGGTCTCAGTGTGATCTCCCAGTCTCAGTGTGATTTCCCGGTCTCTGTGCGATCTCCCGGTCTCAGTGCGATCTCCCTGTCTCAGTGCGATCTCCCAGTCTCAGTGTGATCTCCCGGTCTCAGTGTGATCTCCCGGTCTCAGTGTGATCTCATGGGTTCTGTGTAATCTCCCGGTCTCAGTGTGATCTCCCGGTCTCAGTGTGATCTCTCGGGCTCAGTGTGATCTCCCGGTCTCAGTGCGATCTCCCGGTCTCAGTGTGATCTCCCGGTCTCAGCGTGATCTCCCGGTCTCAGTGTGATCTCCCGGTCTCAGTGCGATCTCCCGGTGTCAGTGTGATCTCCCGGTCTCAGTGCAATCTCCCGGTCTCAGTGTGATCTCTCGATCTCAGTGTGATCTCCCGGACTCAGTGTGATCTCCCGGTCTCAGTGTGATCTCCCAATCTCAGTGCGATCTCCCGATCTCAGTGCGATGTCCCGGTCTCAGTGTGATCTCCCGGTCTCAGTGTGATCTCCCGGTCTCAGTGGGATCTCCCGGTCTCAGTATGACCTCCCGGTCTCAGTGTGATCTCCCAGTCTCAGTGCGATCTCCCGGTCTCAGTGCGATCTCCCGATCTCAGTGTGATCTCCCGATCTCAGTGCGATCTCCCTGTCTCAGTGCGATCTCCCTGTCTCAGTGTGATCTCCCGGTCTCAGTGTGATCTCCCGGTCTCAGTGTGATCTCATGGGTTCTGTGTAATCTCCCGGTCTCAGTGTGATCTCCCGGTCTCAGTGTGATCTCTCGGGCTCAGTGTGATCTCCCGGTCTCAGTGCGATCTCCCGGTGTCAGTGTGATCTCCCAGTCTCAGCGTGATCTCCCGGTCTCAGTGTGATCTCCCGGTCTCAGTGAGATCTCCCAGTGTCAGTGTGATCTCCCGGTCTCAGTGCAATCTCCCGGTCTCAGTGTGATCTCTCGATCTCAGTGTGATCTCCCGGACTCAGTGTGATCTCCCGGTCTCAGTGTGATCTCCCAATCTCAGTGCGATCTCCCGATCTCAGTGCGATGTCCCGGTCTCAGTGTGATCTCCCGGTCTCAGTGTGATCGCCCGGTCTCAGTGTGATCTCCCGGTCTCAGTATGATCTCCCGGTCTCAGTGTGATCTCCCAGTCTCAGTGCGATCTCCCGGTCTCAGTGCGATCTCCCGATCTCAGTGTGATCTCCCGGTCTCAGTGTGATCTCCTGGTCTCAGTGTGATCTCCCAGTCTCAGTGCGATCTCCCGGTCTCAGTGCGATCTCCCGATCTCAGTGTGATCTCCCGGTCTCAGTGTGAAATCCCAGTCGCAGTGCGATCTCCCGTTCTCCGTGCGATCTCCCGGTCTCAGTGTGATCTCCCGGTCCCACAGTGATCTCCTGGTCTCAGTGCGATCTCCCGGTCTAAGTGTGATCTCTTGGTGTCAGTGTGACCTCCTGGTCTCAGTGCGATATCGCGTACTCATTGTGATCTCCCGGTCTCAGTGTAATCTCCCGGTCTCAGTGCGATCTCCCCAGTCTCAGTGTGATCGCCCGGTATCAGTGTGATCTCCCAGTGTCAGTGTGATCTCCCGGTCTCAGTGCAATCTCCCGGTCTCAGTGTGATCTCCCGGTCTCAGAGTGATCTCCCGGTCTCAGTGCGATCTCCCGGTCTCAGTGTGATCTCCCGGTCTCAGGGTGATCTCCCAGTCTCAGTGTGATCTCCCGGTCTCAGTGCAATCTCCCGGTCTCAGTGCGATCTCCCAATCTCTGTGCGATCTCCCAGTCTCAGTGTGATCTCCCGGTCTCAGTGTGATCTCCCAGTCTCAGTGTGATCTCCCGGTCTCAGTGTGATCTCCCAGTCTCAGTGTGATCTCCCGGTCTCAGTGTGATCTCCTGGTCTCAGTGCGATCTCCCAATCTCTGTGCGATCTCCCAGTCTCAGTGTGATCTCCCGGTCTCAGTGTGATCTCCCAGTCTCAGTGTGATCTCCCGGTCTCAGTGTGATCTCCCGGTCTCAGTGTGATCTCCCAGTCTCAGTGTGATCTCCCGGTCTCAGTGCAATCTCCCGGTCTCAGTGCGTTCTCCCAATCTCTGTGCGATCTCCCAGTCTCAGTGTGATCTCCCGGTCTCAGTGTGATCTCCCAGTCTCAGTGTGATCTTCCGGTCTCAGTGTGATCTCCCGGTCTCAGTGCGATCTCCCGGTCTCAGTGCGATCTCCCGGTCTCAGTGTGATCTCCCAGTCTCAGTGTGATGTCCCGGTCTCAGTGTGATCTCCCGGTCTCTTTGTGATCTCCCGGTCTCAGAGTGATCTCCCGGTCTCAGTGTGATCTCCCGGTCACAGTGTGATCTCCTGGTCCCGGAGTGATCTCCTGGTCTCAGTGCGATCTCCCGGTCTGAGTGTGATCTCCCGGTCTCAGTGTGATCTCCCGGTCACAGTGTGATCTCCTGGTCCCGGAGTGATCTCCTGGTCTCAGTGCGATCTCCTGGTTTCAGTGCGATCTCCCGGTCTCAGTCCGATCTCCCGGTCACAGTGTGATCTCCCGGTCTCAGAGTGATCTCCCGGTCTCAGAGTGATCTCCCGGTCTCAGTGTGATCTCCCGGTCACAGCGTGATCTCCTGGTCCCGGAGTGATCTCCTGGTCTCAGTGCGATCTCCCGGTCTCAGTGTGAACTCCGGTTCTCAGTGCGATCTCCTGGTCTCAGTGTGATCTCCCGGTCTCAGTACGATCTCCTGGTCTCAGTGTGATCTCCTGGTCTCAGTGCGATCTCCCGGTCTCAGTGCGATCTCCCAATCTCTGTGCGATCTCCCAGTCTCAGTGTGATCTCCCGGTCTCAGTGTGATCTCCCAGTCTCAGTGTGATCTCCCGGTCTCAGTGTGATCTCCCGGTCTCAGTGCGATCTCCCAATCTCTGTGCGATCTCCCAGTCTCAGTGTGATCTCCCGGTCTCAGTGTGATCTCCCAGTCTCAGTGTGATCTCCCGGTCTCAGTGCAATCTCCCGGTCTCAGTGCGATCTCCCAATCTCTGTGCGATCTCCCAGTCTCAGTGTGATCTCCCGGTCTCAGTGTGATCTACCGGTCTCAGTGCGATCTCCCGGTCTCAGTGCGATCTCCCGGTCTCAGTGTGATCTCCCAGTCTCAGTGTGATCTCCCGGTCCCAGTGCGATCTCCCAGTCTCAGTGCGATCTCCCGGTCTCAGTGTGATCTCCCGGTCTCAGTGCGATCTCCCGGTCTCAGTGGGATGTCCCGGTCACAGTGTGATCTCCCGGTCTCTTTGTGATCTCCCGGTCTCAGAGTGATCTCCCGGTCTCAGTGTGATCTCCCGATCACAGTGTGATCTCCTGGTCCCGGAGTGATCTCCCGGTCTCAGTGCGATCTCCCTGTCTCAGTGTGATCTCCCGGTCTCAGTGTGATCTCCCGGTCACAGTGTGATCTCCTGGTCCCGGAGTGATCTCCTGGTCTCAGTGCGATCTCCCGGTCTCAGTGCGATCTCCCGGTCTCAGTGTGATCTCCCGGTCACAGTGTGATCTCCCGGTCTCTTTGTGTACTCCCGGTCTCAGAGTGATCTCCTGGTCTCAGTGTGATCTCCCGGTCACAGTGTGATTTCCTGGTCCCGGAGTGATCTCTTGGTCTCAGTGCGATCTCCCGGTCTCAGTGCGATCTCCTGGTCTCAGTGCAATCTCCTGGTCTCAGTGTGATCTCCCGGTCTCAGTACGATCTCCTGGTCTCAGTGTGATCTCCTGGTCTCAGTGCGATCTTTCTGTCTCAGTGTGATCTCCCGGTCTCAGTGTGTTCTCCCGGTCTCAGTGTGATCTCCCGTTCTCAGTGTGAACTCCGGTTCTCAGTGCGATCTCCCAGTCTCAGTGTGATCTCCCGGTCTCAGTGTGATCTCCCTGTCTCAGTGTGATCTCCCGGTCTCAGTGCAATCTCCCGGTCTCAGTGCGATCTCCCAATCTCTGTGCGATCTCCCAGTCTCAGTGTGATCTCCCGGTCTCAGTGTGATCTACCGGTCTCAGTGCGATCTCCCGGTCTCAGTGCGATCTCCCGGTCTCAGTGTGATCTCCCAGTCTCAGTGTGATCTCCCGGTCCCAGTGCGATCTCCCAGTCTCAGTGCGATCTCCCGGTCTCAGTGTGATCTCCCGGTCTCAGTGCGATCTCCCGGTCTCAGTGGGATGTCCCGGTCACAGTGTGATCTCCCGGTCTCTTTGTGATCTCCCGGTCTCAGAGTGATCTCCCGGTCTCAGTGTGATCTCCCGATCACAGTGTGATCTCCTGGTCCCGGAGTGATCTCCCGGTCTCAGTGCGATCTCCCAGTCTCAGTGTGATCTCCCGGTCTCAGTGTGATCTCCCGGTCACAGTGTGATCTCCTGGTCCCGGAGTGATCTCCTGGTCTCAGTGCGATCTCCCGGTCTCAGTGCGATCTCCCGGTCTCAGTGTGATCTCCCGGTCACAGTGTGATCTCCCGGTCTCTTTGTGTACTCCCGGTCTCAGAGTGATCTCCCGGTCTCAGTGTGATCTCCCGGTCACAGTGTGATTTCCTGGTCCCGGAGTGATCTCTTGGTCTCAGTGCGATCTCCCGGTCTCAGTGCGATCTCCTGGTCTCAGTGCAATCTCCTGGTCTCAGTGTGATCTCCCGGTCTCAGTACGATCTCCTGGTCTCAGTGTGATCTCCTGGTCTCAGTGCGATCTTTCTGTCTCAGTGTGATCTCCCGGTCTCAGTGTGTTCTCCCGGTCTCAGTGTGATCTCCCGTTCTCAGTGTGAACTCCGGTTCTCAGTGCGATCTCCCGGTCTCAGTGTGATCTCCCGGTCTCAGTGCGATCTCCCGGTCTCAGTGTGATCTCCCAGTCTCAGTGCGATCTCCCGGTCTCAGTGTGATCTCCCAGTCTCAGTGTGATCTCCCGGTCTCAGTGCGATCTCCCGGTCTCAGTGTGATGTCCCGGTCACAGTGTGATCTCCCGGTCTCTTTGTGATCTCCCGATCTCAGAGTGATCTCCCGGTCTCAGTGTGATCTCCCGGTCACAGTGTGATCTCCTGATCCCGGAGTGATCTCCTGGTCTCAGTGCGATCTCCAGGTCTCAGTGTGATCTCCCGGTCTCAGTGTGATCTCCCGGTCACAGTGTGATCTCCTGGTCCCGGACTGTTCTCCTGGTCTCAGTGCGATCTCCCGGTCTCAGTGCGATCTCCCGGTCTCAGTGTGATCTCCCGGTCACAGTGTGATCTCCCGGTCTCTTTGTGATCTCCCGGTCTCAGAGTGATCTCCCGGTCTCAGTGTGATCTCCCGGTCACAGTGTGATCTCCTGGTCCCGGAGTGATCTCCTGGTCCCGGAGTGATCTCCTGGTCTCAGTGCGATCTCCCGGTCTCAGTGTGAACTCCGGTTCTCAGTGCGATCTCCTGGTCTCAGTGTGATCTCCCGGTCTCAGTACGATCTCCTGGTCTCAGTGTGATCTCCTGGTCTCAGTGCGATCTTTCTGTCTCAGTGCGATCTCCCGTTCTCAGTGTGAACTCCGGTTCTCAGTGCGATCTCCCGGTCTCAGTGAGATCTCCCGGTCTCAGTGCGATCTCCTGGTCTCAGTGTGATCTCCCGGTCTCAGTACGATCTCCTGGTCTCAGTGTGATCTCCTGGTCTCAGTGCAATCTCCCGGTCTCAGTGCGATCTCCCAATCTCTGTGCGATCTCCCAGTCTCAGTGTGATCTCCCGGTCTCAGTGTGATCTCCCAGTCTCAGTGTGATCTCCCGGTCTCAGTGCAATCTCCCGGTCTCAGTGCGATCTCCCAATCTCTGTGCGATCTCCCAGTCTCAGTGTGATCTCCCGGTCTCAGTGTGATCTCCCAGTCTCAGTGCGATCTCCCAATCTCAGTGCGATCTCCCGGTCTCAGTGTGATCTCCCGGTCTCAGTGTGATCTCCCGGTCTCAGTGCGATCTCCCGGTCTCAGTGTGATGTCCCGGTCACAGTGTGATCTCCCGGTCTCTTTGTGATCTCCCGGTCTCAGAGTGATCTCCCGGTCTCAGTGTGATCTCCCGGTCACAGTGTGATCTCCTGGTCCCGGAGTGATCTCCTGGTCTCAGTGTGATCTCCCGGTCTCAGTGCGATCTCCCGGTCTCAGTGTGATCTCCCGGTCACAGTGTGATCTCCCGGTCTCTTTGTGATCTCCCGGTCTCAGAGTGATCTCCCGGTCTCAGTGTGATCTCCCGGTCACAGTGTGATCTCCTGGTCCCGGAGTGATCTCCTGGTCTCATTGCGATCTCCCGGTCTCAGTGTGAACTCCGGTTCTCAGTGCGATCTCCTGGTCTCAGTGTGATCTCCCGGTCTCAGTACGATCTCCCGGTCTCAGTGTGATCTCCCGGTCTCAGTACGATCTCCTGGTCTCAGTGTGATCTCCTGGTCTCAGTGCGATCTTTCTGTCTCAGTGCGATCTCCCGTTCTCAGTGTGAACTCCGGTTCTCAGTGCGATCTCCCGGTCTCAGTGTGATCTCCCGGTCTCAGTGCGATCTCCCGGTCTCAGTGTGATCTCCCGGTCTCAGTACGATCTCCTGGTCTCAGTGCGATCTCCCGGTCTCAGTGCGATCTCCCAATCTCTGTGCGATCTCCCAGTCTCAGTGTGATCTCCCGGTCTCAGTGTGATCTCCCAGTCTCAGTGTGATCTCCCGGTCTCAGTGTGATCTCCCGGTCTCAGTGCGATCTCCCAATCTCTGTGCGATCTCCCAGTCTCAGTGTGATCTCCCGGTCTCAGTGTGATCTCCCAGTCTCAGTGTGATCTCCCGGTTTCAGTGCAATCTCCCCGTCTCAGTGCGATCTCCCAATCTCTGTGCGATCTCCCAGTCTCAGTGTGATCTCCCGGTCTCAGTGTGATCTCCCAGTCTCAGTGTGATCTCCCGGTCTCAGTGTGATCTCCCGGTCTCAGTGCGATCTCCCGGTCTCAGTGCGATCTCCCGGTCTCAATGTGATCTCCCAGTCTCAGTGTGATCTCCCGGCCTCAGTGCGATCTCCCAGTCTCAGTGCGATCTCCCGGTCTCAGTGTGATCTCCCGGTCTCAGTGTGATCTCCCGGTCTCAGTGCGATCTCCCGGTCTCAGTGTGATGTCCCGGTCACAGTGTGATCTCCCGGTCTCTTTGTGATCTCCCGGTCTCAGAGTGATCTCCCGGTCTCAGTGTGATCTCCCGGTCACAGGGTGATTTCCTGGTCCCGGAGTGATCTCTTGGTCTCAGTGCGATCTCCCGGTCTCAGTGCGATCTCCTGGTCTCAGTGCAATCTCCTGGTCTCAGTGTGATCTCCCGGTCTCAGTACGATCTCCTGGTCTCAGTGTGATCTCCTGGTCTCAGTGCGATCTTTCTGTCTCAGTGTGATCTCCCGGTCTCAGTGTGTTCTCCCGGTCTCAGTGTGATCTCCCGGTCACAGTGTGATCTCCCGGTCTCTTTGTGATCTCCCGATCTCAGAGTGATCTCCCGGTCTCAGTGTGATCTCCCGGTCACAGTGTGATCTCCTGATCCCGGAGTGATCTCCTGGTCTCAGTGCGATCTCCAGGTCTCAGTGTGATCTCCCGGTCTCAGTGTGATCTCCCGGTCACAGTGTGATCTCCTGGTCCCGGACTGTTCTCCTGGTCTCAGTGCGATCTCCCGGTCTCAGTGCGATCTCCCGGTCTCAGTGTGATCTCCCGGTCACAGTGTGATCTCCCGGTCTCTTTGTGATCTCCCGGTCTCAGAGTGATCTCCCGGTCTCAGTGTGATCTCCCGGTCACAGTGTGATCTCCTGGTCCCGGAGTGATCTCCTGGTCCCGGAGTGATCTCCTGGTCTCAGTGCGATCTCCCGGTCTCAGTGTGAACTCCGGTTCTCAGTGCGATCTCCTGGTCTCAGTGTGATCTCCCGGTCTCAGTACGATCTCCTGGTCTCAGTGTGATCTCCTGGTCTCAGTGCGATCTTTCTGTCTCAGTGCGATCTCCCGTTCTCAGTGTGAACTCCGGTTCTCAGTGCGATCTCCCGGTCTCAGTGAGATCTCCCGGTCTCAGTGCGATCTCCTGGTCTCAGTGTGATCTCCCGGTCTCAGTACGATCTCCTGGTCTCAGTGTGATCTCCTGGTCTCAGTGCAATCTCCCGGTCTCAGTGCGATCTCCCAATCTCTGTGCGATCTCCCAGTCTCAGTGTGATCTCCCGGTCTCAGTGTGATCTCCCAGTCTCAGTGTGATCTCCCGGTCTCAGTGCAATCTCCCGGTCTCAGTGCGATATCCCAATCTCTGTGCGATCTCCCAGTCTCAGTGTGATCTCCCGGTCTCAGTGTGATCTCCCAGTCTCAGTGCGATCTCCCAATCTCAGTGCGATCTCCCGGTCTCAGTGTGATCTCCCGGTCTCAGTGTGATCTCCCGGTCTCAGTGCGATCTCCCGGTCTCAGTGTGATGTCCCGGTCACAGTGTGATCTCCCGGTCTCTTTGTGATCTCCCGGTCTCAGAGTGATCTCCCGGTCTCAGTGTGATCTCCCGGTCACAGTGTGATCTCCTGGTCCCGGAGTGATCTCCTGGTCTCAGTGTGATCTCCCGGTCTCAGTGCGATCTCCCGGTCTCAGTGTGATCTCCCGGTCACAGTGTGATCTCCCGGTCTCTTTGTGATCTCCCGGTCTCAGAGTGATCTCCCGGTCTCAGTGTGATCTCCCGGTCACAGTGTGATCTCCTGGTCCCGGAGTGATCTCCTGGTCTCATTGCGATCTCCCGGTCTCAGTGTGAACTCCGGTTCTCAGTGCGATCTCCTGGTCTCAGTGTGATCTCCCGGTCTCAGTGCGATCTCCCGGTCTCAGTGTGATCTCCCGGTCTCAGTACGATCTCCTGGTCTCAGTGTGATCTCCTGGTCTCAGTGCGATCTTTCTGTCTCAGTGCGATCTCCCGTTCTCAGTGTGAACTCCGGTTCTCAGTGCGATCTCCCGGTCTCAGTGTGATCTCCCGGTCTCAGTGCGATCTCCCGGTCTCAGTGTGATCTCCCGGTCTCAGTACGATCTCCTGGTCTCAGTGCGATCTCCCGGTCTCAGTGCGATCTCCCAATCTCTGTGCGATCTCCCAGTCTCAGTGTGATCTCCCGGTCTCAGTGTGATCTCCCAGTCTCAGTGTGATCTCCCGGTCTCAGTGTGATCTCCCGGTCTCAGTGCGATCTCCCAATCTCTGTGCGATCTCCCAGTCTCAGTGTGATCTCCCGGTCTCAGTGTGATCTCCCAGTCTCAGTGTGATCTCCCGGTTTCAGTGCAATCTCCCCGTCTCAGTGCGATCTCCCAATCTCTGTGCGATCTCCCAGTCTCAGTGTGATCTCCCGGTCTCAGTGTGATCTCCCAGTCTCAGTGTGATCTCCCGGTCTCAGTGTGATCTCCCGGTCTCAGTGCGATCTCCCGGTCTCAGTGCGATCTCCCGGTCTCAATGTGATCTCCCAGTCTCAGTGTGATCTCCCGGCCTCAGTGCGATCTCCCAGTCTCAGTGCGATCTCCCGGTCTCAGTGTGATCTCCCGGTCTCAGTGTGATCTCCCGGTCTCAGTGCGATCTCCCGGTCTCAGTGTGATGTCCCGGTCACAGTGTGATCTCCCGGTCTCTTTGTGATCTCCCGGTCTCAGAGTGATCTCCCGGTCTCAGTGTGATCTCCCGGTCACAGTGTGATTTCCTGGTCCCGGAGTGATCTCTTGGTCTCAGTGCGATCTCCCGGTCTCAGTGCGATCTCCTGGTCTCAGTGCAATCTCCTGGTCTCAGTGTGATCTCCCGGTCTCAGTACGATCTCCTGGTCTCAGTGTGATCTCCTGGTCTCAGTGCGATCTTTCTGTCTCAGTGTGATCTCCCGGTCTCAGTGTGTTCTCCCGGTCTCAGTGTGATCTCCCGTTCTCAGTGTGAACTCCGGTTCTCAGTGCGATCTCCCAGTCTCAGTGTGATCTCCCGGTCTCAGTGTGATCTCCCTGTCTCAGTGTGATCTCCCGGTCACAGTGCAATCTCCCGGTCTCAGTGCGATCTCCCAATCTCTGTGCGATCTCCCAGTCTCAGTGTGATCTCCCGGTCTCAGTGTGATCTACCGGTCTCAGTGCGATCTCCCGGTCTCAGTGCGATCTCCCGGTCTCAGTGTGATCTCCCAGTCTCAGTGTGATCTCCCGGTCCCAGTGCGATCTCCCAGTCTCAGTGCGATCTCCCGGTCTCAGTGTGATCTCCCGGTCTCAGTGCGATCTCCCGGTCTCAGTGGGATGTCCCGGTCACAGTGTGATCTCCCGGTCTCTTTGTGATCTCCCGGTCTCAGAGTGATCTCCCGGTCTCAGTGTGATCTCCCGATCACAGTGTGATCTCCTGGTCCCGGAGTGATCTCCCGGTCTCAGTGCGATCTCCCAGTCTCAGTGTGATCTCCCGGTCTCAGTGTGATCTCCCGGTCACAGTGTGATCTCCTGGTCCCGGAGTGATCTCCTGGTCTCAGTGCGATCTCCCGGTCTCAGTGCGATCTCCCGGTCTCAGTGTGATCTCCCGGTCACAGTGTGATCTCCCGGTCTCTTTGTGTACTCCCGGTCTCAGAGTGATCTCCCGGTCTCAGTGTGATCTCCCGGTCACAGTGTGATTTCCTGGTCCCGGAGTGATCTCTTGGTCTCAGTGCGATCTCCCGGTCTCAGTGCGATCTCCTGGTCTCAGTGCAATCTCCTGGTCTCAGTGTGATCTCCCGGTCTCAGTACGATCTCCTGGTCTCAGTGTGATCTCCTGGTCTCAGTGCGATCTTTCTGTCTCAGTGTGATCTCCCGGTCTCAGTGTGTTCTCCCGGTCTCAGTGTGATCTCCCGTTCTCAGTGTGAACTCCGGTTCTCAGTGCGATCTCCCGGTCTCAGTGTGATCTCCCGGTCTCAGTGCGATCTCCCGGTCTCAGTGTGATCTCCCAGTCTCAGTGCGATCTCCCGGTCTCAGTGTGATCTCCCAGTCTCAGTGTGATCTCCCGGTCTCAGTGCGATCTCCCGGTCTCAGTGTGATGTCCCGGTCACAGTGTGATCTCCCGGTCTCTTTGTGATCTCCCGATCTCAGAGTGATCTCCCGGTCTCAGTGTGATCTCCCGGTCACAGTGTGATCTCCTGATCCCGGAGTGATCTCCTGGTCTCAGTGCGATCTCCAGGTCTCAGTGTGATCTCCCGGTCTCAGTGTGATCTCCCGGTCACAGTGTGATCTCCTGGTCCCGAACTGTTCTCCTGGTCTCAGTGCGATCTCCCGGTCTCAGTGCGATCTCCCGGTCTCAGTGTGATCTCCCGGTCACAGTGTGATCTCCCGGTCTCTTTGTGATCTCCCGGTCTCAGAGTGATCTCCCGGTCTCAGTGTGATCTCCCGGTCACAGTGTGATCTCCTGGTCCCGGAGTGATCTCCTGGTCCCGGAGTGATCTCCTGGTCTCAGTGCGATCTCCCGGTCTCAGTGTGAACTCCGGTTCTCAGTGCGATCTCCTGGTCTCAGTGTGATCTCCCGGTCTCAGTACGATCTCCTGGTCTCAGTGTGATCTCCTGGTCTCAGTGCGATCTTTCTGTCTCAGTGCGATCTCCCGTTCTCAGTGTGAACTCCGGTTCTCAGTGCGATCTCCCGGTCTCAGTGAGATCTCCCGGTCTCAGTGCGATCTCCTGGTCTCAGTGTGATCTCCCGGTCTCAGTACGATCTCCTGGTCTCAGTGTGATCTCCTGGTCTCAGTGCAATCTCCCGGTCTCAGTGCGATCTCCCAATCTCTGTGCGATCTCCCAGTCTCAGTGTGATCTCCCGGTCTCAGTGTGATCTCCCAGTCTCAGTGTGATCTCCCGGTCTCAGTGCAATCTCCCGGTCTCAGTGCGATCTCCCAATCTCTGTGCGATCTCCCAGTCTCAGTGTGATCTCCCGGTCTCAGTGTGATCTCCCAGTCTCAGTGCGATCTCCCAATCTCAGTGCGATCTCCCGGTCTCAGTGTGATCTCCCGGTCTCAGTGTGATCTCCCGGTCTCAGTGCGATCTCCCGGTCTCAGTGTGATGTCCCGGTCACAGTGTGATCTCCCGGTCTCTTTGTGATCTCCCGGTCTCAGAGTGATCTCCCGGTCTCAGTGTGATCTCCCGGTCACAGTGTGATCTCCTGGTCCCGGAGTGATCTCCTGGTCTCAGTGTGATCTCCCGGTCTCAGTGCGATCTCCCGGTCTCAGTGTGATCTCCCGGTCACAGTGTGATCTCCCGGTCTCTTTGTGATCTCCCGGTCTCAGAGTGATCTCCCGGTCTCAGTGTGATCTCCCGGTCACAGTGTGATCTCCTGGTCCCGGAGTGATCTCCTGGTCTCATTGCGATCTCCCGGTCTCAGTGTGAACTCCGGTTCTCAGTGCGATCTCCTGGTCTCAGTGTGATCTCCCGGTCTCAGTGCGATCTCCCGGTCTCAGTGTGATCTCCCGGTCTCAGTACGATCTCCTGGTCTCAGTGTGATCTCCTGGTCTCAGTGCGATCTTTCTGTCTCAGTGCGATCTCCCGTTCTCAGTGTGAACTCCGGTTCTCAGTGCGATCTCCCGGTCTCAGTGTGATCTCCCGGTCTCAGTGCGATCTCCTGGTCTCAGTGTGATCTCCCGGTCTCAGTACGATCTCCTGGTCTCAGTGCGATCTCCCGGTCTCAGTGCGATCTCCCAATCTCTGTGCGATCTCCCAGTCTCAGTGTGATCTCCCGGTCTCAGTGTGATCTCCCAGTCTCAGTGTGATCTCCCGGTCTCAGTGTGATCTCCCGGTCTCAGTGCGATCTCCCAATCTCTGTGCGATCTCCCAGTCTCAGTGTGATCTCCCGGTCTCAGTGTGATCTCCCAGTCTCAGTGTGATCTCCCGGTTTCAGTGCAATCTCCCCGTCTCAGTGCGATCTCCCAATCTCTGTGCGATCTCCCAGTCTCAGTGTGATCTCCCGGTCTCAGTGTGATCTCCCAGTCTCAGTGTGATCTCCCGGTCTCAGTGTGATCTCCCGGTCTCAGTGCGATCTCCCGGTCTCAGTGCGATCTCCCGGTCTCAGTGTGATCTCCCGGTCTCAGTGCGATCTCCCAGTCTCAGTGTGATCTCCCGGTCTCAGTGTGATCTCCCGGTCTCAGTGCGATCTCCCAGTCTCAGTGTGATCTCCGGCCTCAGTGCGATCTCCCAGTCTCAGTGCGATCTCCCGGTCTCAGTGTGATCTCCCGGTCTCAGTGTGATCTCCCGGTCTCAGTGCGATCTCCCGGTCTCAGTGTGATGTCCCGGTCACAGTGTGATCTCCCGGTCTCTTTGTGATCTCCCGGTCTCAGAGTGATCTCCCGGTCTCAGTGTGATCTCCCGGTCACAGTGTGATCTCCTGGTCCCGGAGTGATCTCCTGGTCTCAGTGCGATCTCCCGGTCTCAGTGTGATCTCCCGGTCTCAGTGTGATCTCCCGGTCACAGTGTGATCTCCTGGTCCGGGATTGATCTCCTGGTCTCAGTGCGATCTCCCGGTCTCAGTGCGATCTCCCGGTCTCAGTGTGATGTCCCGGTCACAGTGTGAACTCCCGGTCTCTTTGTGATCTCCCGGTCTCAGAGTGATCTCCCGGTCTCAGTGTGATCTCCCGGTCACAGTGTGATCTCCTGGTCCCGGAGTGATCTCCTGGTCTCATTGCGATCTCCCGGTCTCAGTGTGAACTCCGGTTCTCAGTGCGATCTCCTGGTCTCAGTGTGATCTCCCGGTCTCAGTACGATCTCCTGGTCTCAGTGTGATCTCCTGGTCTCAGTGCGATCTTTCTGTCTCAGTGCGATCTCCCAGTCTCAGTGTGTTCTCCCGGTCTCAGTGTAATCTCCCGTTCTCAGTGTGAACTCCGGTTCTCAGTGCGATCTCTCGGTCTCAGTGTGATCTCCCGGTCTCAGTGCGATCTCCTGGTCTCAGTGTGATCTCCCAGTCTCAGTGTGATCTCCCGGTCTCAGTGCAATCTCCCGGTCTCAGTGCGATCTCCCAATCTCTGTGCGATCTCCCAGTCTCAGTGTGATCTCCCGGTCTCAGTGTGATCTCCCAGTCTCAGTGTGATCTCCCGGTCTCAGTGTGATCTCCCGGTCTCAGTGCGATCTCCCGGTCTCAGTGCGATCTCCCGGTCTCAGTGAGATCTCCCAGTCTCAGTGTGATCTCCCGGTCTCAGTGCGATCTCCCGGTCTCAGTGTGATCTCCCGGTCTCAGTGCGATCTCCCGGTCTCAGTGTGATGTCCCGGTCACAATGTGATCTCCCGGTCTCTTTGTGATCTCCCGGTCTCAGAGCGATCTCCCGGTCTCAGTGTGATCTCCCGGTCACAGTGTGATCTCCTGGTCCCGGAGTGATCTCCGGGTCTCAGTGCGATCTCCCGGTCTCAGTTTGATCTCCCGGTCTCAGTGTGATCTCCTGGTCCCGGAGTGATCTCCTGGTCTCTGTGCGATCTCCCGGTCTCAGTGCGATCTCCCGGTCTCAGTGTGATCTCCCGGTCACAGTGTGATCTCCCGGTTTCTTTGTGATCTCCCGGCCTCAGAGTGATCTCCCGGTCTCAGTGTGATCTCCCGGTCACAGTGTGATCTCCTGGTCCCGGATTGATCTCCTGGTCCCGGAGTGATCTCCTGGTCTCAGTGCGATCTCCCGGTCTCAGTGTGAACTCCGGTTCTCAGTGCGATCTCCTGGTCTCAGTGTGATCTCCCGGTCTCAGTACGATCTCCTGGTCTCAGTGTGATCTCCTGGTCTCAGTGCGATCTTTCTGTCTCAGTGCGATCTCCCAGTCTCAGTGTGTTCTCCCGGTCTCAGTGCGATCTCCCGTTCTCAGTGTGAACTCCGGTTCTCAGTGCGATCTCCCGGTCTCAGTGTGATCTCCCGGTCTCAGTGCGATCTCGTGGTCTCAGTGTGATCTCCCGGTCACAGTGTGATCTCCTGGTCTCAGTGTGATCTCCTGGTCTCAGTGTGATCTCCCGGTCTCAGTGCGATCTCCTGGTCTCAGTGCGATCTCCCGGTCTCAGTGCAAACTCCCGTTCTCAGTGCGATCTCTCTGTCTCAGTGCCATCTCCTGGTCTCAGTGTGATCTCTTGGTCTCAGTGCGATTTCCCGGTCTCAGTGCAAACTCCCGTTCTCAGTGCGATCTCTCTGTCTCAGTGCGATCTCCTGGTCTCAGTGCGAACTCCCGTTCTCAGTGGTATCTCTCTGTCTCAGTGCGATCTCCCGGTCTCAGTGCAAACTCCCGGTCTCAGTGCGATCTCTCTGTCTCAGTGCGATCTCCTGGTCTCAGTGCGATCTCCTGGTCTCAGTGCGATCTCTCTGTCTCAGTGCGATCTCCCGGTCTCAGTGCAAACTCCCGGTCTCAGTGCGATCTCTCTGTCTCAGTGCGATCTCCTGGTCTCAGTGCGATCTCTCTGTCTCAGAGTGATCTCCTGGTCCCGGAGTGAACTCCTGGTCTCAGTGCGATCTCCCGGTCTCAGTGCGATCTCCCGGTCTCAGTGTGATCTCCCGGTCACAGTGTGATCTCCTGGTCCCGGAGTGATCTCCTGGTCTCAGTGCGATCTCCCGGTCTCAGTGCGATCTCCCGGTCTCAGTGCGATCTCCCGGTCACAGTGTGATCTCCCGGTCTCTTTGTGATCTCCCGGTCTCAGAGTGATCTCCTGGTCCCGGAGTGATCGCCTGGTCTCAGTGCGATCTCCCGGTCACAGTGTGATCTCCTGGTCCCGGAGTGATCTCCTGGTCTCAGTGCGATCTCCCGGTCTCAGTGCGATCTCCCCGTCTCAGTGCGATCTCCCGGTCTCAGTGCGATCTCCCAGTCTCAGTGTGTTCTCCCGGTCTCAGTGCGATCTCCCGGTCTCAGTGTGATCTCCCGGTCTCAGTGAGATCTCCCAATCTCTGTGCGATCTCCCGGTCTCAGTGTGATGTCCCGGTCACAGTGTGATCTCCCGGTCTCTTTGTGATCTCCCGATCTCAGAGTGATCTCCCGGTCTCAGTGTGATCTCCCGGTCACAGTGTGATCTCCTGATCCCGGAGTGATCTCCTGGTCTCAGTGCGATCTCCAGGTCTCAGTGTGATCTCCCGGTCTCAGTGTGATCTCCCGGTCACAGTGTGATCTCCTGGTCCCGGACTGTTCTCCTGGTCTCAGTGCGATCTCCCGGTCTCAGTGCGATCTCCCGGTCTCAGTGTGATCTCCCGGTCACAGTGTGATCTCCCGGTCTCTTTGTGATCTCACGGTCTCAGAGTGATCTCCCGGTCTCAGTGTGATCTCCCGGTCACAGTGTGATCTCCTGGTCCCGGAGTGATCTCCTGGTCCCGGAGTGATCTCCTGGTCTCAGTGCGATCTCCCGGTCTCAGTGTGAACTCCGGTTCTCAGTGCGATCTCCTGGTCTCAGTGTGATCTCCCGGTCTCAGTACGATCTCCTGGTCTCAGTGTGATCTCCTGGTCTCAGTGCGATCTTTCTGTCTCAGTGCGATCTCCCGTTCTCAGTGTGAACTCCGGTTCTCAGTGCGATCTCCCGGTCTCAGTGTGATCTCCCGGTCTCAGTGCGATCTCCTGGTCTCAGTGTGATCTCCCGGTCTCAGTACGATCTCCTGGTCTCAGTGTGATCTCCTGGTCTCAGTGCAATCTCCCAGTCTCAGTGCGATCTCCCAATCTCTGTGCGATCTCCCAGTCTCAGTGTGATCTCCCGGTCTCAGTGTGATCTCCCAGTCTCAGTGTGATCTCCCGGTCTCAGTGCAATCTCCCGGTCTCAGTGCGATCTCCCAATCTCTGTGCGATCTCCCAGTCTCAGTGTGATCTCCCGGTCTCAGTGTGATCTCCCAGTCTCAGTGCGATCTCCCAATCTCAGTGCGATCTCCCGGTCTCAGTGTGATCTCCCGGTCTCAGTGTGATCTCCCGGTCTCAGTGCGATCTCCCGGTCTCAGTGTGATGTCCCGGTCACAGTGTGATCTCCCGGTCTCTTTGTGATCTCCCGGTCTCAGAGTGATCTCCCGGTCTCAGTGTGATCTCCCGGTCACAGTGTGATCTCCTGGTCCCGGAGTGATCTCCTGGTCTCAGTGTGATCTCCCGGTCTCAGTGCGATCTCCCGGTCTCAGTGTGATCTCCCGGTCACAGTGTGATCTCCCGGTCTCTTTGTGATCTCCCGGTCTCAGAGTGATCTCCCGGTCTCAGTGTGATCTCCCGGTCACAGTGTGATCTCCTGGTCCCGGAGTGATCTCCTGGTCTCATTGCGATCTCCCGGTCTCAGTGTGAACTCCGGTTCTCAGTGCGATCTCCTGGTCTCAGTGTGATCTCCCGGTCTCAGTACGATCTCCTGGTCTCAGTGTGATCTCCTGGTCTCAGTGCGATCTTTCTGTCTCAGTGCGATCTCCCGTTCTCAGTGTGAACTCCGGTTCTCAGTGCGATCTCCCGGTCTCAGTGTGATCTCCCGGTCTCAGTGCAATCTCCCGGTCTCAGTGTGATCTCCCGGTCTCAGTACGATCTCCTGGTCTCAGTGTGATCTCCTGGTCTCAGTGCGATCTCCCGGTCTCAGTGCGATCTCCCAATCTCTGTGCGATCTCCCAGTCTCAGTGTGATCTCCCGGTCTCAGTGTGATCTCCCAGTCTCAGTGTGATCTCCCGGTCTCAGTGAGATCTCCCGGTCTCAGTGCGATCTCCCAATCTCTGTGCGATCTCCCAGTCTCAGTGTGATCTCCCGGTCTCAGTGTGATCTCCCAGTCTCAGTGTGATCTCCCGGTTTCAGTGCAATCTCCCCGTCTCAGTGCGATCTCCCAATCTCTGTGCGACCTCCCAGTCTCAGTGTGATCTCCCGGTCTCAGTGTGATCTCCCAGTCTCAGTGTGATCTCCCGGTCTCAGTGTGATCTCCCGGTCTCAGTGCGATCTCCCGGTCTCAGTGCGATCTCCCGGTCTCAATGTGATCTCCCAGTCTCAGTGTGATCTCCCGGCCTCAGTGCGATCTCCCAGTCTCAGTGCGATCTCCCGGTCTCAGTGTGATCTCCCGGTCTCAGTGTGATCTCCCGGTCTCAGTGCGATCTCCCGGTCTCAGTGTGATGTCCCGGTCACAGTGTGATCTCCCGGTCTCTTTGTGATCTCCCGGTCTCAGAGTGATCTCCCGGTCTCAGTGTGATCTCCCGGTCACAGTGTGATCTCCTGGTCCCGGAGTGATCTCCTGGTCTCAGTGCGATCTCACGGTCTCAGTGTGATCTCCCGGTCTCAGTGTGATCTCCCGGTCACAGTGTGATCTCCTGGTCCCGGAGTGATCTCCTGGTCTCAGTGCGATCTCCCGGTCTCAGTGCGATCTCCCGGTCTCAGTGTGATGTCCCGGTCACAGTGTGAACTCCCGGTCTCTTTGTGATCTCCCGGTCACAGAGTGATCTCCCGGTCTCAGTGTGATCTCCCGGTCACAGTGTGATCTCCTGGTCCCGGAGTGATCTCCTGGTCTCATTGCGATCTCCCGGTCTCAGTGTGAACTCCGGTTCTCAGTGCGATCTCCTGGTCTCAGTGTGATCTCCCGGTCTCAGTACGATTTCCTGGTCTCAGTGTGATCTCCTGGTCTCAGTGCGATCTTTCTGTCTCAGTGCGATCTCCCAGTCTCAGTGTGTTCTCCCGGTCTCAGTGTGATCTCCCGTTCTCAGTGTGAACTCCGGTTCTCAGTGCGATCTCTCGGTCTCAGTGTGATCTCCCGGTCTCAGTGCGATCTCCTGGTCTCAGTGTGATCTCCCAGTCTCAGTGTGATCTCCCGGTCTCAGTGCAATCTCCCGGTCTCAGTGCGATCTCCCAATCTCTGTGCGATCTCCCAGTCTCAGTGTGATCTCCCGGTCTCAGTGTGATCTCCCAGTCTCAGTGTGATCTCCCGGTCTCAGTGTGATCTCCCGGTCTCAGTGCGATCTCCCGGTCTCAGTGAGATCTCCCAGTCTCAGTGTGATCTCCCGGTCTCAGTGTGATCTCCCGGTCTCAGTGCGATCTCCCGGTCTCAGTGTGATCTCCCGGTCTCAGTGCGATCTCCCGGTCTCAGTGTGATGTCCCGGTCACAATGTGATCTCCCGGTCTCTTTGTGATCTCCCGGTCTCAGAGCGATCTCCCGGTCTCAGTGTGATCTCCCGGTCACAGTGTGATCTCCTGGTCCCGGAGTGATCTCCGGGTCTCAGTGCGATCTCCCGGTCTCAGTTTGATCTCCCGGTCTCAGTGTGATCTCCTGGTCCCGGAGTGATCTCCTGGTCTCTGTGCGATCTCCCGGTCTCAGTGCGATCTCCCGGTCTCAGTGTGATCTCCCGGTCACAGTGTGATCTCCCGGTCTCTTTGTGATCTCCCGGCCTCAGAGTGATCTCCCGGTCTCAGTGTGATCTCCCGGTCACAGTGTGATCTCCTGGTCCCGGAGTGATCTCCTGGTCCCGGAGTGATCTCCTGGTCTCAGTGCGATCTCCCGGTCTCAGTGTGAACTCCGGTTCTCAGTGCGATCTCCTGGTCTCAGTGTGATCTCCCGGTCTCAGTACGATCTCCTGGTCTCAGTGTGATCTCCTGGTCTCAGTGCGATATTTCTGTCTCAGTGCGATCTCCCAGTCTCAGTGTGTTCTCCCGGTCTCAGTGCGATCTCCCGTTCTCAGTGTGAACTCCGGTTCTCAGTGCGATCTCCCGGTCTCAGTGCGATCTCGTGGTCTCAGTGTGATCTCCCGGTCACAGTGTGATCTCCTGGTCTCAGTGTGATCTCCTGGTCTCAGTGTGATCTCCCGGTCTCAGTGCGATCTCCTGGTCTCAGTGCGATCTCCCGGTCTCAGTGCAAACTCCCGTTCTCAGTGCGATCTCTCTGTCTCAGTGCCATCTCCTGGTCTCAGTGTGATCTCCTGGTCTCAGTGCGATTTCCCGGTCTCAGTGCAAACTCCCGTTCTCAGTGCGATCTCTCTGTCTCAGTGCGATCTCCTGGTCTCAGTGCGATCTTTCTGTCTCAGTGCGATCTCCCAGTCTCAGTGTGTTCTCCCGGTCTCAGTGTGATCTCCCGTTCTCAGTGTGAACTCCGGTTCTCAGTGCGATCTCTCGGTCTCAGTGTGATCTCCCGGTCTCAGTGCGATCTCCTGGTCTCAGTGTGATCTCCCAGTCTCAGTGTGATCTCCCGGTCTCAGTGCAATCTCCCGGTCTCAGTGCGATCTCCCAATCTCTGTGCGATCTCCCAGTCTCAGTGTGATCTCCCGGTCTCAGTGTGATCTCCCAGTCTCAGTGTGATCTCCCGGTCTCAGTGTGATCTCCCGGTCTCAGTGCGATCTCCCGGTCTCAGTGCGATCTCCCGGTCTCAGTGAGATCTCCCAGTCTCAGTGTGATCTCCCGGTCTCAGTGCGATCTCCCGGTCTCAGTGTGATCTCCCGGTCTCAGTGCGATCTCCCGGTCTCAGTGTGATGTCCCGGTCACAATGTGATCTCCCGGTCTCTTTGTGATCTCCCGGTCTCAGAGCGATCTCCCGGTCTCAGTGTGATCTCCCGGTCACAGTGTGATCTCCTGGTCCCGGAGTGATCTCCGGGTCTCAGTGCGATCTCCCGGTCTCAGTTTGATCTCCCGGTCTCAGTGTGATCTCCTGGTCCCGGAGTGATCTCCTGGTCTCTGTGCGATCTCCCGGTCTCAGTGCGATCTCCCGGTCTCAGTGTGATCTCCCGGTCACAGTGTGATCTCCCGGTCTCTTTGTGATCTCCCGGCCTCAGAGTGATCTCCCGGTCTCAGTGTGATCTCCCGGTCACAGTGTGATCTTCTGGTCCCGGAGTGATCTCCTGGTCCCGGAGTGATCTCCTGGTCTCAGTGCGATCTCCCGGTCTCAGTGTGAACTCCGGTTCTCAGTGCGATCTCCTGGTCTCAGTGTGATCTCCCGGTCTCAGTACGATCTCCTGGTCTCAGTGTGATCTCCTGGTCTCAGTGCGATATTTCTGTCTCAGTGCGATCTCCCAGTCTCAGTGTGTTCTCCCGGTCTCAGTGCGATCTCCCGTTCTCAGTGTGAACTCCGGTTCTCAGTGCGATCTCCCGGTCTCAGTGCGATCTCGTGGTCTCAGTGTGATCTCCCGGTCACAGTGTGATCTCCTGGTCTCAGTGTGATCTCCTGGTCTCAGTGTGATCTCCCGGTCTCAGTGCGATCTCCTGGTCTCAGTGCGATCTCCCGGTCTCAGTGCAAACTCCCGTTCTCAGTGCGATCTCTCTGTCTCAGTGCCATCTCCTGGTCTCAGTGTGATCTCCTGGTCTCAGTGCGATTTCCCGGTCTCAGTGCAAACTCCCGTTCTCAGTGCGATCTCTCTGTCTCAGTGCGATCTCCTGGTCTCAGTGCGAACTCCCGTTCTCAGTGGTATCTCTCTGTCTCAGTGCGATCTCCCGGTCTCAGTGCAAACTCCCGGTCTCAGTGCGATCTCTCTGTCTCATTGCGATCTCCTGGTCTCAGTGCGATCTCCTGGTCTCAGTGCGATCTCTCTGTCTCAGTGCGATCTCCCGGTCTCAGTGCAAACTCCCGGTCTCAGTGCGATCTCTCTGTCTCAGTGCGATCTCCTGGTCTCAGTGCGATCTCTCTGTCTCAGAGTGATCTCCTGGTCCCGGAGTGAACTCATGGTCTCAGTGCGATCTCCCGGTCTCAGTGCGATCTCCCGGTCTCAGTGTGATCTCCCGGTCACAGTGTGATCTCCTGGTCCCGGAGTGATCTCCTGGTCTCAGTGCGATCTCCCGGTCTCAGTGCGATCTCCCGGTCTCAGTGCGATCTCCCGGTCACAGTGTGATCTCCCGGTCTCTTTGTGATCTCCCGGTCTCAGAGTGATCTCCTGGTCCCGGAGTGATCGCCTGGTCTCAGTGCGATCTCCCGGTCACAGTGTGATCTCCTGGTCCCGGAGTGATCTCCTGGTCTCAGTGCGATCTCCCGGTCTCAGTGCGATCTCCCGGTCTCAGTGCGATCTCCCGGTCTCAGTGCGATCTCCCAGTCTCAGTGTGTTCTCCCGGTCTCAGTGCGATCTCCCGGTCTCAGTGTGATCTCCCGGTCTCAGTGTGATCTCCCGGTCTCAGTGTGATCTCCCGGTCTCAGTGCGATCTCCTGGTCTCAGTGTGATCTCCCGGTCTCAGTGCGATCTCCCGGTCTCAGTGCGATCTCCCGGTCTCAGTGCAAACTCCCGTTCTCAGTGCGATCTCTCTGTCTCAGTGCGATCTCCCGGTCTCAGTGCGATCTCCTGGTCTCAGTGCGATCTCCCGGTCTCAGTGCAAACTCCCGTTCTCAGTGCGATCTCCTGGTCTCAGTGTGATCTCCTGGTCTCAGTGCGATTTCCCGGGCTCAGTGCAAACTCCCAGTCTCAGTGCGATCTCCCGGTCTCAGTGCGATATCTCTGTCTCAGAGTGATCTCCCGGTCTCAGTGTGATCTCCTGGTCTCAGTGAAATCTCCCGGTCTCAGTGTAATCTCCTGGTCTCAGTGTAATCTCCCGGTCTCAGTGTAATCTCCCGGTCTCAGAGTGATCTCCCGGTCTCAGTGTGATCTCCCGGTCTCAGAGATATCTCCCGTTCTCAGTGCGATCTCCGGGTCTCAGTGTGATCTCCCGGTCTCAGTGTAATCTCCCGGTCTCAGTATGATCTCCTGGTCTCAGTGTGATCCCCCGGTATAAGAGTGATCTCCCGGTCTCAGAGTGATCTCCCGGTCTCAGTGTGATCTCCCGGTCACAGTGTGATCTCCTGGTCCCGGAGTGATCTCCTGGTCTCATTGCGATCTCCCGGTCTCAGTGTGAACTCCGGTTCTCAGTGCGATCTCCTGGTCTCAGTGTGATCTCCCGGTCTCAGTACGATCTCCTGGTCTCAGTGTGATCTCCTGGTCTCAGTGCGATCTTTCTGTCTCAGTGCGATCTCCCGTTCTCAGTGTGAACTCCGGTTCTCAGTGCGATCTCCCGGTCTCAGTGTGATCTCCCGGTCTCAGTGCGATCTCCCGGTCTCAGTGTGATCTCCCGGTCTCAGTACGATCTCCTGGTCTCAGTGTGATCTCCTGGTCTCAGTGCGATCTCCCGGTCTCAGTGCGATCTCCCAATCTCTGTGCGATCTCCCAGTCTCAGTGTGATCTCCCGGTCTCAGTGTGATCTCCCAGTCTCAGTGTGATCTCCCGGTCTCAGTGTGATCTCCCGGTCTCAGTGCGATCTCCCAATCTCTGTGTGATTTCCCAGTCTCAGTGTGATCTCCCGGTCTCAGTGTGATCTCCCAGTCTCAGTGTGATCTCCCGGTTTCAGTGCAATCTCCCCGTCTCAGTGCGATCTCCCAATCTCTGTGCGATCTCCCAGTCTCAGTGTGATCTCCCGGTCTCAGTGTGATCTCCCAGTCTCAGTGTGATCTCCCGGTCTCAGTGTGATCTCCCGGTCTCAGTGCGATCTCCCGGTCTCAGTGCGATCTCCCGGTCTCAATGTGATCTCCCAGTCTCAGTGTGATCTCCCGGCCTCAGTGCGATCTCCCAGTCTCAGTGCGATCTCCCGGTCTCAGTGTGATCTCCCGGTCTCAGTGTGATCTCCCGGTCTCAGTGCGATCTCCCGGTCTCAGTGTGATGTCCCGGTCACAGTGTGATCTCCCGGTCTCTTTGTGATCTCCCGGTCTCAGAGTGATCTCCCGGTCTCAGTGTGATCTCCCGGTCACAGTGTGATCTCCTGGTCCCGGAGTGATCTCCTGGTCTCAGTGCGATCTCCCGGTCTCAGTGTGATCTCCCGGTCTCAGTGTGATCTCCCGGTCACAGTGTGATCTCCTGGTCCCGGAGTGATCTCCTGGTCTCAGTGCGATCTCCCGGTCTCAGTGCGATCTCCCGGTCTCAGTGTGATGTCCCGGTCACAGTGTGAACTCCCGGTCTCTTTGTGATCTCCCGGTCTCAGAGTGATCTCCCAATCTCTGTGCGATCTCCCAGTCTCAGTGTGATCTCCCGGTCTCAGTGTGATCTCCCAGTCTCAGTGTGATCTCCCGGTCTCAGTGTGATCTCCCAGTCTCAGTGTGATCTCCCGGTTTCAGTGCAATCTCCCCGTCTCAGTGCGATCTCCCAATCTCTGTGCGATCTCCCAGTCTCAGTGTGATCTCCCGGTCTCAGTGTGATCTCCCAGTCTCAGTGTGATCTCCCGGTCTCAGTGTGATCTCCCGGTCTCAGTGCGATCTCCCGGTCTCAGTGCGATCTCCCGGTCTCAATGTGATCTCCCAGTCTCAGTGTGATCTCCCGGCCTCAGTGCGATCTCCCAGTCTCAGTGCGATCTCCCGGTCTCAGTGTGATCTCCCGGTCTCAGTGTGATCTCCCGGTCTCAGTGCGATCTCCCGGTCTCAGTGTGATGTCCCGGTCACAGTGTGATCTCCCGGTCTCTTTGTGATCTCCCGGTCTCAGAGTGATCTCCCGGTCTCAGTGTGATCTCCCGGTCACAGTGTGATCTCCTGGTCCCGGAGTGATCTCCTGGTCTCAGTGCGATCTCCCGGTCTCAGTGTGATCTCCCGGTCTCAGTGTGATCTCCCGGTCACAGTGTGATCTCCTGGTCCCGGAGTGATCTCCTGGTCTCAGTGCGATCTCCCGGTCTCAGTGCGATCTCCCGGTCTCAGTGTGATGTCCCGGTCACAGTGTGAACTCCCGGTCTCTTTGTGATCTCCCGGTCTCAGAGTGATCTCCCGGTCTCAGTGTGATCTCCCGGTCACAGTGTGATCTCCTGGTCCCGGAGTGATCTCCTGGTCTCATTGCGATCTCCCGGTCTCAGTGTGAACTCCGGTTCTCAGTGCGATCTCCTGGTCTCAGTGTGATCTCCCGGTCTCAGTACGATTTCCTGGTCTCAGTGTGATCTCCTGGTCTCAGTGCGATCTTTCTGTCTCAGTGCGATCTCCCAGTCTCAGTGTGTTCTCCCGGTCTCAGTGTGATCTCCCGTTCTCAGTGTGAACTCCGGTTCTCAGTGCGATCTCTCGGTCTCAGTGTGATCTCCCGGTCTCAGTGCGATCTCCTGGTCTCAGTGTGATCTCCCAGTCTCAGTGTGATCTCCCGGTCTCAGTGCGATCTCCCGGTCTCAGTGTGATCTCCCAATCTCTGTGCGATCTCCCAGTCTCAGTGTGATCTCCCGGTCTCAGTGTGATCTCCCAGTCTCAGTGTGATCTCCCGGTCTCAGTGTGATCTCCCGGTCTCAGTGCGATCTCCCGGTCTCAGTGCGATCTCCCGGTCTCAGTGAGATCTCCCAGTCTCAGTGTGATCTCCCGGTCTCAGTGCGATCTCCCGGTCTCAGTGTGATCTCCCGGTCTCAGTGCGATCTCCCGGTCTCAGTGTGATGTCCCGGTCACAATGTGATCTCCCGGTCTCTTTGTGATCTCCCGGTCTCAGAGCGATCTCCCGGTCTCAGTGTGATCTCCCGGTCACAGTGTGATCTCCTGGTCCCGGAGTGATCTCCGGGTCTCAGTGCGATCTCCCGGTCTCAGTTTGATCTCCCGGTCTCAGTGTGATCTCCTGGTCCCGGAGTGATCTCCTGGTCTCTGTGCGATCTCCCGGTCTCAGTGCGATCTCCCGGTCTCAGTGTGATCTCCCGGTCACAGTGTGATCTCCCGGTCTCTTTGTGATCTCCCGGCCTCAGAGTGATCTCCCGGTCTCAGTGTGATCTCCCGGTCACAGTGTGATCTCCTGGTCCCGGAGTGATCTCCTGGTCCCGGAGTGATCTCCTGGTCTCAGTGCGATCTCCCGGTCTCAGTGTGAACTCCGGTTCTCAGTGCGATCTCCTGGTCTCAGTGTGATCTCCCGGTCTCAGTACGATCTCCTGGTCTCAGTGTGATCTCCTGGTCTCAGTGCGATATTTCTGTCTCAGTGCGATCTCCCAGTCTCAGTGTGTTCTCCCGGTCTCAGTGCGATCTCCCGTTCTCAGTGTGAACTCCGGTTCTCAGTGCGATCTCCCGGTCTCAGTGTGATCTCCCGGTCTCAGTACGATCTCGTGGTCTCAGTGTGATCTCCCGGTCACAGTGTGATCTCCTGGTCTCAGTGTGATCTCCTGGTCTCAGTGTGATCTCCCGGTCTCAGTGCGATCTCCTGGTCTCAGTGCGATCTCCCGGTCTCAGTGCAAACTCCCGTTCTCAGTGCGATCTCTCTGTCTCAGTGCCATCTCCTGGTCTCAGTGTGATCTCCTGGTCTCAGTGCGATTTCCCGGTCTCAGTGCAAACTCCCGTTCTCAGTGCGATCTCTCTGTCTCAGTGCGATCTCCTGGTCTCAGTGCGAACTCCCGTTCTCAGTGGTATCTCTCTGTCTCAGTGCGATCTCCCGGTCTCAGTGCAAACTCCCGGTCTCAGTGCGATCTCTCTGTCTCAGTGCGATCTCCTGGTCTCAGTGCGATCTCACTGTCTCAGAGTGATCTCCTGGTCCCGGAGTGAACTCCTGGTCTCAGTGCGATCTCCCGGTCTCAGTGCGATCTCCCGGTCTCAGTGTGATCTCCCGGTCACAGTGTGATCTCCTGGTCCCGGAGTGATCTCCTGGTCTCAGTGCGATCTCCCGGTCTCAGTGCGATCTCCCGGTCTCAGTGCGATCTCCCAGTCTCAGTGTGTTCTCCCGGTCTCAGTGTGATCTCCCGTTCTCAGTGTGAACTCCGGTTCTCAGTGCGATCTCTCGGTCTCAGTGTGATCTCCCGGTCTCAGTGCGATCTCCTGGTCTCAGTGTGATCTCCCAGTCTCAGTGTGATCTCCCGGTCTCAGTGCAATCTCCCGGTCTCAGTGCGATCTCCCAATCTCTGTGCGATCTCCCAGTCTCAGTGTGATCTCCCGGTCTCAGTGTGATCTCCCAGTCTCAGTGTGATCTCCCGGTCTCAGTGCGATCTCCCGGTCTCAGTGCGATCTCCCGGTCTCAGTGAGATCTCCCAGTCTCAGTGTGATCTCCCGGTCTCAGTGCGATCTCCCGGTCTCAGTGTGATCTCCCGGTCTCAGTGCGATCTCCCGGTCTCAGTGTGATGTCCCGGTCACAATGTGATCTCCCGGTCTCTTTGTGATCTCCCGGTCTCAGAGCGATCTCCCGGTCTCAGTGTGATCTCCCGGTCACAGTGTGATCTCCTGGTCCCGGAGTGATCTCCGGGTCTCAGTGCGATCTCCCGGTCTCAGTTTGATCTCCCGGTCTCAGTGTGATCTCCTGGTCCCGGAGTGATCTCCTGGTCTCTGTGCGATCTCCCGGTCTCAGTGCGATCTCCCGGTCTCAGTGTGATCTCCCGGTCACAGTGTGATCTCCCGGTCTCTTTGTGATCTCCCGGCCTCAGAGTGATCTCCCGGTCTCAGTGTGATCTCCCGGTCACAGTGTGATCTCCTGGTCCCGGAGTGATCTCCTGGTCCCGGAGTGATCTCCTGGTCTCAGTGCGATCTCCCGGTCTCAGTGTGAACTCCGGTTCTCAGTGCGATCTCCTGGTCTCAGTGTGATCTCCCGGTCTCAGTACGATCTCCTGGTCTCAGTGTGATCTCCTGGTCTCAGTGCGATATTTCTGTCTCAGTGCGATCTCCCAGTCTCAGTGTGTTCTCCCGGTCTCAGTGCGATCTCCCGTTCTCAGTGTGAACTCCGGTTCTCAGTGCGATCTCCCGGTCTCAGTGCGATCTCGTGGTCTCAGTGTGATCTCCCGGTCACAGTGTGATCTCCCGGTCTCAGTGTGATCTCCTGGTCTCAGTGTGATCTCCCGGTCTCAGTGCGATCTCCTGGTCTCAGTGCGATCTCCCGGTCTCAGTGCAAACTCCCGTTCTCAGTGCGATCTCTCTGTCTCAGTGCCATCTCCTGGTCTCAGTGTGATCTCCTGGTCTCAGTGCGATTTCCCGGTCTCAGTGCAAACTCCCGTTCTCAGTGCGATCTCTCTGTCTCAGTGCGATCTCCTGGTCTCAGTGCGAACTCCCGTTCTCAGTGGTATCTCTCTGTCTCAGTGCGATCTCCCGGTCTCAGTGCAAACTCCCGGTCTCAGTGCGATCTCTCTGTCTCATTGCGATCTCCTGGTCTCAGTGCGATCTCCTGGTCTCAGTGCGATCTCTCTGTCTCAGTGCGATCTCCCGGTCTCAGTGCAAACTCCCGGTCTCAGTGCGATCTCTCTGTCTCAGTGTGATCTCCTGGTCTCAGTGCGATCTCTCTGTCTCAGAGTGATCTCCTGGTCCCGGAGTGAACTCATGGTCTCAGTGCGATCTCCCGGTCTCAGTGCGATCTCCCGGTCTCAGTGTGATCTCCCGGTCACAGTGCGATCTCCTGGTCTCAGTGTGATCTCCCGGTCTCAGTACGATCTCCTGGTCTCAGTGTGATCTCCTGGTCTCAGTGCGATATTTCTGTCTCAGTGCGATCTCCCAGTCTCAGTGTGTTCTCCCGGTCTCAGTGCGATCTCCCGTTCTCAGTGTGAACTCCGGTTCTCAGTGCGATCTCCCGGTCTCAGTGCGATCTCGTGGTCTCAGTGTGATCTCCCGGTCACAGTGTGATCTCCTGGTCTCAGTGTGATCTCCTGGTCTCAGTGTGATCTCCCGGTCTCAGTGCGATCTCCTGGTCTCAGTGCGATCTCCCGGTCTCAGTGCAAACTCCCGTTCTCAGTGCGATCTCTCTGTCTCAGTGCCATCTCCTGGTCTCAGTGTGATCTCCTGGTCTCAGTGCGATTTCCCGGTCTCAGTGCAAACTCCCGTTCTCAGTGCGATCTCTCTGTCTCAGTGCGATCTCCTGGTCTCAGTGCGATCTTTCTGTCTCAGTGCGATCTCCCAGTCTCAGTGTGTTCTCCCGGTCTCAGTGTGATCTCCCGTTCTCAGTGTGAACTCCGGTTCTCAGTGCGATCTCTCGGTCTCAGTGTGATCTCCCGGTCTCAGTGCGATCTCCTGGTCTCAGTGTGATCTCCCAGTCTCAGTGTGATCTCCCGGTCTCAGTGCAATCTCCCGGTCTCAGTGCGATCTCCCAATCTCTGTGCGATCTCCCAGTCTCAGTGTGATCTCCCGGTCTCAGTGTGATCTCCCAGTCTCAGTGTGATCTCCCGGTCTCAGTGTGATCTCCCGGTCTCAGTGCGATCTCCCGGTCTCAGTGCGATCTCCCGGTCTCAGTGAGATCTCCCAGTCTCAGTGTGATCTCCCGGTCTCAGTGCGATCTCCCGGTCTCAGTGTGATCTCCCGGTCTCAGTGCGATCTCCCGGTCTCAGTGTGATGTCCCGGTCACAATGTGATCTCCCGGTCTCTTTGTGATCTCCCGGTCTCAGAGCGATCTCCCGGTCTCAGTGTGATCTCCCGGTCACAGTGTGATCTCCTGGTCCCGGAGTGATCTCCGGGTCTCAGTGCGATCTCCCGGTCTCAGTTTGATCTCCCGGTCTCAGTGTGATCTCCTGGTCCCGGAGTGATCTCCTGGTCTCTGTGCGATCTCCCGGTCTCAGTGCGATCTCCCGGTCTCAGTGTGATCTCCCGGTCACAGTGTGATCTCCCGGTCTCTTTGTGATCTCCCGGACTCAGAGTGATCTCCCGGTCTCAGTGTGATCTCCCGGTCACAGTGTGATCTCCTGGTCCCGGAGTGATCTCCTGGTCCCGGAGTGATCTCCTGGTCTCAGTGCGATCTCCCGGTCTCAGTGTGAACTCCGGTTCTCAGTGCGATCTCCTGGTCTCAGTGTGATCTCCCGGTCTCAGTACGATCTCCTGGTCTCAGTGTGATCTCCTGGTCTCAGTGCGATATTTCTGTCTCAGTGCGATCTCCCAGTCTCAGTGTGTTCTCCCGGTCTCAGTGCGATCTCCCGTTCTCAGTGTGAACTCCGGTTCTCAGTGCGATCTCCCGGTCTCAGTGCGATCTCGTGGTCTCAGTGTGATCTCCCGGTCACAGTGTGATCTCCTGGTCTCAGTGTGATCTCCTGGTCTCAGTGTGATCTCCCGGTCTCAGTGCGATCTCCTGGTCTCAGTGCGATCTCCCGGTCTCAGTGCAAACTCCCGTTCTCAGTGCGATCTCTCTGTCTCAGTGCCATCTCCTGGTCTCAGTGTGATCTCCTGGTCTCAGTGCGATTTCCCGGTCTCAGTGCAAACTCCCGTTCTCAGTGCGATCTCTCTGTCTCAGTGCGATCTCCTGGTCTCAGTGCGAACTCCCGTTCTCAGTGGTATCTCTCTGTCTCAGTGCGATCTCCCGGTCTCAGTGCAAACTCCCGGTCTCAGTGCGATCTCTCTGTCTCATTGCGATCTCCTGGTCTCAGTGCGATCTCCTGGTCTCAGTGCGATCTCTCTGTCTCAGTGCGATCTCCCGGTCTCAGTGCAAACTCCCGGTCTCAGTGCGATCTCTCTGTCTCAGTGCGATCTCCTGGTCTCAGTGCGATCTCTCTGTCTCAGAGTGATCTCCTGGTCCCGGAGTGAACTCATGGTCTCAGTGCGATCTCCCGGTCTCAGTGCGATCTCCCGGTCTCAGTGTGATCTCCCGGTCACAGTGTGATCTCCTGGTCCCGGAGTGATCTCCTGGTCTCAGTGCGATCTCCCGGTCTCAGTGCGATCTCCCGGTCTCAGTGCGATCTCCCGGTCACAGTGTGATCTCCCGGTCTCTTTGTGATCTCCCGGTCTCAGAGTGATCTCCTGGTCCCGGAGTGATCGCCTGGTCTCAGTGCGATCTCGGTCACAGTGTGATCTCCTGGTCCCGGAGTGATCTCCTGGTCTCAGTGCGATCTCCCGGTCTCAGTGCGATCTCCCGGTCTCAGTGCGATCTCCCGGTCTCAGTGCGATCTCCCAGTCTCAGTGTGTTCTCCCGGTCTCAGTGCGATCTCCCGGTCTCAGTGTGATCTCCCGGTCTCAGTGTGATCTCCCGGTCTCAGTGTGATCTCCCGGTCTCAGTGCGATCTCCTGGTCTCAGTGTGATCTCCCGGTCTCAGTGCGATCTCCCGGTCTCAGTGCGATCTCCCGGTCTCAGTGCAAACTCCCGTTCTCAGTGCGATCTCTCTGTCTCAGTGCGATCTCCCGGTCTCAGTGCGATCTCCTGGTCTCAGTGCGATCTCCCGGTCTCAGTGCAAACTCCCGTTCTCAGTGCGATCTCCTGGTCTCAGTGTGATCTCCTGGTCTCAGTGCGATTTCCCGGGCTCAGTGCAAACTCCCAGTCTCAGTGCGATCTCCCGGTCTCAGTGCGATATCTCTGTCTCAGAGTGATCTCCCGGTCTCAGTGTGATCTCCTGGTCTCAGTGAAATCTCCCGGTCTCAGTGTAATCTCCTGGTCTCAGTGTAATCTCCCGGTCTCAGTGTAATCTCCCGGTCTCAGAGTGATCTCCCGGTCTCAGTGTGATCTCCCGGTCTCAGAGATATCTCCCGTTCTCAGTGCGATCTCCGGGTCTCAGTGTGATCTCCCGGTCTCAGTGTAATCTCCCGGTCTCAGTATGATCTCCTGGTCTCAGTGTGATCCCCCGGTATAAGAGTGATCTCCCGGTCACAGTGTGATCTCCTGGTCCCGGAGTGATCTCCTGGTCTCATTGCGATCTCCCGGTCTCAGTGTGAACTCCGGTTCTCAGTGCGATCTCCTGGTCTCAGTGTGATCTCCCGGTCTCAGTACGATCTCCTGGTCTCAGTGTGATCTCCTGGTCTCAGTGCGATCTTTCTGTCTCAGTGCGATCTCCCGTTCTCAGTGTGAACTCCGGTTCTCAGTGCGATCTCCCGGTCTCAGTGTGATCTCCCGGTCTCAGTGCGATCTCCCGGTCTCAGTGTGATCTCCCGGTCTCAGTACGATCTCCTGGTCTCAGTGTGATCTCCTGGTCTCAGTGCGATCTCCCGGTCTCAGTGCGATCTCCCAATCTCTGTGCGATCTCCCAGTCTCAGTGTGATCTCCCGGTCTCAGTGTGATCTCCCAGTCTCAGTGTGATCTCCCGGTCTCAGTGTGATCTCCCGGTCTCAGTGCGATCTCCCAATCTCTGTGTGATTTCCCAGTCTCAGTGTGATCTCCCGGTCTCAGTGTGATCTCCCAGTCTCAGTGTGATCTCCCGGTTTCAGTGCAATCTCCCCGTCTCAGTGCGATCTCCCAATCTCTGTGCGATCTCCCAGTCTCAGTGTGATCTCCCGGTCTCAGTGTGATCTCCCAGTCTCAGTGTGATCTCCCGGTCTCAGTGTGATCTCCCGGTCTCAGTGCGATCTCCCGGTCTCAGTGCGATCTCCCGGTCTCAATGTGATCTCCCAGTCTCAGTGTGATCTCCCGGCCTCAGTGCGATCTCCCAGTCTCAGTGCGATCTCCCGGTCTCAGTGTGATCTCCCGGTCTCAGTGTGATCTCCCGGTCTCAGTGCGATCTCCCGGTCTCAGTGTGATGTCCCGGTCACAGTGTGATCTCCCGGTCTCTTTGTGATCTCCCGGTCTCAGAGTGATCTCCCGGTCTCAGTGTGATCTCCCGGTCACAGTGTGATCTCCTGGTCCCGGAGTGATCTCCTGGTCTCAGTGCGATCTCCCGGTCTCAGTGTGATCTCCCGGTCTCAGTGTGATCTCCCGGTCACAGTGTGATCTCCTGGTCCCGGAGTGATCTCCTGGTCTCAGTGCGATCTCCCGGTCTCAGTGCGATCTCCCGGTCTCAGTGTGATGTCCCGGTCACAGTGTGAACTCCCGGTCTCTTTGTGATCTCCCGGTCTCAGAGTGATCTCCCAATCTCTGTGCGATCTCCCAGTCTCAGTGTGATCTCCCGGTCTCAGTGTGATCTCCCAGTCTCAGTGTGATCTCCCGGTCTCAGTGTGATCTCCCGGTCTCAGTGCGATCTCCCAATCTCTGTGTGATCTCCCAGTCTCAGTGTGATCTCCCGGTCTCAGTGTGATCTCCCAGTCTCAGTGTGATCTCCCGGTTTCAGTGCAATCTCCCCGTCTCAGTGCGATCTCCCAATCTCTGTGCGATCTCCCAGTCTCAGTGTGATCTCCCGGTCTCAGTGTGATCTCCCAGTCTCAGTGTGATCTCCCGGTCTCAGTGTGATCTCCCGGTCTCAGTGCGATCTCCCGGTCTCAGTGCGATCTCCCGGTCTCAATGTGATCTCCCAGTCTCAGTGTGATCTCCCGGCCTCAGTGCGATCTCCCAGTCTCAGTGCGATCTCCCGGTCTCAGTGTGATCTCCCGGTCTCAGTGTGATCTCCCGGTCTCAGTGCGATCTCCCGGTCTCAGTGTGATGTCCCGGTCACAGTGTGATCTCCCGGTCTCTTTGTGATCTCCCGGTCTCAGAGTGATCTCCCGGTCTCAGTGTGATCTCCCGGTCACAGTGTGATCTCCTGGTCCCGGAGTGATCTCCTGGTCTCAGTGCGATCTCCCGGTCTCAGTGTGATCTCCCGGTCTCAGTGTGATCTCCCGGTCACAGTGTGATCTCCTGGTCCCGGAGTGATCTCCTGGTCTCAGTGCGATCTCCCGGTCTCAGTGCGATCTCCCGGTCTCAGTGTGATGTCCCGGTCACAGTGTGAACTCCCGGTCTCTTTGTGATCTCCCGGTCTCAGAGTGATCTCCCGGTCTCAGTGTGATCTCCCGGTCACAGTGTGATCTCCTGGTCCCGGAGTGATCTCCTGGTCTCATTGCGATCTCCCGGTCTCAGTGTGAACTCCGGTTCTCAGTGCGATCTCCTGGTCTCAGTGTGATCTCCCGGTCTCAGTACGATTTCCTGGTCTCAGTGTGATCTCCTGGTCTCAGTGCGATCTTTCTGTCTCAGTGCGATCTCCCAGTCTCAGTGTGTTCTCCCGGTCTCAGTGTGATCTCCCGTTCTCAGTGTGAACTCCGGTTCTCAGTGCGATCTCTCGGTCTCAGTGTGATCTCCCGGTCTCAGTGCGATCTCCTGGTCTCAGTGTGATCTCCCAGTCTCAGTGTGATCTCCCGGTCTCAGTGCGATCTCCCGGTCTCAGTGTGATCTCCCAATCTCAGTGCGATCTCCCAGTCTCAGTGTGATCTCCCGGTCTCAGTGTGATCTCCCAGTCTCAGTGTGATCTCCCGGTCTCAGTGTGATCTCCCGGTCTCAGTGCGATCTCCCGGTCTCAGTGCGATCTCCCGGTCTCAGTGAGATCTCCCAGTCTCAGTGTGATCTCCCGGTCTCAGTGCGATCTCCCGGTCTCAGTGTGATCTCCCGGTCTCAGTGCGATCTCCCGGTCTCAGTGTGATGTCCCGGTCACAATGTGATCTCCCGGTCTCTTTGTGATCTCCCGGTCTCAGAGCGATCTCCCGGTCTCAGTGTGATCTCCCGGTCACAGTGTGATCTCCTGGTCCCGGAGTGATCTCCGGGTCTCAGTGCGATCTCCCGGTCTCAGTTTGATCTCCCGGTCTCAGTGTGATCTCCTGGTCCCGGAGTGATCTCCTGGTCTCTGTGCGATCTCCCGGTCTCAGTGCGATCTCCCGGTCTCAGTGTGATCTCCCGGTCACAGTGTGATCTCCCGGTCTCTTTGTGATCTCCCGGCCTCAGAGTGATCTCCCGGTCTCAGTGTGATCTCCCGGTCACAGTGTGATCTCCTGGTCCCGGAGTGATCTCCTGGTCCCGGAGTGATCTCCTGGTCTCAGTGCGATCTCCCGGTCTCAGTGTGAACTCCGGTTCTCAGTGCGATCTCCTGGTCTCAGTGTGATCTCCCGGTCTCAGTACGATCTCCTGGTCTCAGTGTGATCTCCTGGTCTCAGTGCGATATTTCTGTCTCAGTGCGATCTCCCAGTCTCAGTGTGTTCTCCCGGTCTCAGTGCGATCTCCCGTTCTCAGTGTGAACTCCGGTTCTCAGTGCGATCTCCCGGTCTCAGTGTGATCTCCCGGTCTCAGTACGATCTCGTGGTCTCAGTGTGATCTCCCGGTCACAGTGTGATCTCCTGGTCTCAGTGTGATCTCCTGGTCTCAGTGTGATCTCCCGGTCTCAGTGCGATCTCCTGGTCTCAGTGCGATCTCCCGGTCTCAGTGCAAACTCCCGTTCTCAGTGCGATCTCTCTGTCTCAGTGCCATCTCCTGGTCTCAGTGTGATCTCCTGGTCTCAGTGCGATTTCCCGGTCTCAGTGCAAACTCCCGTTCTCAGTGCGATCTCTCTGTCTCAGTGCGATCTCCTGGTCTCAGTGCGAACTCCCGTTCTCAGTGGTATCTCTCTGTCTCAGTGCGATCTCCCGGTCTCAGTGCAAACTCCCGGTCTCAGTGCGATCTCTCTGTCTCAGTGCGATCTCCTGGTCTCAGTGCGATCTCTCTGTCTCAGAGTGATCTCCTGGTCCCGGAGTGAACTCCTGGTCTCAGTGCGATCTCCCGGTCTCAGTGCGATCTCCCGGTCTCAGTGTGATCTCCCGGTCACAGTGTGATCTCCTGGTCCCGGAGTGATCTCCTGGTCTCAGTGCGATCTCCCGGTCTCAGTGCGATCTCCCGGTCTCAGTGCGATCTCCCGGTCACAGTGTGATCTCCCGGTCTCTTTGTGATCTCCCGGTCTCAGAGTGATCTCCTGGTCCCGGAGTGATCGCCTGGTCTCAGTGCGATCTCCCGGTCACAGTGTGATCTCCTGGTCCCGGAGTGATCTCCTGGTCTCAGTGCGATCTCCCGGTCTCAGTGCGATCTCCCGGTCTCAGTGCGATCTCCCGGTCTCAGTGCGATCTCCCAGTCTCAGTGTGTTCTCCCGGTCTCAGTGCGATCTCCCGGTCTCAGTGTGATCTCCCGGTCTCAGTGTGATCTCCCGGTCTCAGTGTGATCTCCCGGTCTCAGTGCGATCTCCTGGTCTCAGTGTGATCTCCCGGTCTCAGTGCGATCTCCTGGTCTCAGTGTGATCTCCCGGTCTCAGTGTGATCTCCCGGCCTCAGTGCGATCTCCCAGTCTCAGTGCGATCTCCCGGTCTCAGTGTGATCTCCCGGTCTCAGTGTGATCTCCCGGTCTCAGTGCGATCTCCCGGTCTCAGTGTGATGTCCCGGTCACAGTGTGATCTCCCGGTCTCTTTGTGATCTCCCGGTCTCAGAGTGATCTCCCGGTCTCAGTGTGATCTCCCGGTCACAGTGTGATCTCCTGGTCCCGGAGTGATCTCCTGGTCTCAGTGCGATCTCCCGGTCTCAGTGTGATCTCCCGGTCTCAGTGTGATCTCCCGGTCACAGTGTGATCTCCTGGTCCCGGAGTGATCTCCTGGTCTCAGTGCGATCTCCCGGTCTCAGTGCGATCTCCCGGTCTCAGTGTGATGTCCCGGTCACAGTGTGAACTCCCGGTCTCTTTGTGATCTCCCGGTCTCAGAGTGATCTCCCGGTCTCAGTGTGATCTCCCGGTCACAGTGTGATCTCCTGGTCCCGGAGTGATCTCCTGGTCTCATTGCGATCTCCCGGTCTCAGTGTGAACTCCGGTTCTCAGTGCGATCTCCTGGTCTCAGTGTGATCTCCCGGTCTCAGTACGATTTCCTGGTCTCAGTGTGATCTCCTGGTCTCAGTGCGATCTTTCTGTCTCAGTGCGATCTCCCAGTCTCAGTGTGTTCTCCCGGTCTCAGTGTGATCTCCCGTTCTCAGTGTGAACTTCGGTTCTCAGTGCGATCTCTCGGTCTCAGTGTGATCTCCCGGTCTCAGTGCGATCTCCTGGTCTCAGTGTGATCTCCCAGTCTCAGTGTGATCTCCCGGTCTCAGTGCGATCTCCCGGTCTCAGTGTGATCTCCCAATCTCTGTGCGATCTCCCAGTCTCAGTGTGATCTCCCGGTCTCAGTGTGATCTCCCAGTCTCAGTGTGATCTCCCGGTCTCAGTGTGATCTCCCGGTCTCAGTGCGATCTCCCGGTCTCAGTGCGATCTCCCGGTCTCAGTGAGATCTCCCAGTCTCAGTGTGATCTCCCGGTCTCAGTGCGATCTCCCGGTCTCAGTGTGATCTCCCGGTCTCAGTGCGATCTCCCGGTCTCAGTGTGATGTCCCGGTCACAATGTGATCTCCCGGTCTCTTTGTGATCTCCCGGTCTCAGAGCGATCTCCCGGTCTCAGTGTGATCTCCCGGTCACAGTGTGATCTCCTGGTCCCGGAGTGATCTCCGGGTCTCAGTGCGATCTCCCGGTCTCAGTTTGATCTCCCGGTCTCAGTGTGATCTCCTGGTCCCGGAGTGATCTCCTGGTCTCTGTGCGATCTCCCGGTCTCAGTGCGATCTCCCGGTCTCAGTGTGATCTCCCGGTCACAGTGTGATCTCCCGGTCTCTTTGTGATCTCCCGGCCTCAGAGTGATCTCCCGGTCTCAGTGTGATCTCCCGGTCACAGTGTGATCTCCTGGTCCCGGAGTGATCTCCTGGTCCCGGAGTGATCTCCTGGTCTCAGTGCGATCTCCCGGTCTCAGTGTGAACTCCGGTTCTCAGTGCGATCTCCTGGTCTCAGTGTGATCTCCCGGTCTCAGTACGATCTCCTGGTCTCAGTGTGATCTCCTGGTCTCAGTGCGATATTTCTGTCTCAGTGCGATCTCCCAGTCTCAGTGTGTTCTCCCGGTCTCAGTGCGATCTCCCGTTCTCAGTGTGAACTCCGGTTCTCAGTGCGATCTCCCGGTCTCAGTGTGATCTCCCGGTCTCAGTACGATCTCGTGGTCTCAGTGTGATCTCCCGGTCACAGTGTGATCTCCTGGTCTCAGTGTGATCTCCTGGTCTCAGTGTGATCTCCCGGTCTCAGTGCGATCTCCTGGTCTCAGTGCGATCTCCCGGTCTCAGTGCAAACTCCCGTTCTCAGTGCGATCTCTCTGTCTCAGTGCCATCTCCTGGTCTCAGTGTGATCTCCTGGTCTCAGTGCGATTTCCCGGTCTCAGTGCAAACTCCCGTTCTCAGTGCGATCTCTCTGTCTCAGTGCGATCTCCTGGTCTCAGTGCGAACTCCCGTTCTCAGTGGTATCTCTCTGTCTCAGTGCGATCTCCCGGTCTCAGTGCAAACTCCCGGTCTCAGTGCGATCTCTCTGTCTCAGTGCGATCTCCTGGTCTCAGTGCGATCTCTCTGTCTCAGAGTGATCTCCTGGTCCCGGAGTGAACTCCTGGTCTCAGTGCGATCTCCCGGTCTCAGTGCGATCTCCCGGTCTCAGTGTGATCTCCCGGTCACAGTGTGATCTCCTGGTCCCGGAGTGATCTCCTGGTCTCAGTGCGATCTCCCGGTCTCAGTGCGATCTCCCGGTCTCAGTGCGATCTCCCGGTCACAGTGTGATCTCCCGGTCTCTTTGTGATCTCCCGGTCTCAGAGTGATCTCCTGGTCCCGGAGTGATCGCCTGGTCTCAGTGCGATCTCCCGGTCACAGTGTGATCTCCTGGTCCCGGAGTGATCTCCTGGTCTCAGTGCGATCTCCCGGTCTCAGTGCGATCTCCCGGTCTCAGTGCGATCTCCCGGTCTCAGTGCGATCTCCCAGTCTCAGTGTGTTCTCCCGGTCTCAGTGCGATCTCCCGGTCTCAGTGTGATCTCCCGGTCTCAGTGTGATCTCCCGGTCTCAGTGTGATCTCCCGGTCTCAGTGCGATCTCCTGGTCTCAGTGTGATCTCCCGGTCTCAGTGCGATCTCCTGGTCTCAGTGCGATCTCCCGGTCTCAGTGCAAACTCCCGTTCTCAGTGCGATCTCTCTGTCTCAGTGCGATCTCCCGGTCTCAGTGCGATCTCCTGGTCTCAGTGCGATCTCCCGGTCTCAGTGCAAACTCCCGTTCTCAGTGCGATCTCTCTGTCTCAGTGCGATCTCCTGGTCTCAGTGTGATCTCCTGGTCTCAGTGTGATCTCCTGGTCTCAGTGCGATTTCCCGGGCTCAGTGCAAACTCCCGTTCTCAGTGCGATCTCTCTGTCTCAGTGCGATCTCCTGGTCTCAGTGTGATCTCCTGGTCTCAGTGCGATTTCCCGGGCTCAGTGCAAACTCCCAGTCTCAGTGCGAACTCCCGGTCTCAGTGCGATATCTCTGTCTCAGAGTGATCTCCCGGTCTCAGTGTGATCTCCTGGTCTCAGTGAAATCTCCCGGTCTCAGTGTAATCTCCTGGTCTCAGTGTAATCTCCCGGTCTCAGTGTAATCTCCCGGTCTCAGAGTGATCTCCCGGTCTCAGTGTGATCTCCCGGTCTCAGAGATATCTCCCGGTCTCAGTGCGATCTCCGGGTCTCAGTGTGATCTCCCGGTCTCAGTGTAATCTCCCGGTCTCAGTATGATCTCCTGGTCTCAGTGTGATCCCCCAGTCTAAGAGTGATCTCCCGGTCTCAGTGTGATCTCCCGGTCTCAGAGAGATCTCCCGGTCTCAGTGCGATCTCCGGGTCTCAGTGTGATCTCCCGGTCTCAGTGTGATCTCCCGGTCTCAATGTGATCTCATGGGCTCAGTGTAATCTCCCGGTCTCAGAGTGATCTCCCGGTCTCAGTGAGATCTCATGGGCTCAGTGTAATCTCCCGGTCTCAGTGTGATCTCCTGGTCTCAGTGAAATCTCCCGGTCTCAGTGTAATCTCCTGGTCTCAGTGTAATCTCCGGGTCTCAGTGTAATCTCCCGGTCTCAGAGTGATCTCCCGGTCTCAGTGTGATCTCCCGGTCTCAGAGATATCTCCCGGTCTCAGTGCGATCTCCGGGTCTCAGTGTGATCTCCCGGTCTCAGTGTAATCTCCCGGTCTCAGTATGATCTCCTGGTCTCAGTGTGATCCCCCGGTCTAAGAGTGATCTCCCGGTCTCAGAGTGATCTCCCGGTCTCAGTGTGATCTCCCGGTCACAGTGTGATCTCCTGGTCCCGGAGTGATCTCCTGGTCTCATTGCGATCTCCCGGTCTCAGTGTGAACTCCGGTTCTCAGTGCGATCTCCTGGTCTCAGTGTGATCTCCCGGTCTCAGTACGATCTCCTGGTCTCAGTGTGATCTCCTGGTCTCAGTGCGATCTTTCTGTCTCAGTGCGATCTCCCGTTCTCAGTGTGAACTCCGGTTCTCAGTGCGATCTCCCGGTCTCAGTGTGATCTCCCGGTCTCAGTGCGATCTCCCGGTCTCAGTGTGATCTCCCGGTCTCAGTACGATCTCCTGGTCTCAGTGTGATCTCCTGGTCTCAGTGCGATCTCCCGGTCTCAGTGCGATCTCCCAATCTCTGTGCGATCTCCCAGTCTCAGTGTGATCTCCCGGTCTCAGTGTGATCTCCCAGTCTCAGTGTGATCTCCCGGTCTCAGTGTGATCTCCCGGTCTCAGTGCGATCTCCCAATCTCTGTGTGATCTCCCAGTCTCAGTGTGATCTCCCGGTCTCAGTGTGATCTCCCAGTCTCAGTGTGATCTCCCGGTTTCAGTGCAATCTCCCCGTCTCAGTGCGATCTCCCAATCTCTGTGCGATCTCCCAGTCTCAGTGTGATCTCCCGGTCTCAGTGTGATCTCCCAGTCTCAGTGTGATCTCCCGGTCTCAGTGTGATCTCCCGGTCTCAGTGCGATCTCCCGGTCTCAGTGCGATCTCCCGGTCTCAATGTGATCTCCCAGTCTCAGTGTGATCTCCCGGCCTCAGTGCGATCTCCCAGTCTCAGTGCGATCTCCCGGTCTCAGTGTGATCTCCCGGTCTCAGTGTGATCTCCCGGTCTCAGTGCGATCTCCCGGTCTCAGTGTGATGTCCCGGTCACAGTGTGATCTCCCGGTCTCTTTGTGATCTCCCGGTCTCAGAGTGATCTCCCGGTCTCAGTGTGATCTCCCGGTCACAGTGTGATCTCCTGGTCCCGGAGTGATCTCCTGGTCTCAGTGCGATCTCCCGGTCTCAGTGTGATCTCCCGGTCTCAGTGTGATCTCCCGGTCACAGTGTGATCTCCTGGTCCCGGAGTGATCTCCTGGTCTCAGTGCGATCTCCCGGTCTCAGTGCGATCTCCCGGTCTCAGTGTGATGTCCCGGTCACAGTGTGAACTCCCGGTCTCTTTGTGATCTCCCGGTCTCAGAGTGATCTCCCGGTCTCAGTGTGATCTCCCGGTCACAGTGTGATCTCCTGGTCCCGGAGTGATCTCCTGGTCTCATTGCGATCTCCCGGTCTCAGTGTGAACTCCGGTTCTCAGTGCGATCTCCTGGTCTCAGTGTGATCTCCCGGTCTCAGTACGATTTCCTGGTCTCAGTGTGATCTCCTGGTCTCAGTGCGATCTTTCTGTCTCCGTGCGATCTCCCAGTCTCAGTGTGTTCTCCCGGTCTCAGTGTGATCTCCCGTTCTCAGTGTGAACTCCGGTTCTCAGTGCGATCTCTCGGTCTCAGTGTGATCTCCCGGTCTCAGTGCGATCTCCTGGTCTCAGTGTGATCTCCCAGTCTCAGTGTGATCTCCCGGTCTCAGTGCAATCTCCCGGTCTCAGTGCGATCTCCCAATCTCTGTGCGATCTCCCAGTCTCAGTGTGATCTCCCGGTCTCAGTGTGATCTCCCAGTCTCAGTGTGATCTCCCGGTCTCAGTGTGATCTCCCGGTCTCAGTGCGATCTCCCGGTCTCAGTGCGATCTCCCGGTCTCAGTGAGATCTCCCAGTCTCAGTGTGATCTCCCGGTCTCAGTGCGATCTCCCGGTCTCAGTGTGATCTCCCGGTCTCAGTGCGATCTCCCGGTCTCAGTGTGATGTCCCGGTCACAATGTGATCTCCCGGTCTCTTTGTGATCTCCCGGTCTCAGAGCGATCTCCCGGTCTCAGTGTGATCTCCCGGTCACAGTGTGATCTCCTGGTCCCGGAGTGATCTCCGGGTCTCAGTGCGATCTCCCGGTCTCAGTTTGATCTCCCGGTCTCAGTGTGATCTCCTGGTCCCGGAGTGATCTCCTGGTCTCTGTGCGATCTCCCGGTCTCAGTGCGATCTCCCGGTCTCAGTGTGATCTCCCGGTCACAGTGTGATCTCCCGGTCTCTTTGTGATCTCCCGGCCTCAGAGTGATCTCCCGGTCTCAGTGTGATCTCCCGGTCACAGTGTGATCTCCTGGTCCCGGAGTGATCTCCTGGTCCCGGAGTGATCTCCTGGTCTCAGTGCGATCTCCCGGTCTCAGTGTGAACTCCGGTTCTCAGTGCGATCTCCTGGTCTCAGTGTGATCTCCCGGTCTCAGTACGATCTCCTGGTCTCAGTGTGATCTCCTGGTCTCAGTGCGATATTTCTGTCTCAGTGCGATCTCCCAGTCTCAGTGTGTTCTCCCGGTCTCAGTGCGATCTCCCGTTCTCAGTGTGATCTCCGGTTCTCAGTGCGATCTCCCGGTCTCAGTGTGATCTCCCGGTCTCAGTACGATCTCGTGGTCTCAGTGTGATCTCCCGGTCACAGTGTGATCTCCTGGTCTCAGTGTGATCTCCTGGTCTCAGTGTGATCTCCCGGTCTCAGTGCGATCTCCTGGTCTCAGTGCGATCTCCCGGTCTCAGTGCAAACTCCCGTTCTCAGTGCGATCTCTCTGTCTCAGTGCCATCTCCTGGTCTCAGTGTGATCTCCTGGTCTCAGTGCGATTTCCCGGTCTCAGTGCAAACTCCCGTTCTCAGTGCGATCTCTCTGTCTCAGTGCGATCTCCTGGTCTCAGTGCGAACTCCCGTTCTCAGTGGTATCTCTCTGTCTCAGTGCGATCTCCCGGTCTCAGTGCAAACTCCCGGTCTCAGTGCGATCTCTCTGTCTCAGTGCGATCTCCTGGTCTCAGTGCGATCTCTCTGTCTCAGAGTGATCTCCTGGTCCCGGAGTGAACTCCTGGTCTCAGTGCGATCTCCCGGTCTCAGTGCGATCTCCCGGTCTCAGTGTGATCTCCCGGTCACAGTGTGATCTCCTGGTCCCGGAGTGATCTCCTGGTCTCAGTGCGATCTCCCGGTCTCAGTGCGATCTCCCGGTCTCAGTGCGATCTCCCGGTCACAGTGTGATCTCCCGGTCTCTTTGTGATCTCCCGGTCTCAGAGTGATCTCCTGGTCCCGGAGTGATCGCCTGGTCTCAGTGCGATCTCCCGGTCACAGTGTGATCTCCTGGTCCCGGAGTGATCTCCTGGTCTCAGTGCGATCTCCCGGTCTCAGTGCGATCTCCCGGTCTCAGTGCGATCTCCCGGTCTCAGTGCGATCTCCCAGTCTCAGTGTGTTCTCCCGGTCTCAGTGCGATCTCCCGGTCTCAGTGTGATCTCCCGGTCTCAGTGTGATCTCCCGGTCTCAGTGTGATCTCCCGGTCTCAGTGCGATCTCCTGGTCTCAGTGTGATCTCCCGGTCTCAGTGCGATCTCCTGGTCTCAGTGCGATCTCCCGGTCTCAGTGCAAACTCCCGTTCTCAGTGCGATCTCTCTGTCTCAGTGCGATCTCCCGGTCTCAGTGCGATCTCCTGGTCTCAGTGCGATCTCCCGGTCTCAGTGCAAACTCCCGTTCTCAGTGCGATCTCTCTGTCTCAGTGCGATCTCCTGGTCTCAGTGTGATCTCCTGGTCTCAGTGTGATCTCCTGGTCTCAGTGCGATTTCCCGGGCTCAGTGCAAACTCCCGTTCTCAGTGCGATCTCTCTGTCTCAGTGCGATCTCCTGGTCTCAGTGTGATCTCCTGGTCTCAGTGCGATTTCCCGGGCTCAGTGCAAACTCCCAGTCTCAGTGCGAACTCCCGGTCTCAGTGCGATATCTCTGTCTCAGAGTGATCTCCCGGTCTCAGTGTGATCTCCTGGTCTCAGTGAAATCTCCCGGTCTCAGTGTAATCTCCTGGTCTCAGTGTAATCTCCCGGTCTCAGTGTGATCTCCTGGTCTCAGTGAAATCTCCCGGTCTCAGTGTAATCTCCTGGTCTCAGTGTAATCTCCGGGTCTCAGTGTAATCTCCCGGTCTCAGAGTGATCTCCCGGTCTCAGTGTGATCTCCCGGTCTCAGAGATATCTCCCGGTCTCAGTGCGATCTCCGGGTCTCAGTGTGATCTCCCGGTCTCAGTGTAATCTCCCGGTCTCAGTATGATCTCCTGGTCTCAGTGTGATCCCCCGGTCTAAGAGTGATCTCCCGGTCTCAGAGTGATCTCCCGGTCTCAGTGTGATCTCCCGGTCACAGTGTGATCTCCTGGTCCCGGAGTGATCTCCTGGTCTCATTGCGATCTCCCGGTCTCAGTGTGAACTCCGGTTCTCAGTGCGATCTCCTGGTCTCAGTGTGATCTCCCGGTCTCAGTACGATCTCCTGGTCTCAGTGTGATCTCCTGGTCTCAGTGCGATCTTTCTGTCTCAGTGCGATCTCCCGTTCTCAGTGTGAACTCCGGTTCTCAGTGCGATCTCCCGGTCTCAGTGTGATCTCCCGGTCTCAGTGCGATCTCCCGGTCTCAGTGTGATCTCCCGGTCTCAGTACGATCTCCTGGTCTCAGTGTGATCTCCTGGTCTCAGTGCGATCTCCCGGTCTCAGTGCGATCTCCCAATCTCTGTGCGATCTCCCAGTCTCAGTGTGATCTCCCGGTCTCAGTGTGATCTCCCAGTCTCAGTGTGATCTCCCGGTCTCAGTGTGATCTCCCGGTCTCAGTGCGATCTCCCAATCTCTGTGTGATCTCCCAGTCTCAGTGTGATCTCCCGGTCTCAGTGTGATCTCCCAGTCTCAGTGTGATCTCCCGGTTTCAGTGCAATCTCCCCGTCTCAGTGCGATCTCCCAATCTCTGTGCGATCTCCCAGTCTCAGTGTGATCTCCCGGTCTCAGTGTGATCTCCCAGTCTCAGTGTGATCTCCCGGTCTCAGTGTGATCTCCCGGTCTCAGTGCGATCTCCCGGTCTCAGTGCGATCTCCCGGTCTCAATGTGATCTCCCAGTCTCAGTGTGATCTCCCGGCCTCAGTGCGATCTCCCAGTCTCAGTGCGATCTCCCGGTCTCAGTGTGATCTCCCGGTCTCAGTGTGATCTCCCGGTCTCAGTGCGATCTCCCGGTCTCAGTGTGATGTCCCGGTCACAGTGTGATCTCCCGGTCTCTTTGTGATCTCCCGGTCTCAGAGTGATCTCCCGGTCTCAGTGTGATCTCCCGGTCACAGTGTGATCTCCTGGTCCCGGAGTGATCTCCTGGTCTCAGTGCGATCTCCCGGTCTCAGTGTGATCTCCCGGTCTCAGTGTGATCTCCCGGTCACAGTGTGATCTCCTGGTCCCGGAGTGATCTCCTGGTCTCAGTGCGATCTCCCGGTCTCAGTGCGATCTCCCGGTCTCAGTGTGATGTCCCGGTCACAGTGTGAACTCCCGGTCTCTTTGTGATCTCCCGGTCTCAGAGTGATCTCCCGGTCTCAGTGTGATCTCCCGGTCACAGTGTGATCTCCTGGTCCCGGAGTGATCTCCTGGTCTCATTGCGATCTCCCGGTCTCAGTGTGAACTCCGGTTCTCAGTGCGATCTCCTGGTCTCAGTGTGATCTCCCGGTCTCAGTACGATTTCCTGGTCTCAGTGTGATCTCCTGGTCTCAGTGCGATCTTTCTGTCTCAGTGCGATCTCCCAGTCTCAGTGTGTTCTCCCGGTCTCAGTGTGATCTCCCGTTCTCAGTGTGAACTCCGGTTCTCAGTGCGATCTCTCGGTCTCAGTGTGATCTCCCGGTCTCAGTGCGATCTCCTGGTCTCAGTGTGATCTCCCAGTCTCAGTGTGATCTCCCGGTCTCAGTGCAATCTCCCGGTCTCAGTGCGATCTCCCAATCTCTGTGCGATCTCCCAGTCTCAGTGTGATCTCCCGGTCTCAGTGTGATCTCCCAGTCTCAGTGTGATCTCCCGGTCTCAGTGTGATCTCCCGGTCTCAGTGCGATCTCCCGGTCTCAGTGCGATCTCCCGGTCTCAGTGAGATCTCCCAGTCTCAGTGTGATCTCCCGGTCTCAGTGCGATCTCCCGGTCTCAGTGTGATCTCCCGGTCTCAGTGCGATCTCCCGGTCTCAGTGTGATGTCCCGGTCACAATGTGATCTCCCGGTCTCTTTGTGATCTCCCGGTCTCAGAGCGATCTCCCGGTCTCAGTGCGATCTCCCGGTCTCAGTGTGATCTCCCGGTCTCAGTACGATCTCCTGGTCTCAGTGTGATCTCCTGGTCTCAGTGCGATCTCCCGGTCTCAGTGCGATCTCCCAATCTCTGTGCGATCTCCCAGTCTCAGTGTGATCTCCCGGTCTCAGTGTGATCTCCCAGTCTCAGTGTGATCTCCCGGTCTCAGTGTGATCTCCCGGTCTCAGTGCGATCTCCCAATCTCTGTGTGATCTCCCAGTCTCAGTGTGATCTCCCGGTCTCAGTGTGATCTCCCAGTCTCAGTGTGATCTCCCGGTTTCAGTGCAATCTCCCCGTCTCAGTGCGATCTCCCAATCTCTGTGCGATCTCCCAGTCTCAGTGTGATCTCCCGGTCTCAGTGTGATCTCCCAGTCTCAGTGTGATCTCCCGGTCTCAGTGTGATCTCCCGGTCTCAGTGCGATCTCCCGGTCTCAGTGCGATCTCCCGGTCTCAATGTGATCTCCCAGTCTCAGTGTGATCTCCCGGCCTCAGTGCGATCTCCCAGTCTCAGTGCGATCTCCCGGTCTCAGTGTGATCTCCCGGTCTCAGTGTGATCTCCCGGTCTCAGTGCGATCTCCCGGTCTCAGTGTGATGTCCCGGTCACAGTGTGATCTCCCGGTCTCTTTGTGATCTCCCGGTCTCAGAGTGATCTCCCGGTCTCAGTGTGATCTCCCGGTCACAGTGTGATCTCCTGGTCCCGGAGTGATCTCCTGGTCTCAGTGCGATCTCCCGGTCTCAGTGTGATCTCCCGGTCTCAGTGTGATCTCCCGGTCACAGTGTGATCTCCTGGTCCCGGAGTGATCTCCTGGTCTCAGTGCGATCTCCCGGTCTCAGTGCGATCTCCCGGTCTCAGTGTGATGTCCCGGTCACAGTGTGAACTCCCGGTCTCTTTGTGATCTCCCGGTCTCAGAGTGATCTCCCGGTCTCAGTGTGATCTCCCGGTCACAGTGTGATCTCCTGGTCCCGGAGTGATCTCCTGGTCTCATTGCGATCTCCCGGTCTCAGTGTGAACTCCGGTTCTCAGTGCGATCTCCTGGTCTCAGTGTGATCTCCCGGTCTCAGTACGATTTCCTGGTCTCAGTGTGATCTCCTGGTCTCAGTGCGATCTTTCTGTCTCAGTGCGATCTCCCAGTCTCAGTGTGTTCTCCCGGTCTCAGTGTGATCTCCCGTTCTCAGTGTGAACTCCGGTTCTCAGTGCGATCTCTCGGTCTCAGTGTGATCTCCCGGTCTCAGTGCGATCTCCTGGTCTCAGTGTGATCTCCCAGTCTCAGTGTGATCTCCCGGTCTCAGTGCAATCTCCCGGTCTCAGTGCGATCTCCCAATCTCTGTGCGATCTCCCAGTCTCAGTGTGATCTCCCGGTCTCAGTGTGATCTCCCAGTCTCAGTGTGATCTCCCGGTCTCAGTGTGATCTCCCGGTCTCAGTGCGATCTCCCGGTCTCAGTGCGATCTCCCGGTCTCAGTGAGATCTCCCAGTCTCAGTGTGATCTCCCGGTCTCAGTGCGATCTCCCGGTCTCAGTGTGATCTCCCGGTCTCAGTGCGATCTCCCGGTCTCAGTGTGATGTCCCGGTCACAATGTGATCTCCCGGTCTCTTTGTGATCTCCCGGTCTCAGAGCGATCTCCCGGTCTCAGTGTGATCTCCCGGTCACAGTGTGATCTCCTGGTCCCGGAGTGATCTCCGGGTCTCAGTGCGATCTCCCGGTCTCAGTTTGATCTCCCGGTCTCAGTGTGATCTCCTGGTCCCGGAGTGATCTCCTGGTCTCTGTGCGATCTCCCGGTCTCAGTGCGATCTCCCGGTCTCAGTGTGATCTCCCGGTCACAGTGTGATCTCCCGGTCTCTTTGTGATCTCCCGGCCTCAGAGTGATCTCCCGGTCTCAGTGTGATCTCCCGGTCACAGTGTGATCTCCTGGTCCCGGAGTGATCTCCTGGTCCCGGAGTGATCTCCTGGTCTCAGTGCGATCTCCCGGTCTCAGTGTGAACTCCGGTTCTCAGTGCGATCTCCTGGTCTCAGTGTGATCTCCCGGTCTCAGTACGATCTCCTGGTCTCAGTGTGATCTCCTGGTCTCAGTGCGATATTTCTGTCTCAGTGCGATCTCCCAGTCTCAGTGTGTTCTCCCGGTCTCAGTGCGATCTCCCGTTCTCTGTGTGATCTCCGGTTCTCAGTGCGATCTCCCGGTCTCAGTGTGATCTCCCGGTCTCAGTACGATCTCGTGGTCTCAGTGTGATCTCCCGGTCACAGTGTGATCTCCTGGTCTCAGTGTGATCTCCTGGTCTCAGTGTGATCTCCCGGTCTCAGTGCGATCTCCTGGTCTCAGTGCGATCTCCCGGTCTCAGTGCGATTTCCCGGTCTCAGTGCAAACTCCCGTTCTCAGTGCGATCTCTCTGTCTCAGTGCGATCTCCTGGTCTCAGTGCGAACTCCCGTTCTCAGTGGTATCTCTCTGTCTCAGTGCGATCTCCCGGTCTCAGTGCAAACTCCCGGTCTCAGTGCGATCTCTCTGTCTCAGTGCCATCTCCTGGTCTCAGTGTGATCTCCTGGTCTCAGTGCGATTTCCCGGTCTCAGTGCAAACTCCCGTTCTCAGTGCGATCTCTCTGTCTCAGTGCGATCTCCTGGTCTCAGTGCGATCTCCCGGTCTCAGTGCGATATCTCTGTCTCAGAGTGATCTCCCGGTCTCAGTGTGATCTCCTGGTCTCAGTGAAATCTCCCGGTCTCAGTGTAATCTCCTGGTCTCAGTGTAATCTCCCGGTCTCAGTGTAATCTCCCGGTCTCAGAGTGATCTCCCGGTCTCAGTGTGATCTCCCGGTCTCAGAGATATCTCCCGGTCTCAGTGCGATCTCCGGGTCTCAGTGTGATCTCCCGGTCTCAGTGTAATCTCCCGGTCTCAGTATGATCTCCTGGTCTCAGTGTGATCCCCCGGTCTAAGAGTGATCTCCCGGTCTCAGTGTGATCTCCCGGTCTCAATGTGATCTCATGGGCTCAGTGTAATCTCCCGGTCTCAGAGTGATCTCCCGGTCTCAGTGAGATCTCATGGGCTCAGTGTAATCTCCCGGTCTCAGAGTGATCTCCCGGTCTCAGTGTGATCTCCCGGTCCCAGAGTGATCTCCTGGTCTCAGTGCGAACTCCCGGTCTCAGTGTGATCTCCCGGTCTCAGTGCGATCTCCTGGTCTCAGTGCGATCTCCGGTTCTCAGAGTGATCTCCCGGTCTCAGTGTGATCTCCCGGTCTCTTTGAGATCTCCCGGTCTCAGTGTGATCTCCCGGTCTCAGTGTGATCTCATGGGCTCTGTGTAATCTCCCGGTCTCAGAGTGATCTCCCGGTCTCAGAGTGATCTCCCGGTCTCAGAGTGATCGCCCGGTCTCTGTGTGATCTCCCGGTCTCAGAGTGATCTCCCGGTCTCGGTATGATCTCCCGGTCTCAGAGTGATCTCCCGGTCTCAGTGCGATCTCCCGGTCTCAGTGCGATCTCCCGGTCTCAGTGTGATCTCCCGGTCTCTTTGTTATCTCCCGGTCTCAGTGTGATCTCCCGGTCTCAGTGTAATCTCCCGGTCTCAGAGTGATCTCCCGGTCTCAGTGCGATCTCCCGGTCTCAGTGTGATCTCCCGGTCTCAGTGTGATCTCCCGGTCTCTTTGTTATCTCCCGGTCTCAGTGTGATCTCCCGGTCTCAGTGTAATCTCCCGGTTTCAGAGTGATCTCCCGGTCTCAGAGTGATCTCCCGGTCACAGTGTGATCTCCCGGTCTCAGTGTGATTTCCCGTTCTCCGTGCTATCTCGCGGTCTCAGTGCGATCTCCCAGTCTCAGTGTGATCTCCCGGTCTCAGTGCGATCTCCCGGTCTCAGTGTGATTTCCCGGTCTCTGTGCGATCTCCCGGTCTCAGTGAGATCTCCCAGTCTCAGTGTGATCTCCCGGTCTCAGTGCGATCTCCCAGTCTCAGTGCGATCTCCTGGTCTCAGTGTGATCTCCCGGTCTCAGTGCGATCTCCCGGTCTCAGTGTGATGTCCCGGTCACAGTGTGATCTCCCGGTCTCTTTGTGATCTCCCGGTCTCAGAGCGATCTCCCGGTCTCAGTGTGATCTCCCGGTCACAGTGTGATCTCCTGGTCCCGGAGTGATCTCCTGGTCTCAGTGCGATCTCCCGGTCTCAGTGTGATCTCCCGGTCTCAGTGTGATCTCCTGGTCCCGGAGTGATCTCCCGGTCTCAGTGTGATCTCCCGGTCACAGTGTGATCTCCCGGTCTCTTTGTGATCTCCCGGTCTCAGAGTGATCTCCCGGTCTCAGTGTGATCTCCCGGTCACAGTGTGATCTCCTGGTCCCGGAGTGATCTCCTGGTCCCGGAGTGATCTCCTGGTCTCAGTGCGATCTCCCGGTCTCAGTGTGAACTCCGGTTCTCAGTGCGATCTCCTGGGCTCAGTGTGATCTCCCGGTCTCAGTACGATCTCCTGGTCTCAGTGTGATCTCCCGGTCTCAGTGCGATCTCCCAGTCTCAGTGTGTTCTCCCGGTCTCAGTGCGATCTCCCGTTCTCAGTGTGAACTCCGGTTCTCAGTGCGATCTCCCGGTCTCAGTGTGATCTCCCGGTCTCAGTGCGATCTCCTGGTCTCAGTGTGATCTCCCGGTCACAGTGTGATCTCCTGGTCTCAGTGTGATCTCCTGGTCTCAGTGTGATCTCCCGGTCTCAGTGCGATCTCCTGGTCTCAGTGCGATCTCCCGGTCTCAGTGCAAACTCCCGTTCTCAGTGCGATCTCTCTGTCTCAGTGCGATCTCCTGGTCTCAGTGCGATCTCCCGGTCTCAGTGCAAACTCCCGTTCTCAGTGCGATCTCTCTGTCTCAGTGCGATCTCCCGGTCTCAGTGCAAACTCCCGTTCTCAGTGCAATCTCTCTGTCTCAGTGCGATCTCCCGGTCTCAGTGCGATCTCCTGGTCTCAGTGTGATCTCCTGATCTCAGTGCGATTTCCCGGTCTCAGTGCAAACTCCCGTTCTCAGTGCAATCTCTCTGTCTCAGTGTGATCTCCTGGTCTCAGTGCGATTTCCCGGTCTCAGTGCAAACTCCCGTTCTCAGTGCGATCTCTCTGTCTCAGTGCGATCTCCCGGTCTCAGTGCAAACTCCCGGTCTCAGTGCGATCTCTCTGTCTCAGTGCGATCTCCTGGTCTCAGTGCGATCTCTCTGTCTCAGAGTGATCTCCTGGTCCCGGAGTGATCTCCTGGTCTCAGTGCGATCTCCCGGTCTCAGTACGATCTCCCGGTCTCAGTGTGATCTCCCGGTCACAGTGTGATCTCCTGGTCCCGGAGTGATCTCCTGGTCTCAGTGCGATCTCCCGGTCTCAGTGCGATCTCCCGGTCTCAGTGCGATCTCCCGGTCACAGTGTGATCTCCCGGTCACAGTGTGATCTCCCGGTCTCTTTGTGATCTCCCGGTCTCAGAGTGATCTCCTGGTCCCGGAGTGATCGCCTGGTCTCAGTGCGATCTCCCGGTCACAGTGTGATCTCCTGGTCCCGGAGTGATCTCCTGGTCTCAGGGCGTTCTCCCGGTCTCAGTGCGATCTTCCGGTCTCAGTGCGATCTCCCGGTCTCAGTGCGATCTTTCTGTCTCAGTGCGATCTCCCAGTCTCAGTGTGAACTCCGGTTCTCAGTGCGATCTCCCGGTCTCAGTGTGATCTCCCGGTCTCAGTGCGAACTCCTGGTCTCAGTGTGATCTCCCGGTCTCAGTGCGATCTCCCGGTCTCAGTGCGATCTCCCGGTCTCAGTGCAAACTCCCGTTCTCAGTGCGATCTCTCTGTCTCAGTGCGATCTCCTGGTCTCAGTGTGATCTCCTGGTCTCAGTGCGATTTCCCGGGCTCAGTGCAAACTCCCGTTCTCAGTGCGATCTCTCTGTCTCAGTGCGATCTCCTGGTCTCAGTGCAAACTCCCGTTCTCAGTGCGATCTCTCTGTCTCAGTGCGATCTCCTGGTCTCAGTGCGATCTCCTGGTCTCAGTGAAATCTCCCGGTCTCAGTGTAATCTCCCGGTCTCAGTATGATCTCCCGGTCTCAGTGTAATCTCCCGGTCTCAGAGTGATCTCCCGGTCTCAGTGTGATCTCCCGGTCTCAGAGATATCTCCCGGTCTCAGTGCGATCTCCGGGTCTCAGTGTGATCTCCCGGTCTCAGTGTAATCTCCCGGTCTCAGTATGATCTCCTGGTCTCAGTGTGATCCCCCGGTCTAAGAGTGATCTCCCGGTCTCAGTGTGATCTCCCGGTCTCAGAGAGATCTCCCGGTCTCAGTGCGATCTCCGGGTCTCAGTGTGATCTCCCGGTCTCAGTGTGATCTCCCGGTCTCTATGTGATCTCATGGGCTCAGTGTAATCTCCCGGTCTCAGAGTGATCTCCCGGTCTCAGTGAGATCTCATGGGCTCAGTGTAATCTCCCGGTCTCAGAGTGATCTCCCGGTCTCAGTGTGATCTCCCGGTCCCAGAGTGATCTCCTGGTCTCAGTGCGAACTCCCGGTCTCAGTGTGATCTCCCGGTCTCAGTGCGATCTCCTGGTCTCAATGCGATCTCCGGTTCTCAGAGTGATCTCCCGGTCTCAGTGTGATCTCCCGGTCTCTTTGAGATCACCCGGTCTCAGTGTGATCTCCCGGTCTCAGTGTGATCTCATGGGCTCTGTGTAATCTCCCGGTCTCAGAGTGATCTCCCGGTCTCAGAGTGATCTCCCGGTCTCAGAGTGATCGCCCGGTCTCTGTGTGATCTCCCGGTCTCAGAGTGATCTCCCGGTCTCAGAGTGATCTCCCGGTCTCAGAGTGATCGCCCGGTCTCTGTGTGATCTCCCGGTCTCAGAGTGATCTCCCGGTCTCGGTGTGATCTCCCGATCTCAGAGTGATCTCCCGGTCTCAGTGTGATCTCCCGGTCTCAGTGCGATCTCCTGGTCTCAGTGTGATCTCCCGGTCACAGTGTGATCTCCTGGTCTCAGTGTGATCTCCTGGTCTCAGTGTGATCTCCCGGTCTCAGTGCGATCTCCTGGTCTCAGTGCGATCTCCCGGTCTCAGTGCAAACTCCCGTTCTCAGTGCGATCTCTCTGTCTCAGTGCGATCTCCTGGTCTCAGTGCGATCTCTCTGTCTCAGTGCGATCTCCCGGTCTCAGTGCAAACTCCCGGTCTCAGTGTGATCTCTCTGTCTCAGTGCGAAATCCTGGTCTCAGTGCGATCTCTCTGTCTCAGAGTGATCTCCTGGTCCCGGAGTAATCTCCTGGTCTCAGTGCGATCTCCCGGTCTCAGTGCGATCTCCCGGTCTCAGTGTGATCTCCCGGTCACAGTGTGATCTCCTGGTCCCGGAGTGATCTCCTGGTCTCAGTGCGATCTCCCGGTCTCAGTGCGATCTCCCGGTCTCAGTGCGATCTCCCGGTCACAGTGTGATCTCCCGGTCTCTTTGTGATCTCCCGGTCACAGTGTGATCTCCTGGTCCCGGAGTGATCTCCTGGTCTCAGTGCGATCTCCCGGTCTCAGTGCGATCTCCCGGTCTCAGTGCGATCTTTCTGTCTCAGTGCGATCTCCCGGTCTCAGTGTGTTCTCCCGGTCTCAGTGCGATCTCCCGGTCTCAGTGTGAACTCCGGTTCTCAGTGCGATCTCCCGGTCTCAGTGTGATCTCCCGGTCTCAGTGCGATCTCCTGGTCTCAGTGTGATCTCCCGGTCTCAGTGTGATCTCCCGGTCTCAGTGCGATCTCCCGGTCTCAGTGTGATCTCCCGGTCTCAGTGCGATCTCCCGGTCTCAGTGTGATGTCCCGGTCACAGTGTGATCTCCCGGTCTCTTTGTGATCTCCCGGTCTCAGAGCGATCTCCCGGTCTCAGTGTGATCTCCCGGTCACAGTGTGATCTCCTGGTCCCGGAGTGATCTCCTGGTCTCAGTGCGATCTCCCGGTCTCAGTGTGATCTCCCGGTCTCAGTGTGATCTCCTGGTCCCGGAGTGATCTCCTGGTCTCTGTGCGATCTCCCGGTCTCAGTGCGATCTCCCGGTCTCAGTGCGATATCTCTGTCTCAGAGTGATCTCCCGGTCTCAGTGTGATCTCCTGGTCTCAGTGAAATCTCCCGGTCTCAGTGTAATCTCCTGGTCTCAGTGTAATCTCCCGGTCTCAGTGTAATCTCCCGGTCTCAGAGTGATCTCCCGGTCTCAGTGTGATCTCCCGGTCTCAGAGATATCTCCCGGTCTCAGTGCGATCTCCGGGTCTCAGTGTGATCTCCCGGTCTCAGTGTAATCTCCCGGTCTCAGTATGATCTCCTGGTCTCAGTGTGATCCCCCGGTCTAAGAGTGATCTCCCGGTCTCAGTGTGATCTCCCGGTCTCAGAGAGATCTCCCGGTCTCAGTGCGATCTCCGGGTCTCAGTGTGATCTCCCGGTCTCAGTGTGATCTCCCGGTCTCAATGTGATCTCATGGGCTCAGTGTAATCTCCCGGTCTCAGAGTGATCTCCCGGTCTCAGTGAGATCTCATGGGCTCAGTGTAATCTCCCGGTCTCAGAGTGATCTCCCGGTCTCAGTGTGATCTCCCGGTCCCAGAGTGATCTCCTGGTCTCAGTGCGAACTCCCGGTCTCAGTGTGATCTCCCGGTCTCAGTGCGATCTCCTGGTCTCAGTGCGATCTCCGGTTCTCAGAGTGATCTCCCGGTCTCAGTGTGATCTCCCGGTCTCTTTGAGATCTCCCGGTCTCAGTGTGATCTCCCGGTCTCAGTGTGATCTCATGGGCTCTGTGTAATCTCCCGGTCTCAGAGTGATCTCCCGGTCTCAGAGTGATCTCCCGGTCTCAGAGTGATCGCCCGGTCTCTGTGTGATCTCCCGGTCTCAGAGTGATCTCCCGGTCTCGGTATGATCTCCCGGTCTCAGAGTGATCTCCCGGTCTCAGTGCGATCTCCCGGTCTCAGTGCGATCTCCCGGTCTCAGTGTGATCTCCCGGTCTCTTTGTTATCTCCCGGTCTCAGTGTGATCTCCCGGTCTCAGTGTAATCTCCCGGTCTCAGAGTGATCTCCCGGTCTCAGTGCGATCTCCCGGTCTCAGTGTGATCTCCCGGTCTCAGTGTGATCTCCCGGTCTCTTTGTTATCTCCCGGTCTCAGTGTGATCTCCCGGTCTCAGTGTAATCTCCCGGTTTCAGAGTGATCTCCCGGTCTCAGAGTGATCTCCCGGTCACAGTGTGATCTCCCGGTCTCAGTGTGATTTCCCGTTCTCCGTGCTATCTCGCGGTCTCAGTGCGATCTCCCAGTCTCAGTGTGATCTCCCGGTCTCAGTGCGATCTCCCGGTCTCAGTGTGATTTCCCGGTCTCTGTGCGATCTCCCGGTCTCAGTGAGATCTCCCAGTCTCAGTGTGATCTCCCGGTCTCAGTGCGATCTCCCAGTCTCAGTGCGATCTCCTGGTCTCAGTGTGATCTCCCGGTCTCAGTGCGATCTCCCGGTCTCAGTGTGATGTCCCGGTCACAGTGTGATCTCCCGGTCTCTTTGTGATCTCCCGGTCTCAGAGCGATCTCCCGGTCTCAGTGTGATCTCCCGGTCACAGTGTGATCTCCTGGTCCCGGAGTGATCTCCTGGTCTCAGTGCGATCTCCCGGTCTCAGTGTGATCTCCCGGTCTCAGTGTGATCTCCTGGTCCCGGAGTGATCTCCCGGTCTCAGTGTGATCTCCCGGTCACAGTGTGATCTCCCGGTCTCTTTGTGATCTCCCGGTCTCAGAGTGATCTCCCGGTCTCAGTGTGATCTCCCGGTCACAGTGTGATCTCCTGGTCCCGGAGTGATCTCCTGGTCCCGGAGTGATCTCCTGGTCTCAGTGCGATCTCCCGGTCTCAGTGTGAACTCCGGTTCTCAGTGCGATCTCCTGGTCTCAGTGTGATCTCCCGGTCTCAGTACGATCTCCTGGTCTCAGTGTGATCTCCCGGTCTCAGTGCGATCTCCCAGTCTCAGTGTGTTCTCCCGGTCTCAGTGCGATCTCCCGTTCTCAGTGTGAACTCCGGTTCTCAGTGCGATCTCCCGGTCTCAGTGTGATCTCCCGGTCTCAGTGCGATCTCCTGGTCTCAGTGTGATCTCCCGGTCACAGTGTGATCTCCTGGTCTCAGTGTGATCTCCTGGTCTCAGTGTGATCTCCCGGTCTCAGTGCGATCTCCTGGTCTCAGTGCGATCTCCCGGTCTCAGTGCAAACTCCCGTTCTCAGTGCGATCTCTCTGTCTCAGTGCGATCTCCTGGTCTCAGTGCGATCTCCCGGTCTCAGTGCAAACTCCCGTTCTCAGTGCGATCTCTCTGTCTCAGTGCGATCTCCCGGTCTCAGTGCAAACTCCCGTTCTCAGTGCAATCTCTCTGTCTCAGTGCGATCTCCCGGTCTCAGTGCGATCTCCTGGTCTCAGTGTGATCTCCTGATCTCAGTGCGATTTCCCGGTCTCAGTGCAAACTCCCGTTCTCAGTGCAATCTCTCTGTCTCAGTGTGATCTCCTGGTCTCAGTGCGATTTCCCGGTCTCAGTGCAAACTCCCGTTCTCAGTGCGATCTCTCTGTCTCAGTGCGATCTCCCGGTCTCAGTGCAAACTCCCGGTCTCAGTGCGATCTCTCTGTCTCAGTGCGATCTCCTGGTCTCAGTGCGATCTCTCTGTCTCAGAGTGATCTCCTGGTCCCGGAGTGATCTCCTGGTCTCAGTGCGATCTCCCGGTCTCAGTACGATCTCCCGGTCTCAGTGTGATCTCCCGGTCACAGTGTGATCTCCTGGTCCCGGAGTGATCTCCTGGTCTCAGTGCGATCTCCCGGTCTCAGTGCGATCTCCCGGTCTCAGTGCGATCTCCCGGTCACAGTGTGATCTCCCGGTCACAGTGTGATCTCCCGGTCTCTTTGTGATCTCCCGGTCTCAGAGTGATCTCCTGGTCCCGGAGTGATCGCCTGGTCTCAGTGCGATCTCCCGGTCACAGTGTGATCTCCTGGTCCCGGAGTGATCTCCTGGTCTCAGGGCGTTCTCCCGGTCTCAGTGCGATCTTCCGGTCTCAGTGCGATCTCCCGGTCTCAGTGCGATCTTTCTGTCTCAGTGCGATCTCCCAGTCTCAGTGTGAACTCCGGTTCTCAGTGCGATCTCCCGGTCTCAGTGTGATCTCCCGGTCTCAGTGCGAACTCCTGGTCTCAGTGTGATCTCCCGGTCTCAGTGCGATCTCCCGGTCTCAGTGCGATCTCCCGGTCTCAGTGCAAACTCCCGTTCTCAGTGCGATCTCTCTGTCTCAGTGCGATCTCCTGGTCTCAGTGTGATCTCCTGGTCTCAGTGCGATTTCCCGGGCTCAGTGCAAACTCCCGTTCTCAGTGCGATCTCTCTGTCTCAGTGCGATCTCCTGGTCTCAGTGCAAACTCCCGTTCTCAGTGCGATCTCTCTGTCTCAGTGCGATCTCCTGGTCTCAGTGCGATCTCCTGGTCTCAGTGAAATCTCCCGGTCTCAGTGTAATCTCCCGGTCTCAGTATGATCTCCCGGTCTCAGTGTAATCTCCCGGTCTCAGAGTGATCTCCCGGTCTCAGTGTGATCTCCCGGTCTCAGAGATATCTCCCGGTCTCAGTGCGATCTCCGGGTCTCAGTGTGATCTCCCGGTCTCAGTGTAATCTCCCGGTCTCAGTATGATCTCCTGGTCTCAGTGTGATCCCCCGGTCTAAGAGTGATCTCCCGGTCTCAGTGTGATCTCCCGGTCTCAGAGAGATCTCCCGGTCTCAGTGCGATCTCCGGGTCTCAGTGTGATCTCCCGGTCTCAGTGTGATCTCCCGGTCTCAATGTGATCTCATGGGCTCAGTGTAATCTCCCGGTCTCAGAGTGATCTCCCGGTCTCAGTGAGATCTCATGGGCTCAGTGTAATCTCCCGGTCTCAGAGTGATCTCCCGGTCTCAGTGTGATCTCCCGGTCCCAGAGTGATCTCCTGGTCTCAGTGCGAACTCCCGGTCTCAGTGTGATCTCCCGGTCTCAGTGCGATCTCCTGGTCTCAATGCGATCTCCGGTTCTCAGAGTGATCTCCCGGTCTCAGTGTGATCTCCCGGTCTCTTTGAGATCACCCGGTCTCAGTGTGATCTCCCGGTCTCAGTGTGATCTCATGGGCTCTGTGTAATCTCCCGGTCTCAGAGTGATCTCCCGGTCTCAGAGTGATCTCCCGGTCTCAGAGTGATCGCCCGGTCTCTGTGTGATCTCCCGGTCTCAGAGTGATCTCCCGGTCTCAGAGTGATCTCCCGGTCTCAGAGTGATCGCCCGGTCTCTGTGTGATCTCCCGGTCTCAGAGTGATCTCCCGGTCTCGGTGTGATCTCCCGATCTCAGAGTGATCTCCCGGTCTCAGTGTGATCTCCCGGTCTCAGTGCGATCTCCTGGTCTCAGTGTGATCTCCCGGTCACAGTGTGATCTCCTGGTCTCAGTGTGATCTCCTGGTCTCAGTGTGATCTCCCGGTCTCAGTGCGATCTCCTGGTCTCAGTGCGATCTCCCGGTCTCAGTGCAAACTCCCGTTCTCAGTGCGATCTCTCTGTCTCAGTGCGATCTCCTGGTCTCAGTGCGATCTCTCTGTCTCAGTGCGATCTCCCGGTCTCAGTGCAAACTCCCGGTCTCAGTGTGATCTCTCTGTCTCAGTGCGAAATCCTGGTCTCAGTGCGATCTCTCTGTCTCAGAGTGATCTCCTGGTCCCGGAGTAATCTCCTGGTCTCAGTGCGATCTCCCGGTCTCAGTGCGATCTCCCGGTCTCAGTGTGATCTCCCGGTCACAGTGTGATCTCCTGGTCCCGGAGTGATCTCCTGGTCTCAGTGCGATCTCCCGGTCTCAGTGCGATCTCCCGGTCTCAGTGCGATCTCCCGGTCACAGTGTGATCTCCCGGTCTCTTTGTGATCTCCCGGTCACAGTGTGATCTCCTGGTCCCGGAGTGATCTCCTGGTCTCAGTGCGATCTCCCGGTCTCAGTGCGATCTCCCGGTCTCAGTGCGATCTTTCTGTCTCAGTGCGATCTCCCGGTCTCAGTGTGTTCTCCCGGTCTCAGTGCGATCTCCCGGTCTCAGTGTGAACTCCGGTTCTCAGTGCGATCTCCCGGTCTCAGTGTGATCTCCCGGTCTCAGTGCGATCTCCTGGTCTCAGTGTGATCTCCCGGTCTCAGTGTGATCTCCCGGTCTCAGTGCGATCTCCCGGTCTCAGTGTGATCTCCCGGTCTCAGTGCGATCTCCCGGTCTCAGTGTGATGTCCCGGTCACAGTGTGATCTCCCGGTCTCTTTGTGATCTCCCGGTCTCAGAGCGATCTCCCGGTCTCAGTGTGATCTCCCGGTCACAGTGTGATCTCCTGGTCCCGGAGTGATCTCCTGGTCTCAGTGCGATCTCCCGGTCTCAGTGTGATCTCCCGGTCTCAGTGTGATCTCCTGGTCCCGGAGTGATCTCCTGGTCTCTGTGCGATCTCCCGGTCTCAGTGCGATCTCCCGGTCTCAGTGTGATCTCCCGGTCTCAGTACGATCTCCTGGTCTCAGTGTGATCTCCTGGTCTCAGTGCGATCTTTCTGTCTCAGTGCGATCTCCCAGTCTCAGTGTGTTCTCCCGGTCTCAGTGTGATCTCCCGTTCTCAGTGTGAACTCCGGTTCTCAGTGCGATCTCTCGGTCTCAGTGTGATCTCCCGGTCTCAGTGCGATCTCCTGGTCTCAGTGTGATCTCCCAGTCTCAGTGTGATCTCCCGGTCTCAGTGCAATCTCCCGGTCTCAGTGCGATCTCCCAATCTCTGTGCGATCTCCCAGTCTCAGTGTGATCTCCCGGTCTCAGTGTGATCTCCCAGTCTCAGTGTGATCTCCCGGTCTCAGTGTGATCTCCCGGTCTCAGTGCGATCTCCCGGTCTCAGTGCGATCTCCCGGTCTCAGTGAGATCTCCCAGTCTAAGTGTGATCTCCCGGTCTCAGTGCGATCTCCCAGTCTCAGTGTGATCTCCCGGTCTCAGTGTGATCTCCCGGTCTCAGTGCGATCTCCCGGTCTCAGTGTGATGTCCCGGTCACAGTGTGATCTCCCGGTCTCTTTGTGATCTCCCGGTCTCAGAGCGATCTCCCGGTCTCAGTGTGATCTCCCGGTCACAGTGTGATCTCCTGGTCCCGGAGTGATCTCCTGGTCTCAGTGCGATCTCCCGGTCTCAGTTTGATCTCCCGGTCTCAGTGTGATCTCCTGGTCCCGGAGTGATCTCCTGGTCCCGGAGTGATCTCCTGGTCTCAGTGCGATCTCCCGGTCTCAGTGTGAACTCCGGTTCTCAGTGCGGTCTCCTGGTCTCAGTGTGATCTCCCGGTCTCAGTACGATCTCCTGGTCTCAGTGTGATCTCCTGGTCTCAGTGTGATCTCCTGGTCTCAGTGTGATCTCCCGGTCTCAGTGCGATCTCCTGGTCTCAGTGCGATCTCCCGGTCTCAGTGCAAACTCCCGTTCTCAGTGCGATCTCTCTGTCTCAGTGCGATCTCCTGGTCTCAGTGTGATCTCCTGGTCTCAGTGCGATTTCCCGGTCTCAGTGCAAACTCCCGTTCTCAGTGCGATCTCTTTGTCTCAGTGCGATCTCCTGGTCTCAGTGCGAACTCCCGTTCTCAGTGCGATCTCTCTGTCTCAGTGCGATCTCCCGGTCTCAGTGCAAACTCCCGGTCTCAGTGCGATCTCTCTGTCTCAGTGCGATCTCCTGGTCTCAGTGCGATCTCCTGGTCTCAGTGCGATCTCTCTGTCTCAGTGCGATCTCCCGGTCTCAGTGCAAACTCCCGGTCTCAGTGCGATCTCTCTGTCTCAGTGCAAACTCCCGGTCTCAGTGCGATCTCTCTGTCTCAGTGCGATCTCCTGGTCTCAGTGCGATCTCCTGGTCTCAGTGCGATCTCTCTGTCTCAGTGCGATCTCCCGGTCTCAGTGCAAACTCCCGGTCTCAGTGCGATCTCTCTGTCTCAGTGCAATCTCCCGGTCTCAGTGCGATCTCCCAATCTCTGTGCGATCTCCCAGTCTCAGTGTGATCTCCCGGTCTCAGTGTGATCTCCCAGTCTCAGTGTGATCTCCCGGTCTCAGTGTGATCTCCCAGTCTCAGTGTGATCTCCCGGTCTCAGTGTGATCTCCTGGTCTCAGTGCGATCTCCCGGTCTCAGTGCGATCTCCCGGTCTCAGTGTGATCTCCCGGTCACAGTGTGATCTCCTGGTCCCGGAGTGATCTCCTGGTCTCAGTGCGATCTCCCGGTCTCAGTGCGATCTCCCGCTCTCAGTGCGATCTCCCGGTCACAGTGTGATCTCCCGGTCTCTTTGTGATCTCCCGGTCTCAGAGTGATCTCCTGGTCCCGGAGTGATCGCCTGGTCTCAGTGCGATCTCCCGGTCACAGTGTGATCTCCTGGTCCCGGAGTGATCTCCTGGTCTCAGTGCGATCTCCCGGTCTCAGTGCGATCTCCCGGTCTCAGTGCGATCTCCCGGTCTCAGTGCGATCTCCCAGTCTCAGTGTGTTCTCCCGGTCTCAGTGCGATCTCCCGGTCTCAGTGTGATCTCCCGGTCTCAGTGTGATCTCCCGGTCTCAGTGTGATCTCCCGGTCTCAGTGCGATCTCCTGGTCTCAGTGTGATCTCCCGGTCTCAGTGCGATCTCCTGGTCTCAGTGCGATCTCCCGGTCTCAGTGCAAACTCCCGTTCTCAGTGCAATCTCTCTGTCTCAGTGCGATCTCCCGGTCTCAGTGCGATCTCCTGGTCTCAGTGCGATCTCCCGGTCTCAGTGCAAACTCCCGTTCTCAGTGCGATCTCTCTGTCTCAGTGCGATCTCCTGGTCTCAGTGTGATCTCCTGGTCTCAGTGCGATTTCCCGGGCTCAGTGCAAACTCCCGGTCTCAGTGTGATCTCCCGTTCTCAGTGCGATCTCCCGGTCTCAGTGCGATATCTCTGTCTCAGAGTGATCTCCCGGTCTCAGTGTGATCTCCTGGTCTCAGTGAAATCTCCCGGTCTCAGTGTAATCTCCCGGTCTCAGTGTAATCTCCCGGTCTCAGTGTAATCTCCCGGTCTCAGAGTGATCTCCCGGTCTCAGTGTGATCTCCCGGTCTCAGAGATATCTCCCGGTCTCAGTGCGATCTCCGGGTCTCAGTGTGATCTCCCGGTCTCAGTGTAATCTCCCGGTCTCAGTATGATCTCCTGGTCTCAGTGTGATCCCCCGGTCTAAGAGTGATCTCCCGATCTCAGTGTGATCTCCCGGTCTCAGAGAGATCTCCCGGTCTCAGTGCGATCTCCGGGTCTCAGTGTGATCTCCCGGTCTCAGTGTGATCTCCCGGTCTCAATGTGATCTCATGGGCTCAGTCTAATCTCCCGGTCTCAGAGTGATCTCCCGGTCTCAGTGCGATCTCCCGGTCTCAGTGTGATCTCCCGGTCTCAGTGCGATCTCTCGTTCTCAGTGCGATCTCCCGGTCTCAGCTTGATCTCCCGGTCTCAGTGTGATCTTCCAATCTCTGTGCGATCTCCTGGTCTCAGTGTGATCTCCCGGTCTCTGTGTGATCTCCTGGTCTCAGTGTGATCTCCCTGTCTCAGTGCGAACTGCTGGTCTCAGTGCGACCTCCCGGTCTCAGTGCGATCTCCCGGTCTCAGTGTGATCTCCCGGTCTCTGTGTGATCTCCTGGTCTCAGTGTGATCTCCCTGTCTCAGTGCGAACTGCTGGTCTCAGTGCGACCTCCCGATCTCAGTGCGATCTCCCGGCCTCAGTGTGATCTCCCGATCTCAGTGCGATCTCCCGGTCTCAGTGCGATCTCCCAATCTCAGTGTGATCTCCCAGTCTCAGTGTGATCTCTCGGTCTCAGTGTGATCTCCCGGTCTCAGTGAGATCTCCCGGTCTCAGTGTGATCTCCCGATCTCAGTGCGATCTCCCGGTCTCAGTGTGATCTCCCGGTCTCAGTGCGATCTCCCGATCTCAGTGCGATCTCCCGGTCTCTGCTTGATCTCCCGGTCTCAGTGCGATCTCCCGGTCTCAGTGTAATCTCCGGGTCTCAGTGTGATCTCCCGGTCTCAGTGCGATCTCCCGTTCTCAGTGCGATCTCCCGGTCTCAGCTTGATCTCCCGGTCTCAGTGCGATCTCCCGGTCTCAGAGTGATCTCCCGGTCTCAGTGCGATCTCCCAATCTCAGTGTGATCTCCCAGTCTCAGTGTGATCTCCCGGTCTCAGTGCGATCTCCCGGTCTCAGTGGGATCTCCCAGTCTCAGTGTGATCTCCCGGTCTCAGTGTGATCTCCCGGTCTCAGTGTGATCTCCTGGTCTCAGTGTGATCTCCCGGTCTCAGTGCGATCTCCCAGTCTCAGTGTGATCTCCCTGTCTCAGTGCGAACTGCTGGTCTCAGTGCGATCTCCCGATCTCAGTGCGATCTCCCGGTCTCAGTGTGATCTCCCGATCTCAGTGTGATCTCCCGATCTCAGTGTGATCTCCCGGTCTCAGTGTGATCTCCCGGTCTCAGTGCGATCTCCCGGTCTCAGTGTAATCTCCGGGTCTCAGTGCGATCTCCCAATCTCTGTGCGATCTCCTGGTCTCAGTGTGATCTCCCGGTCTCAGAGTGATCTCCCGGTCTCGGTGTGATCTCCCGGTCTCAGTGTGATCTCCCTGTCTCAGTGCGATCTCCCGATCTCAGTGCGATCTCCCGGTCTCAGTGTGATCTCCCGGTCTCAGTGCGATCTCCCGATCTCAGTGCGATCTCCCAGTCTCAGTGTGATCTCCCGGTTTCAGTGCGATCTCCCGATCTCAGTGCGATCTCCCAGTCTCAGTGTGATCTCCCGGTCTCAGTGTGATCTCCCGATCTCAGTGCGATCTCCCGGTCTCAGTGTGATCTCCCGATCTCAGTGTGATCTCCCGGTCTCAGTGTGATCTCCCGGTCTCAGTGCGATCTCCCTGTCTCAGTGTGATCTCCCAGTCACAGTGTGATCTCCCGGTCTCAGCTTGATCTCCCGGTCTCAGTGTGATCTCCCGGTCTCAGTGCGATCTCCCGGTCTCAGTGTAATCTCCGGGTCTCAGAGTGATCTCCCAATCTCTGTGCGATCTCCTGGTCTCAGTGTGATCTCCCGGTCTCAGAGTGATCTCCCGGTCTCGGTGTGATCTCCCGGTCTCAGTGTGATCTCCCGATCTCAGTGCGATCTCCTGGTCTCAGCTTGATCTCCCGGTCTCGGTGTGATCTCCCGGTCTCAGTGTGATCTCCCGGTCTCAGAGTGATCTCCTGGTCTCAGCTTGATCTCCCGGTCTCAGTGCGATCTCCCGTTCTCAGTGTAATCTCCGGGTCTCAGTGCGATCTCCCAATCTCTGTGCGATCTCCTGGTCTCAGTGTGATCTCCCGGTCTCAGTGCGATCTCTCGGTCTCAGCTTGATCTCCCGGTCTCAGTGCGATCTCCCGGTCTCAGTGTGATCTCCCGGTCTCAGTGCGATCTCCCGTTCTCAGTGCGATCTCCCGGTCTCAGCTTGATCTCCCGGTCTCAGTGCGATCTCCCGGTCTCAGTGTAATCTCCGGGTCTCAGTGCGATCTCCCAATCTCTGTGCGATCTCCCGGTCTCAGTGTGATCGCCCGGTCTCAGTACGATCTCCCGGTCTCAGTGCGATCTCCCGGTCTCAGTGCGATCTCCCAATCTCAGTGTGATCTCCCAGTCTCAGTGTGATCTCCCGGTCTCAGTGTGATCTCCCGGTCTCAGTGTGATCTCCTGGTCTCAGTGTGAATTCCCGGTCTCAGTGCGATCTCCCGGTCTCAGTGTAATCTCCGGGTCTCAGGGTGATCTCCCAATCTCTGTGCGATCTCCTGGTCTCAGTGTGATCTCCCGGTCTCAGTGCGATCTCCCGTTCTCAGTGCGATCTCCCGGTCTCAGCTTGATCTCCCGGTCTCAGCACGATCTCCCGGTCTCAGTGTAATCTCCGGGTCTCAGTGCGATCTCCCAATCTCTGTGCGATCTCCTGGTCTCAGTGTGATCTCCCGGTCTCAGAGTGATCTCCCGGTCTCGGTGTGATCTCCCGGTCTCAGTGTGATCTCCCGGTCTCAGTGCGATCTCCCGTTCTCAGTGCGATCTCCTGGTCTCAGCTTGATCTCCCGGTCTCAGTGCGATCTCCCGGTCTCAGTGCGATCTCCCAATCTCAGTGTGATCTCCCAGTCTCAGTGTGATCTCCCGGTCTCAGTGCGATCTCCCTGTCTCAGTGTGATCTCCCAGTCTCAGTGTGATCTCCCGGTCTCAGTGTGATCTCCCGGTCTCAGTGTGATCTCCCGGTCTCAGTGTGAACTCCGGTTCTCAGTGCGATCTCCTGGTCTCAGTGTGATCTCCCGGTCTCAGTACGATCTCCTGGTCTCAGTGTGATCTCCTGGTCTCAGTGTGATCTCCTGGTCTCAGTGTGATCTCCCGGTCTCAGTGCGATCTCCTGGTCTCAGTGCGATCTCCCGGTCTCAGTGCAAACTCCCGTTCTCAGTGCGATCTCTCTGTCTCAGTGCGATCTCCTGGTCTCAGTGTGATCTCCTGGTCTCAGTGCGATTTCCCGGTCTCAGTGCAAACTCCCGTTCTCAGTGCGATCTCTCTGTCTCAGTGCGATCTCCTGGTCTCAGTGCGAACTCCCGTTCTCAGTGCGATCTCTCTGTCTCAGTGCGATCTCCCGGTCTCAGTGCAAACTCCCGGTCTCAGTGCGATCTCTCTGTCTCAGTGCGATCTCCTGGTCTCAGTGCGATCTCCTGGTCTCAGTGCGATCTCTCTGTCTCAGTGCGATCTCCCGGTCTCAGTGCAAACTCCCGGTCTCAGTGCGATCTCTCTGTCTCAGTGCGATCTCCTGGTCTCAGTGCGATCTCTCTGTCTCAGAGTGATCTCCTGGTCCCGGAGTGATCTCCTGGTCTCAGTGCGATCTCCTGGTCTCAGTGCGATCTCCCGGTCTCAGTGTGATCTCCCGGTCACAGTGTGATCTCCTGGTCCCGGAGTGATCTCCTGGTCTCAGTGCGATCTCCCGGTCTCAGTGCGATCTCCCGGTCTCAGTGCGATCTCCCGGTCACAGTGTGATCTCCCGGTCTCTTTGTGATCTCCCGGTCTCAGAGTGATCTCCTGGTCCCGGAGTGATCGCCTGGTCTCAGTGCGATCTCCCGGTCACAGTGTGATCTCCTGGTCCCGGAGTGATCTCCTGGTCTCAGTGCGATCTCCCGGTCTCAGTGCGATCTCCCGGTCTCAGTGCGATCTCCCGGTCTCAGTGCGATCTCCCAGTCTCAGTGTGTTCTCCCGGTCTCAGTGCGATCTCCCGGTCTCAGTGTGATCTCCCGGTCTCAGTGTGATCTCCCGGTCTCAGTGTGATCTCCCGGTCTCAGTGCGATCTCCTGGTCTCAGTGTGATCTCCCGGTCTCAGTGCGATCTCCTGGTCTCAGTGCGATCTCCCGGTCTCAGTGCAAACTCCCGTTCTCAGTGCGATCTCTCTGTCTCAGTGCGATCTCCCGGTCTCAGTGCGATCTCCTGGTCTCAGTGCGATCTCCCGGTCTCAGTGCAAACTCCCGTTCTCAGTGCGATCTCTCTGTCTCAGTGCGATCTCCTGGTCTCAGTGTGATCTCCTGGTCTCAGTGCGATTTCCCGGGCTCAGTGCAAACTCCCGGTCTCAGTGTGATCTCCCGTTCTCAGTGCGATCTCCCGGTCTCAGTGCGATATCTCTGTCTCAGAGTGATCTCCCGGTCTCAGTGTGATCTCCTGGTCTCAGTGAAATCTCCCGGTCTCAGTGTAATCTCCCGGTCTCAGTGTAATCTCCCGGTCTCAGTGTAATCTCCCGGTCTCAGAGTGATCTCCCGGTCTCAGTGTGATCTCCCGGTCTCAGAGATATCTCCCGGTCTCAGTGCGATCTCCGGGTCTCAGTGTGATCTCTCGGTCTCAGTGTAATCTCCCGGTCTCAGTATGATCTCCTGGTCTCAGTGTGATCCCCCGGTCTAAGAGTGATCTCCCGGTCTCAGTGTGATCTCCCGGTCTCAGAGAGATCTCCCGGTCTCAGTGCGATCTCCGGGTCTCAGTGTGATCTCCCGGTCTCAGTGTGATCTCCCGGTCTCAATGTGATCTCATGGGCTCAGTCTAATCTCCCGGTCTCAGAGTGATCTCCCGGTCTCAGTGCGATCTCCCGGTCTCAGTGTGATCTCCCGGTCTCAGTGCGATCTCTCGTTCTCAGTGCGATCTCCCGGTCTCAGCTTGATCTCCCGGTCTCAGTGTGATCTTCCAATCTCTGTGCGATCTCCTGGTCTCAGTGTGATCTCCCGGTCTCTGTGTGATCTCCTGGTCTCAGTGTGATCTCCCTGTCTCAGTGCGAACTGCTGGTCTCAGTGCGACCTCCCGGTCTCAGTGCGATCTCCCGGTCTCAGTGTGATCTCCCGGTCTCTGTGTGATCTCCTGGTCTCAGTGTGATCTCCCTGTCTCAGTGCGAACTGCTGGTCTCAGTGCGACCTCCCGATCTCAGTGCGATCTCCCGGCCTCAGTGTGATCTCCCGATCTCAGTGCGATCTCCCGGTCTCAGTGCGATCTCCCAATCTCAGTGTGATCTCCCAGTCTCAGTGTGATCTCTCGGTCTCAGTGTGATCTCCCGGTCTCAGTGAGATCTCCCGGTCTCAGTGTGATCTCCCGATCTCAGTGCGATCTCCCGGTCTCAGTGTGATCTCCCGGTCTCAGTGCGATCTCCCGATCTCAGTGCGATCTCCCGGTCTCAGTGTAATCTCCGGGTCTCAGTGTGATCTCCCGGTCTCAGTGCGATCTCCCGTTCTCAGTGCGATCTCCCGGTCTCAACTTGATTCCCGGTCTCAGTGCGATCTCCCGGTCTCAGAGTGATCTCCCGGTCTCAGTGCGATCTCCCAATCTCAGTGTGATCTCCCAGTCTCAGTGTGATCTCCCGGTCTCAGTGCGATCTCCCGGTCTCAGTGTGATCTCCCAGTCTCAGTGTGATCTCCCGGTCTCAGTGTGATCTCCCGGTCTCAGTGTGATCTCCTGGTCTCAGTGTGATCTCCCGGTCTCAGTGCGATCTCCCAGTCTCAGTGTGATCTCCCTGTCTCAGTGCGAACTGCTGGTCTCAGTGCGATCTCCCGATCTCAGTGCGATCTCCCGGTCTCAGTGTGATCTCCCGATCTCAGTGTGATCTCCCGATCTCAGTGTGATCTCCCGGTCTCAGTGTGATCTCCCGGTCTCAGTGCGATCTCCCGGTCTCAGTGTAATCTCCGGGTCTCAGTGCGATCTCCCAATCTCTGTGCGATCTCCTGGTCTCAGTGTGATCTCCCGGTCTCAGAGTGATCTCCCGGTCTCGGTGTGATCTCCCGGTCTCAGTGTGATCTCCCTGTCTCAGTGCGATCTTCCGATCTCAGTGCGATCTCCCGGTCTCAGTGTGATCTCCCGGTCTCAGTGCGATCTCCCGATCTCAGTGCGATCTCCCGGTCTCAGTGTGATCTCCCGGTTTCAGTGCGATCTCCCGATCTCAGTGCGATCTCCCAGTCTCAGTGTGATCTCCCGGTCTCAGTGTGATCTCCCGATCTCAGTGCGATCTCCCGGTCTCAGTGTGATCTCCCGATCTCAGTGTGATCTCCCGGTCTCAGTGTGATCTCCCGGTCTCAGTGCGATCTCCCTGTCTCAGTGTGATCTCCCAGTCACAGTGTGATCTCCCGGTCTCAGCTTGATCTCCCGGTCTCAGTGTGATCTCCCGGTCTCAGTGCGATCTCCCGGTCTCAGTGTAATCTCCGGGTCTCAGAGTGATCTCCCAATCTCTGTGCGATCTCCTGGTCTCAGTGTGATCTCCCGGTCTCAGAGTGATCTCCCGGTCTCGGTGTGATCTCCCGGTCTCAGTGTGATCTCCCGATCTCAGTGCGATCTCCTGGTCTCAGCTTGATCTCCCGGTCTCGGTGTGATCTCCCGGTCTCAGTGTGATCTCCCGGTCTCAGAGTGATCTCCTGGTCTCAGCTTGATCTCCCGGTCTCAGTGCGATCTCCCGTTCTCAGTGTAATCTCCGGGTCTCAGTGCGATCTCCCAATCTCTGTGCGATCTCCTGGTCTCAGTGTGATCTCCCGGTCTCAGTGCGATCTCTCGGTCTCAGCTTGATCTCCCGGTCTCAGTGCGATCTCCCGGTCTCAGTGTGATCTCCCGGTCTCAGTGCGATCTCCCGTTCTCAGTGCGATCTCCCGGTCTCAGCTTGATCTCCCGGTCTCAGTGCGATCTCCCGGTCTCAGTGTAATCTCCGGGTCTCAGTGCGATCTCCCAATCTCTGTGCGATCTCCCGGTCTCAGTGTGATCGCCCGGTCCCAGTACGATCTCCCGGTCTCAGTGCGATCTCCCGGTCTCAGTGCGATCTCCCAATCTCAGTGTGATCTCCCAGTCTCAGTGTGATCTCCCGGTCTCAGTGTGATCTCCCGGTCTCAGTGTGATCTCCTGGTCTCAGTGTGAATTCCCGGTCTCAGTGCGATCTCCCGGTCTCAGTGTAATCTCCGGGTCTCAGGGTGATCTCCCAATCTCTGTGCGATCTCCTGGTCTCAGTGTGATCTCCCGGTCTCAGTGCGATCTCCCGTTCTCAGTGCGATCTCCCGGTCTCAGCTTGATCTCCCGGTCTCAGCACGATCTCCCGGTCTCAGTGTAATCTCCGGGTCTCAGTGCGATCTCCCAATCTCTGTGCGATCTCCTGGTCTCAGTGTGATCTCCCGGTCTCAGAGTGATCTCCCGGTCTCGGTGTGATCTCCCGGTGTCAGTGTGATCTCCCGGTCTCAGTGCGATCTCCCGTTCTCAGTGTGATCTCCCGATCTCAGTGTGATCTCCCGGTCTCAGTGTGATCTCCCGGTCTCAGTGCGATCTCCCGGTCTCAGTGTAATCTCCGGGTCTCAGTGCGATCTCCCAATCTCTGTGCGATCTCCTGGTCTCAGTGTGATCTCCCGGTCTCAGAGTGATCTCCCGGTCTCGGTGTGATCTCCCGGTCTCAGTGTGATCTCCCTGTCTCAGTGCGATCTCCCGATCTCAGTGCGATCTCCCGGTCTCAGTGTGATCTCCCGGTCTCAGTGCGATCTCCCGATCTCAGTGCGATCTCCCGGTCTCAGTGTGATCTCCCGGTTTCAGTGCGATCTCCCGATCTCAGTGCGATCTCCCAGTCTCAGTGTGATCTCCCGGTCTCAGTGTAATCTCCCGATCTCAGTGCGATCTCCCGGTCTCAGTGTGATCTCCCGATCTCAGTGTGATCTCCCGGTCTCAGTGTGATCTCCCGGTCTCAGTGCGATCTCCCTGTCTCCGTGTGATCTCCCAGTCACAGTGTGATCTCCCGGTCTCAGCTTGATCTCCCGGTCTCAGTGTGATCTCCCGGTCTCAGTGCGATCTCCCGGTCTCAGTGTAATCTCCGGGTCTCAGAGTGATCTCCCAATCTCTGTGCGATCTCCTGGTCTCAGTGTGATCTCCCGTTCTCAGAGTGATCTCCCGGTCTCGGTGTGATCTCCCGGTCTCAGTGTGATCTCCCGATCTCAGTGCGATCTCCTGGTCTCAGCTTGATCTCCCGGTCTCGGTGTGATCTCCCGGTCTCAGTGTGATCTCCCGGTCTCAGAGTGATCTCCTGGTCTCAGCTTGATCTCCCGGTCTCAGTGCGATCTCCCGTTCTCAGTGTAATCTCCGGGTCTCAGTGCGATCTCCCAATCTCTGTGCGATCTCCTGGTCTCAGTGTGATCTCCCGGTCTCAGTGCGATCTCTCGGTCTCAGCTTGATCTCCCGGTCTCAGTGCGATCTCCCGGTCTCAGTGTGATCTCCCGGTCTCAGTGCGATCTCCCGTTCTCAGTGCGATCTCCCGGTCTCAGCTTGATCTCCCGGTCTCAGTGCGATCTCCCGGTCTCAGTGTTCTCTCCGGGTCTCAGTGCGATCTCCCAATCTCTGTGCGATCTCCCGGTCTCAGTGTGATCGCCCGGTCTCAGTACGATCTCCCGGTCTCAGTGCGATCACCCGGTCTCAGTGCGATCTCCCAATCTCAGTGTGATCTCCCAGTCTCAGTGTGATCTCCCGGTCTCAGTGTGATCTCCCGGTCTCAGTGTGATCTCCTGGTCTCAGTGTGAATTCCCGGTCTCAGTGCGATCTCCCGGTCTCAGTGTAATCTCCGGGTCTCAGGGTGATCTCCCAATCTCTGTGCGATCTCCTGGTCTCAGTGTGATCTCCCGGTCTCAGTGCGATCTCCCGTTCTCAGTGCGATCTCTCGGTCTCAGCTTGATCTCCCGGTCTCAGCACGATCTCCCGGTCTCAGTGTAATCTCCGGGTCTCAGTGCGATCTCCCAATCTCTGTGCGATCTCCTGGTCTCAGTGTGATCTCCCGGTCTCAGAGTGATCTCCCGGTCTCGGTGTGATCTCCCGGTCTCAGTGTGATCTCCCGGTCTCAGTGCGATCTCCCGTTCTCAGTGCGATCTCCTGGTCTCAGCTTGATCTCCCGGTCTCAGTGCGATCTCCCGGTCTCAGTGCGATCTCCCAATCTCAGTGTGATCTCCCAGTCTCAGTGTGATCTCCCGGTCTCAGTGCGATCTCCCTGTCTCAGTGTGATCTCCCAGTCTCAGTGTGATCTCCCGGTCTCAGTGTGATCTCCCGGTCTCAGTGTGATCTCCCGGTCTCAGTGCGATCTCCCTGTCTCAGTGTGATCTCCCGGTCTCAGTGTGATCTCCCGGTCTCAGTGCGATCTCCCTGTCTCAGTGTGATCTCCCAGTCTCAGTGTGATCTCCCGGTCTCAGTGTGATCTCCCGGTCTCAGTGCGATCTCCCTGTCTCAGTGTGATCTCCCAGTCTCAGTGTGATCTCCCGGTCTCAGTGTGATCTCCTGGTCACAGTGTGATCTCCCGGTCTCAGTGCGATCTCCCAGTCTCAGTGTGATCTCCCTGTCTCAGTGCGAACTGCTGGTCTCAGTGCGATCTCCCGATCTCAGTGCGATGTCCCGGTCTCAGTGTGATCTCCCGGTCTCAGTGTGATCTCCCGGTCTCAGTGCGATCTCCCTGTCTCAGTGTGATCTCCCAGTCTCAGTGTGATCTCCCAGTCTCAGTGTGATCTCCTGGTCTCAGTGTGATCTCCCGGTCTCAGTGCGATCTCCCAGTCTCAGTGTGATCTCCCTGTCTCAGTGCGAACTGCTGGTCTCAGTGCGATCTCCCGATCTCAGTGCGATCTCCCGGTCTCAGTGTGATCTCCCGATCTCAGTGCGATCTCCCAGTCTCAGTGTGATCTCCCTGTCTCAGTGCGAACTGCTGGTCTCAGTGCGATCTCCCGATCTCAGTGCGATCTCCCGGTCTCAGTGTGATCTCCCGATCTCAGTGTGATCTCCCGGTCTCAGTGCGATCTCCCGGTCTCAGTGCGATCTCCCTGTCTCAGTGTGATCTCCCAGTCTCAGTGTGATCTCCCGATCTCAGTGTGATCTCCCGGTCTCAGTGTGATCTCCCGGTCTCAGTGTGATCTCCCGGTCTCAGTGCGATCTCCCAGTCTCAGTGTGATCTCCCTGTCTCAGTGCGAACTGCTGGTCTCAGTGCGATCTCCCGATCTCAGTGCGATCTCCCGGTCTCATTGTGATCTACCGATCTCAGTGTGATCTCCTGGTCTCAGTGTGATCTCCCGGTCTCAGTGCGATCTCCCGTTCTCAGTGCGATCTCCCGGTCTCAGCTTGATCTCCCGGTCTCAGTGCGATCTCCCGGTCTCAGTGTAATCTCCGGGTCTCAGTGCGATCTCCCAATCTCTGTGCGATCTCCTGGTCTCAGTGTGATCTCCCGGTCTCAGAGTGATCTCCCGGTCTCGGTGTGATCTCCCGGTCTCAGTGCGATCTCCCGGTCTCAGTGCGATCTCCCTGTCTCAGTGTGATCTCCCAGTCTCAGTGTGATCTCACGGTCTCAGTGTGATCTCCCTGTCTCAGTGTGATCTCCCGGTCTCAGTGCGATCTCCCTGTCTCAGTGTGATCTCCCAGTCTCAGTGTGATCTCCCGGTCTCAGTGTGATCTCCTGGTCTCAGTGTGATCTCCCGGTCTCAGTGCGATCTCCCAGTCTCAGTGTGATCTCCCTGTCTCAGTGCGAACTGCTGGTCTCAGTGCGATCTCCCGATCTCAGTGCGATCTCCTGGTCTCAGTGTGATCTCCCGATCTCAGTGTGATCTCCCGGTCTCAGTGTGATCTCCCGGTCTCAGTGCGATCTCCCTGTCTCAGTGTGATGTCCTCGTCTCAGTGTGATCTCCCGGTCTCAGTGTGATCTCCCGGTCTCAGTGTGATCTCCCGGTCTCAGTGTGATCTCCTGGTCTCAGTGTGATCTCCCGGTCTCAGTGCGATCTCCCAGTCTCAGTGTGATCTCCCTGTCTCAGTGCGAACTGCTGGTCTCAGTGCGATCTCCCGATCTCAGTGCGATCTCCCGGTCTCAGTGTGATCTCCCGATCTCAGTGTGATCTCCCGGTCTCAGTGTGATCTCCCGGTCTCAGTGCGATCTCCCGTTCTCAGTGCGATCTCCCGGTCTCAGCTTGATCTCCCGGTCTCAGTGCGATCTCCCGGTCTCAGTGTAATCTCCGGGTCTCAGTGCGATCTCCCAATCTCTGTGCGATCTCCTGGTCTCAGTGTGATCTCCCGGTCTCAGAGTGATCTCCCGGTCTCGGTGTGATCTCCCGGTATCAGTGTGATCTCCCGGTCTCAGTGCAATCTCCCGTTCTCAGTGCGATCTCCTGGTCTCAGCTTGATCTCCTGGTCGCAGTGTAATCTCCGGGTCTCAGTGTGATCTCCTGGTCTCAGTGTGATCTCCCGGTCTCAGTGCGATCTCTCGGTCTCAGCTTGATCTCCCGGTCTCAGTGCGATCTCCCAATCTCTGTGCGATCTCCCGGTCTCAGTGTGATCTCCTGGTCTCAGTGCGATCTCCCGGTCACAGTATGATCTCCTGATCCCAGTGTGATCTCCCGGTCTCAGTGCGATCTCCCGGTCATAGTATGAACTCCCGGTTTCAATGCGATCTCCCAGTCTCAGTCGATCTCCCGGTCTCATTACGAACTCCTTGTCTCAGTGTGATTTCCCGGCCTCAGTGCGATCTCCCGGTCTCAGTGCGTTCTCCCATCTCAGTGCGATCTACCGGTCTCAGTGTGATCTCCCGGACTCAGAGTGATCTCCCGATCTCAGTGCGATCTCCCGTTCTCAGTGCGATCTCCCGGTCTCAGTGTGATCTCCCGGTCTCAGTGTGATCTCCCGGTCTCAGTGTGATCTCCTGGTCTCAGTGTGATCTCCCTGTCTCAGTGCGAACTGCTGGTCTCAGTGCGATCTCCCGATCTCAGTGCGATCTCCCGGTCTCAGTGTGATCTCCCGATCTCAGTGTGATCTCCTTGTCTCAGTGTGATCTCCCGGCCTCAGTGCGATCTCCCGTTCTCAGTGCGATCTCCCGGTCTCAGTGTGATCTCCCGGTCTCAGTGTGATCTCCCGGTCTCAGTGTGATCTCCTGGTCTCAGTGTGACCTCCTGGTCTCAGTGCGATCTCCCGTTCTCAGGGTGATCTCCCAGTCTCAGTGTGATCTCCCGGTCTCAGTGCGATCTCCCGTTCTCAGTGCGATCTCCCGGTCTCAGTGCGATCTCCCGTTCTCAGGGTGATCTCCCAGTCTCAGTGTGATCTCCCACTCTCAGTGTGATCTCCCGGTCTCAGTGCGATCTCCCGTTCTCAGTGTGATCTCCCGGTCTCAGTGCGATCTCCCGGTCTCAGTGCGATCTCCCGGTCTCAGTGCGATCTCCGGGTCTCAGTGCGATCTCCCAGTCTCATTGTGATCTCCCGGTCTCAGTGTGACCTCCCAGTCTCAGTGTGAGCTCCCGGTCTCAGTGCGATCTCCCGGTCTCAGCGTGATCTCCCAGTCTCAGTGTGATCTCCCTGTCTCAGTGTGATCTCCCGGTCTCAGTGCGATCTCTCGTTCTCAGTGCGATCTCCCGGTCTCAGCTTGATCTCCCGGTCTCAGTGTGATCTTCCAATCTCGGTGCGATCTCCTGGTCTCAGTGTGATCTCCCGGTCTCAGTGCGATCTCTCGGTCTCAGCTTGATCTCCCGGTCTCAGAGCGATCTCCCAATCTCTGTGCGATCTCCCGGTCTCAGTGTGATCTCCCGGTCTCAGTGCGATCTCCCGGTCTCAGCTTGATCACCCGGTCTCAATGTGATCTCCCGGTCTCAGTGCGATCTCCCGGTCTCAGTACGATCTCCCGGTGTCAGTGTGATCTCCCGATCTCAGTGCGATCTCCCGGTCTCAGTGCGATCTCCCGATCCAAGTGTTATCTCCCGGTGTCAGTGCGATCTCCCGGTCTCAAAGTGATCTCCCGGTCTCAGTGTGATCTCCTGGTCTCAGTGTGATCTCCCGGTCTCAGTGTGATCTCCCGGTCTCAGTTTGATCTCCTGGTCTCAGTGTGATCTCCCGGTCTCAGTGCGATCTCCCAGTCTCAGTGTGATCTCCCTGTCTCAGTGCGAACTGCTGGTCTCAGTGCGATCTCCCGATCTCAGTGCGATCTCCCGGTCTCAGTGTGATCTCCCGATCTCAGTGTGATCTCCTTGTCTCAGTGTGATCTCCCGGCCTCAGTGCGATCTCCCGTTCTCAGTGCGATCTCCCGGTCTCAGTGTGATCTCCCGGTCTCAGTGTGATCTCCCGGTCTCAGTGTGATCTCCTGGTCTCAGTGTGACCTCCTGGTCTCAGTGCGATCTCCCGTTCTCAGGGTGATCTCCCAGTCTCAGTGTGATCTCCCGGTCTCAGTGCGATCTCCCGTTCTCAGTGCGATCTCCCGGTCTCAGTGCGATCTCCCGTTCTCAGGGTGATCTCCCAGTCTCAGTGTGATCTCCCACTCTCAGTGTGATCTCCCGGTCTCAGTGCGATCTCCCGTTCTCAGTGTGATCTCCCGGTCTCAGTGCGATCTCCCGGTCTCAGTGCAATCTCCCGGTCTCAGTGCGATCTCCGGGTCTCAGTGCGATCTCCCGGTCTCATTGTGATCTCCCGGTCTCAGTGTGACCTCCCAGTCTCAGTGTGAGCTCCCGGTCTCAGTGCGATCTCCCGGTCTCAGCGTGATCTCCCAGTCTCAGTGTGATCTCCCTGTCTCAGTGTGATCTCCCGGTCTCAGTGCGATCTCTCATTCTCAGTGCGATCTCCCGGTCTCAGCTTGATCTCCCGGTCTCAGTGTGATCTTCCAATCTCGGTGCGATCTCCAGGTCTCAGTGTGATCTCCCGGTCTCAGTGCGATCTCTCGGTCTCAGCTTGATCTCCCGGTCTCAGTGCGATCTTCCAATCTCTGTGCGATCTCCCGGTCTCAATGTGATCTCCCGTTCTCAGTGCGATCTCCCGGTCTCAGCTTGATCACCCGGTCTCAATGTGATCTCCCGGTCTCAGTGCGATCTCCCGGTCTCAGTACGATCTCCCGGTGTCAGTGTGATCTCCCGATCTCAGTGCGATCTCCCGGTCTCAGTGCGATCTCCCGAACTCAGTGTTATCTCCCGGTGTCAGTGCGATCTCCCGGTCTCAAAGTGATCTCCCGGTCTCAGTGTGATCTCCTGGTCTCAGTGCGATCGCCCGGTCTCAGTGTGATCTCCCGTTCTCAGTGCGATCTCCCGGTCTCAGCTTGATCTCCCGGTCTCAGTGCGATCTCCCGGTCTCAGTGCGATCTCTTGGTCTCAGTGTGATCTCCCGGTCTCAGTGCGATCTCTTGGTCTCAGTGTAATCTCCGGGTCTCAGTGCGATCTCCCAATCTCTGTGCGATCTCCTGGTCTCAGTGTGATCTCCCGGTCTCAGTGCGATCTCTCGGTCTCAGCTTGATCTCCCGGTCTCAGTGCGATCTCCCAATCTCTGTGCGATCTCCCGGTCTCAGTGTGATCTCCTGGTCTCAGTGCGATCTCCCGGTCACAGTATGATCTCCTGATCCCAGTGTGATCTCCCGGTCTCTGTGCGATCTCCCGGTCATAGTATGAACTCCCGGTTTCAATGCGATCTCCCAGTCTCAGTCGATCTCCCGGTCTCATTACGAACTCCTTGTCTCAGTGTGATTTCCCGGCCTCAGTGCGATCTCCCGGTCTCAGTGCGTTCTCCCATCTCAGTGCGATCTACCGGTCTCAGTGTGATCTCCCGGACTCAGAGTGATCTCCCGATCTCAGTGCGATCTCCCGTTCTCAGTGCGATCTCCCGGTCTCAGTGTGATCTCCTGGTCTCAGTGTGACCTCCTGGTCTCAGTGCGATCTCCCGTTCTCAGGGTGATCTCCCAGTCTCAGTGTGATCTCCCACTCTCAGTGTGATCTCCCAGTCTCAGTGTGATCTCCCGGTCTCAGTGTGATCTCCCGGTCTCAGTGTGATCTCCTGGTCTCAGTGTGATCTCCCGGTCTCAGTGCGATCTCCCAGTCTCAGTGTGATCTCCCTGTCTCAGTGCGAACTGCTGGTCTCAGTGCGATCTCCCGATCTCAGTGCGATCTCCCGGTCTCAGTGTGATCTCCCGATCTCAGTGTGATCACCTGGTCTCAGTGTGATCTCCCGGTCTCAGTGCGATCTCCCGTTCTCAGTGCGATCTCCCGGTCTCAGCTTGATCTCCCGGTCTCAGTACGATCTCCCGGTCTCAGTGTAATCTCCGGGTCTCAGTGCGATCTCCCAATCTCTGTGCGATCTCCTGGTCTCAGTGTGATCTCCCGGTCTCAGAGTGATCTCCCGGTCTCGGTGTGATCTCCTGGTCTCAGTGTGATCTCCCGGTCTCAGTGCGATCTCCCGTTCTCAGTGCGATCTCCTGGTCTCAGCTTGATCTCCCGGTCTCAGTGCGATCTCCCGGTCTCAGTGCGATCTCCCAATCTCAGTGTGATCTCCCAGTCTCAGTGTGATCTCCCGGTCTCAGTGCGATCTCCCTGTCTCAGTGTGATCTCCCGGTCTCAGTGTGATCTCCCGGTCTCAGTGTGATCTCCCGGTCTCAGTGTGATCTCCCGGTCTCAGTGCGATCTCCCTGTCTCAGTGTGATCTCCCGGTCTCAGTGTGATCTCCCGGTCTCAGTGCGATCTCCCTGTCTCAGTGTGATCTCCCAGTCTCAGTGTGATCTCCCGGTCTCAGTGTGATCTCCTGGTCACAGTGTGATCTCCCGGTCTCAGTGCGATCTCCCAGTCTCAGTGTGATCTCCCTGTCTCAGTGCGAACTGCTGGTCTCAGTGCGATCTCCCGATCTCAGTGCGATGTCCCGGTCTCAGTGTGATCTCCCGGTCTCAGTGTGATCTCCCGGTCTCAGTGTGATCTCCCTGTCTCAGTGTGATCTCCCAGTCTCAGTGTGATCTCCCAGTCTCAGTGTGATCTCCTGGTCTCAGTGTGATCTCCCGGTCTCAGTGCGATCTCCCAGTCTCAGTGTGATCTCCCTGTCTCAGTGCGAACTGCTGGTCTCAGTGCGATCTCACGATCTCAGTGCGATCTCCCGGTCTCAGTGTGATCTCCCGATCTCAGTGCGATCTCCCAGTCTCAGTGTGATCTCCCTGTCTCAGTGCGAACTGCTGGTCTCAGTGCGATCTCCCGATCTCAGTGCGATCTCCCGGTCTCAGTGTGATCTCCCGATCTCAGTGTGATCTCCCGGTCTCAGTGTGATCTCCCGGTCTCAGTGCGATCTCCCTGTCTCAGTGTGATCTCCCAGTCTCAGTGTGATCTCCCGATCTCAGTGTGATCTCCCGGTCTCAGTGTGATCTCCCGGTCTCAGTGTGATCTCCTGGTCTCAGTGTGATCTCCCGGTCTCAGTGCGATCTCCCAGTCTCAGTGTGATCTCCCTGTCTCAGTGCGAACTGCTGGTCTCAGTGCGATCTCCCGATCTCAGTGCGATCTCCCGGTCTCAGTGTGATCTACCGATCTCAGTGTGATCTCCCGGTCTCAGTGTGATCTCCCGGTCTCAGTGCGATCTCCCGTTCTCAGTGCGATCTCCCGGTCTCAGCTTGATCTCCCGGTCTCAGTGCGATCTCCCGGTCTCAGTGTAATCTCCGGGTCTCAGTGCGATCTCCCAATCTCTGTGCGATCTCCTGGTCTCAGTGTGATCTCCCGGTCTCAGAGTGATCTCCCGGTCTCGGTGTGATCTCCCGGTCTCAGTGCGATCTCCCGGTCTCAGTGCGATCTCCCAATCTCAGTGTGATCTCCCAGTCTCAGTGTGATCTCCCGGTCTCAGTGCGATCTCCCTGTCTCAGTGTGATCTCCCAGTCTCAGTGTGATCTCACGGTCTCAGTGTGATCTCCCTGTCTCAGTGTGATCTCCCGGTCTCAGTGCGATCTCCCTGTCTCAGTGTGATCTCCCAGTCTCAGTGTGATCTCCCGGTCTCAGTGTGATCTCCTGGTCTCAGTGTGATCTCCCGGTCTCAGTGCGATCTCCCAGTCTCAGTGTGATCTCCCTGTCTCAGTGCGAACTGCTGGTCTCAGTGCGATCTCCCGATCTCAGTGCGATGTCCCGGTCTCAGTGTGATCTCCCGGTCTCAGTGTGATCTCCCGGTCTCAGTGTGATCTCCCTGTCTCAGTGTGATCTCCCAGTCTCAGTGTGATCTCCCAGTCTCAGTGTGATCTCCTGGTCTCAGTGTGATCTCCCGGTCTCAGTGCGATCTCCCAGTCTCAGTGTGATCTCCCTGTCTCAGTGCGAACTGCTGGTCTCAGTGCGATCTCCCGATCTCAGTGCGATGTCCCGGTCTCAGTGTGATCTCCCGGTCTCAGTGTGATCTCCCGGTCTCAGTGTGATCTCCCTGTCTCAGTGTGATCTCCCAGTCTCAGTGTGATCTCCCAGTCTCAGTGTGATCTCCTGGTCTCAGTGTGATCTCCCGGTCTCAGTGCGATCTCCCAGTCTCAGTGTGATCTCCCTGTCTCAGTGCGAACTGCTGGTCTCAGTGCGATCTCACGATCTCAGTGCGATCTCCCGGTCTCAGTGTGATCTCCCGATCTCAGTGCGATCTCCCAGTCTCAGTGTGATCTCCCTGTCTCAGTGCGAACTGCTGGTCTCAGTGCGATCTCCCGATCTCAGTGCGATCTCCCGGTCTCAGTGTGATCTCCCGATCTCAGTGTGATCTCCCGGTCTCAGTGTGATCTCCCGGTCTCAGTGCGATCTCCCTGTCTCAGTGTGATCTCCCAGTCTCAGTGTGATCTCCCGATCTCAGTGTGATCTCCCGGTCTCAGTGTGATCTCCCGGTCTCAGTGTGATCTCCTGGTCTCAGTGTGATCTCCCGGTCTCAGTGCGATCTCCCAGTCTCAGTGTGATCTCCCTGTCTCAGTGCGAACTGCTGGTCTCAGTGCGATCTCCCGATCTCAGTGCGATCTCCCGGTCTCAGTGTGATCTCCCGATCTCAGTGTGATCTCCCGGTCTCAGTGTGATCTCCCGGTCTCAGTGCGATCTCCCGTTCTCAGTGCGATCTCCCGGTCTCAGCTTGATCTCCCGGTCTCAGTGCGATCTCCCGGTCTCAGTGTAATCTCCGGGTCTCAGTGCGATCTCCCAATCTCTGTGCGATCTCCTGGTCTCAGTGTGATCTCCCGGTCTCAGAGTGATCTCCCGGTCTCGGTGTGATCTCCCGGTCTCAGTGCGATCTCCCGGTCTCAGTGCGATCTCCCAATCTCAGTGTGATCTCCCAGTCTCAGTGTGATCTCCCGGTCTCAGTGCGATCTCCCTGTCTCAGTGTGATCTCCCAGTCTCAGTGTGATCTCACGGTCTCAGTGTGATCTCCCTGTCTCAGTGTGATCTCCCGGTCTCAGTGCGATCTCCCTGTCTCAGTGTGATCTCCCAGTCTCAGTGTGATCTCCCGGTCTCAGTGTGATCTCCTGGTCTCAGTGTGATCTCCCGGTCTCAGTGCGATCTCCCAGTCTCAGTGTGATCTCCCTGTCTCAGTGCGAACTGCTGGTCTCAGTGCGATCTCCCGATCTCAGTGCGATCTCCCGGTCTCAGTGTGATCTCCCGATCTCAGTGTGATCTCCCGGTCTCAGTGTGATCTCCCGGTCTCAGTGCGATCTCCCTGTCTCAGTGTGATGTCCTCGTCTCAGTGTGATCTCCCGGTCTCAGTGTGATCGCCCGGTCTCAGTGTGATCTCCCGGTCTCAGTGTGATCTCCTGGTCTCAGTGTGATCTCCCGGTCTCAGTGCGATCTCCCAGTCTCAGTGTGATCTCCCTGTCTCAGTGCGAACTGCTGGTCTCAGTGCGATCTCCCGATCTCAGTGCGATCTCCCGGTCTCAGTGTGATCTCCCGATCTCAGTGTGATCTCCCGGTCTCAGTGTGATCTCCCGGTCTCAGTGCGATCTCCCGTTCTCAGTGCGATCTCCCGGTCTCAGCTTGATCTCCCGGTCTCAGTGCGATCTCCCGGTCTCAGTGTAATCTCCGGGTCTCAGTGCGATCTCCCAATCTCTGTGCGATCTCCTGGTCTCAGTGTGATCTCCCGGTCTCAGTGCGATCTCTCGGTCTCAGCTTGATCTCCCGGTCTCAGTGCGATCTCCCAATCTCTGTGCGATCTCCCGGTCTCAATGTGATCTCCTGGTCTCAGTGCGATCTCCCGGTCACAGTATGATCTCCTGATCCCAGTGTGATCTCCCGGTCTCAGTGCGATCTCCCGGTCATAGTATGAACTCCCGGTTTCAATGCGATCTCCCAGTCTCAGTCGATCTCCCGGTCTCATTACGAACTCCTTGTCTCAGTGTGATTTCCCGGCCTCAGTGCGATCTCCCGGTCTCAGTGCGTTCTCCCATCTCAGTGCGATCTACCGGTCTCAGTGTGATCTCCCGGACTCAGTGTGATCTCCCGGCCTCAGTGCGATCTCCCGTTCTCAGTGCGATCTCCCGGTCTCAGTGTGATCTCCCGGTCTCAGTGTGATCTCCCGGTCTCAGTGTGATCTCCTGGTCTCAGTGTGACCTCCTGGTCTCAGTGCGATCTCCCGTTCTCAGGGTGATCTCCCAGTCTCAGTGTGATCTCCCGGTCTCAGTGCGATCTCCCGTTCTCAGTGCGATCTCCCGGTCTCAGTGCGATCTCCCGTTCTCAGGGTGATCTCCCAGTCTCAGTGTGATCTCCCACTCTCAGTGTGATCTCCCGGTCTCAGTGCGATCTCCCGTTCTCAGTGCGATCTCCCGGTCTCAGTGCGATCTCCCGGTCTCAGTGCGATCTCCCGGTCTCAGTGCGATCTCCGGGTCTCAGTGCGATCTCCCGGTCTCATTGTGATCTCCCGGTCTCAGTGTGACCTCCCAGTCTCAGTGTGAGCTCCCGGTCTCAGTGCGATCTCCCGGTCTCAGCGTGATCTCCCAGTCTCAGTGTGATCTCCCTGTCTCAGTGTGATCTCCCGGTCTCAGTGCGATCTCTCGTTCTCAGTGCGATCTCCCGGTCTCAGCTTGATCTCCCGGTCTCAGTGTGATCTTCCAATCTCGGTGCGATCTCCTGGTCTCAGTGTGATCTCCCGGTCTCAGTGCGATCTCTCGGTCTCAGCTTGATCTCCCGGTCTCAGAGCGATCTCCCAATCTCTGTGCGATCTCCCGGTATCAGTGTGATCTCCCGGTCTCAGTGCGATCTCCCGGTCTCAGCTTGATCACCCGGTCTCAATGTGATCTCCCGGTCTCAGTGCGATCTCCCGGTCTCAGTACGATCTCCCGGTGTCAGTGTGATCTCCCGATCTCAGTGCGATCTCCCGGTCTCAGTGCGATCTCCCGATCTCAGTGTTATCTCCCGGTGTCAGTGCGATCTCCCGGTCTCAAAGTGATCTCCCGGTCTCAGTGTGATCTCCTGGTCTCAGTGTGATCTCCCGGTCTCAGTGTGATCTCCCGGTCTCAGTGTGATCTCCTGGTCTCAGTGTGATCTCCCGGTCTCAGTGCGATCTCCCAGTCTCAGTGTGATCTCCCTGTCTCAGTGCGAACTGCTGGTCTCAGTGCGATCTCCCGATCTCAGTGCGATCTCCCGGTCTCAGTGTGATCTCCCGATCTCAGTGTGATCTCCTTGTCTCAGTGTGATCTCCCGGCCTCAGTGCGATCTCCCGTTCTCAGTGCGATCTCCCGGTCTCAGTGTGATCTCCCGGTCTCAGTGTGATCTCCCGGTCTCAGTGTGATCTCCTGGTCTCAGTGTGACCTCCTGGTCTCAGTGCGATCTCCCGTTCTCAGGGTGATCTCCCAGTCTCAGTGTGATCTCCCGGTCTCAGTGCGATCTCCCGTTCTCAGTGCGATCTCCCGGTCTCAGTGCGATCTCCCGTTCTCAGGGTGATCTCCCAGTCTCAGTGTGATCTCCCACTCTCAGTGTGATCTCCCGGTCTCAGTGCGATCTCCCGTTCTCAGTGTGATCTCCCGGTCTCAGTGCGATCTCCCGGTCTCAGTGCGATCTCCCGGTCTCAGTGCGATCTCCGGGTCTCAGTGCGATCTCCCGGTCTCATTGTGATCTCCCGGTCTCAGTGTGACCTCCCAGTCTCAGTGTGAGCTCCCGGTCTCAGTGCGATCTCCCGGTCTCAGCGTGATCTCCCAGTCTCAGTGTGATCTCCCTGTCTCAGTGTGATCTCCCGGTCTCAGTGCGATCTCTCGTTCTCAGTGCGATCTCCCGGTCTCAGCTTGATCTCCCGGTCTCAGTGTGATCTTCCAATCTCGGTGCGATCTCCTGGTCTCAGTGTGATCTCCCGGTCTCAGTGCGATCTCTCGGTCTCAGCTTGATCTCCCGGTCTCAGTGCGATCTCCCAATCTCTGTGCGATCTCCCGGTCTCAGTGTGATCTCCCGTTCCCAGTGCGATCTCCCGGTCTCAGCTTGATCACCCGGTCTCAATGTGATCTCCCGGTCTCAGTGCGATCTCCCGGTCTCAGTACGATCTCCCGGTGTCAGTGTGATCTCCCGATCTCAGTGCGATCTCCCGGTCTCAGTGCGATCTCCCGAACTCAGTGTTATCTCCCGGTGTCAGTGCGATCTCCCGGTCTCAAAGTGATCTCCCGGTCTCAGTGTGATCTCCTGGTCTCAGTGCGATCGCCCGGTCTCAGTGTGATCTCCCGTTCTCAGTGCGATCTCCCGGTCTCAGCTTGATCTCCCGGTCTCAGTGCGATCTCCCAGTCTCAGTGCGATCTCTTGGTCTCAGTGTGATCTCCCGGTCTCAGTGCGATCTCTTGGTCTCAGTGTAATCTCCGGGTCTCAGTGCGATCTCCCAATCTCTGTGCGATCTCCCAATCTCAGTGTGATCTCCCAGTCTCAGTGTGATCTCCCGGTGTCAGTGCGATCTCCCTGTCTCAGAGTGATCTCCCAGTCTCAGTGTGATCTCCCGGTCTCAGTGTGATCTCCCGGTCTCAGTGTGATCTCCTAGTCTCAGTGTGATCTCCCGGTCTCAGTGCGATCTCCCAGTCTCAGTGTGATCTCCCTGTCTCAGTGCGAACTGCTGGTCTCAGTGCGATCTCCCGATCTCAGTGCGATCTCCCGGTCTCAGTGTGATCTCCCGATCTCAGTGCGATCTCCCAGTCTCAGTGTGATCTCCCTGTCTCAGTGCGAACTGCTGGTCTCAGTGCGATCTCCCGATCTCAGTGCGATCTCCCGGTCTCAGTGTGATCTCCCGATCTCAGTGTGATCTCCCGGTCTCAGTGTGATCTCCCGGTCTCAGTGCGATCTCCCTGTCTCAGTGTGATCTCCCAGTCTCAGTGTGATCTCCCGGTCTCAGTGTGATCTCCCGGTCTCAGTGTGATCTCCTGGTCTCAGTGTGATCTCCCGGTCTCAGTGCGATCTCCCAGTCTCAGTGTGATCTCCCTGTCTCAGTGCGAACTGCTGGTCTCAGTGCGATCTCCCGATCTCAGTGCGATCTCCCGGTCTCAGTGTGATCTCCCGATCTCAGTGTGATCTCCTGGTCTCAGTGTGATCTCCCGGTCTCAGTGCGATATCACGTTCTCAGTGCGATCTCCCGGTCTCAGCTTGATCTCCCGGTCTCAGTACGATCTCCCGGTCTCAGTGTAATCTCCGGGTCTCAGTGCGATCTCCCAATCTCTGTGCGATCTCCTGGTCTCAGTGTGATCTCCCGGTCTCAGAGTGATCTCCCGGTCTCGGTGTGATCTCCTGGTCTCAGTGTGATCTCCCGGTCTCAGTGCGATCTCCCGTTCTCAGTGCGATCTCCTGGTCTCAGCTTGATCTCCCGGTCTCAGTGCGATCTCCCGGTCTCAGTGCGATCTCCCAATCTCAGTGTGATCTCCCAGTCTCAGTGTGATCTCCCGGTCTCAGTGCGATCTCCCTGTCTCAGTGTGATCTCCCAGTCTCAGTGTGATCTCCCGGTCTCAGTGTGATCTCCCGGTCTCAGTGTGATCTCCCGGTCTCAGTGCGATCTCCCGGTCTCAGTGTGATCTCCCGGTCTCAGTGTGATCTCCCGGTCTCAGTGCGATCTCCCTGTCTCAGTGTGATCTCCCAGTCTCAGTGTGATCTCCCGGTCTCAGTGTGATCTCCCGGTCTCAGTGCGATCTCCCTGTCTCAGTGTGATCTCCCAGTCTCAGTGTGATCTCCCGGTCTCAGTGTGATCTCCTGGTCACAGTGTGATCTCCCGGTCTCAGTGCGATCTCCCAGTCTCAGTGTGATCTCCCTGTCTCAGTGCGAACTGCTGGTCTCAGTGCGATCTCCCGATCTCAGTGCGATGTCCCGGTCTCAGTGTGATCTCCCGGTCTCAGTGTGATCTCCCGGTCTCAGTGTGATCTCCCGATCTCAGTGTGATCTCCCAGTCTCAGTGTGATCTCCCAGTCTCAGTGTGATCTCCCTGTCTCAGTGTGATCTCCCAGTCTCAGTGTGATCTCCCGATCTCAGTGTGATCTCCCGGTCTCAGTGTGATCTCCCCGTCTCAGTGTGATCTCCTGGTCTCAGTGTGATCTCCCGGTCTCAGTGCGATCTCCCAGTCTCAGTGTGATCTCCCTGTCTCAGTGCGAACTGCTGGTCTCAGTGCGATCTCCCGATCTCAGTGCGATCTCCCGGTCTCAGTGTGATCTCCCGATCTCAGTGTGATCTCCCGGTCTCAGTGTGATCTCCCGGTCTCAGTGCGATCTCCCGTTCTCAGTGCGATCTCCCGGTCTCAGCTTGATCTCCCGGTCTCAGTGCGATCTCCCGGTCTCAGTGTAATCTCCGGGTCTCAGTGCGATCTCCCAATCTCTGTGCGATCTCCTGGTCTCAGTGTGATCTCCCGGTCTCAGAGTGATCTCCCGGTCTCGGTGTGATCTCCCGGTCTCAGTGCGATCTCCCGGTCTCAGTGCGATCTCCCAATCTCAGTGTGATCTCCCAGTCTCAGTGTGATCTCCCGGTCTCAGTGCGATCTCCCTGTCTCAGTGTGATCTCCCAGTCTCAGTGTGATCTCACGGTCTCAGTGTGATCTCCCTGTCTCAGTGTGATCTCCCGGTCTCAGTGCGATCTCCCTGTCTCAGTGTGATCTCCCAGTCTCAGTGTGATCTCCCGGTCTCAGTGTGATCTCCTGGTCTCAGTGTGATCTCCCGGTCTCAGTGCGATCTCCCAGTCTCAGTGTGATCTCCCTGTCTCAGTGCGAACTGCTGGTCTCAGTGCGATCTCCCGATCTCAGTGCGATCTCCCGGTCTCAGTGTGATCTCCCGATCTCAGTGTGATCTCCCGGTCTCAGTGTGATCTCCCGGTCTCAGTGCGATCTCCCTGTCTCAGTGTGATGTCCTCGTCTCAGTGTGATCTCCCGGTCTCAGTGTGATCGCCCGGTCTCAGTGTGATCTCCCGGTCTCAGTGTGATCTCCTGGTCTCAGTGTGATCTCCCGGTCTCAGTGCGATCTCCCAGTCCCAGTGTGATCTCCCTGTCTCAGTGCGAACTGCTGGTCTCAGTGCGATCTCCCGATCTCAGTGCGATCTCCCGGTCTCAGTGTGATCTCCCGATCTCAGTGTGATCTCCCGGTCTCAGTGTGATCTCCCGGTCTCAGTGCGATCTCCCGTTCTCAGTGCGATCTCCCGGTCTCAGCTTGATCTCCCGGTCTCAGTGCGATCTCCCGGTCTCAGTGTAATCTCCGGGTCTCAGTGCGATCTCCCAATCTCTGTGCGATCTCCTGGTCTCAGTGTGATCTCCCAGTCTCAGTGTGATCTCCCGGTCTCAGTGTGATCTCCCGGTCTCAGTGTGATCTCCCGGTCTCAGTGCGATCTCCCGGTCTCAGTGTGATCTCCCGGTCTCAGTGTGATCTCCCGGTCTCAGTGCGATCTCCCTGTCTCAGTGTGATCTCCCAGTCTCAGTGTGATCTCCCGGTCTCAGTGTGATCTCCCGGTCTCAGTGCGATCTCCCTGTCTCAGTGTGATCTCCCAGTCTCAGTGTGATCTCCCGGTCTCAGTGTGATCTCCTGGTCACAGTGTGATCTCCCGGTCTCAGTGCGATCTCCCAGTCTCAGTGTGATCTCCCTGTCTCAGTGCGAACTGCTGGTCTCAGTGCGATCTCCCGATCTCAGTGCGATGTCCCGGTCTCAGTGTGATCTCCCGGTCTCAGTGTGATCTCCCGGTCTCAGTGTGATCTCCCTGTCTCAGTGTGATCTCCCAGTCTCAGTGTGATCTCCCAGTCTCAGTGTGATCTCCTGGTCTCAGTGTGATCTCCCGGTCTCAGTGCGATCTCCCAGTCTCAGTGTGATCTCCCTGTCTCAGTGCGAACTGCTGGTCTCAGTGCGATCTCCCGATCTCAGTGCAATCTCCCGGTCTCAGTGTGATCTCCCGATCTCAGTGCGATCTCCCAGTCTCAGTGTGATCTCCCTGTCTCAGTGCGAACTGCTGGTCTCAGTGCGATCTCCCGATCTCAGTGCAATCTCCCGGTCTCAGTGTGATCTCCCGATCTCAGTGCGATCTCCCGATCTCAGTGCGATCTCCCAGTCTCAGTGTGATCTCCCGGTCTCAGTGCGATCTCCCGATCTCAGTGCGATCTCCCGGTCTCAGTGTGATCTCCCGATCTCAGTGTGATCTCCCGGTCTCAGTGTGATCTCCCGGTCTCAGTGCGATCTCCCTGTCTCAGTGTGATCTCCCAGTCTCAGTGTGATCTCCCGATCTCAGTGTGATCTCCCGGTCTCAGTGTGATCTCCCCGTCTCAGTGTGATCTCCTGGTCTCAGTGTGATCTCCCGGTCTCAGTGCGATCTCCCAGTCTCAGTGTGATCTCCCTGTCTCAGTGCGAACTGCTGGTCTCAGTGCGATCTCCCGATCTCAGTGCGATCTCCCGGTCTCAGTACGATCTCCCGGTCTCAGTGTAATCTCCGGGTCTCAGTGCGATCTCCCAATCTCTGTGCGATCTCCTGGTCTCAGTGTGATCTCCCGGTCTCAGAGTGATCTCCCGGTCTCGGTGTGATCTCCTGGTCTCAGTGTGATCTCCCGGTCTCAGTGCGATCTCCCGTTCTCAGTGCGATCTCCTGGTCTCAGCTTGATCTCCCGGTCTCAGTGCGATCTCCCGGTCTCAGTGCGATCTCCCAATCTCAGTGTGATCTCCCAGTCTCAGTGTGATCTCCCGATCTCAGTGCGATCTCCCTGTCTCAGTGTGATCTCCCAGTCTCAGTGTGATCTCCCGGTCTCAGTGTGATCTCCCGGTCTCAGTGTGATCTCCCGGTCTCAGTGCGATCTCCCGGTCTCAGTGTGATCTCCCGGTCTCAGTGTGATCTCCCGGTCTCAGTGCGATCTCCCTGTCTCAGTGTGATCTCCCAGTCTCAGTGTGATCTCCCGGTCTCAGTGTGATCTCCCGGTCTCAGTGCGATCTCCCTGTCTCAGTGTGATCTCCCAGTCTCAGTGTGATCTCCCGGTCTCAGTGTGATCTCCTGGTCACAGTGTGATCTCCCGGTCTCAGTGCGATCTCCCAGTCTCAGTGTGATCTCCCTGTCTCAGTGCGAACTGCTGGTCTCAGTGCGATCTCCCGATCTCAGTGCGATGTCCCGGTCTCAGTGTGATCTCCCGGTCTCAGTGTGATCTCCCGGTCTCAGTGTGATCTCCCTGTCTCAGTGTGATCTCCCAGTCTCAGTGTGATCTCCCAGTCTCAGTGTGATCTCCCTGTCTCAGTGTGATCTCCCAGTCTCAGTGTGATCTCCCGATCTCAGTGTGATCTCCCGGTCTCAGTGTGATCTCCCCGTCTCAGTGTGATCTCCTGGTCTCAGTGTGATCTCCCGGTCTCAGTGCGATCTCCCAGTCTCAGTGTGATCTCCCTGTCTCAGTGCGAACTGCTGGTCTCAGTGCGATCTCCCGATCTCAGTGCGATCTCCCGGTCTCAGTGTGATCTCCCGATCTCAGTGTGATCTCCCGGTCTCAGTGTGATCTCCCGGTCTCAGTGCGATCTCCCGTTCTCAGTGCGATCTCCCGGTCTCAGCTTGATCTCCCGGTCTCAGTGCGATCTCCCGGTCTCAGTGTAATCTCCGGGTCTCAGTGCGATCTCCCAATCTCTGTGCGATCTCCTGGTCTCAGTGTGATCTCCCGGTCTCAGAGTGATCTCCCGGTCTCGGTGTGATCTCCCGGTCTCAGTGCGATCTCCCGGTCTCAGTGCGATCTCCCAATCTCAGTGTGATCTCCCAGTCTCAGTGTGATCTCCCGGTCTCAGTGCGATCTCCCTGTCTCAGTGTGATCTCCCAGTCTCAGTGTGATCTCACGGTCTCAGTGTGATCTCCCTGTCTCAGTGTGATCTCCCGGTCTCAGTGCGATCTCCCTGTCTCAGTGTGATCTCCCAGTCTCAGTGTGATCTCCCGGTCTCAGTGTGATCTCCTGGTCTCAGTGTGATCTCCCGGTCTCAGTGTGATCTCCCGGTCTCAGTGTGATCTCCCGGTCTCAGTGCGATCTCCCGGTCTCAGTGCGATCTCCCAGTCTCAGTGTGATCTCCCTGTCTCAGTGCGAACTGCTGGTCTCAGTGCGATCTCCCGATCTCAGTGCGATCTCCCGGTCTCAGTGTGATCTCCCGATCTCAGTGTGATCTCCCGGTCTCAGTGTGATCTCCCGGTCTCAGTGCGATCTCCCTGTCTCAGTGTGATGTCCTCGTCTCAGTGTGATCTCCCGGTCTCAGTGTGATCGCCCGGTCTCAGTGTGATCTCCCGGTCTCAGTGTGATCTCCTGGTCTCAGTGTGATCTCCCGGTCTCAGTGCGATCTCCCAGTCCCAGTGTGATCTCCCTGTCTCAGTGCGAACTGCTGGTCTCAGTGCGATCTCCCGATCTCAGTGCGATCTCCCGGTCTCAGTGTGATCTCCCGATCTCAGTGTGATCTCCCGGTCTCAGTGTGATCTCCCGGTCTCAGTGCGATCTCCCGTTCTCAGTGCGATCTCCCGGTCTCAGCTTGATCTCCCGGTCTCAGTGCGATCTCCCGGTCTCAGTGTAATCTCCGGGTCTCAGTGCGATCTCCCAATCTCTGTGCGATCTCCTGGTCTCAGTGTGATCTCCCAGTCTCAGTGTGATCTCCCGGTCTCAGTGTGATCTCCCGGTCTCAGTGTGATCTCCCGGTCTCAGTGCGATCTCCCGGTCTCAGTGTGATCTCCCGGTCTCAGTGTGATCTCCCGGTCTCAGTGCGATCTCCCTGTCTCAGTGTGATCTCCCAGTCTCAGTGTGATCTCCCGGTCTCAGTGTGATCTCCCGGTCTCAGTGCGATCTCCCTGTCTCAGTGTGATCTCCCAGTCTCAGTGTGATCTCCCGGTCTCAGTGTGATCTCCTGGTCACAGTGTGATCTCCCGGTCTCAGTGCGATCTCCCAGTCTCAGTGTGATCTCCCTGTCTCAGTGCGAACTGCTGGTCTCAGTGCGATCTCCCGATCTCAGTGCGATGTCCCGGTCTCAGTGTGATCTCCCGGTCTCAGTGTGATCTCCCGGTCTCAGTGTGATCTCCCTGTCTCAGTGTGATCTCCCAGTCTCAGTGTGATCTCCCAGTCTCAGTGTGATCTCCTGGTCTCAGTGTGATCTCCCGGTCTCAGTGCGATCTCCCAGTCTCAGTGTGATCTCCCTGTCTCAGTGCGAACTGCTGGTCTCAGTGCGATCTCCCGATCTCAGTGCAATCTCCCGGTCTCAGTGTGATCTCCCGATCTCAGTGCGATCTCCCAGTCTCAGTGTGATCTCCCTGTCTCAGTGCGAACTGCTGGTCTCAGTGCGATCTCCCGATCTCAGTGCGATCTCCCGGTCTCAGTGTGATCTCCCGATCTCAGTGTGATCTCCCGGTCTCAGTGTGATCTCCCGGTCTCAGTGCGATCTCCCTGTCTCAGTGTGATCTCCCAGTCTCAGTGTGATCTCCCGATCTCAGTGTGATCTCCCGGTCTCAGTGTGATCTCCCCGTCTCAGTGTGATCTCCTGGTCTCAGTGTGATCTCCCGGTCTCAGTGCGATCTCCCAGTCTCAGTGTGATCTCCCTGTCTCAGTGCGAACTGCTGGTCTCAGTGCGATCTCCCGATCTCAGTGCGATCTCCCGGTCTCAGTGTGATCTCCCGATCTCAGTGTGATCTCCCGGTCTCAGTGTGATCTCCCGGTCTCAGTGCGATCTCCCGTTCTCAGTGCGATCTCCCGGTCTCAGCTTGATCTCCCGGTCTCAGTGCGATCTCCCGGTCTCAGTGTAATCTCCGGGTCTCAGTGCGATCTCCCAATCTCTGTGCGATCTCCTGGTCTCAGTGTGATCTCCCGGTCTCAGAGTGATCTCCCGGTCTCGGTGTGATCTCCCGGTCTCAGTGCGATCTCCCGGTCTCAGTGCGATCTCCCAATCTCAGTGTGATCTCCCAGTCTCAGTGTGATCTCCCGGTCTCAGTGCGATCTCCCTGTCTCAGTGTGATCTCCCAGTCTCAGTGTGATCTCACGGTCTCAGTGTGATCTCCCTGTCTCAGTGTGATCTCCCGGTCTCAGTGCGATCTCCCTGTCTCAGTGTGATCTCCCAGTCTCAGTGTGATCTCCCGGTCTCAGTGTGATCTCCTGGTCTCAGTGTGATCTCCCGGTCTCAGTGCGATCTCCCAGTCTCAGTGTGATCTCCCTGTCTCAGTGCGAACTGCTGGTCTCAGTGCGATCTCCCGATCTCAGTGCGATCTCCCGGTCTCAGTGTGATCTCCCGATCTCAGTGTGATCTCCCGGTCTCAGTGTGATCTCCCGGTCTCAGTGCGATCTCCCTGTCTCAGTGTGATGTCCTCGTCTCAGTGTGATCTCCCGGTCTCAGTGTGATCGCCCGGTCTCAGTGTGATCTCCCGGTCTCAGTGTGATCTCCTGGTCTCAGTGTGATCTCCCGGTCTCAGTGCGATCTCCCAGTCCCAGTGTGATCTCCCTGTCTCAGTGCGAACTGCTGGTCTCAGTGCGATCTCCCGATCTCAGTGCGATCTCCCGGTCTCAGTGTGATCTCCCGATCTCAGTGTGATCTCCCGGTCTCAGTGTGATCTCCCGGTCTCAGTGCGATCTCCCGTTCTCAGTGCGATCTCCCGGTCTCAGCTTGATCTCCCGGTCTCAGTGCGATCTCCCGGTCTCAGTGTAATCTCCGGGTCTCAGTGCGATCTCCCAATCTCTGTGCGATCTCCTGGTCTCAGTGTGATCTCCCGGTCTCAGAGTGATCTCCCGGTCTCGGTGTGATCTCCCGGTCTCAGTGTGATCTCCCGGTCTCAGTGCGATCTCCCGTTCTCAGTGCGATCTCCTGGTCTCAGCTTGATCTCCTGGTCTCAGTGTAATCTCCGGGTCTCAGTGCGATCTCCCAATCTCTGTGCGATCTCCTGGTCTCAGTGTGATCTCCCGGTCTCAGTGCGATCTCTCGGTCTCAGCTTGATCTCCCGGTCTCAGTGCGATCTCCCAATCTCTGTGCGATCTCCCGGTCTCAGTGTGATCTCCTGGTCTCAGTGCGATCTCCCGGTCACAGTATGATCTCCTGATCCCAGTGTGATCTCCCGGTCTCAGTGCGATCTCCCGGTCATAGTATGAACTCCCGGTTTCAATGCGATCTCCCAGTCTCAGTCGATCTCCCGGTCTCATTGCGAACTCCTTGTCTCAGTGTGATTTCCCGGCCTCAGTGCGATCTCCCGGTCTCAGTGCGTTCTCCCATCTCAGTGCGATCTACCGGTCTCAGTGTGATCTCCCGGACTCAGAGTGATCTCCCGATCTCAGTGCGATCTCCCGTTCTCAGTGCGATCTCCCGGTCTCAGTGTGATCTCCCGGTCTCAGTGTGATCTCCCGGTCTCAGTGTGATCTCCTGGTCTCAGTGTGATCTCCCGGTCTCAGTGCGATCTCCCAGTCTCAGTGTGATCTCCCTGTCTCAGTGCGAACTGCTGGTCTCAGTGCGATTCCCGATCTCAGTGCGATCTCCCGGTCTCAGTGTGATCTCCCGATCTCAGTGTGATATCCTTGTCTCAGTGTGATCTCCCGGCCTCAGTGCGATCTCCCGTTCTCAGTGCGATCTCCCGGTCTCAGTGTGATCTCCCGGTCTCAGTGTGATCTCCCGGTCTCAGTGTGATCTCCTGGTCTCAGTGTGACCTCCTGGTCTCAGTGCGATCTCCCGTTCTCAGGGTGATCTCCCAGTCTCAGTGTGATCTCCCGGTCTCAGTGCGATCTCCCGTTCTCAGTGCGATCTCCCGGTCTCAGTGCGATCTCCCGTTCTCAGGGTGATCTCCCAGTCTCAGTGTGATCTCCCACTCTCAGTGTGATCTCCCGGTCTCAGTGCGATCTCCCGTTCTCAGTGTGATCTCCCGGTCTCAGTGCGATCTCCCGGTCTCAGTGCGATCTCCCGGTCTCAGTGCGATCTCCGGGTCTCAGTGCGATCTCCCGGTCTCATTGTGATCTCCCGGTCTCAGTGTGACCTCCCAGTCTCAGTGTGAGCTCCCGGTCTCAGTGCGATCTCCCGGTCTCAACGTGATCTCCCAGTCTCAGTGTGATCTTCCTGTCTCAGAGTGATCTCCCGGTCTCAGTGCGATCTCTCGTTCTCAGTGCGATCTCCCGGTCTCAGTGTGATCTTCCAATCTCGGTGCGATCTCCTGGTCTCAGTGTGATCTCCCGGTCTCAGTGCGATCTCTCGGTCTCAGCTTGATCTCCCGGTCTCAGTGCGATCTCCCAATCTCTGTGCGATCTCCCGGTCTCAGTGTGATCTCCCGTTCTCAGTGCGATCTCCCGGTCTCAGCTTGATCACCCGGTCTCAATGTGATCTCCCGGTCTCAGTGCGATCTCCCGGTCTCAGTACGATCTCCCGGTGTCAGTGTGATCTCCCGATCTCAGTGCGATCTCCCGGTCTCAGTGCGATCTCCCGATCTCAGTGTTATCTCCCGGTGTCAGTGCGATCTCCCGGTCTCAAAGTGATCTCCCGGTCTCAGTGTGATCTCCTGGTCTCAGTGCGATCGCCCGGTCTCAGTGTGATCTCCCGGTCTCAGTGCGATCTCCCAGTCTCAGTGCGATCTCCCTGTCTCAGTGCGAACTGCTGGTCTCGGTGCGACCTCCCGATCTCAGTGCGATCTCCCGGTCTCAGTGTAATCTCCGGGTCTCAGTGCGATCTCCCAATCTCTGTGCGATCTCCTGGTCTCAGTGTGATCTCCCGGTCTCAGAGTGATCTCCCGGTCTCGGTGTGATCTCCCGGTCTCAGTGTGATCTCCCGGTCTCAGCTTGATCTCCCGGTCTCAGTGCGATCTCCCGGTCTCAGTGTAATCTCCGGGTCTCAGTGCGATCTCCCAATCTCTGTGCGATCTCCTGGTCTCAGTGTGATCTCCCGGTCTCAGTGCGATCTCTCGGTCTCAGCTTGATCTCCCGGTCTCAGTGCGATCTCCCAATCTCTGTGCGATCTCCCGGTCTCAGTGTGATCTCCGGGTCTCAGTGCAATCTCCCGGTCACAGCTTGATCTCCCGGTCTCAGTGCGATCTCCCGGTCTCAGTGTGATCTCCCGATCTCAGTGTGATCTCCCGGTCTCAGTGTGATCTCCCGGTCTCAGTGCGATCTCCCTGTCTCAGTGTGATGTCCTAGTCTCAGTGTGATCTCCCGGTCTCAGTGTGATCGCCCGGTCTCAGTGTGATCTCCCGGTCTCAGTGTGATCTCCTCGTCTCAGTGTGATCTCCCGGTCTCAGTGCGATCTCCCAGTCTCAGTGTGATCTCCCTGTCTCAGTGCGATCTCCTGGTCTCAGTGTGATCTCCCGGTCTCAGTGCGATCTCCCAGTCTCAGTGTGATCTCCCAGTCTCAGTGTGATCTCCCGTTCTCAGTGCGATCTCCCGGTCTCAGCTTGATCTCCCGGTCTCAGTGCGATCTCCCGGTCTCAGTGTAATCTCCGGGTCTCAGTGCGATCTCCCAATCTCTGTGCGATCTCCTGGTCTCAGTGTGATCTCCCGGTCTCAGAATGATCTCCCGGTCTCGGTGTGATCTCCCGGTCTCAGTGTGATCTCCCGGTCTCAGTGCGATTTCCCGTTCTCAGTGCGATCTCCTGGTCTCAGCTTGATCTCCTGGTCTCAGTGTAATCTCCGGGTCTCAGTGCGATCTCCCAATCTCTGTGCGATCTCCTGGTCTCAGTGTGATCTCCCGGTCTCAGTGCGATCTCTCGGTCTCAGCTTGATCTCCCGGTCTCAGTGCGATCTCCCAATCTCTGTGCGATCTCCCGGTCTCAGTGTGATCTCCTGGTCTCAGTGCGATCTCCCGGTCACAGTATGATCTCCTGATCCCAGTGTGATATCCCGGTCTCAGTGCGATCTCCCGGTCTCAGTGCGATCTCCCAGTCTCAGTGCGATCTCCCGGTTTCAATGCGATCTCCCAGTCTCAGTCGATCTCCCGGTCTCATTGCGAACTCCTTGTCTCAGTGTGATCTCCCGGCCTCAGTGCGATCTCCCGGTCTCAGTGCGTTCTCCCGATCTCAGTGCGATCTACCGGTCTCAGTGTGATCTCCCGGACTCAGAGTGATCTCCCGATCTCAGTGCGATCTCCCGTTCTCAGTGCGATCTCCCGGTCTCAGTGTGATCTCCCGGTCTCAGTGTGATCTCCCGGTCTCAGTGTGATCTCCTGGTCTCAGTGTGATCTCCCTGTCTCAGTGCGATCTCCCAGTCTCAGTGTGATCTCCCTGTCTCAGTGCGAACTGCTGGTCTCAGTGCGATCTCCCGATCTCAGTGCGATCTCCCGGTCTCAGTGTGATCTCCCGATCTCAGTGTGATCTCCTTGTCTCAGTGTGATCTCCCGGCCTCAGTGCGATCTCCCGTTCTCAGTGCGATCTCCCGGTCTCAGTGTGATCTCCCGGTCTCAGTGTGATCTCCCGGTCTCAGTGTGATCTCCTGGTCTCAGTGTGACCTCCTGGTCTCAGTGCGATCTCCCGTTCTCAGGGTGATCTCCCAGTCTCAGTGTGATCTCCCGGTCTCAGTGCGATCTCCCGTTCTCAGTGCGATCTCCCGGTCTCAGTGCGATCTCCCGTTCTCAGGGTGATCTCCCAGTCTCATTGTGATCTCCCACTCTCAGTGTGATCTCCCGGTCTCAGTGCGATCTCCCGTTCTCAGTGCGATCTCCCGGTCTCAGTGCGATCTCCCGGTCTCAGTGCGATCTCCCGGTCTCAGTGCGATCTCCGGGTCTCAGTGCGATCTCCCGGTCTCATTGTGATCTCCCGGTCTCAGTGTGACCTCCCAGTCTCAGTGTGAGCTCCCGGTCTCAGTGCGATCTCCCGGTCTCAGCGTGATCTCCCAGTCTCAGTGTGATCTCCCTGTCTCAGTGTGATCTCCCGGTCTCAGTGCGATCTCTCGTTCTCAGTGCGATCTCCCGGTCTCAGCTTGATCTCCCGGTCTCAGTGTGATCTTCCAATCTCGGTGCGATCTCCTGGTCTCAGTGTGATCTCCCGGTCTCAGTGCGATCTTTCGGTCTCAGCTTGATCTCCCGGTCTCAGTGCGATCTCCCAATCTCTGTGCGATCTCCCGGTCTCAGTGTGATCTCCCTGTCTCAGTGCGAACTGCTGGTCTCAGTGCGATCTCCCAGTCTCAGTGCGATCTCCCGGTTTCAGTGTGATCTCCCGATCTCAGTGCGATCTCCCGGTCTCAGTGTGATCTCCCGGTCTCAGTGCGATCTCCCGTTCTCAGTGCGATCTCCCGGTCTCAGTGTGATCTCCCGGTCTCAAAGAGATCTCCCGGTCTCAGTGTGATCTCCCGGTCTCAGTGCGATCTCCCGTTCTCAGTGCGATCTCCTGGTCTCAGCTTGATCTCCTGGTCTCAGTGTAATCTCCGGGTCTCAGTGTAATCTCCCAATCTCTGTGCGATCTCCTGGTCTCAGTGTGATCTCCCGGTCTCAGTGCGATCTCTCGGTCTCAGCTTGATCTCCCGGTCTCAGTGCGATCTCCCAATCTCTGTGCGATCTCCCGGTCTCAGTGTGATCTCCTGGTCTCAGTGCGATCTCCCGGTCACAGTATGATCTCCTGATCCCAGTGTGATCTCCCGGTCATAGTATGAACTCCCGGTTTCAATGCGATCTCCCAGTCTCAGTCGATCTCCCGGTCTCATTGCGAACTCCTTGTCTCAGTGTGATCTCCCGGCCTCAGTGCGATCTCCCGGTCTCAGTGCGTTCTCCCGATCTCAGTGCGATCTACCGGTCTCAGTGTGATCTCCCGAACTGCTGGTCTCAGTGCGACCTCCCGATCTCAGTGCGATCTCCCGGTCTCAGTGTAATCTCCGGGTCTCAGTGCGATCTCCCAATCTCTGTGCGATCTCCTGGTCTCAGTGTGATCTCCCGGTCTCAGAGTGATCTCCCGGTCTCGGTGTGATCTCCCGGTCTCAGTGTGATCTCCCGGTCTCAGCTTGATCTCCCGGTCTCAGTGCGATCTCCCGGTCTCAGTGTGATCTCCCGATCTCAGTGTGATCTCCCGGTCTCAGTGCGATCTCTCGGTCTCAGCTTTATCTCCCGGTCTCAGTGCGATCTCCCAATCTCTGTGCGATCTCCCGGTCTCAGTGTGATCTCCTGGTCTCAGTGCGATCTCCCGGTCACAGCTTGATCTCCCGGTCTCAGTGCGATCTCCCGGTCTCAGTGTGATCTCCCGATCTCAGTGTGATCTCCCGGTCTCAGTGTGATCTCCCGGTCTCAGTGCGATCTCCCTGTCTCAGTGTGATGTCCTAGTCTCAGTGTGATCTCCCGGTCTCAGTGTAATCGCCCGGTCTCAGTGTGATCTCCCGGTCTCAGTGTGATCTCCTGGTCTCAGTGTGATCTCCCGGTCTCAGTGCGATCTCCCAGTCTCAGTGTGATCTCCCTGTCTCAGTGCGATCTCCCGGTCTCAGTGTGATCTCCCGGTCTCAGTGCGATCTCCCGTTCTCAGTGCGATCTCCCGGTCTCAGCTTGATCTCCCGGTCTCAGTGCGATCTCCCGGTCTCAGTGTAATCTCCGGGTCTCAGTGCGATCTCCCAATCTCTGTGCGATCTCCTGGTCTCAGTGTGATCTCCTGGTCTCAGAATGATCTCCCGGTCTCGGTGTGATCTCCCGGTCTCAGTGTGATCTCCCGGTCTCAGTGCGATCTCCCGTTCTCAGTGCGATCTCCTGGTCTCAGCTTGATCTCCTGGTCTCAGTGTAATCTCCGGGTCTCAGTGCGATCTCCCAATCTCTGTGCGATCTCCTGGTCTCAGTGTGATCTCCCGGTCTCAGTGCGATCTCTCGGTCTCAGCTTGATCTCCCGGTCTCAGTGCGATCTCCCAATCTCTGTGCGATCTCCCGGTCTCAGTGTGATCTCCTGGTTTCAGTGCGATCTCCCGGTCACAGTATGATCTCCTGATCCCAGTGTGATCTCCCGGTCTCAGTGCGATCTCCCGGTCATAGTATGAACTCCCGGTTTCAATGCAATCTCCCAGTCTCAGTCGATCTCCCGGTCTCATTGCGAACTCCTTGTCTCAGTGTGATCTCCCGGCCTCAGTGCGATCTCCCGGTCTCAGTGCGTTCTCCCGATCTCAGTGCGATCTACCGGTCTCAGTGTGATCTCCCGGACTCAGAGTGATCTCCCGATCTCAGTGCGATCTCCCGTTCTCAGTGCGATCTCCCGGTCTCAGTGTGATCTCCCTGTCTCAGTGCGAACTGCTGGTCACAGTGTGATCTCCCGATCTCAGTGCGATCTCCCGGTCTCAGTGTGATCTCCCGATCTCAGTGTGATCTCCTTGTCTCAGTGTGATCTCCCGGCCTCAGTGCGATCTCCCGTTCTCAGTGCGATCTCCCGGTCTCAGTGTGATCTCCCGGTCTCAGTGTGATCTCCCGGTCTCAGTGTGATCTCCTGGTCTCAGTGTGACCTCCTGGTCTCAGTGCGATCTCCCGTTCTCAGGGTGATCTCCCAGTCTCAGTGTGATCTCCCGGTCTCAGTGCGATCTCCCGTTCTCAGTGCGATCTCCCGGTCTCAGTGCGATCTCCCGTTCTCAGGGTGATCTCCCAGTCTCATTGTGATCTCCCACTCTCAGTGTGATCTCCCGGTCTCAGTGCGATCTCCCGTTCTCAGTGCGATCTCCCGGTCTCAGTGCGATCTCCCGGTCTCAGTGCGATCTCCCGGTCTCAGTGCGATCTCCGGGTCTCAGTGCGATCTCCCGGTCTCATTGTGATCTCCCGGTCTCAGTGTGACCTCCCAGTCTCAGTGTGAGCTCCCGGTCTCAGTGCGATCTCCCGGTCTCAGCGTGATCTCCCAGTCTCAGTGTGATCTCCCTGTCTCAGTGTGATCTCCCGGTCTCAGTGCGATCTCTCGTTCTCAGTGCGATCTCCCGGTCTCAGCTTGATCTCCCGGTCTCAGTGTGATCTTCCAATCTCGGTGCGATCTCCTGGTCTCAGTGTGATCTCCCGGTCTCAGTGCGATCTCTCGGTCTCAGCTTGATCTCCCGGTCTCAGTGCGATCTCCCAATCTCTGTGCGATCTCCCGGTCTCAGTGTGATCTCCCTGTCTCAGTGCGAACTGCTGGTCTCAGTGCGATCTCCCGGTCTCAGTGCGATCTCCCGGTCTCAGTGTGATCTCCCGATCTCAGTGCGATCTCCCGGTCTCAGTGTGATTTCCCGGTCTCAGTGCGATCTCCCGTTCTCAGTGCGATCTCCCGGTCTCAGTGTGATCTCCCGGTCTCAAAGTGATCTCCCGGTCTCAGTGTGATCTCCCGGTCTCAGTGCGATCTCCCGTTCTCAGTGCGATCTCCTGGTCTCAGCTTGATCTCCTGGTCTCAGTGTAATCTCCGGGTCTCAGTGCGATCTCCCAATCTCTGTGCGATCTCCTGGTCTCAGTGTGATCTCCCGGTCTCAGTGCGATCTCTCGGTCTCAGCTTGATCTCCCGGTCTCAGTGCGATCTCCCAATATCTGTGCGATCACCCGGTCTCAGTGCGATCTCCCGGTCACAGCTTGATCTCCCGGTCTCAGTGCGATCTCCCGGTCTCAGTGCGATCTCCCGGTCACAGTATGATCTCCTGATCCCAGTGTGATCTCCCGGTCTCAGTGCGATCTCCCGGTCATAGTATGAACTCCCGGTTTCAATGCGATCTCCCAGTCTCAGTCGATCTCCCGGTCTCATTGCGAACTCCTTGTCTCAGTGTGATCTCCCGGCCTCAGTGCGATCTCCCAGTCTCAGTGCGATCTCCCGGTCTCATTGCGGACTCCTTGTCTCAGTGTGATCTCCCGGCCTCAGTGTGATCTCCCAGTCTCAGTGCGATCTCCCGGTCACAGTATGATCTCCTGATCCCAGTGTGATCTCCCGGTCTCAGTGCGATTTCCCGGTCATAGTATGAACTCCCGGTTTCAATGCGATCTCCCAGTCTCAGTCGATCTCCCGGTCTCATTGCGAACTCCTGGTCTCAGTGCGATCTCCCAGTCTCAGTGCGATCTCCCGGTCTCATTGCGAACTCCTTGTCTCAGTGTGATCTCCCGGTCTCAGTGTGATCTCCTGGTCTCAGTGTGACCTCCTGGTCTCAGTGCGATCTCCCGTTCTCAGGGTGATCTCCCAGTCTCAGTGTGATCTCCCGGTCTCAGTGCGATCTCCCGTTCTCAGTGCGATCTCCCGGTCTCAGTGCGATCTCCCGTTCTCAGGGTGATCTCCCAGTCTCATTGTGATCTCCCACTCTCAGTGTGATCTCCCGGTCTCAGTGCGATCTCCCGTTCTCAGTGCGATCTCCCGGTCTCAGTGCGATCTCCCGGTCTCAGTGCGATCTCCCGGTCTCAGTGCGATCTCCGGGTCTCAGTGCGATCTCCCGGTCTCATTGTGATCTCCCGGTCTCAGTGTGACCTCCCAGTCTCAGTGTGAGCTCCCGGTCTCAGTGCGATCTCCCGGTCTCAGCGTGATCTCCCAGTCTCAGTGTGATCTCCCTGTCTCAGTGTGATCTCCCGGTCTCAGTGCGATCTCTCGTTCTCAGTGCGATCTCCCGGTCTCAGCTTGATCTCCCGGTCTCAGTGTGATCTTCCAATCTCGGTGCGATCTCCTGGTCTCAGTGTGATCTCCCGGTCTCAGTGCGATCTCTCGGTCTCAGCTTGATCTTCCGGTCTCAGTGCGATCTCCCAATCTCTGTGCGATCTCCCGGTCTCAGTGTGATCTCCCTGTCTCAGTGCGAACTGCTGGTCTCAGTGCGATCTCCCGGTCTCAGTGCGATCTCCCGGTCTCAGTGTGATCTCCCGATCTCAGTGCGATCACCCGGTCTCAGTGTGATCTCCCGGTCTCAGTGCGATCTCCCGTTCTCAGTGCGATCTCCCGGTCTCAGTGTGATCTCCCGGTCTCAAAGTGATCTCCCGGTCTCAGTGTGATCTCCCGGTCTCAGTGCGATCTCCCGTTCTCAGTGCGATCTCCTGGTCTCAGCTTGATCTCCTGGTCTCAGTGTAATCTCCGGGTCTCAGTGCGATCTCCCAATCTCTGTGCGATCTCCTGGTCTCAGTGTGATCTCCCGGTCTCAGTGCGATCTCTCGGTCTCAGCTTGATCTCCCGGTCTCAGTGCGATCTCCCAATATCTGTGCGATCACCCGGTCTCAGTGCGATCTCCCGGTCACAGCTTGATCTCCCGGTCTCAGTGCGATCTCCCGGTCTCAGTGCGATCTCCCGGTCACAGTATGATCTCCTGATCCCAGTGTGATCTCCCGGTCTCAGTGCGATCTCCCGGTCATAGTATGAACTCCCGGTTTCAATGCGATCTCCCAGTCTCAGTCGATCTCCCGGTCTCATTGCGAACTCCTTGTCTCAGTGTGATCTCCCGGCCTCAGTGCGATCTCCCAGTCTCAGTGCGATCTCCCGGTCTCATTGCGGACTCCTTGTCTCAGTGTGATCTCCCGGCCTCAGTGTGATCTCCCAGTCTCAGTGCGATCTCCCGGTCACAGTATGATCTCCTGATCCCAGTGTGATCTCCCGGTCTCAGTGCGATTTCCCGGTCATAGTATGAACTCCCGGTTTCAATGCGATCTCCCAGTCTCAGTCGATCTCCCGGTCTCATTGCGAACTCCTGGTCTCAGTGCGATCTCCCAGTCTCAGTGCGATCTCCCGGTCTCATTGCGAACTCCTTGTCTCAGAGTGATCTCCCGGCCTCAGTGTGATCTCCCGGTCTCAGTGCGATCGCCCGGTCTCAGTGTGATCTCCCGGTCTCAGTGCGATCTCCCAGTCTCAGTGCGATCTCCCTGTCTCAGTGCGAACTGCTGGTCTCAGTGCGACCTCCCGATCTCTGTGCGATCTCCCGGCCTCAGTGCAATCTCCCAATCTCAGTGTGATCTCCCAGTCTCAGTGTGAACTCCCGGTCTCAGTGCGATCTCCCTGTCTCAGTGTGATCTCCCGGTCTCAGTGTGATCTCCCGGTCTCAGTGTGATCTCCCGGTCTCAGTGTGATCTCCCGGTCTCAGTGTGATCTCCTGGTCTCAGTGTGATCTCCCGGTCTCAGTGCGATCTCCCAGTCTCATTATGATCTCCCTGTCTCAGTGTGATCTCCCGGTCTCAGTGTGATCTCCCGGTCTCAGTGTGATCTCCCGGTCTCAGTGTGATCTCCCGGTCTCAGTGTGATCTCCTGGTCTCAGTGTGATCTCCCGGTCTCAGTGCGATCTCCCAGTCTCATTATGATCTCCCTGTCTCAGTGCGAAATGCTGGTCTCAGTGCGATCTCCCTGTCTCAGTGTGATCTCCCGGTCTCAGTGTGAGCTCCCGGTCTCAGTGCGATCTCCCTGTCTCAGTGTGATCTCCCGGTCTCAGTGTGAGCTCCCGGTCTCAGTGCGATCTCCCGGTCTCAGCGTGATCTCCCAGTCTCAGTGTGATCTCCCTGTCTCAGTGTGATCTCCCGGTCTCAGTGCGATCTCTCGTTCTCAGTGCGATCTCCCGGTCTCAGCTTGATCTCCCGGTCTCAGTGTGATCTTCCAATCTCGGTGCGATCTCCTGGTCTCAGTGTGATCTCCCGGTCTCAGTGCGATCTCTCGGTCTCAGCTTGATCTCCCGGTCTCAGTGCGATCTCCCAATCTCTGTGCGATCTCCCGGTCTCAGTGTGATCTCCCTGTCTCAGTGCGAACTGCTGGTCTCAGTGCGATCTCCCGGTCTCAGTGCGATCTCCCGGTCTCAGTGTGATCTCCCGATCTCAGTGCGATCTCCCGGTCTCAGTGTGATCTCCCGGTCTCAGTGCGATCTCCCGTTCTCAGTGCGATCTCCCGGTCTCAGTGTGATCTCCCGGTCTCAAAGTGATCTCCCGGTCTCAGTGTGATCTCCCGGTCTCAGTGCGATCTCCCGTTCTCAGTGCGATCTCCTGGTCTCAGCTTGATCTCCTGGTCTCAGTGTAATCTCCGGGTCTCAGTGCGATCTCCCAATCTCTGTGCGATCTCCTGGTCTCAGTGTGATCTCCCGGTCTCAGTGCGATCTCTCGGTCTCAGCTTGATCTCCCGGTCTCAGTGCGATCTCCCAATATCTGTGCGATCACCCGGTCTCAGTGCGATCTCCCGGTCACAGCTTGATCTCCCGGTCTCAGTGCGATCTCCCGGTCTCAGTGCGATCTCCCGGTCACAGTATGATCTCCTCATCCCAGTGTGATCTCCCGGTCTCAGTGCGATCTCCCGGTCATAGTATGAACTCCCGGTTTCAATGCGATCTCCCAGTCTCAGTCGATCTCCCGGCCTCAGTGCGATCTCCCAGTCTCAGTGCGATCTCCCGGTCGCATTGCGGACTCCTTGTCTCAGTGTGATCTCCCGGCCTCAGTGTGATCTCCCAGTCTCAGTGCGATCTCCCGGTCACAGTATGATCTCCTGATCCCAGTGTGATCTCCCGGTCTCAGTGCGATTTCCCGGTCATAGTATGAACTCCCGGTTTCAATGCGATCTCCCAGTCTCAGTCGATCTCCCGGTCTCATTGCGAACTCCTGGTCTCAGTGCGATCTCCCAGTCTCAGTGCGATCTCCCGGTCTCATTGCGAACTCCTTGTCTCAGAGTGATCTCCCGGCCTCAGTGTGATCTCCCGGTCTCAGTGCGATCGCCCGGTCTCAGTGTGATCTCCCGGTCTCAGTGCGATCTCCCAGTCTCAGTGCGATCTCCCTGTCTCAGTGCGAACTGCTGGTCTCAGTGCGACCTCCCGATCTCTGTGCGATCTCCCGGCCTCAGTGCAATCTCCCAATCTCAGTGTGATCTCCCAGTCTCAGTGTGAACTCCCGGTCTCAGTGCGATCTCCCTGTCTCAGTGTGATCTCCCGGTCTCAGTGTGATCTCCCGGTCTCAGTGTGATCTCCCGGTCTCAGTGTGATCTCCCGGTCTCAGTGTGATCTCCTGGTCTCAGTGTGATCTCCCGGTCTCAGTGCGATCTCCCAGTCTCATTATGATCTCCCTGTCTCAGTGCGAAATGCTGGTCTCAGTGCGATCTCCCGATCTCAGTGCGATCTCCCGGTCTCAGTGTGATCTCCCGATCTCAGTGTGATCTCCTGGTCTCAGTGTGATCTCCCGGTCTCAGTGCGATCTCCCGTTCTCAGTGCGATCTCCCGGTCTCAGCTGAATCTCCCGGTCTCAGTGCGATCTCCCGGTCTCAGTGTAATCTCCGGGTCTCAGTGCGATCTCCCAATCTCTGTGCGATCTCCTGGTCTCAGTGTGATCTCCCGGTCTCAGCGTGATCTCCCGGTCTCGGTGTGATCTCCCGGTCTCAGTGTGATCTCCTGGTCTCAGTGCGATCTCCCGTTCTCAGTGCGATCTCCCGGTCTCAGCTGAATCTCCCGATCTCAGTGCGATCTTCCGGTCTCAGTGTAATCTCCGGGTCTCAGTGCGATCTCCTGGTCTCAGGGTGATCTCCTGGTCTCAGTGTGATCTCCCTGTCTCAGTGTGATCTCCCAGTCTCAGTGTGATCTCCCAGTCTCAGTGTGATCTCCCATTCTCAGTGTGATCTCCCGGTCTCAGTGTGATCTCCTGGTCTCAGTGTGATCTACCGGTCTCAGTGCGATCTCCCAGTCTCAGTGTGATCTCCCTGTTCCAGTGCGAACTGCTGGTCACAGTGTGATCTCCCGATCTCAGTGCGATCTCCCGGTCTCAGTGTGATCTCCCCATCTCAGTGTGATCTCCCGGTCTCAGTGTGATCTCCCGGTCTCAGTGCGATCTCCCGTTCTCAGTGCGATCTCCCGGTCTCAGCTTGATCTCCTGGTCTCAGTGCGATCTCCCGGTCTCAGTGTAATCTCCGGGTCTCAGTGCGATCTCCCAATCTCTGTGCGATCTCCTGGTCTCAGTGTGATCTCCCGGTCTCAGTGTGATCTCCCGGTCTCGGCGTGATCTCCCGGTCTCGGTGTGATCTCCCGGTCTCATTGCGACCTCCCGGTCTCAGTGCGATCTCCCGGTCTCAGCGTGATCTCCCGGTCTCAGTGCGATCTCCCGGTCTCAGTGCGATCTCCCGGTCTCAGTGTAATCTCCGGGTCTCAGTGCGATCTCCCAATCTCTGTGCGATCTCCTGGTCTCAGTTTGATCTCCCGTTCTCAGTGCGATCTCCCGGTCTCAGTGTAATCTCCGGGTCTCAGTGCGATCTCCCAATCTCTGTGCGATCTCCTGGTCTCAGTTTGATCTCCCGGTCTCAGTGCGATCTCTCGGTCTCAGCTTGATCTCCCGGTCTCAGTGCGATCTCCCAATCTCTGTGCGATCTCCCGGTCTCAGTGTGATCTCCCAATATCTGTGCGATCACCCGGTCTCAGTGCGATCTCCCGGTCACAGCTTGATCTCCCGGTCTCAGTGCGATCTCCCGGTCTCAGTGCGATCTCCCGGTCACAGGATGATCTCCTGATCCCAGTGTGATCTCCCGGTCTCAGTGCGATCTCCCGGTCATAGTATGAACTCCCGGTTTCAATGCGATCTCCCAGTCTCAGTCGATCTCCCGGTCTCATTGCGAACTCCTTGTCTCAGTGTGATCTCCCGGCCTCAGTGCGATCTCCCAGTCTCAGTGCGATCTCCCGGTCTCATTGCGAACTCCTTGTCTCAGTGTGATCTCCCGGCCTCAGTGTGATCTCCCGGTCTCAGTGCGATCTCCCTGTCTCAGTGCGAACTGCTGATCTCAGTGCGACCTCCCGATCTCTGTGCGATCTCCCGGCCTCAGTGTGATCTCACGATCTCAGTGCGATCTCCCGGTCTCAGTGCAATCTCCCAATCTCAGTGTGATCTCCCAGTCTCAGTGTGATCTCCCGGTCTCAGATCGATCTCCCTGTCTCAGTGTGATCTCCCGGTCTCAGTGTGATCTCCCGGTCTCAGTGTGATCTCCCGGTCTCAGTGTGATCTCCTGGTCTCAGTGTGATCTCCCGGTGTCAGTGTGATCTCCCGGTCTCAGTGTGATCTCCCTGTCTCAGTGCGAACTGCTGGTCTCAGTGCGATCTCCCGATCTCAGTGCGATCTCCCAGTTTCATTATGATCTCCCTGTCTCAGTGCGAACTGCTGGTCTCAGTGCGATCTCCTGGTCTCAGTGTGATCTCCCGATCTCAGTGTGATCTCCCGGTCTCAGTGTGATCTCCCGGTCTCAGTGCGATCTCGCGTTCTCAGTGCGATCTCCCGGTCTCAGCTGAATCTCCCGGTCTCAGTGTAATCTCCGGGTCTCAGTGCGATCTCCCAATCTCTGTGCGATCTCCTGGTCTCAGTGTGATCTCCCGGTCTCAGCGTGATCTCCCGGTCTCGGTGTGAGCTCCCGGTCTCAGTGCGATCTCCCGGTCTCAGTGTAATCTCCTGGTCTCAGTGCGATATCCCGGTCTCTGTGCGATCTCCCGGTCTCAGTGTGATCTCCCGGTCTCAGTACGATCTCCCGGTCTCAGTGCGATCTCCCCGTCTCAGTGCGATCTCCCTGTCTCAGTATGATCTCCCCGTCTCAGTGTGATCTCCTGGTCTCAGTGCGATCTCCCGGTCTCAGTGCGATCTCCCAGTCTCAGTGCGATCTCCCGGTCTCAGTGCGATCTCCCAGTCTCAGTGTGATCTCCCGGTCTCAGTGCGATCTCCCTGTCTCAGTGTGATCTCCCAGTCTCAGTGTGATCTCCCGGTCTCAGTGTGATCTCCCGGTCTCAGTGTGATCTCCCGGTCTCAGTGTGATCGCCCGGTCTCAGTGTGATCGCCCGATCTCAGTGCGAACTCGCCGGTCTCAGTGCGATCTCCCAATCTCAGTGTGATCTCCCAGTCTCAGTGTGATCTCCCGGTCTCAGTGCGATCTCCCTGTCTCAGTGTGATCTCCCGGTCTCAGTGTGATCTCCCGGTCTCAGTGTGATCTCCCGGTCTCAGTGTGATCTCCCGGTCTCAGTGTGATCTCCTGGTCTCAGTGTGATCTCCCGGTCTCAGTGCGATCTCCCAGTCTCAGTGTGATCTCCCTGTCTCAGTGCAAACTGCTGGTCTCAGTGCGATCTCCCGATCTCAGTGCGATCTCCCGATCTCAGTGCGATCTCCCGGTCTCAGTGTGATCTCCCAGTCTCAGTGTGATCTCCCGGTCTCAGTGTGATCTCCCGGTCTCAGTGTGATCTCCCGGTCTCAGTGTGATCGCCCGGTCTCAGTGTGATCGCCCGATCTCAGTGCGAACTCGCCGGTCTCAGTGCGATCTCCCAATCTCAGTGTGATCTCCCAGTCTCATTGTGATCTCCCGGTCTCAGTGCGATCTCCCTGTCTCAGTGTGATCTCCCAGTCTCAGTGTGATCTCCCGGTCTCAGTGTGATCTCCCGGTCTCAGTGTGATCTCCCGGTCTCAGTGTGATCTCCTGGTCTCAGTGCGATCTCCCGTTCTCAGTGCGATCTCCCGGTCTCAGCTTGATCTCCCGGTCTCAGTGCGATCTCCCAATCTCTGTGCGATCTCCTGGTCTCAGTGTGATCTCCCGGTCTCAGCGTGATCTCCCGGTCTCGGTGTGATCTCCCGGTCTCAGTGCGATCTCCCGGTCTCAGTGCGATCTCCTGGTCTCAGCTTGATCTCCCGGTCTCAGTGCGATCTCCCGGTCTCAGTGTAATCTCCCGGTCTCAGTGTGATCTCCCAATCTCTGTGCGATCTCCTGGTCTCAGTGTGATCTCCTGGTCTCAGTGTGATCTCCCGGTCTCAGTGCGATCTCTCGGTCTCAGCTTGATCTCCCGGTCTCAGTGCGATCTCCCAATCTCTGTGCGATCTCCCGATTTCAGTATGATCTCCTGGTCTCAGTGCGATCTCCCGGTCACAGCTTGATCTCCCGGTCTCAGTGCGATCTCCCGGTCTCAGTGCGATCTCCCGGTCACAGTATGATCTCCTGATCCCAGTGTGATCTTCCGGTCTCAGTGCGATCTCCCGGTCATAGTATGAACTCCCGGTTTCAATGCGATCTCCCAGTCTCAGTCGATCTCCCGGTCTCATTGCGAACTCCTTGTCTCAGTGTGATCTCCCGGTCTCAGTGTGATCTCCCGGTCTCAGTGCGATCTCCCGGTCTCAGTGCGACCTCCCGATCTCTGTGCGATCTCCCGGCCTCAGTGTGATCTCACGATCTCAGTGCGATCTCCCAGTCTCAGTGCAATCTCCCAATCTCAGTGTGATCTCCCAGTCTCAGTGTGATCTCCCGGTCTCAGATCGATCTCCCTGTCTCAGTGTGATCTCCCGGTCTCAGTGTGATCTCCCGGTCTCAGTGTGATCTCCCAATCTCAGTGTGATCTCCTGGTCTCAGTGTGATCTCCCGGTGTCAGTGTGATCTCCCGGTCTCAGTGTGATCTCCCTGTCTCAGTGCGAACTGCTGGTCTCAGTGCGATCTCCCGATCTCAGTGCGATCTCCCAGTTTCATTATGATCTCCCTGTCTCAGTGCGAACTGCTGGTCTCAGTGCGATCTCCCGGTCTCAGTGTGATCTCCCGATCTCAGTGTGATCTCCCGGTCTCAGTGTGATCTCCCGGTCTCAGTGCGATCTCGCGTTCTCAGTGCGATCTCCCGGTCTCAGCTGAATCTCCCGGTCTCAGTGTAATCTCCGGGTCTCAGTGCGATCTCCCAATCTCTGTGCGATCTCCTGGTCTCAGTGTGATCTCCCGGTCTCAGCGTGATCTCCCGGTCTCGGTGTGAGCTCCCGGTCTCAGTGCGATCTCCCGGTCTCAGTGTAATCTCCTGGTCTCAGTACGATATCCCGGTCTCTGTGCGATCTCCCGGTCTCAGTGTGATCTCCCGGTCTCAGTACGATCTCCCGGTCTCAGTGCGATCTCCCCGTCTCAGTGCGATCTCCCTGTCTCAGTATGATCTCCCCGTCTCAGTGTGATCTCCTGGTCTCAGTGCGATCTCCCGGTCTCAGTGCGATCTCCCAGTCTCAGTGCGATCTCCCGGTCTCAGTGTGATCTCCCAGTCTCAGTGTGATCTCCCGGTCTCAGTGCGATCTCCCTGTCTCAGTGTGATCTCCCAGTCTCAGTCTGATCTCCCGGTCTCAGTGTGATCTCCCGGTCTCAGTGTGATCTCCCGGTCTCAGTGTGATCTCCCGGTCTCAGTGTGATCGCCCGGTCTCAGTGTGATCGCCCGATCTCAGTGCGAACTCGCCGGTCTCAGTGCGATCTCCCAATCTCAGTGTGATCTCCCAGTCTCAGTGAGATCTCCCGGTCTCAGTGCGATCTCCCTGTCTCAGTGTGATCTCCCAGTCTCAGTGTGATCTCCCGGTCTCAGTGTGATCTCCCGGTCTCAGTGTGATCTCCCGGTCTCAGTGTGATCTCCTGGTCTCAGTGTGATCTCCCGGTCTCAGTGCGATCTCCCAGTCTCAGTGTGATCTCCCTGTCTCAGTGCAAACTGCTGGTCTCAGTGCGATCTCCCGATCTCAGTGCGATCTCCCGGTCTCAGTGTGATCTCCCGATCTCAGTGTGATCTCCCGGTCTCAGTGTGATCTCCCGGTATCAGTGCGATCTCCCGTTCTCAGTGCGATCTCCCGGTCTCAGCTTGATCTCCCGGTCTCAGTGCGATCTCCCAATCTCTGTGCGATCTCCTGGTCTCAGTGTGATCTCCCGGTCTCAGCGTGATCTCCCGGTCTCGGTGTGATCTCCCGGTCTCAGTGCGATCTCCCGGTCTCAGTGCGATCTCCCGGTCTCAGCTTGATCTCCCGGTCTCAGTGCGATCTCCCGGTCTCAGTGTAATCTCCCGGTCTCAGTGTGATCTCCCAATCTCTGTGCGATCTCCTGGTCTCAGTGTGATCTCCTGGTCTCAGTGTGATCTCCCGGTCTCAGTGCGATCTCTCGGTCTCAGCTTGATCTCCCGGTCTCAGTGCGATCTCCCAATCTCTGTGCGATCTCCCGATTTCAGTATGATCTCCTGGTCTCAGTGCGATCTCCCGGTCACAGCTTGATCTCCCGGTCTCAGTGCGATCTCCCGGTCTCAGTGCGATCTCCCGGTCACAGTATGATCTCCTGATCCCAGTGTGATCTTCCGGTCTCAGTGCGATCTCCCGGTCATAGTATGAACTCCCGGTTTCAATGCGATCTCCCAGTCTCAGTCGATCTCCCGGTCTCATTGCGAACTCCTTGTCTCAGTGTGATCTCCCGGTCTCAGTGTGATCTCCCGGTCTCAGTGCGATCTCCCGGTCTCAGTGTAATCTCCGGGTCTCAGTGCGATCTCCCAATCTCTGTGCGATCTCCTGGTCTCAGTGTGATCTCCCGGTCTCAGTGCGATCTCTCGGTCTCAGCTTGATCTCCCGGTCTCAGTGCGATCTCCCAATCTCTGAGCGATCTCCTGGTCTCAGTGTGATCTCCCGGTCTCAGTGCGATCTCTCGGTCTCAGCTTGATCTCCCGGTCTCAGTGTGATCTCCCGCTCTCAGTACGATCTCCCGGTCTCAGTGCGATCTCCCCGTCTCAGTATGATCTCCCCGTCTCAGTGCGATCTCCTGGTCTCAGTGCGATCTCCCGGTCTCAGTGCGATCTCCCTGTCTCAGTATGATCTCCCGGTCTCAGTGTGATCTCCTGGTCTCAGTGCGATCTCCCGGTCTCAGTGTGATCTCCCCGTCTCAGTGTGATCTCCCGGTCTCAGTGCGATCTCCCTGTCTCAGTGTGATCTCCCAGTCTCAGTGAGATCTCCCGGTCTCAGTGTGATCTCCCGGTCTCAGTGCGATCTCCCGGTCTCAGTGTGATCTCCCTGTCTCAGTATGATCTCCCCGTCTCAGTGTGATCTCCCGGTCTCAGTGCAATATCCCGGTCTCAGTGCGATCTCCCGGTCTCAGTGCGATCTCCCGGTCTCAGTGCGATCTCCCGGTCTCAGTGCGATCTCCCTGTCTCAGTATGATCTCCCCGTCTCAGTGTGATCTCCCGGTCTCAGTGCGATCTCCCTGTCTCAGTGTGATCTCCCAGTCTCAGTGAGATCTCCCGGTCTCAGTGTGATCTCCCGGTCTCAGTGTGATCTCCCGGTCTCAGTGTGATCGCCCGATCTCAGTGCGAACTCGCCGGTCTCAGTGCGATCTCCCAATCTCAGTGTGATCTCCCAGTCTCAGTGTGATCTCCCGGTCTCAGTGCGATCTCCCTGTCTCAGTGTGATCTCCCAGTCTCAGTGTGATCTCCCGGTCTCAGTGTGATCTCCTGGTCTCAGTGTGATCTCCCGGTCTCAGTGTGATCTCCTGGTCTCAGTGTGATCTCCCGGTCTCAGTGCGATCTCCCAGTCTCAGTGTGATCTCCCTGTCTCAGTGCAAACTGCTGGTCTCAGTGCGATCTCCCGATCTCAGTGCGATTTCCCGGTCTCAGTGTGATCTCCCGATCTCAGTGTGATCTCCCGGTCTCAGTGTGATCTCCCGGTATCAGTGCGATCTCCCGTTCTCAGTGCGATCTCCCGGTCTCAGCTTGATCTCCCGGTCTCAGTGCGATCTCCCAATCTCTGTGCGATCTCCTGGTCTCAGTGTGATCTCCCGGTCTCAGCGTGATCTCCCGGTCTCGGTGTGATCTCCCGGTCTCAGTGTGATCTCCCGGTCTCAGTGCGATCTCCCGGTCTCAGCTTGATCTCCCGGTCTCAGTGCCATCTCCCGGTCTCAGTGTAATCTCCCGGTCTCAGTGTGATCTCCCAATCTCTGTGCGATCTCCTGGTCTCAGTGTGATCTCCCGGTCTCAGTGCGATCTCTCGGTCTCAGCTTGATCTCCCGGTCTCAGTGCGATCTCCCAATCTCTGTGCGATCTCCTGATCTCAGTATGATCTCCTGGTCTCAGTGCGATCTCCCGGTCACAGCTTGATCTCCCGGTCTCAGTGCGATCTCCCGGTCTCAGTGCGATCTCCCGGTCACAGTATGATCTCCTGATCCCAGTGTGATCTCCCGGTCTCAGTGCGATCTCCCGGTCATAGTATGAACTCCCGGTTTCAATGCGATCTCCCAGTCTCAGTCGATCTCCCGGTCTCATTGCGAACTCCTTGTCTCAGTGTGATCTCCCGGTCTCAGTGTGATCTCCCGATCTCAGTGTGATCTCCCGGTCTCAGTGTGATCTCCCGGTCTCAGTGCGATCTCCCGTTCTCAGTGTGATCTCCCAGTCTCAGTGTGATCTCCCGGTCTCAGTGTGATCTCCCGGTCTCAGTGCGATCTCCCGGTCTCAGTGCGATCTCCCAGTCTCAGTGTGATCTCCCTGTCTCAGTGCGATCTCCCGATCTCAGTGCGATCTCCCGATCTCAGTGCGATCTCCCGGTCTCAGTGTGATCTCCCGATCTCAGTGTGATCTCCCGGTCTCAGTGTGATCTCCCGGTCTCAGTGCGATCTCCCGTTCTCAGTGCGATCTCCCGGTCTCAGCTTGATCTCCCGGTCTCAGTGCGATCTCCCGGTCTCAGTGCGATCTCCCAGTCACAGTATGATCTCCTGATCCCAGTGTGATCTCCCGGTCTCAGTGCGATCTCCCGGTCATAGTATGAACTCCCGGTTTCAATGCGATCTCCCAGTCTCAGTCGATCTCCCGGTCTCATTGCGAACTCCTTGTCTCAGTGTGATCTCCCGGTCTCAGTGTGATCTCCCGGTCTCAGTGCGATCTCCCGGTCTCAGTGCGTTCTCCCGATCTCAGTGCGATCTCCCGGTCTCAGTGTGATCTCCCGGACTCAGAGTGATCTCCCGATCTCAGTGCGATCTCCCGTTCTCAGTGCGATCTCCCGGTCTCAGTGCGATCTCCCGGTCACAGCATGATCTCCCGGTTTCAGTGCGATCTCCCAGTCTCAGTCGATCTCCCAGTCTCAGTGTGATCTCCCGGTCTCAGTGCGATCTCACGGTCTCAGTGCGATCTCCCGGTCTCAGTGTGATCACTCGGTCTCAGTGTGATCTCCCGGTCTCAGTGTGATCGCCCGGTCTCAGTGCGATCCCCGGTCTCAGTGTGACCTCCCGGTCTCAGTGTGATCACCCGGTCTCAGTGTGACCTCCCGGTCTCAGTGTGATCTCCCAGTCTCCATGTGACCTCCTGGTCTCAGTGCGATCTCCCGTTCTCAGGGTGATCTCCCAGTCTCAGTGTGATCTCCCGGTCTCAGTGCGATCTCCCGTTCTCAGTGCGATCTCCCGGTCTCAGTGCGATCTCCCGTTCTCAGGGGGATCTCCCAGTCTCAGTGTGATCTCCCAGTCTCAGTGTGATCTCCCGGTCTCAGTGCGATCTCCCGTTCTCAGTGCGATCTCCCGGTCTCAGTGCGATCTCCCGGTCTCAGTGCGATCTCCGGGTCTCAGTGCGATCTCCCGGTCTCAGTGCGATCTCCCGGTCTCAGTGCGATCTCCCGGTCTCATTGTGATCTCCCGGTCTCAGTGTGACCTCCCAGTCTCAGTGTGATCTCCCTGTCTAAGTGTGATCTCCCGGTCTCAGTGCGATCTCTCGTTCTCAGTGCGATCTCCAAGTCTCAGCTTGATCTCCCGGTCTCAGTGTGATCTTCCAATCTCTGTGAGATCTCCTGGTCTCAGTGTGATCTCCCGGTCTCAGTGCGATCTCTCGGTCTCAGCTTGATCTCCCGGTCTCAGTGCGATCTCCCAATCTCTGTGCGATCTCCCGGTCTCAGTGTGATCTCCCGTTCTCAGTGCGATCTCCCGGTCTCAGCTTGATCACCCGGTCTCAATGTGATCTCCCGGTCTCAGTGCGATCTCCCGGTCTCAGTACGATCTCCCGGTCTCAGTGTGATCTCCCGATCTCAGTGCGATCTCCCGGTCTCAGTGCGATCTCCCGATCTCAGTGTGATCTCCCGGTGTCAGTGCGATCTCCCGGTCTCAAAGTGATCTCCGGGTCTCAGTGTGATCTCCTGGTCTCAGTGCGATCGCCCGGTCTCAGTGTGATCTCCCGGTCTCAGTGTGATCTCCCGGTCTCAGTGCGATCTCCCAGTCTCAGTGCGACCTCCCGATCTCAGTGCGATCTCCCGGCCTCAGTGTGATCTCCCGATCTCAGTGCGATCTCCCGGTCTCAGTGCGATCTCCCAATCTCAGTGTGATCTCCCAGTCTCAGTGTGATCTCCCGGTCTCAGTGCGATCTCCCTGTCTCAGTGTGATCTCCCAGTCTCAGTGTGACCTCCCGGTCTCAGTGTGATCTCCCGGTCTCAGTGTGATCTCCCGGTCTCAGTGTGATCTCCTGGTCTCAGTGTGATCTCCCGGTCACAGTGCGATCTCCCAGTCTCAGTGTGATCTCCCTGTCTCAGTGCGAACTGCTGGTCTCAGTGCGATCTCCCGATCTCAGTGTGATCTCCCGGTCTCAGTGTGATCTCCCGGTTTCAGTGCGATCTCCCGTTCTCAGTGCGATCTCCCGGTCTCAGCTTGATCTCCCGGTCTCAGTGCGATCTCCCGGTCTCAGTGTAATCTCCGGGTCTCAGTGCGATCTCCCGGTCTCAGTGTGATCTCCCAATCTCTGTGCGATCTCCTGGTCTCAGTGTGATCTCCCGGTCTCAGTGCGATCTCTCGGTCTCAGCTTGATCTCCCGGTCTCAGTGCGATCTCCCAATCTCTGTGCGATCTCCCGATCTCAGTGTGATCTCCCGGTCTCAGTGTGATCTCCCGATCTCAGAGCGATCTCCCGGTCTCAGTGTAATCTCCGGGTCTCAGTGCGATCTCCCAATCTCTGTGCGATCTCCTGGTCTCAGTGTGATCTCCCGGTCTCAGCGTGATCTCCCGGTCTCAGTGCGATCTCCCGGTCTCAGTGTGATCTCCCGGTCTCAGTGTGACCTCCCGGTCTCGGTGTGATCTCCCAATCTCTGTGCGATCTCCCGGTCTCAGTGCGATCTCCCGTTCTCAGTGTGATCTCCCGGTCTCAGCTTGATCTCCCGGTCTCAGTGCGATCTCCCGGTCTCAGTGTAATCTCCGGGTCTCAGTGCGATCTCCCAATCTCTGTGCGATCTCCTGTTCTCAGTGTGATCTCCCGGTCTCAGTGCGATCTCTCGGTCTCAGCTTGATCTCCCGGTCTCAGTGCGATCTCCCAATCTCTGTGCGATCTCCCGGTCTCAGTGTGATCTCCTGGACTCAGTGCGATCTCCCGGTCACAGCTTGATCTCCCGGTCTCAGTGCGATCTCCCGGTCTCAGTGCGATCTCCCGGTCACAGTATGATCTCCTGATCCCAATGTGATCTCCCGGTCTCAGTGCGATCTCCCGGTCATAGTATGAACTCCCGGTTTCAATGCGATCTCCCAGTCTCAGTCGATCTCCCGATCTCAGTGCGTTATCCCGATCTCAGTGCGATCTCCCAGTCTCAGTGTGATCTCCCTGTCTCAGTGTGATCTCCTTGTCTCAGTGTGATCTCCCGGACTCAGAGTGATCTCCCTGTCTCAGTGTGATCTCCCAGTCTCAGTGTGATCTCCCGGTCTCAGTGTGATCTCCCGGTCTCAGTGTGATCTCCTGGTCTCAGTGTGATCTCCCGGTCTCAGTGTGATCTCCCGGTCTCAGTGCGATCTCCCGGCCTCAGTGTGATCTCCCGGTCTCAGTGTGATCTCCCGGACTCAGAGTGATCTCCCGATCTCAGTGCGATCTCCCGTTCTCAGTGCGATCTCCCGGCCCCAGTGTGATCTCCCGATCTCAGTGCGATCTCCCGATCTCAGTGCGATCTACCGGTCTCAGTGTGATCTCCCGGACTCAGAGTGATCTCCCGATCTCAGTGCGATCTCCCGTTCTCAGTGCGATCTCCCGTTCTCAGTGCGATCTCCCGGTCACTGTATGATCTCCCGGTTTCAGTGCGATCTCCCGGTCTCAGTGCGATCTCCCGGTCTCAGTGCGATCTCCCGGTCTCAGTGTGATCTCCCGGTCTCAGTGTGATCACCCGGTGTCAGAATTATCTCCCGGTCGCAGTGTGATCTCCCGGTCTCAGGGTGCACTCCCAGTCTCAGTGTGATCTCCCGGTCTCAGTGCGATCTCCCGGTCTCAGTGCGATCTCCCGTTCTCTGGGTGATCTCCCAGTCTCAGTGTGATCTCCCAGTCTCAGTGTGATCTCCCGGTCTCAGTGCGATCTCCCGTTCTCAGTGTGATCTCCCAGTCTCAGTGTGATCTCCCGGTCTCAGTGCGATCTCCCGGTCTCAGTGCCATCTCCGGGTCTCAGTGCGATCTCCCGGTCTCATTGTGATCTCCCGGTCTCAGTGTGACCTCCCAGTCTCAGTGTGATCTCCCGGTCTCAGTGCGATCTCTCGTTCTCAGTGCGATCTCCCGGTCTCAGCGTGATCTCCCAGTCTCAGTGTGATCTCCCTGTCTCAGTGTGATCTCCCGGTCTCAGTGCGATCTCTCGTTCTCAGTGCGATCTCCCGGTCTCAGCTTGATCTCCCGGTCTCAGTGTGATCTCCCAATCTCTGTGCGATCTCCCGGTCTCAGTGTGATCTCCCGGTCTCAGTGTGATCACCCGGTGTCAGAATGATCTCCCGGTTGCAGAGTGATCTCCCGGTCTCAGTGTGATCGCCCGGTCTCAGTGCGATCTCCCGTTCTCAGGGTGATCTCCCAGTCTCAGTGTGATCTCCCGGTCTCAGTGCGATCTCCCGGTCTCAGTGCGATCTCCCGTTCTCTGGGTGATCTCCCAGTCTCAGTGTGATCTCCCAGTCTCAGTGTGATCTCCCGGTCTCAGTGCGATCTCCCGTTCTCAGTGCGATCTCCCAGTCTCAGTGCGATCTCCCGGTCTCAGTGTGATCTCCCGGTCTCAGTGCCATCTCCGGGTCTCAGTGCGATCTCCCGGTCTCATTGTGATCTCCCGGTCTCAGTGTGACCTCCCAGTCTCAGTGTGAGCTCCCGGTCTCAGTGCGATCTCCCGGTCTCAGCGTGATCTCCCGGTCTCAGTGCGATCTGCCGATCGAAGTGTGATCTCCCGGTGTCAGTGCGATCTCCCGGTCTCAAAGTGATCTCCCGGCCTCAGTGTGATCTCCCGGTCTCAGTGCGATCTCCCGGTCTCAGTGCGATCTGCCGATCGAAGTGTGATCTCCAGGTGTCAGTGCGATCTCCCGGTCTCAAAGTGATCTCCCGGCCTCAGTGTGATCTCAGTGCGATCTCCCGGTCTCAGTGTGATCTCCCGGTCTCAGTGCGATCTCCCAGTCTCAGTGTGATCTCCCTGTCTCAGTGCGAACTGCTGGTCTCAGTGCGATCTCCCGATCTCAGTGCGATCTCCCGGTCTCAGTGTAACCTCCGGGTCTCAGTGCGATCTCCCAATCTCTGTGCGATCTCCTGGTCTCAGTGTGATCTCCCGGTCTCAGTGCGATCTCCCGGTCTCAGTGCGATCTCCCGTTCTCAGTACGATCTCCCGGTCTCAGTGCGATCTCCCGGTCCCAGTGCGATCTCCCGATCTCAGTGCGATCTCTTGGTCTCAGTGTGATCTCCCGGTCTCAGTGCGATATCCCGGTCTCAGTGCGATCTCCCGGTCTCAGTGCGTTCTCCCGATCTCAGTGCGATCTACCGGTCTCAGTGTGATCTCCCGGACTCAGAGTGATCTCCCGATCTCAGTGCGATCTCTTGGTCTCAGTGTGATCTTCCGGTCTCAGTGCGATCTCGTGATCCCAGTGTGATCTCCCGGTCTCAGTGCGATCTCCCTGTCATAGTATGAACTCCCGGTTTCAATGCGATCTCCCACTCTCAGTCGATCGCCCGGTCTCATTGCGAACTCCTTGTCTCAGTGTGATCTCCCGGTCTCAGTGTGATCTCCCGGTCTCAGTGCGATCTCCCGGTCTCAGTGCGTTCTCCCGATCTCAGTGCGATCTCCCGGTCTCAGTGTGATCTCCCGGACTCAGAGTGATCTCCCGATCTCAGTGCGATCTCCCGTTCTCAGTGCGATCTCCCGGTCTCAGTGCGATCTCCCGGTCACAGCATGATCTCCCGGTTTCAGTGCGATCTCCCAGTCTCAGTCGATCTCCCAGTCTCAGTGTGATCTCCCGGTCTCAGTGCGATCTCCCGGTCTCAGTGCGATCTCCCGGTCTCAGTGTGATCACTCGGTCTCAGTGTGATCTCCCGGTCTCAGTGTGATCGCCCGGTCTCAGTGCGATCCCCGGTCTCAGTGTGACCTCCCGGTCTCAGTGTGATCTCCCGGTCTCAGTGTGATCACCCGGTCTCAGTGTGACCTCCCGGTCTCAGTGTGATCTCCCAGTCTCCATGTGACCTCCTGGTCTCAGTGCGATCTCCCGTTCTCAGGGTGATCTCCCAGTCTCAGTGTGATCTCCCGGTCTCAGTGCGATCTCCCGTTCTCAGTGCGATCTCCCGGTCTCAGTGCGATCTCCCGTTCTCAGGGGGATCTCCCAGTCTCAGTGTGATCTCCCAGTCTCAGTGTGATCTCCCGGTCTCAGTGCGATCTCCCGTTCTCAGTGCGATCTCCCGGTCTCAGTGCGATCTCCCGGTCTCAGTGCGATCTCCGGGTCTCAGTGCGATCTCCCGGTCTCATTGTGATCTCCCGGTCTCAGTGCGATCTCCCGGTCTCAGTGTGACCTCCCAGTCTCAGTGTGATCTCCCGGTCTCAGTGCGATCTCCCGGTCTCAGTGCGATCTCCGGGTCTCAGTGCGATCTCCCGGTCTCATTGTGATCTCCCAGTCTAAGTGTGATCTCCCGGTCTCAGTGCGATCTCTCGTTCTCAGTGCGATCTCCCAGTCTCAGCTTGATCTCCCGGTCTCAGTGTGATCTTCCAATCTCTGTGAGATCTCCTGGTCTCAGTGTGATCTCCCGGTCTCAGTGCGATCTCTCGGTCTCAGCTTGATCTCCCGGTCTCAGTGCGATCTCCCAATCTCTGTGCGATCTCCCGGTCTCAGTGTGATCTCCCGTTCTCAGTGCGATCTCCCGGTCTCAGCTTGATCACCCGGTCTCAATGTGATCTCCCGGTCTCAGTGCGATCTCCCGGTCTCAGTACGATCTCCCGGTCTCAGTGTGATCTCCCGATCTCAGTGCGATCTCCCGGTCTCAGTGCGATCTCCCGATCTCAGTGTGATCTCCCGGTGTCAGTGCGATCTCCCGGTCTCAAAGTGATCTCCGGGTCTCAGTGTGATCTCCTGGTCTCAGTGCGATCGCCCGGTCTCAGTGTGATCTCCCGGTCTCAGTGCGATCTCCCAGTCTCAGTGCGATCTCCCTGTCTCAGTGCAAACTGCTGGTCTCAGTGCGATCTCCCGGTCTCAGTGCGACCTCCCGATCTCAGTGTGATCTCCCGATCTCAGTGCGATCTCCCGGTCTCAGTGTGATCTCCCAGTCTCAGTGCGATCTCCCGGCCTCAGTGTGATCTCCCGATCTCAGTGCGATCTCCCGGTCTCAGTGCGATCTCCCAATCTCAGTGTGATCTCCCAGTCTCAGTGTGATCTCCCGGTCTCAGTGCGATCTCCCTGTCTCAGTGTGATCTCCCAGTCTCAGTGTGATCTCCCAGTCTCAGTGTGATCTCCCGGTCTCAGTGTGATCTCCCGGTCTCAGTGTGATCTCCTGGTCTCAGTGTGATCTCCCGGTCTCAGTGTGATCTCCCTGTCTCAGTGCGAACTGCTGGTCTCAGTGTGATCTCCCGATCTCAGTGCGATCTCCCGGTCTCAGTGTGATCTCCCGATCTCAGTGTGATCTCCCGGTCTCAGTGTGATCTCCCGGTTTCAGTGCGATCTCCCGTTCTCAGTGCGATCTCCCGGTCTCAGCTTGATCTCCCGGTCTCAGTGCGATCTCCCGGTCTCAGTGTAATCTCCGGGTCTCAGTGCGATCTCCCGGTCTCAGTGTGATCTCCCAATCTCTGTGCGATCTCCTGGTCTCAGTGTGATCTCCCGGTCTCAGTGCGATCTCTCGGTCTCAGCTTGATCTCCCGGTCTCAGTGCGATCTCCCAATCTCTGTGCGATCTCCCGATCTCAGTGTGATCTCCCGGTCTCTGTGTGATCTCCCGATCTCAGAGCGATCTCCCGGTCTCAGTGTAATCTCCGGGTCTCAGTGCGATCTCCCAATCTCTGTGCGATCTCCTGGTCTCAGTGTGACCTCCCGGTCTCAGCGTGACCTCCCGGTCTCAGTGCGATCTCCCGGTCTCAGTGTGATCTCCCGGTCTCAGCGTGACCTCCCGGTCTCGGTGTGATCTCCCAATCTCTGTGCGATCTCCCGGTCTCAGTGCGATCTCCCGTTCTCAGTGTGATCTCCCGGTCTCAGCTTGATCTCCCGGTCTCAGTGCGATCTCCCGGTCTCAGTGTAATCTCCGGGTCTCAGTGCGATCTCCCAATCTCTGTGCGATATCCTGGTCTCAGTGTGATCTCCCGGTCTCAGTGCGATCTCTCGGTCTCAGCTTGATCTCCCGGTCTCAGTGCGATCTCCCAATCTCTGTGCGATCTCCCGGTCTCAGTGTGATCTCCTGGACTCAGTGCGATCTCCCGGTCACAGCTTGATCTCCCGGTCTCAGTGCGATCTCCCGGTCTCAGTGCGATCTCCCGGTCACAGTATGATCTCCTGATCCCAATGTGATCTCCCGGTCTCAGTGCGATCTCCCGGTCATAGTATGAACTCCCGGTTTCAATGCGATCTCCCAGTCTCAGTCGATCTCCCGATCTCAGTGCGTTCTCCCGATCTCAGTGCGATCTCCCAGTCTCAGTGTGATCTCCCTGTCTCAGTGCGAACTGCTGGTCTCAGTGCGATCTCCCGATCTCAGTGCGATCTCCCGGTCTCAGTGTGATCTCCCGGTCTCAGTGTCATCTCCCGGACTCAGAGTGATCTCCCTGTCTCAGTGTGATCTCCTTGTCTCAGTGTGATCTCCCGGACTCAGAGTGATCTCCCTGTCTCAGTGTGATCTCCCAGTCTCAGTGTGATCTCCCGGTCTCAGTGTGATCTCCCGGTCTCAGTGTGATCTCCCGGTCTCAGTGTGATCTCCTGGTCTCAGTGTGATCTCCCGGTCTCAGTGTGATCTCCCGGTCTCAGTGCGATCTCCCGGCCTCAGTGTGATCTCCCGGTCTCAGTGTGATCTCCCTGACTCAGAGTGATCTCCCGATCTCAGTGCGATCTCCCGTTCTCAGTGCGATCTCCCGGCCTCAGTGTGATCTCCCGGTCTCAGTGCGATCTCCCGATCTCAGTGCGATCTACCGGTCTCAGTGTGATCTCCCGGACTCAGAGTGATCTCCCGATCTCAGTGCGATCTCCCGTTCTCAGTGTGATCTCCCGGTCACTGTATGATCTCCCGTTCTCAGTGCGATCTCCCGGCCATAGTGCGATCTCCCGTTCTCAGGGTGATCTCCCAGTCTCAGTGTGATCTCCCGGTCTCAGTGCGATCTCCCGGTCTCAGTGCGATCTCCCGTTCTCTGGGTGATCTCCCAGTCTCAGTGTGATCTCCCAGTCTCAGTGTGATCTCCCGGTCTCAGTGCGATCTCCCGTTCTCAGTGCGATCTCCCAGTCTCAGTGCGATCTCCCGGTCTCAGTGCGATCTCCCGGTCTCAGTGCGATCTGCCGATCGAAGTGTGATCTCCCGGTGTCAGTGCGATCTCCCGGTCTCATTGTGATCTCCCGGTCTCAGTGTGACCTCCCAGTCTCAGTGTGAGCTCCCGGTCTCAGTGCGATCTCCCGGTCTCAGCGTGATCTCCCGGTCTCAGTGCGATCTGCCGATCGAAGTGTGATCTCCCGGTGTCAGTGCGATCTCCCGGTCTCAAAGTGATCTCCCGGCCTCAGTGTGATCTCCCGGTCTCAGTGCGATCTCCCGGTCTCAGTGCGATCTGCCGATCGAAGTGTGATCTCCCGGTGTCAGTGCGATCTCCCGGTCTCAAAGTGATCTCCCGGCCTCAGTGTGATCTCCCGGTCTCAGTGCGATCTCCCGGTCTCAGTGTGATCTCCCGGTCTCAGTGCGATCTCCCAGTCTCAGTGTGATCTCCCTGTCTCAGTGCGAACTGCTGGTCTCAGTGCGATCTCCCGATCTCAGTGCGATCTCCCGGTCTCAGTGTAACCTCCGGGTCTCAGTGCGATCTCCCAATCTCTGTGCGATCTCCTGGTCTCAGTGTGATCTCCCGGTCTCAGTGCGATCTCCCGGTCTCAGTGCGATCTCCCGTTCTCAGTACGATCTCCCGGTCTCAGTGCGATCTCCCGGTCCCAGTGCGATCTCCCGATCTCAGTGCGATCTCTTGGTCTCAGTGTGATCTCCCGGTCTCAGTGCGATATCCCGGTCTCAGTGCGATCTCCCGGTCTCAGTGCGTTCTCCCGATCTCAGTGCGATCTACCGGTCTCAGTGTGATCTCCCGGACTCAGAGTGATCTCCCGATCTCAGTGCGATCTCTTGGTCTCAGTGTGATCTCCCGGTCTCAGTGCGATCTCCCAGTCTCAGTGTGATCTCCCGGTCTCAATGTGATCTCCCGATCCAAGTGTGATCTCCTTGTCTCAGTGTGATCTCCCGGCCTCAGTGTGATCTCCCGATCTCAGTGCGAACTGTTGGTCTCAGTGCGATCTCCCGATCTCAGTGCGATCTCCCGGTCTCAGTGTGATCTCCCGATCCAAGTGTGATCTCCTTGTCTCAGTGTGATCTCCCGGCCTCAGTGTGATCTCCCGATCTCAGTGTGATCTCCCGGTGTCAGTGTGATCTCCCAGTCTCAGTGTGATCTCCCGGTCTCAGTGTGATCTCCCGATCTCAGTGTGATCTCCCGGTCTCAGTGTGATCTCCCGGTCTCAGTGCGATCTCCCGTTCTCAGTGTGATCTCCCAGTCTCAGTGTGATCTCCCGGTCTCAGTGTGATCTCCCGGTCTCAGTGTGATCTCCCGGTCTCAGTGTGATCTCCCGGTCTCAGTGCGATCTCCCAGTCTCAGTGTGATCTCCCTGTCTCAGTGCGAACTGCTGGTCTCAGTGCGATCTCCCGATCTCAGTGCGATCTCCCGGTCTCAGTGTGATCTCCCGATCTCAGTGTGATCTCCCGGTCTCAGTGTGATCTCCCGGTCTCAGTGCGATCTCCCGTTCTCAGTGCGATCTCCCGGTCTCAGCTTGATCTCCCGGTCTCAGTGCGATCTCCCGGTCTCAGTGCGATCTCCCAGTCACAGTATGATCTCCTGATCCCAGTGTGATCTCCCGGTCTCAGTGCGATCTCCCTGTCATAGTTTGAACTCCCGGTTTCAATGCGATCTCCCACTCTCAGTCGATCTCCCGGTCTCATTGCGAACTCCTTGTCTCAGTGTGATCTCCCGGTCTCAGTGTGATCTCCCGGTCTCAGTGCGATCTCCCTGTCTCAGTGTGATCTCCCAGTCTCAGTGTGATCTCCCAGTCTCAGTGTGATCTCCCGGTCTCAGTGTGATCTCCCGGTCTCAGTGTGATCTCCTGGTCTCAGTGTGATCTCCCGGTCTCAGTGTGATCTCCCTGTCTCAGTGCGAACTGCTGGTCTCAGTGTGATCTCCCGATCTCAGTGCGATCTCCCGGTCTCAGTGTGATCTCCCGATCTCAGTGTGATCTCCCGGTCTCAGTGTGATCTCCCGGTTTCAGTGCGATCTCCCGTTCTCAGTGCGATCTCCCGGTCTCAGCTTGATCTCCCGGTCTCAGTGCGATCTCCCGGTCTCAGTGTAATCTCCGGGTCTCAGTGCGATCTCCCGGTCTCAGTGTGATCTCCCAATCTCTGTGCGATCTCCTGGTCTCAGTGTGATCTCCCGGTCTCAGTGCGATCTCTCGGTCTCAGCTTGATCTCCCGGTCTCAGTGCGATCTCCCAATCTCTGTGCGATCTCCCGATCTCAGTGTGATCTCCCGGTCTCTGTGTGATCTCCCGATCTCAGAGCGATCTCCCGGTCTCAGTGTAATCTCCGGGTCTCAGTGCGATCTCCCAATCTCTGTGCGATCTCCTGGTCTCAGTGTGACCTCCCGGTCTCAGCGTGACCTCCCGGTCTCAGTGCGATCTCCCGGTCTCAGTGTGATCTCCCGGTCTCAGCGTGACCTCCCGGTCTCGGTGTGATCTCCCAATCTCTGTGCGATCTCCCGGTCTCAGTGCGATCTCCCGTTCTCAGTGTGATCTCCCGGTCTCAGCTTGATCTCCCGGTCTCAGTGCGATCTCCCGGTCTCAGTGTAATCTCCGGGTCTCAGTGCGATCTCCCAATCTCTGTGCGATATCCTGGTCTCAGTGTGATCTCCCGGTCTCAGTGCGATCTCTCGGTCTCAGCTTGATCTCCCGGTCTCAGTGCGATCTCCCAATCTCTGTGCGATCTCCCGGTCTCAGTGTGATCTCCTGGACTCAGTGCGATCTCCCGGTCACAGCTTGATCTCCCGGTCTCAGTGCGATCTCCCGGTCTCAGTGCGATCTCCCGGTCACAGTATGATCTCCTGATCCCAATGTGATCTCCCGGTCTCAGTGCGATCTCCCGGTCATAGTATGAACTCCCGGTTTCAATGCGATCTCCCAGTCTCAGTCGATCTCCCGATCTCAGTGCGTTCTCCCGATCTCAGTGCGATCTCCCAGTCTCAGTGTGATCTCCCTGTCTCAGTGCGAACTGCTGGTCTCAGTGCGATCTCCCGATCTCAGTGCGATCTCCCGGTCTCAGTGTGATCTCCCGGTCTCAGTGTCATCTCCCGGACTCAGAGTGATCTCCCTGTCTCAGTGTGATCTCCTTGTCTCAGTGTGATCTCCCGGACTCAGAGTGATCTCCCTGTCTCAGTGTGATCTCCCAGTCTCAGTGTGATCTCCCGGTCTCAGTGTGATCTCCCGGTCTCAGTGTGATCTCCCGGTCTCAGTGTGATCTCCTGGTCTCAGTGTGATCTCCCGGTCTCAGTGTGATCTCCCGGTCTCAGTGCGATCTCCCGGCCTCAGTGTGATCTCCCGGTCTCAGTGTGATCTCCCTGACTCAGAGTGATCTCCCGATCTCAGTGCGATCTCCCGTTCTCAGTGCGATCTCCCGGCCTCAGTGTGATCTCCCGGTCTCAGTGCGATCTCCCGATCTCAGTGCGATCTACCGGTCTCAGTGTGATCTCCCGGACTCAGAGTGATCTCCCGATCTCAGTGCGATCTCCCGTTCTCAGTGTGATCTCCCGGTCACTGTATGATCTCCCGTTCTCAGTGCGATCTCCCGGCCATAGTGTGATCTCCCGGTCTCAGTGTGATCGCCCGGTCTCAGTGCGATCTCCCGTTCTCAGGGTGATCTCCCAGTCTCAGTGTGATCTCCCGGTCTCAGTGCGATCTCCCGGTCTCAGTGCGATCTCCCGTTCTCTGGGTGATCTCCCAGTCTCAGTGTGATCTCCCAGTCTCAGTGTGATCTCCCGGTCTCAGTGCGATCTCCCGTTCTCAGTGCGATCTCCCAGTCTCAGTGCGATCTCCCGGTCTCAGTGCGATCTCCCGGTCTCAGTGCGATCTCCCGGTCTCAGTGCGATCTGCCGATCGAAGTGTGATCTCCCGGTGTCAGTGCGATCTCCCGGTCTCATTGTGATCTCCCGGTCTCAGTGTGACCTCCCAGTCTCAGTGTGAGCTCCCGGTCTCAGTGCGATCTCCCGGTCTCAGCGTGATCTCCCGGTCTCAGTGCGATCTGCCGATCGAAGTGTGATCTCCCGGTGTCAGTGCGATCTCCCGGTCTCAAAGTGATCTCCCGGCCTCAGTGTGATCTCCCGGTCTCAGTGCGATCTCCCGGTCTCAGTGCGATCTGCCGATCGAAGTGTGATCTCCCGGTGTCAGTGCGATCTCCCGGTCTCAAAGTGATCTCCCGGCCTCAGTGTGATCTCCCGGTCTCAGTGCGATCTCCCGGTCTCAGTGTGATCTCCCGGTCTCAGTGCGATCTCCCAGTCTCAGTGTGATCTCCCTGTCTCAGTGCGAACTGCTGGTCTCAGTGCGATCTCCCGATCTCAGTGCGATCTCCCGGTCTCAGTGTAACCTCCGGGTCTCAGTGCGATCTCCCAATCTCTGTGCGATCTCCTGGTCTCAGTGTGATCTCCCGGTCTCAGTGCGATCTCCCGGTCTCAGTGCGATCTCCCGTTCTCAGTACGATCTCCCGGTCTCAGTGCGATCTCCCGGTCCCAGTGCGATCTCCCGATCTCAGTGCGATCTCTTGGTCTCAGTGTGATCTCCCGGTCTCAGTGCGATATCCCGGTCTCAGTGCGATCTCCCGGTCTCAGTGCGTTCTCCCGATCTCAGTGCGATCTACCGGTCTCAGTGTGATCTCCCGGACTCAGAGTGATCTGCCGATCTCAGTGCGATCTCTTGGTCTCAGTGTGATCTCCCGGTCTCAGTGCGATCTCCCAGTCTCAGTGTGATCTCCCGGTCTCAATGTGATCTCCCGATCCAAGTGTGATCTCCTTGTCTCAGTGTGATCTCCCGGCCTCAGTGTGATCTCCCGATCTCAGTGCGAACTGTTGGTCTCAGTGCGATCTCCCGATCTCAGTGCGATCTCCCGGTCTCAGTGTGATCTCCCGATCCAAGTGTGATCTCCTTGTCTCAGTGTGATCTCCCGGCCTCAGTGTGATCTCCCGATCTCAGTGTGATCTCCCGGTGTCAGTGTGATCTCCCAGTCTCAGTGTGATCTCCCGGTCTCAGTGTGATCTCCCGATCTCAGTGTGATCTCCCGGTCTCAGTGTGATCTCCCGGTCTCAGTGCGATCTCCCGTTCTCAGTGTGATCTCCCAGTCTCAGTGTGATCTCCCGGTCTCAGTGTGATCTCCCGGTCTCAGTGTGATCTCCCGGTCTCAGTGTGATCTCCCGGTCTCAGTGCGATCTCCCAGTCTCAGTGTGATCTCCCTGTCTCAGTGCGAACTGCTGGTCTCAGTGCGATCTCCCGATCTCAGTGCGATCTCCCGGTCTCAGTGTGATCTCCCGATCTCAGTGTGATCTCCCGGTCTCAGTGTGATCTCCCGGTCTCAGTGCGATCTCCCGTTCTCAGTGCGATCTCCCGGTCTCAGCTTGATCTCCCGGTCTCAGTGCGATCTCCCGGTCTCAGTGCGATCTCCCAGTCACAGTATGATCTCCTGATCCCAGTGTGATCTCCCGGTCTCAGTGCGATCTCCCTGTCATAGTTTGAACTCCCGGTTTCAATGCGATCTCCCACTCTCAGTCGATCTCCCGGTCTCATTGCGAACTCCTTGTCTCAGTGTGATCTCCCGGTCTCAGTGTGATCTCCCGGTCTCAGTGCGATCTCCCGGTCTCAGTGCGTTCTCCCGATCTCAGTGCGATCTCCCGGTCTCAGTGTGATCTCCCGGACTCAGAGTGATCTCCCGATCTCAGTGCGATCTCCCGTTCTCAGTGCGATCTCCCGGTCTCAGTGCGATCTCCCGGTCACAGCATGATCTCCCGGTTTCAGTGCGATCTCCCAGTCTCAGTCGATCTCCCAGTCTCAGTGTGATCTCCCGGTCTCAGTGCGATCTCCCGGTCTCAGTGTGATCACTCGGTCTCAGTGTGATCTCCCGGTCTCAGTGTGATCGCCCGGTCTCAGTGCGATCCCCGGTCTCAGTGTGACCTCCCGGTCTCAGTGTGATCTCCCGGTCTCAGTGTGATCACCCGGTCTCAGTGTGACCTCCCGGTCTCAGTGTGATCTCCCAGTCTCCATGTGACCTCCTGGTCTCAGTGCGATCTCCCGTTCTCAGGGTGATCTCCCAGTCTCAGTGTGATCTCCCGGTCTCAGTGCGATCTCCCGTTCTCAGTGCGATCTCCCGGTCTCAGTGCGATCTCCCGTTCTCAGGGGGATCTCCCAGTCTCAGTGTGATCTCCCAGTCTCAGTGTGATCTCCCGGTCTCAGTGCGATCTCCCGTTCTCAGTGCGATCTCCCGGTCTCAGTGCGATCTCCCGGTCTCAGTGCGATCTCCGGGTCTCAGTGCGATCTCCCGGTCTCATTGTGATCTCCCGGTCTCAGTGCGATCTCCCGGTCTCAGTGTGACCTCCCAGTCTCAGTGTGATCTCCCGGTCTCAGTGCGATCTCCCGGTCTCAGTGCGATCTCCGGGTCTCAGTGCGATCTCCCGGTCTCATTGTGATCTCCCAGTCTAAGTGTGATCTCCCGGTCTCAGTGCGATCTCTCGTTCTCAGTGCGATCTCCCAGTCTCAGCTTGATCTCCCGGTCTCAGTGTGATCTTCCAATCTCTGTGAGATCTCCTGGTCTCAGTGTGATCTCCCGGTCTCAGTGCGATCTCTCGGTCTCAGCTTGATCTCCCGGTCTCAGTGCGATCTCCCAATCTCTGTGCGATCTCCCGGTCTCAGTGTGATCTCCCGTTCTCAGTGCGATCTCCCGGTCTCAGCTTGATCATCCGGTCTCAATGTGATCTCCCGGTCTCAGTGCGATCTCCCGGTCTCAGTACGATCTCCCGGTCTCAGTGTGATCTCCCGATCTCAGTGCGATCTCCCGGTCTCAGTGCGATCTCCCGATCTCAGTGTGATCTCCCGGTGTCAGTGCGATCTCCCGGTCTCAAAGTGATCTCCGGGTCTCAGTGTGATCTCCTGGTCTCAGTGCGATCGCCCGGTCTCAGTGTGATCTCCCGGTCTCAGTGCGATCTCCCGGTCTCAGTGCGATCTCCCTGTCTCAGTGCAAACTGCTGGTCTCAGTGCGATCTCCCGGTCTCAGTGCGACCTCCCGATCTCAGTGTGATCTCCCGATCTCAGTGCGATCTCCCGGTCTCAGTGTGATCTCCCGGTGTCAGTGTGATCTCCCAGTCTCAGTGTGATCTCCCGGTCTCAGTGTGATCTCCCGATCTCAGTGTGATCTCCCGGTCTCAGTGTGATCTCCCGGTCTCAGTGCGATCTCCCGTTCTCAGTGTGATCTCCCAGTCTCAGTGTGATCTCCCGGTCTCAGTGTGATCTCCCGGTCTCAGTGTGATCTCCCGGTCTCAGTGCGATCTCCCAGTCTCAGTGTGATCTCCCTGTCTCAGTGCGAACTGCTGGTCTCAGTGCGATCTCCCGATCTCAGTGCGATCTCCCGGTCTCAGTGTGATCTCCCGATCTCAGTGTGATCTCCCGGTCTCAGTGTGATCTCCCGGTCTCAGTGCGATCTCCCGTTCTCAGTGCGATCTCCCGGTCTCAGCTTGATCTCCCGGTCTCAGTGCGATCTCCCGGTCTCAGTGCGATCTCCCAGTCACAGTATGATCTCCTGATCCCAGTGTGATCTCCCGGTCTCAGTGCGATCTCCCTGTCATAGTTTGAACTCCCGGTTTCAATGCGATCTCCCACTCTCAGTCGATCTCCCGGTCTCATTGCGAACTCCTTGTCTCAGTGTGATCTCCCGGTCTCAGTGTGATCTCCCGGTCTCAGTGCGATCTCCCGGTCTCAGTGCGTTCTCCCGATCTCAGTGCGATCTCCCGGTCTCAGTGTGATCTCCCGGACTCAGAGTGATCTCCCGATCTCAGTGCGATCTCCCGTTCTCAGTGCGATCTCCCGGTCTCAGTGCGATCTCCCGGTCACAGCATGATCTCCCGGTTTCAGTGCGATCTCCCAGTCTCAGTCGATCTCCCAGTCTCAGTGTGATCTCCCGGTCTCAGTGCGATCTCCCGGTCTCAGTGCGATCTCCCGGTCTCAGTGTGATCACTCGGTCTCAGTGTGATCTCCCGGTCTCAGTGTGATCGCCCGGTCTCAGTGCGATCCCCGGTCTCAGTATGACCTCCCGGTCTCAGTGTGATCACCCGGTCTCAGTGTGACCTCCCGGTCTCAGTGTGATCTCCCAGTCTCCATGCGACCTCCTGGTCTCAGTGCGATCTCCCGTTCTCAGGGTGATCTCCCAGTCTCAGTGTGATCTCCCGGTCTCAGTGCGATCTCCCGTTCTCAGTGCGATCTCCCGGTCTCAGTGCGATCTCCCGTTCTCAGGGGGATCTCCCAGTCTCAGTGTGATCTCCCAGTCTCAGTGTGATCTCCCGGTCTCAGTGCGATCTCCCGTTCTCAGTGCGATCTCCCGGTCTCAGTGCGATCTCCCGGTCTCAGTGCGATCTCCGGGTCTCAGTGCGATCTCCCGGTCTCATTGTGATCTCCCGGTCTCAGTGCGATCTCCCGGTCTCAGTGTGACCTCCCAGTCTCAGTGTGATCTCCCGGTCTCAGTGCGATCTCCCGGTCTCAGTGCGATCTCCGGGTCTCAGTGCGATCTCCCGGTCTCATTGTGATCTCCCAGTCTAAGTGTGATCTCCCGGTCTCAGTGCGATCTCTCGTTCTCAGTGCGATCTCCCAGTCTCAGCTTGATCTCCCGGTCTCAGTGTGATCTTCCAATCTCTGTGAGATCTCCTGGTCTCAGTGTGATCTCCCGGTCTCAGTGCGATCTCTCGGTCTCAGCTTGATCTCCCGGTCTCAGTGCGATCTCCCAATCTCTGTGCGATCTCCCGGTCTCAGTGTGATCTCCCGTTCTCAGTGCGATCTCCCGGTCTCAGCTTGATCATCCGGTCTCAATGTGATCTCCCGGTCTCAGTGCGATCTCCCGGTCTCAGTACGATCTCCCGGTCTCAGTGTGATCTCCCGATCTCAGTGCGATCTCCCGGTCTCAGTGCGATCTCCCGATCTCAGTGTGATCTCCCGGTGTCAGTGCGATCTCCCGGTCTCAAAGTGATCTCCGGGTCTCAGTGTGATCTCCTGGTCTCAGTGCGATCGCCCGGTCTCAGTGTGATCTCCCGGTCTCAGTGCGATCTCCCAGTCTCAGTGCGATCTCCCTGTCTCAGTGCAAACTGCTGGTCTCAGTGCGATCTCCCGGTCTCAGTGCGACCTCCCGATCTCAGTGTGATCTCCCGATCTCAGTGCGATCTCCCGGTCTCAGTGTGATCTCCCAGTCTCAGTGCGATCTCCCGGCCTCAGTGTGATCTCCCGATCTCAGTGCGATCTCCCGGTCTCAGTGCGATCTCCCAATCTCAGTGTGATCACCCAGTCTCAGTGTGATCTCCCGGTCTCAGTGCGATCTCCCTGTCTCAGTGTGATCTCCCAGTCTCAGTGTGATCTCCCAGTCTCAGTGTGATCTCCCGGTCTCAGTGTGATCTCCCGGTCTCAGTGTGATCTCCTGGTCTCAGTGTGATCTCCCGGTCTCAGTGCGATCTCCCAGTCTCAGTGTGATCTCCCTGTCTCAGTGCGAACTGCTGGTCTCTGTGCGATCTCCCGATCTCAGTGCGATCTCCCGGTCTCAGTGTAATCTCCGGGTCTCAGTGCGATCTCCCGGTCTCAGTGTGATCTCCCAATCTCTGTGCGATCTCCTGGTCTCAGTGTGATCTCCCGGTCTCAGTGCGATCTCTCGGTCTCAGCTTGATCTCCCGGTCTCAGTGCGATCTCCCAATCTCTGTGCGATCTCCCGGTCACAGTATGATCTCCTGATCCCAATGTGATCTCCCGGTCTCAGTGTAATCTCCGGGTCTCAGTGCGATCTCCCAATCTCTGTGCGATCTCCTGGTCTCAGTGTGATCTCCCGGTCTCAGCGTGACCTCCCGGTCTCAGTGCGATCTCCCGGTCTCAGTGTGATCTCCCGGTCTCAGTGTGACCTCCCGGTCTCGGTGTGATCTCCCAATCTCTGTGCGATCTCCCGGTCTCAGTGCGATCTCCCGTTCTCAGTGTGATCTCCCGGTCTCAGCTTGATCTCCCGGTCTCAGTGCGATCTCCCGGTCTCAGTGTAATCTCCGGGTCTCAGTGCGATCTCCCAATCTCTGTGCGATCTCCTGGTCTCAGTGTGATCTCCCGGTCTCAGTGCGATCTCTCGGTCTCAGCTTGATCTCCCGGTCTCAGTGCGATCTCCCAATCTCTGTGCGATCTCCCGGTCACAGTATGATCTCCTGATCCCAATGTGATCTCCCGGTCTCAGTGCGATCTCCCGGTCATAGTATGAACTCCCGGTTTCAATGCGATCTCCCAGTCTCAGTCGATCTCCCGATCTCAGTGCGTTATCCCGATCTCAGTGCGATCTCCCAGTCTCAGTGCGATCTCCCGATCTCAGTGTGATCTCCCGGTCTCAGTGTCATCTCCCGGACTCAGAGTGATCTCCCTGTCTCAGTGTGATCTCCTTGTCTCAGTGTGATCTCCCGGACTCAGAGTGATCTCCCTGTCTCAGTGTGATCTCCCAGTCTCAGTGTGATCTCCCGGTCTCAGTGTGATCTCCCGGTCTCAGTGTGATCTCCCGGTCTCAGTGTGATCTCCTGGTCTCAGTGTGATCTCCCGGTCTCAGTGTGATCTCCCAATCTCTGTGCGATCTCCTGGTCTCAGTGTGATCTCCCGGTCTCAGTGCGATCTCTCGGTCTCAGCTTGATCTCCCGGTCTCAGTGCGATCTCCCAATCTCTGTGCGATCTCCCGATCTCAGTGTGATCTCCCGGTCTCAGTGTGATCTCCCGATCTCAGAGCGATCTCCCGGTCTCAGTGTAATCTCCGGGTCTCAGTGCGATCTCCCAATCTCTGTGCGATCTCCTGGTCTCAGTGTGATCTCCCGGTCTCAGCGTGACCTCCCGGTCTCAGTGCGATCTCCCGGTCTCAGTGTGATCTCCCGGTCTCAGTGTGACCTCCCGGTCTCGGTGTGATCTCCCAATCTCTGTGCGATCTCCCGGTCTCAGTGCGATCTCCCGTTCTCAGTGTGATCTCCCGGTCTCAGCTTGATCTCCCGGTCTCAGTGCGATCTCCCAGTCTCAGTGTAATCTCCGGGTCTCAGTGCGATCTCCCAATCTCTGTGCGATCTCCTGGTCTCAGTGTGATCTCCCGGTCTCAGTGCGATCTCTCGGTCTCAGCTTGATCTCCCGGTCTCAGTGCGATCTCCCAATCTCTGTGCGATCTCCCGGTCACAGTATGATCTCCTGATCCCAATGTGATCTCCCGGTCTCAGTGCGATCTCCCGGTCATAGTATGAACTCCCGGTTTCAATGCGATCTCCCAGTCTCAGTCGATCTCCCGATCTCAGTGCCTTCTCCCGATCTCAGTGCGATCTCCCAGTCTCAGTGCGATCTCCCGATCTCAGTGTGATCTCCCGGTCTCAGTGTCATCTCCCGGACTCAGAGTGATCTCCCTGTCTCAGTGTGATCTCCTTGTCTCAGTGTGATCTCCCGGACTCAGAGTGATCTCCCTGTCTCAGTGTGATCTCCCAGTCTCAGTGTGATCTCCCGGTCTCAGTGTGATCTCCCGGTCTCAGTGTGATCTCCCGGTCTCAGTGTGATCTCCTGGTCTCAGTGTGATCTCCCGGTCTCAGTGTGATCTCCCGGTCTCAGTGCGATCTCCCGGCCTCAGTGTGATCTCCCGGTCTCAGTGTGATCCTCCGGACTCAGAGTGATCTCCCGATCTCAGTGCGATCTCCCGTTCTCAGTGTGATCTCCCGGTCACTGTATGATCTCCCGGTTTCAGTGCGATTTCCAGTCTCAGTGCGATCTCCCGGTCTCAGTGCGATCTCCCGGTCTCAGTGTGATCTCCTGGTCTCAGTGTGATCTCCCGGTCTCAGTGTGATCTCCCGGTCTCAGTGCGATCTCCCGGCCTCAGTGTGATCTCCCGGTCTCAGTGTGATCTCCCGGACTCAGAGTGATCTCCCGATCTCAGTGCGATCTCCCGTTCTCAGTGCGATCTCCCGGCCTCAGTGTGATCTCCCGGTCTCAGTGCGATCTCCCGATCTCAGTGCGATCTACCGGTCTCAGTGTGATCTCCCGGACTCAGAGTGATCTCCCGATCTCAGTGTGATCTCCCGGTCACTGTATGATCTCCCGGTTTCAGTGCGATCTCCCCGTCTCAGTGTGATCTCCCGGTCTCAGTGCGATCTCCCGGTCTCAGTGCGATCTCCCGGTCTCAGTGTGATCTCCCGGTCTCAGTGTGATCACCCGGTGTCAGAATTATCTCCCGGTCGCAGTGTGATCTCCCGGTCTCAGTGTGATCTCCCGGTCTCAGTGTGATCACCCGGTGTCAGAATTATCTCCCGGTCTCAGTGTGATCTCCTGGTCTCAGTGCGATCTCCCGGTCTCAGTGTGATCTCCCGGTCTCAGTGTGATCACCCGGTGTCAGAATTATCTCCCGGTCGCAGTGTGATCTCCCGGTCTCAGTGCGATCTCCCAGTCTCAGCGTGATCTCCCAGTCTCAGTGTGATCTCCCTGTCTCAGTGTGATCTCCCGGTCTCAGTGCGATCTCCCGGTCTCAGTGCGATCTCCCGTTCTCTGGGTGATCTCCCAGTCTCAGTGTGATCTCCCAGTCTCAGTGTGATCTCCCGGTCTCAGTGCGATCTCCCGTTCTCAGTGCGATCTCCCAGTCTCAGTGTGATCTCCCTGTCTCAGTGCGATCTCCCGGTCTCATTGTGATCTCCCGGTCTCAGTGTGACCTCCCAGTCTCAGTGCGATCTCCCGTTCTCAGTGCGATCTCCCAGTCTCAGTGTGATCTCCCAGTCTCAGTGTGATCTCCCGGTCTCAGTGCGATCTCTCGTTCTCAGTGCGATCTCACGGTCTCAGCGTGATCTCCCAGTCTCAGTGTGATCTCCCTGTCTCAGTGTGATCTCCCGGTCTCAGTGCGATCTCTCGTTCTCAGTGCGATCTCCCGGTCTCAGCTTGATCTCCCGGTCTCAGTGTGATCTTCCAATCTCTGTGCGATCTCCTGGTCTCAGTGTGATCTCTCGGTCTCAGCTTGATCTCTCGGTCTCAGCTTGATCTCCCGGTCTCAGTGCGATCTCCCAATCTCTGTGCGATCTCCCGGTCTCAGTGTGATCTCCCGGTCTCAGTGTGATCACCCGGTGTCAGAATGATCTCCCGGTCGCAGTGTGATCTCCCGGTCTCAGTGTGATCGCCCGGTCTCAGTGCGATCTCCCGTTCTCAGGGTGATCTCCCAGTCTCAGTGTGATCTCCCGGTCTCAGTGCGATCTCCCGGTCTCAGTGCGATCTCCCGTTCTCTGGGTGATCTCCCAGTCTCAGTGTGAGCTCCCAGTCTCAGTGTGATCTCCCGGTCTCAGTGCGATCTCCCGTTCTCAGTGCGATCTCCCAGTCTCAGTGCGATCTCCCGGTCTCAGTGTGATCTCCCGGTCTCAGTGCCATCTCCGGGTCTCAGTGCGATCTCCCGGTCTCATTGTGATCTCCCGGTCTCAGTGTGACCTCCCGGTCTCAGTGTGATCTCCCGGTCTCAGTGTGATCTCCCGTTCTCAGTGCGATCTCCCAGTCTCAGTGTGATCTCCCTGTCTCAGTGTGATCTCCCGGTCTCAGTGCGATCTCTCGTTCTCAGTGCGATCTCCCGGTCTCAGCTTGATCTCCCGGTCTCAGTGTGATCTTCCAATCTCTGTGCGATCTCCTGGTCTCAGTGTGATCTCCCGGTCTCAGTGCGATCTCTCGGTCTCAGCTTGATCTCCCGGTCTCAGTGCGATCTCCCAATCTCTGTGCGATCTCCCGGTCTCAGTGTGATCTCCCGTTCTCAGTGCGATCTCCCGGTCTCAGCTTGATCACCCGGTCTCAATGTGATCTCCCGGTCTCAGTGCGATCTCCCGGTCTCAGTACGATCTCCCGGTCTCAGTGTGATCTCCCGATCTCAGTGCGATCTCCCGGTCTCAGTGCGATCTCCCGATCTCAGTGTGATCTCCCGGTGTCAGTGCGATCTCCAGGTCTCAAAGTGATCTCCGGGTCTCAGTGTGATCTCCTGGTCTCAGTGCGATCTCCCGGTCTCAGTGTGATCATCTGGTCTCAGTGCGATCTGCCGGTCTCAGTGCGATGTCCCGATCTCAGTGCGATCTCCAGGCCTCATTGTGATCTCCCGATCTCAGTGCGATCTCCCGGTCTCAGTGCGATCTGCCGATCTAAGTGTGATCTCCCGGTGTCAGTGCGATCTCCCGGTCTCAAAGTGATCTCCCGGCCTCAGTGTGATCTCCCGATCTCAGTGCGATATCCCGGTCTCAGTGTGATCTCCCGGTCTCAGTGCGATCTCCCAGTCTCAGTGCGATCTCCCGATCTCAGTGTGATCTCCCGGTCTCAGTGTCATCTCCCGGACTCAGAGTGATCTCCCTGTCTCAGTGTGATCTCCTTGTCTCAGTGTGATCTCCCGGACTCAGAGTGATCTCCCTGTCTCAGTGTGATCTCCCAGTCTCAGTGTGATCTCCCGGTCTCAGTGTGATCTCCCGGTCTCAGTGTGATCTCCCGGTCTCAGTGTGATCTCCTGGTCTCAGTGTGATCTCCCGGTCTCAGTGTGATCTCCCGGTCTCAGTGCGATCTCCCGGCCTCAGTGTGATCTCCCGGTCTCAGTGTGATCCTCCGGACTCAGAGTGATCTCCCGATCTCAGTGCGATCTCCCGTTCTCAGTGTGATCTCCCGGTCACTGTATGATCTCCCGGTTTCAGTGCGATTTCCAGTCTCAGTGCGATCTCCCGGTCTCAGTGCGATCTCCCGGTCTCAGTGTGATCTCCTGGTCTCAGTGTGATCTCCCGGTCTCAGTGTGATCTCCCGGTCTCAGTGCGATCTCCCGGCCTCAGTGTGATCTCCCGGTCTCAGTGTGATCTCCCGGACTCAGAGTGATCTCCCGATCTCAGTGCGATCTCCCGTTCTCAGTGCGATCTCCCGGCCTCAGTGTGATCTCCCGGTCTCAGTGCGATCTCCCGATCTCAGTGCGATCTACCGGTCTCAGTGTGATCTCCCGGACTCAGAGTGATCTCCCGATCTCAGTGTGATCTCCCGGTCACTGTATGATCTCCCGGTTTCAGTGCGATCTCCCCGTCTCAGTGTGATCTCCCGGTCTCAGTGCGATCTCCCGGTCTCAGTGCGATCTCCCGGTCTCAGTGTGATCTCCCGGTCTCAGTGTGATCACCCGGTGTCAGAATTATCTCCCGGTCGCAGTGTGATCTCCCGGTCTCAGTGTGATCTCCCGGTCTCAGTGTGATCACCCGGTGTCAGAATTATCTCCCGGTCTCAGTGTGATCTCCCGATCTCAGTGCGATCTCCCGGTCTCAGTGCGATCTCCCGGTCTCAGTGTGATCTCCCGGTCTCAGTGTGATCACCCAGTGTCAGAATTATCTCCCGGTCGCAGTGTGATCTCCCGGTCTCAGTGCGATCTCCCAGTCTCAGCGTGATCTCCCAGTCTCAGTGTGATCTCCCTGTCTCAGTGTGATCTCCCGGTCTCAGTGCGATCTCCCGGTCTCAGTGCGATCTCCCGTTCTCTGGGTGATCTCCCAGTCTCAGTGTGATCTCCCAGTCTCAGTGTGATCTCCGGGTCTCAGTGCGATCTCCCGTTCTCAGTGCGATCTCCCAGTCTCAGTGTGATCTCCCTGTCTCAGTGCGATCTCCCGGTCTCATTGTGATCTCCCGGTCTCAGTGTGACCTCCCAGTCTCAGTGCGATCTCCCTTTCTCAGTGCGATCTCCCAGTCTCAGTGTGATCTCCCAGTCTCAGTGTGATCTCCCGGTCTCAGTGCGATCTCTCGTTCTCAGTGCGATCTCACGGTCTCAGCGTGATCTCCCAGTCTCAGTGTGATCTCCCTGTCTCAGTGTGATCTCCCGGTCTCAGTGCGATCTCTCGTTCTCAGTGCGATCTCCCGGTCTCAGCTTGATCTCCCGGTCTCAGTGTGATCTTCCAATCTCTGTGCGATCTCCTGGTCTCAGTGTGATCTCTCGGTCTCAGCTTGATCTCTCGGTCTCAGCTTGATCTCCCGGTCTCAGTGCGATCTCCCAATCTCTGTGCGATCTCCCGGTCTCAGTGTGATCTCCCGGTCTCAGTGTGATCACCCGGTGTCAGAATGATCTCCCGGTCGCAGTGTGATCTCCCGGTCTCAGTGTGATCGCCCGGTCTCAGTGCGATCTCCCGTTCTCAGGGTGATCTCCCAGTCTCAGTGTGATCTCCCGGTCTCAGTGCGATCTCCCGGTCTCAGTGCGATCTCCCGTTCTCTGGGTGATCTCCCAGTCTCAGTGTGAGCTCCCAGTCTCAGTGTGATCTCCCGGTCTCAGTGCGATCTCCCGTTCTCAGTGCGATCTCCCGGTCTCAGTGTGATCTCCCGGTCTCAGTGCCATCTCCGGGTCTCAGTGCGATCTCCCGGTCTCATTGTGATCTCCCGGTCTCAGTGTGACCTCCCGGTCTCAGTGTGATCTCCCGGTCTCAGTGTGATCTCCCGTTCTCAGTGCGATCTCCCAGTCTCAGTGTGATCTCCCTGTCTCAGTGTGATCTCCCGGTCTCAGTGCGATCTCTCGTTCTCAGTGCGATCTCCCGGTCTCAGCTTGATCTCCCGGTCTCAGTGTGATCTTCCAATCTCTGTGCGATCTCCTGGTCTCAGTGTGATCTCCCGGTCTCAGTGCGATCTCTCGGTCTCAGCTTGATCTCCCGGTCTCAGTGCGATCTCCCAATCTCTGTGCGATCTCCCGGTCTCAGTGTGATCTCCCGTTCTCAGTGCGATCTCCCGGTCTCAGCTTGATCACCCGGTCTCAATGTGATCTCCCGGTCTCAGTGCGATCTCCCGGTCTCAGTACGATCTCCCGGTCTCAGTGTGATCTCCCGATCTCAGTGCGATCTCCCGGTCTCAGTGCGATCTCCCGATCTCAGTGTGATCTCCCGGTGTCAGTGCGATCTCCAGGTCTCAAAGTGATCTCCGGGTCTCAGTGTGATCTCCTGGTCTCAGTGCGATCTCCCGGTCTCAGTGTGATCATCTGGTCTCAGTGCGATCTGCCGGTCTCAGTGCGATGTCCCGATCTCAGTGCGATCTCCAGGCCTCATTGTGATCTCCCGATCTCAGTGCGATCTCCCGGTCTCAGTGCGATCTGCCGATCTAAGTGTGATCTCCCGGTGTCAGTGCGATCTCCCGGTCTCAAAGTGATCTCCCGGCCTCAGTGTGATCTCCCGATCTCAGTGCGATATCCCGGTCTCAGTGTGATCTCCCGGTCTCAGTGCGATCTCCCAGTCTCAGTGTGATCTCCGTGTCTCAGTGCGAACTGCTGGTCTCAGTGCGATCTCCCGATCTCAGTGCGATCTCCCGGTCTCAGTGTAACCTCCGGGTCTCAGTGCGATCTCCCAATCTCTGTGCGATCTCCTGGTCTCAGTGTGATCTCCCGGTCTCAGTGTGATCACCCGGTGTCAGAATTATCTCCCGGTCGCAGTGTGATCTCCCGGTCTCAGTGCGATCTCCCAGTCTCAGCGTGATCTCCCAGTCTCAGTGTGATCTCCCTGTCTCAGTGTGATCTCCCGGTCTCAGTGCGATCTCCCGGTCTCAGTGCGATCTCCCGTTCTCTGGGTGATCTCCCAGTCTCAGTGTGATCTCCCAGTCTCAGTGTGATCTCCCGGTCTCAGTGCGATCTCCCGTTCTCAGTGCGATCTCCCAGTCTCAGTGTGATCTCCCTGTCTCAGTGCGATCTCCCGGTCTCATTGTGATCTCCCGGTCTCAGTGTGACCTCCCAGTCTCAGTGTGATCTCCCGGTCTCAGTGCGATCTCTCGTTCTCAGTGCGATCTCACGGTCTCAGCGTGATCTCCCAGTCTCAGTGTGATCTCCCTGTCTCAGTGTGATCTCCCAGTCTCAGTGCGATCTCCCGGTCTCAGCTTGATCTCCCGGTCTCAGTGTGATCTTCCAATCTCTGTGCGATCTCCTGGTCTCAGTGTGATCTCTCGGTCTCAGCTTGATCTCTCGGTCTCAGCTTGATCTCCCGGTCTCAGTGCGATCTCCCAATCTCTGTGCGATCTCCCGGTCTCAGTGTGATCTCCCGGTCTCAGTGTGATCACCCGGTGTCAGAATGTTCTCCCGGTCGCAGTGTGATCTCCCGGTCTCAGTGTGATCGCCCGGTCTCAGTGCGATCTCCCGTTCTCAGGGTGATCTCCCAGTCTCAGTGTGATCTCCCGGTCTCAGTGCGATCTCCCGGTCTCAGTGCGATCTCCCGTTCTCTGGGTGATCTCCCAGTCTCAGTGTGAGCTCCCAGTCTCAGTGAGATCTCCCGGTCTCAGTGCGATCTCCCGTTCTCAGTGCGATCTCCCAGTCTCAGTGCGATCTCCCGGTCTCAGTGTGATCTCCCGGTCTCAGTGCCATCTCCGGGTCTCAGTGCGATCTCCCGGTCTCATTGTGATCTCCCGGTCTCAGTGTGACCTCCCAGTCTCAGTGTGAGCTCCCGGTCTCAGTGCGATCTCCTGGTCTCAGCGTGATCTCCCAGTCTCAGTGTGATCTCCCTGTCTCAGTGTGATCTCCCGGTCTCAGTGCGATCTCTCGTTCTCAGTGCGATCTCCCGGTCTCAGCTTGATCTCCCGGTCTCAGTGTGATCTTCCAATCTCTGTGCGATCTCCTGGTCTCAGTGTGATCTCCCGGTCTCAGTGCGATCTCTCGGTCTCAGCTTGATCTCCCGGTCTCAGTGCGATCTCCCAATCTCTGTGCGATCTCCCGGTCTCAGTGTGATCTCCCGTTCTCAGTGCGATCTCCCGGTCTCAGCTTGATCACCCGGTCTCAATGTGATCTCCCGGTCTCAGTGCGATCTCCCGGTCTCAGTACGATCTCCCGGTCTCAGTGTGATCTCCCGATCTCAGTGCGATCTCCCGGTCTCAGTGCGATCTCCCGATCTCAGTGTGATCTCCCGGTGTCAGTGCGATCTCCAGGTCTCAAAGTGATCTCCGGGTCTCAGTGTGATCTCCTGGTCTCAGTGCGATCTCCCGGTCTCAGTGTGATCATCTGGTCTCAGTGCGATCTGCCGGTCTCAGTGCGATGTCCCGATCTCAGTGCGATCTCCAGGCCTCATTGTGATCTCCCGATCTCAGTGCGATCTCCCGGTCTCAGTGCGATCTGCCGATCTAAGTGTGATCTCCCGGTGTCAGTGCGATCTCCCAGTCTCAAAGTGATCTCCCGGCCTCAGTGTGATCTCCCGGTCTCAGTGCGATCTCCCGGTCTCAGTGTGATCTCCCGGTCTCAGTGCGATCTCCCAGTCTCAGTGTGATCTCCGTGTCTCAGTGCGAACTGCTGGTCTCAGTGCGATCTCCCGATCTCAGTGCGATCTCCCGGTCTCAGAGTAACCTCCGGGTCTCAGTGCGATCTCCCAATCTCTGTGCGATCTCCTGGTCTCAGTGTGATCTCCCGGTCTCAGTGCGATCTCCCGGTCTCAGTGCGATCTCCCGTTCTCAGTACGATCTCCCGGTCTCAGTGCGATCTCCTGGTCTCAGTGCGATCGCCCGGTCTCAGTGCGATCTCCCGGTCTCAGTGTGACCGCCCGGTCTCAGTGTGATCTCCCGGTCTCAGTGTGACCTCCCGGTTTCAGTGCGATCTCCCGTTCTGAGTGCGATCTCCCGGTGTCAGTGCGATCTCCCGGTCTCAGTGCGATCTCCCGGTCTCAGTGTGACCTCCCAGTCTCAGTGTGACCTCCCGGTTTCAGTGCGATCTCCCGTTCTCAGTGCAATCTCCCGGTCTCAGTGTGACCTCCCAAACTCAGTGTGATCTCCCGTTCTCAGTGCGATCTCCCGGTCTCAGTGTGATCTCCCGGTCTCAGTGTGATCTCCCGGTCTCAGTGGGATCTCCCGTTCTCAGTGCGATCCCCTGGTCTCAGCTTGATCTCCGGGTCTCAGTGCGATCTCCCAATCTCTGTGCGATCTCCTGGTCTCAGTGTGATCTCCCGGTCTCAGTGCGATCTCCCGGTCTCAGTGCGATCTCCCGTTCTCAGTGTGATCTCCCGGTCTCAGTGTGATCTCCCGGTCTCAGTGCGATCTCCTGGTCTCAGTGCGATCGCCCGGTCTCAGTGCGATCTCCCGGTCTCAGTGCGATCTCCCGGTCTCAGTGTGATCTCCCGTTCTGAGTGCGATCTCCCAGTCTCAGTGTGATCTCCCGGTGTCAGTGCGATCTCCAGGTCTCAGTGCGATCTCCCGGTCTCAGCGTGATCTCCCGGTCTCAGTGTGATCTCCCGGTCTCAGTGTGATCTCCCGGTCTCAGTGCGATCTCCCGTTCTCAGTGCGATCTCCCGGTCTCAGCTTGATCTCCCGGTCTCAGTGCGATCTCCCGGTCTCAGTGTAATCTCCGGGACTCAGTGCGATCTCCCGGTCTCAGTGTGATCTCCCGGTCTCAGTGCGATCTCCCGTTCTCAGTGCGATCTCCCGGTCTCAGCTTGATCTCCCGGTCTCAGTGCGATCTCCCGGTCTCAGTGCGATCTCCCGGTCTCAGTGTGATCTCCCGGTCTCAGTGTGATCTCCCGATCTCAGTGTGATCTCCCGGTCTCAGTGCGATCTCCCGGTCTCAGTGTAATCTCCGGGTCTCAGTGCGATCTCTCGGTCTCAGTGCGATCTCTCGGTCTCAGCTTGATCTCCCGGTCTCAGTGCGATCTCCCAATCTCTGTGCGATCTCCTGGTCTCAGTGCGATCTCCCGGTCTCAGTGTGATCTCCCAATCTCTGTGCGACCTCCCAGTCTCAGTGTGATCTCCCGGTCTCAGTGCGATCTCCCGGTGTCAGTGTGATCTCCCGGTGTCAGGACGATCTCCCGGTCTCAATGTGATCTCCCGGTCTCAGTGCGATCTCCCGGTCTCAGTGTGATCTCCCGGTCTCAGTGTGATCTCTTGATCTCAGTGCAATATCCCAGTCTCAGTGCGATCTCCCGGTCTCAGTACGATCTCCCGGTCTCAGTGTGATCTTCCAATCTCTGTGCGATCTCCTGGTCTCAGTGTGATCTCCCGGTCTCAGTGCGATCTCTCGGTCTCAGCTTGATCTCCCGGTCTCAGTGCGATCTCCCAATCTCTGTGCGATCTCCCGGTCTCAGTGTGATCTCCCGTTCTCAGTGCGATCTCCCGGTCTCAGCTTGATCACCCGGTCTCAATGTGATCTCCCGGTCTCAGTGCGATCTCCCGGTCTCAGTACGATCTCCCGGTCTCAGTGTGATCTCCCGATCTCAGTGCGATCTCCCGGTCTCAGTGCGATCTCCCAATCTCAGTGTGATCTCCCGGTGTCAGTGCGATCTCCAGGTCTCAAAGTGATCTCCGGGTCTCAGTGTGATCTCCTGGTCTCAGTGCGATCGCCCGGTCTCAATGTGATCTCCCGGTCTCAGTGCAATATCCCAGTCTCAGTGCGATCTCCCGGTCTCAGTGTGATCATCTGGTCTCAGTGCGATCTGCCGGTCTCAGTGCGATGTCCCGATCTCAGTGCGATCTCCAGGCCTCATTGTGATCTCCCGATCTCAGTGCGATCTCCCGGTCTCAGTGCGATCTGCCGATCTAAGTGTGATCTCCCGGTGTCAGTGCGATCTCCCGGTCTCAAAGTGATCTCCCGGCCTCAGTGTGATCTCCCGGTCTCAGTGCGATCTCCAGGCCTCATTGTGATCTCCCGATCTCAGTGCGATCTCCCGGTCTCAGTGCGAACTGCCGATCTAAGTGTGATCTCCCGGTGTCAGTGCGATCTCCCGGTCTCAAAGTGATCTCCCGGCCTCAGTGTGATCTCCCGGTCTCAGTGCGATCTCCCGGTCTCAGTGTGATCTCCCGGTCTCAGTGCGATCTCCCAGTCTCAGTGTGATCTCCCTGTCTCAGTGCGAACTGCTGGTCTCAGTGCAATCTCCCGATCTCAGTGCGATCTCCCGGTCTCAGTGTAACCTCCGGGTCTCAGTGCGATCTCCCAATCTCTGTGCGATCTCCTGGTCTCAGTGTGATCTCCCGGTCTCAGTGCGATCTCCCGGTCTCAGTGCGATCTCCCGTTCTCAGTCCGATCTCCCGGTCTCAGTGCGATCTCCTGGTCTCAGTGCGATCGCCCGGTCTCAGTGCGATCTCCCGGTCTCAGTGTGACCGCCCGGTCTCAGTGTGATCTCCCGGTCTCAGTGTGACCTCCCGGTTTCAGTGCGATCTCCCGTTCTGAGTGCGATCTCCCGGTGTCAGTGCGATCTCCCGGTCTCAGTGCGATCTCCCGGTCTCAGTGTGATCTCCCGGTCTCAGTGTGATCTCCCGATCTCAGTGCGATCTCCCGTTCTCAGTGCGATCTCCCGGTCTCAGTGTAATCTCCGGGTCTCAGTGCGATCTCTCGGTCTCAGTGCGATCTCTCGGTCTCAGCTTGATCTCCCGGTCTCAGTGCGATCTCCCAATCTCTGTGCGATCTCCTGGTCTCAGTGCGATCTCCCGGTCTCAGTGTGATCTCCCAATCTCTGTGCGACCTCCCAGTCTCAGTGTGATCTCCCGGTCTCAGTGCGATCTCCCGGTGTCAGTGTGATCTCCCGGTGTCAGGACGATCTCCCGGTCTCAGTGCGATCTCCCGTTCTGAGTGCGATCTCCTGGTCTCAGTGCGATCTCCCGGTCTCAGTGCGATCTCCCGGTCTCAGTGTGACCGCCCGGTCTCAGTGTGATCTCCCGGTCTCAGTGTGACCTCCCGGTTTCAGTGCGATCTCCCGTTCTGAGTGCGATCTCCTGGTCTCAGTGCGATCTCCCGGTCTCAGTGCGATCTCCCGGTCTCAGTGTGACCGCCCGGTCTCAGTGTGATCTCCCGGTCTCAGTGTGACCGCCCGGTCTCAGTGTGATCTCCCGGTCTCAGTGTGATCTCCCGGTCTCAGTGTGATCTCCCGGTCTCAGTGTGATCTCCCGGTCTCAGTGCGATCTCCCAATCTCTGTGCGATCTACCGGTCTCAGTGTGATCTCCCGTTCTCAGTGCGATCTCCCGGTCTCAGCTTGATCACCCGGTCTCAATGTGATCTCCCGGTCTCAGTGCGATCTCCCGGTCTCAGTACGATCTCCCGGTCTCAGTGTGATCTCCCGATCTCAGTGCGATCTCCCGGTCTCAGTGCGATCTCCCAATCTCAGTGTGATCTCCCGGTGTCAGTGCGATCTCCAGGTCTCAAAGTGATCTCCGGGTCTCAGTGTGATCTCCTGGTCTCAGTGCGATCGCCCGGTCTCAATGTGATCTCCCGGTCTCAGTGCAATATCCCAGTCTCAGTGCGATCTCCCGGTCTCAGTGTGATCATCAGGTCTCAGTGCGATCTGCCGGTCTCAGTGCGATGTCCCGATCTCAGTGCGATCTCCAGGCCTCATTGTGATCTCCCGATCTCAGTGCGATCTCCCGGTCTCAGTGCGATCTGCCGATCTAAGTGTGATCTCCCGGTGTCAGTGCGATCTCCCGGTCTCAAAGTGATCTCCCGGCCTCAGTGTGATCTCCCGGTCTCAGTGCGATCTCCAGGCCTCATTGTGATCTCCCGATCTCAGTGCGATCTCCCGGTCTCAGTGCGAACTGCCGATCTAAGTGTGATCTCCCGGTGTCAGTGCGATCTCCCGGTCTCAAAGTGATCTCCCGGCCTCAGTGTGATCTCCCGGTCTCAGTGCGATCTCCCGGTCTCAGTGTGATCTCCCGGTCTCAGTGCGATCTCCCAGTCTCAGTGTGATCTCCCTGTCTCAGTGCGAACTGCTGGTCTCAGTGCAATCTCCCGATCTCAGTGCGATCTCCCGGTCTCAGTGTAACCTCCGGGTCTCAGTGCGATCTCCCAATCTCTGTGCGATCTCCTGGTCTCAGTGTGATCTCCCGGTCTCAGTGCGATCTCCCGGTCTCAGTGCGATCTCCCGTTCTCAGTCCGATCTCCCGGTCTCATTGCGATCTCCTGGTCTCAGTGCGATCGCCCGGTCTCAGTGCGATCTCCCGGTCTCAGTGTGACCGCCCGGTCTCAGTGTGATCTCCCGGTCTCAGTGTGACCTCCCGGTTTCAGTGCGATCTCCCGTTCTGAGTGCGATCTCCTGGTCTCAGTGCGATCTCCCGGTCTCAGTGCGATCTCCCGGTCACAGTGTGATCGCCCGGTCTCAGTGTGATCTCCCGGTCTCAGTGTGACCTCCCGGTTTCAGTGCGATCTCCCGTTCTGAGTGCGATCTCCTGGTCTCAGTGCGATCTCCCGGTCTCAGTGCGATCTCCCGGTCTCAGTGTGACCGCCCGGTCTCAGTGTGATCTCCCGGTCTCAGTGTGACCGCCCGGTCTCAGTGTGATCTCCCGGTCTCAGTGTGATCTCCCGGTCTCAGTGTGATCTCCCGGTCTCAGTGCGATCTCCCGGTCTCAGTGCGATCTCCCGGTCTCAGTGTGATCTCCCGGTCTCAGTGCGATCTCCCGTTCTCAGTCCGATCTCCCGGTCTCAGTGCGATCTCCTGGTCTCAGTGCGATCGCCCGGTCTCAGTGCGATCTCCCGGTCTCAGTGCGATCTCCCGGTCTCAGTGTGATCTCCCGGTCTCAGTGTGATCTCCCGGTCTCAGTGTGATCTCCCGGTCTCAGTGTGATCTCCCGGTCTCAGTGTGATCTCCCGGTCTCAGTGCGATCTCCCGGTCTCAGTGTGATCTCCCGGTCTCAGTGCGTTATCCCGGTCTCAGTGCGATCTCCTGGTCTCAGTGCGATCTCCCGTTCTCAGTGCGATCTCCCGGTCTCAGTGTGATCTCCCGGTCTCAGTGTGATCTCCCGGTCTCAGTGCGATCTCCCGGTCTCAGTGTGATCTCCCGGTCTCAGTGCGTTATCCCGGTCTCAGTGCGATCTCCCGGTCTCAGTGCGATCTCCCGGTCTCAGTGCGATCTCCCGGTCTCAGTGCGATCTCCCGTTCTCAGTGCGATCTCCCGGTCTCAGCTTGATCTCCGGGTCTCAGTGCGATCTCCCAATCTCTGTGCGATCTCCTGGTCTCAGTGTGATCTCCCGGTCTCAGTGCGATCTCCCGGTCTCAGTGCGATCTCCCGTTCTCAGTGTGATCTCCCGGTCTCAGTGTGATCTCCCGGTCTCAGTGCGATCTCCTGGTCTCAGTGCGATCGCCCGGTCTCAGTGCGATCTCCCGGTCTCAGTGCGATCTCCCGGTCTCAGCGTGATCTCCCGGTCTCAGTGCGATCTCCCGTTCTCAGTGCGATCTCCCGGTCTCAGCTTGATCTCCCGGTCTCAGTGCGATCTCCCGGTCTCAGTGTAATCTCCGGGTCTCAGTGCGATCTCTCGGTCTCAGTGCGATCTCTCGGTCTCAGCTTGATCTCCCGGTCTCAGTGCGATCTCCCAATCTCTGTGCGATCTCCTGGTCTCATTGTGATCTCCCGGTCTCAGTGCGATCTCCCGGTCACAGCTTGATCTCCCGGTCTCAGTGCGATCTCCCGGTCTCAGTGTGATCTCCCAATCTCTGTGCGACCTCCCAGTCTCAGTGTGATCTCCCGGTCTCAGTGCGATCTCCCGGTGTCAGTGTGATCTCCCGGTGTCAGGACGATCTCCCGGTCTCAATGTGATCTCCCGGTCTCAGTGCGATATCCCGGTCTCAGTGTGATCTCCCGGTCTCAGTGTGATCTCTTGATCTCAGTGCAATATCCCAGTCTCAGTGCGATCTCCCGGTCTCAGTACGATCTCCCGGTCTCAGTGTGATCATCCGGTCTCAGTGCGATCTCCTGGTCTCAGTGCGATGTCCCGATCTCAGTGCGATCTCCTGGTCTCATTGTGATCTCCCGATCTCAGTGCGATCTCCCGGTTTCAAAGTGATCTCCCGGCCTCAGTGTGATCTCCCGGTCTCAGTGCGATCTCCCGGTTTCAGTGTGATCTCCCGGTGTCAGTACGATCTCCCGGTCTCAATGTGATCTCCCGGTCTCAGTGCGATCTCCCGGTCTCAGTGTGATCTCCCGGTCTCAGTGTGATCTCTTGATCTCAGTGCAATATCCCAGTCTCAGTGCGATCTCCCGGTCTCAGTGCGATCTCCCGGTCTCAGTGTGATCATCCGGTCTCAGTGCGATCTCCCGGTCTCAGTGCGATCTCCCGGTCTCAGCGTGATCTCCCGGTCTCAGTGTGATCTCCCGGTCTCAGTGCGATCTCCCGGTCTCAGTGCGATCTCCCGGTCTCAGTGTAACCTCCGGGTCTCAGTGCGATCTCCCAATCTCTGTGCGATCTCCCGGTCTCAGTGCGATCTCCTGGTCTCAGTGCGATCGCCCGGTCTCAGTGCGATCTCCCGGTCTCAGTGTGACCTCCCGGTCTCAGTGCGATCTCCCGGTCTCAGCGTGATCTCCCGGTCTCAGTGTGATCTCCCGGTCTCAGTGTGATCTCCCGGTCTCAGTGCGATCTCCCGTTCTCAGTGCGATCTCCCGGTCTCAGCTTGATCTCCCGGTCTCAGTGCGATCTCCCGGTCTCAGTGTAATCTCCGGGTCTCAGTGCGATCTCACGGTGTCAGTGTGATCTCCCGGTGTCAGGACGATCTCCCGGTCTCAATGTGATCTCCCGGTCTTAGTGCGATCTCCCGGTCTCAGTGTGATCTCCCGGTCTCAGTGTGATCTCTTGATCTCAGTGCAATATCCCAGTCTCAGTGCGATCTCCCGGTCTCAGTACGATCTCCCGGTCTCAGTGTGATCATCCGGTCTCAGTGCGATCTCCTGGTCTCAGTGCGATGTCCCGATCTCAGTGCGATCTCCTGGTCTCATTGTGATCTCCCGATCTCAGTGCGATCTCCCGGTCTCAGTGCGATCTCCCGATCTAAGTGTGATCTCCCGGTGTCAGTGCGATCTCCCGGTCTCAAAGTGATCTCCCGGTCTCAGTGTGATCTCCCGGTCTCAGTGCGATCTCCCGGTGTCAGTGTGATCTCCCGGTGTCAGGACGATCTCCCGGTCTCAATGTGATCTCCCGGTCTCAGTGCGATCTACCGGTCTCAGTGTGATCTCCCGGTCACAGTGTGATCTCTTGATCTCAGTGCAATATCCCAGTCTCAGTGCGATCTCCCGGTCTCAGTACGATATCCCAGTCTCAGTGTGATCTCCCGGTCTCAGTGTTATCTCCCGGTCTCAGTGCGATGTCCCGATCTCAGTGCGATCTCCAGGCCTCATTGTGATCTCCCGATCTCAGTGCGATCTCCCGGTCTCAGTGCGATCTCCCGATCTAAGTGTGATCTCCCGGTGTCAGTGCGATCTCCCGGTCTCAAAGTGATCTCCCGGCCTCAGTGTGATCTCCCGGTCTCAGTGCGATCTCCCGGTCTCAGTGCGATCTCCCGTTCTCAGTGCGATCTCCTGGTCTCAGTGCGATCTCCCGGTCTCAGTGCGATCTCCCGGTCTCAGTGCGATCTCCCGTTCTCAGTGCGATCTCCTGGTCTCAGTGCGATCTCCCGGTCTCAGTGCGATCTCCCGTTCTCAGTGCGATCTCCCGGTCTCAGTGCGATCTCCCGGTCTCAGTGCGATCTCCCGGTCTCAGTGCGATCTCCCAGTCTCAGTGTGACCTCCCGTTCTCAGTGCGATCTCCCGTTCTCAGTGCGATCTCCCGGTCTCAGTGTGACCTCCCGTTCTCAGTGCGATCTCCCGGTCTCAGTGCGAGCTCCCAGTCTCAGTGTGATCTCCCGGTCTCAGTGTGATCTCCCGGTCTCAGCGTGATCTCCCGGTCTCAGTGTGATCTCCCGGTCTCAGTGTGATCTCCCGGTCTCAGTGCGATCTCCCGTTCTCAGTGCGATCTCCCGGTCTCAGTGTAACCTCCGGGTCTCAGTGCGATCTCCCAATCTCTGTGCGATCTCCTGGTCTCAGTGTGATCTCCCGGTCTCAGTGTGATCTCCCGGTCTCAGTGCGATCTCCCGTTCTCAGTGCGATCTCCCGGTCTCAGTGTAACCTCCGGGTCTCAGTGCGATCTCCCAATCTCTGTGCGATCTCCTGGTCTCAGTGTGATCTCCCGGTCTCAGTGCGATATCCCGTTCTCAGTACGATCTCCCGGTCTCAGTGTAACCTCCCGGTCTCAGTGCGATCTCCTGGTCTCAGTGCGATCGCCCGGTCTCAGTGCGATCTCCCGGTCTCAGTGTGACCGCCCGGTCTCAGTGTGACCTCCCGGTTTCAGTGCGATCTCCCGTTCTGAGTGCGATCTCCCGGTCTCAGTGCGATCTCCTGGTCTCAGTGTGATCCTCCAGTCTCAGTGCGATCTCTCGGTCTCAGCTTGATCTCCCGGTCTCAGTGCGATCTCCCAATCTCTGTGCGATCTCCCGGTCTCAGTGTGATCTCCCAGTCTCAGTGTGATCTCCCGGTCTCAGTGTGACCTCCCAGTCTCAGTGCGAGCTCCCGGTCTCAGCGTGATCTCCCGGTCTCAGTGTGATCTCCCGGTCTCAGTGTGATCTCCCGGTCTCAGTGCGATCTCCCGGTCTCAGTGCGATCTCCCGGTCTCAGTGTAATCTCCTGGTCTCAGTGTAATCTCCTGGTCCAATCAATATCAGGAAAGTGTCCTTGATAATTATGTACCTGTCAGGCAGGGAGGAAAGGGTCGTGCGAGGGAGCCGTGGTTTAATAAGGAATTGGAATCCCTTGTTAAATGGAAGAGGGCGGCCTATCTCAAGATGAGACGTGAAGGTTCAATTGGGGCGATTGAGAGTTATAGGGTAGCCAGGAAGGACCTGAAGAGAGAGCTAAAAGCAGCAAGGAGGGGACATGAAAGGTCCTTAGTAGATAGGATTAGGGAAAACCCTAAGGCTTTCTATAGGTATGTTAGGAATAAAAGAATGACTAGGGTAGGAATAGGTCCAGTCAAGGATAGTAGGGGGAAGTTGCGTGTGGAGGCGGAAGAGATTGGGGAGACACTGAATGAATACTTTTCTTCAGTATTCACTCAGGAACAGGGCATTGTTGTCGATGAGAATACTGAGGCACAAATAAGTAGAATGGATGGCTTTGAGGTATGTAGAGAAGAGGTGTTGGAAATCCTGGAAAAGGTGAAAATAGATAAGTCCCCTGGGCCTGATGGCATTTATCCTAGGATTCTCTGGGAAGCAAGGGAGGAGATTGCAGAGCCATTGGCCTTGATTTTTATGTCCTCTTTGTCTACAGGAGTAGTCCCAGAAGACTGGAGGATAGCAAATGTGGTTCCCTTGTTCAAAAAGGGGAGTAGGGATAGCCCTAGTAACTATAGGCCGGTGAGTCTCACTTCTGTTGTGGGCAAAGTCTTAGAGAGAATTGTAAGGGATAGGATTTATGCACATCTAGATAGGAATAATGTGATCAAGGATAGTCAGCATGGTTTTGTGAAGGGCAAGTCGTGCCTCACAAACCTTATTGAATTCTTTGAAAAGGTGACGAAGGAGGTTGATGAGGGGAAAGCGGTAGATGTGGTATATATGGATTTTAGTAAGGCGTTTGATAAGGTTCCCCATGGTAGGCTACTGCAGAAAATACGGAGATATGGCATTGAGGGTGAGTTGGAGGTTTGGATTAGGAATTGGCTGGATGGAAGAAGACAGAGGGTAGTAGTTGATGGCAAAGTTTCTTCATGGAGTGCCGTCACTAGCGGTGTTCCGCAAGGATCTGTTTTGGGACCATTGCTGTTTGTCATTTTTATAAATGACCTGGAAGAGGGGTTAGAAGGTTGGGTGAGCAAGTTTGCGGATGACACGAAAGTCGGAGGAGTTGTTGACAGTGAGGAAGCATGTGGCAGGTTACAGCAGGATATAGAGAAGCTGCAGAACTGGGCAGAAAGGTGGCAGATGGAATTCAATGTAGCTAAGTGCGAGGTGATTCACTTTGGGAAGAATAACAAAAAGATGGGGTACTGGGCTAATGGTCGGATACTTGGTAGTGTGGATGAGCAGAGGGATCTTGGTGTCCATGTACACAGATCTCTGAAAGTTGCCACCCAGGTAAATAGTGCGGTGAGGAAGGCATATGGCGTACTGGCTTTTATTGGTAGAGGAATTGAGTTCCGGAGTCCTGAGGTCATGATGCAGTTGTATAAGACTCTGGTACGGCCGCATCTGGAATATTGTGTGCAGTTTTGGTCGCCATACTATAGGAAGGATGTGGAGGCATTGGAACGGGTGCAGAGGAGGTTTACCAGGATGTTGCCTGGTATGGAAGGAAAATCGTATGAGGAAAGACTGAGGCACTTGGGGCTGTTTTCACTAGAGAAAAGAAGGTTTAGGGGTGACTTGATTGAGGTGTACAAGATGATTAGGGGGTTAGATAGGGTCGACAGTATGAACCTTTTCCCGCGTATTGAGTCGGGTATTACAAGGGGGCATAGCTTTAAATTAAGGGGGGGTAGATATAGGACTGATGTTAGGGGTAGGTTCTTCACTCAGCGAGTCGTTAGTTCATGGAATGCCCTGCCAGTAACAGTGGTGGACTCTCCCTCTTTATGGGCATTTAAGAGGGCATTGGATAGGTATATGGAGGATAGTGGGTTAGTGTAGTTTAGGTGGGCTTGGATCGGCGCAACATCGAGGGCCCAAGGGCCTGTACTGCGCTGTATTCTTCTATGTTCTATGTTCTATGTTCTATGTCTCAGCGTGATCTCCCGGTCTCAGTGCGATCTCTCGGTCTCAGTGTGATCTCCCGGTCTCAGTGCGATCTCCCGGTCTCAGTGCGATCTCCCGGTCTCAGTGTAATCTCCTGGTCTCAGTGTGATCTCCCGGTCTCAGTGCAATCTCTCGGTCTCAGCTTGATCTCCCGGTCTCAGTGCGATATCCCGATCTAAGTGTGATCTCCCGGTGTCAGTGCGATCTCCCGGTTTCAAAGTGATCTCCCGGTCTCAGTGTGATCTCCCGGTCTCAGTGCGATCTCCCGGTGTCAGTGTGATCTCCCGGTGTCAGGACGATCTCCCGGTCTCAATGTGATCTCCCGGTCTCAGTGCGATCTCCCGGTCTCAGTGTGATCTCCCGGTCTCAGTGTGATCTCTTGATCTCAGTGCAATATCCCAGTCTCAGTGCGATCTCCCGGTCTCAGTGCGATCTCCCGGTCTCAGTGTGATCATCCGGTCTCAGTGCGATCTCCCGGTCTCAGTGCGATCTCCCGGTCTCAGCGTGATCTCCCGGTCTCAGTGTGATCTCCCGGTCTCAGTGTGATCTCCCGGTCTCAGTGCGATCTCCTGGTCTCAGTGCGATCGCCCGGTCTCAGTGCGATCTCCCGGTCTCAGTGTGACCGCCCGGTCTCAGTGTGATCTCCCGGTCTCAGTGTGACCTCCCGGTTTCAGTGCGATCTCCCGTTCTGAGTGCGATCTCCCGGTCTCAGTGCGATCTCCCGGTCTCAGTGCGATCTCCCGGTCTCAGTGTGACCTCCCGGTCTCAGTGCGATCTCCCGGTCTCAGCGTGATCTCCCGGTCTCAGTGTGATCTCCCGGTCTCAGTGTGATCTCCCGGTCTCAGTGCGATCTCCCGTTCTCAGTGTGATCTCCCGGTCTCAGTGCGATCTCCCGGTCTCAGTGCAATCTCCGGGTCTCAGTGTGATCTCCCAATCTCTGTGCGACCTCCCAGTCTCAGTGTGATCTCCCGGTCTCAGTGCGATCTCCCGGTGTCAGTGTGATCTCCCGGTGTCAGGACGATCTCCCGGTCTCAATGTGATCTCCCGGTCTTAGTGCGATCTCCCGGTCTCAGTGTGATCTCCCGGTCTCAGTGTGATCTCTTGATCTCAGTGCAATATCCCAGTCTCAGTGCGATCTCCCGGTCTCAGTACGATCTCCCGGTCTCAGTGTGATCATCCGGTCTCAGTGCGATCTCCTGGTCTCAGTGCGATGTCCCGATCTCAGTGCGATCTGCTGGTCTCATTGTGATCTCCCGATCTCAGTGCGATCTCCCGGTCTCAGTGCGATCTCCCGATCTAAGTGTGATCTACCGGTGTCAGTGCGATCTCCCGGTCTCAAAGTGATCTCCCGGTCTCAGTGTGATCTCCCGGTCTCAGTGCGATCTCCCGGTGTCAGTGTGATCTCCCGGTGTCAGGACGATCTCCCGGTCTCAATGTGATCTCCCGGTCTCAGTGCGATCTACCGGTCTCAGTGTGATCTCCCGGTCACAGTGTGATCTCTTGATCTCAGTGCAATATCCCAGTCTCAGTGCGATCTCCCGGTCTCAGTACGATATCCCAGTCTCAGTGTGATCTCCCGGTCTCAGTGTTATCTCCCGGTCTCAGTGCGATGTCCCGATCTCAGTGCGATCTCCAGGCCTCATTGTGATCTCCCGATCTCAGTGCGATCTCCCGGTCTCAGTGCGATCTCCCGATCTAAGTGTGATCTCCCGGTGTCAGTGCGATCTCCCGGTCTCAAAGTGATCTCCCGGCCTCAGTGTGATCTCCCGGTCTCAGTGCGATCTCCCGTTCTCAGTACGATCTCCCGGTCTCAGTGCGATCTCCCAGTCTCAGTGTGATCTCCCGGTCTCAGTGCGATCTCCCGGTCTCAAAGTGATCTCCCGGCCTCAGTGTGATCTCCCGGTCTCAGTGCGATCTCCCGGTCTCAGTGCGATCTCCCGTTCTCAGTGCGATCTCCTGGTCTCAGTGCGATCTCCCGGTCTCAGTGCGATCTCCCGGTCTCAGTGCGATCTCCCGGTCTCAGTGTGATCTCCCGGTCTCAGTGCGATCTCCTGGTCTCAGTGCGATCTCCCGGTCTCAGTGCGATCTCCCGTTCTCAGTGCGATCTCCCGGTCTCAGTGCGATCTCCCAGTCTCAGTGTGACCTCCCGTTCTCAGTGCGATCTCCCGTTCTCAGTGCGATCTCCCGGTCTCAGTGTGACCTCCCGTTCTCAGTGCGATCTCCCGGTCTCAGTGCGAGCTCCCAGTCACAGTGTGATCTCCCGGTCTCAGTGTGATCTCCCGGTCTCAGCGTGATCTCCCGGTCTCAGTGTGATCTCCCGGTCTCAGTGTGATCTCCCGGTCTCAGTGCGATCTCCCGTTCTCAGTGCGATCTCCCGGTCTCAGTGTAACCTCCGGGTCTCAGTGCGATCTCCCAATCTCTGTGCGATCTCCTGGACTCAGTGTGATCTCCCGGTCTCAGTGTGATCTCCCGGTCTCAGTGCGATCTCCCGTTCTCAGTGCGATCTCCCGTTCTCAGTGCGATCTCCCGGTCTCAGTGTAACCTCCGGGTCTCAGTGCGATCTCCCAATCTCTGTGCGATCTCCTGGTCTCAGTGTGATCTCCCGGTCTCAGTGCGATATCCCGTTCTCAGTACGATCTCCCGGTCTCAGTGTAACCTCCCGGTCTCAGTGCGATCTCCTGGTCTCAGTGCGATCGCCCGGTCTCAGTGCGATCTCCCGGTCTCAGTGTGACCGCCCGGTCTCAGTGTGACCTCCCGGTTTCAGTGCGATCTCCCGTTCTGAGTGCGATCTCCCGGTCTCAGTGCGATCTCCCGGTCTCAGTGCGATCTCCCGGTCTCAGTGTGACCTCCCGGTTTCAGTGCGATCTCCCGTTCTGAGTGCGATCTCCCGGTCTCAGTGTGATCTCCCGTTCTGAGTGCGATCTCCCAGTCTCAGTGTGATCTCCCGGTCTCAGTGCGATCTCCCGGTCTCAGTGCGATCTCCCGGTCTCAGCGTGATCTCCCGGTCTCAGTGCGATCTCCCGTTCTCAGTGCGATCTCCCGGTCTCAGCTTGATCTCCCGGTCTCAGTGCGATCTCCCGGTCTCAGTGTAATCTCCGGGTCTCAGTGCGATCTCTCGGTCTCAGTGCGATCTCTCGGTCTCAGCTTGATCTCCCGGTCTCAGTGCGATCTCCCAATCTCTGTGCGATCTCCTGGTCTCAGTGTGATCTCCCGGTCTCAGTGCGATCTCCCGGTCACAGCTTGATCTCCCGGTCTCAGTGCGATCTCCCGGTCTCAGTGTGATCTCCCAATCTCTGTGCGACCTCCCAGTCTCAGTGTGATCTCCCGGTCTCAGTGCGATCTCCCGGTGTCAGTGTGATCTCCCGGTGTCCGGACGATCTCCCGGTCTCAATGTGATCTCCCGGTCTCAGTGCGATCTCCCGGTCTCAGTGTGATCTCCCGGTCTCAGTGTGATCTCTTGATCTCAGTGCAATATCCCAGTCTTAGTGCGATCTCCCGGTCTCAGTACGATCTCCCGGTCTCAGTGTGATCATCCGGTCTCAGTGCGATCTCCTGGTCTCAGTGCGATGTCCCGATCTCAGTGCGATCTCCTGGTCTCATTGTGATCTCCCGATCTCAGTGCGATCTCCCGGTTTCAAAGTGATCTCCCGGTCTCAGTGTGATCTCCCGGTCTCAGTGCGATCTCCCGGTTTCAGTGTGATCTCCCGGTGTCAGGACGATCTCCCGGTCTCAATGTGATCTCCCGGTCTCAGTGCGATCTCCCGGTCTCAGTGTGATCTCCCGGTCTCAGTGTGATCTCTTGATCTCAGTGCAATATCCCAGTCTCAGTGCGATCTCCCGGTCTCAGTGCGATCTCCCGGTCTCAGTGTGATCATCCGGTCTCAGTGCGATCTCCCGGTCTCAGTGCGATCTCCCGGTCTCAGCGTGATCTCCCGGTCTCAGTGTGATCTCCCGGTCTCAGTGTGATCTCCCGGTCTCAGTGCGATCTCCCGGTCTCAGTGTAACCTCCGGGTCTCAGTGCGATCTCCCAATCTCTGTGCGATCTCCCGGTCTCAGTGCGATCTCCTGGTCTCAGTGCGATCGCCCGGTCTCAGTGCGATCTCCCGGTCTCAGTGTGACCGCCCGGTTTCAGTGTGATCTCCCGGTCTCAGTGTGACCTCCCGGTTTCAGTGCGATCTCCCGTTCTGAGTGCGATCTCCCGGTCTCAGTTCGATCTCCCGGTCTCAGTGCGATCTCCCGGTCTCAGTGCGATCTCCCGGTCTCAGTGTGACCTCCCGGTCTCAGTGCGATCTCCCGATCTCAGCGTGATCTCCCGGTCTCAGTGTGATCTCCCGGTCTCAGTGTGATCTCCCGGTCTCAGTGCGATCTCCCGTTCTCAGTGTGATCTCCCGGTCTCAGTGTGACCGCCCGGTTTCAGTGTGATCTCCCGGTCTCAGTGTGACCTCCCGGTTTCAGTGCGATCTCCCGTTCTGAGTGCGATCTCCCGGTCTCAGTGCGATCTCCCGGTCTCAGTGCGATCTCCCGGTCTCAGTGCGATCTCCCGGTCTCAGTGTGACCTCCCGGTCTCAGTGCGATCTCCCGGTCTCAGCGTGATCTCCCGGTCTCAGTGCGATCTCCCGGTCTCAGTGCAATCTCCGGGTCTCAGTGTGATCTCCCAATCTCTGTGCGACCTCCCAGTCTCAGTGTGATCTCCCGGTCTCAGTGCGATCTCCCGGTGTCAGTGTGATCTCCCGGTGTCAGGACGATCTCCCGGTCTCAATGTGATCTCCCGGTCTTAGTGCGATCTCCCGGTCTCAGTGTGATCTCCCGGTCTCAGTGTGATCTCTTGATCTCAGTGCAATATCCCAGTCTCAGTGCGATCTCCCGGTCTCAGTACGATCTCCCGGTCTCAGTGTGATCATCCGGTCTCAGTGCGATCTCCTGGTCTCAGTGCGATGTCCCGATCTCAGTGCGATCTCCTGGTCTCATTGTGATCTCCCGATCTCAGTGCGATCTCCCGGTCTCAGTGCGATCTCCCGATCTAAGTGTGATCTCCCGGTGTCAGTGCGATCTCCCGGTCTCAAAGTGATCTCCCGGTCTCAGTGTGATCTCCCGGTCTCAGTGCGATCTCCCGGTGTCAGTGTGATCTCCCGGTGTCAGGACGATCTCCCGGTCTCAATGTGATCTCCCGGTCTCAGTGCGATCTACCGGTCTCAGTGTGATCTCCCGGTCACAGTGTGATCTCTTGATCTCAGTGCAATATCCCAGTCTCAGTGCGATCTCCCGGTCTCAGTACGATATCCCAGTCTCAGTGTGATCTCCCGGTCTCAGTGTTATCTCCCGGTCTCAGTGCGATGTCCCGATCTCAGTGCGATCTCCAGGCCTCATTGTGATCTCCCGATCTCAGTGCGATCTCCCGGTCTCAGTGCGATCTCCCGATCTAAGTGTGATCTCCCGGTGTCAGTGCGATCTCCCGGTCTCAAAGTGATCTCCCGGCCTCAGTGTGATCTCCCGGTCTCAGTGCGATCTCCCGGTCTCAGTGTGATCTCCCGGTCTCAGTGCGATCTCCCAGTCTCAGTGTGATCTCCCGGTCTCAGTGCGATCTCCCGGTCTCAAAGTGATCTCCCGGCCTCAGTGTGATCTCCCGGTCTCAGTGCGATCTCCCGGTCTCAATGCGATCTCCCGTTCTCAGTGCGATCTCCTGGTCTCAGTGCGATCTCCCGGTCTCAGTGCGATCTCCCGGTCTCAGTGCGATCTCCCGGTCTCAGTGTGATCTCCCGGTCTCAGTGCGATCTCCTGGTCTCAGTGCGATCTCCCGGTCTCAGTGCGATCTCCCGTTCTCAGTGCGATCTCCCGGTCTCAGTGCGATCTCCCGGTCTCAGTGCGATCTCCCAGTCTCAGTGTGACCTCCCGTTCTCAGTGCGATCTCCCGTTCTCAGTGCGATCTCCCGGTCTCAGTGTGACCTCCCGTTCTCAGTGCGATCTCCCGGTCTCAGTGCGAGCTCCCAGTCTCAGTGTGATCTCCCGGTCTCAGTGTGATCTCCCGGTCTCAGCGTGATCTCCCGGTCTCAGTGTGATCTCCCGGTCTCAGTGTGATCTCCCGGTCTCAGTGCGATCTCCCGTTCTCAGTGCGATCTCCCGGTCTCAGTGTAACCTCCGGGTCTCAGTGCGATCTCCCAATCTCTGTGCGATCTCCTGGTCTCAGTGTGATCTCCCGGTCTCAGTGTGATCTCCCGGTCTCAGTGCGATCTCCCGTTCTCAGTGCGATCTCCCGGTCTCAGTGTAACCTCCGGGTCTCAGTGCGATCTCCCAATCTCTGTGCGATCTCCTGGTCTCAGTGTGATCTCCCGGTCTCAGTGCGATATCCCGTTCTCAGTACGATCTCCCGGTCTCAGTGTAACCTCCCGGTCTCAGTGCGATCTCCTGGTCTCAGTGCGATCGCCCGGTCTCAGTGCGATCTCCCGGTCTCAGTGTGACCGCCCGGTCTCAGTGTGACCTCCCGGTTTCAGTGCGATCTCCCGTTCTGAGTGCGATCTCCCGGTCTCAGTGCGATCTCCCGGTCTCAGTGCGATCTCCCGGTCTCAGTGTGACCTCCCGGTTTCAGTGCGATCTCCCGTTCTGAGTGCGATCTCCCGGTCTCAGTGTGATCTCCCGTTCTGAGTGCGATCTCCCAGTCTCAGTGTGATCTCCCGGTCTCAGTGCGATCTCCCGGTCTCAGTGCGATCTCCCGGTCTCAGCGTGATCTCCCGGTCTCAGTGCGATCTCCCGTTCTCAGTGCGATCTCCCGGTCTCAGCTTGATCTCCCGGTCTCAGTGCGATCTCCCGGTCTCAGTGTAATCTCCGGGTCTCAGTGCGATCTCTCGGTCTCAGTGCGATCTCTCGGTCTCAGCTTGATCTCCCGGTCTCAGTGCGATCTCCCAATCTCTGTGCGATCTCCTGGTCTCAGTGTGATCTCCCGGTCTCAGTGCGATCTCCCGGTCACAGCTTGATCTCCCGGTCTCAGTGCGATCTCCCGGTCTCAGTGTGATCTCCCAATCTCTGTGCGACCTCCCAGTCTCAGTGCGATCTCCCGGTCTCAGTGCAATCTCCGGGTCTCAGTGTGATCTCCCGGTCTCAGTGTGATCTCCCAATCTCTGTGCGACCTCCCAGTCTCAGTGTGATCTCCCGGTCTCAGTGCGATCTCCCGGTGTCAGTGTGATCTCCCGGTGTCAGGACGATCTCCCGGTCTCAATGTGATCTCCCGGTCTTAGTGCGATCTCCCGGTCTCAGTGTGATCTCCCGGTCTCAGTGTGATCTCTTGATCTCAGTGCAATATCCCAGTCTCAGTGCGATCTCCCGGTCTCAGTACGATCTCCCGGTCTCAGTGTGATCATCCGGTCTCAGTGCGATCTCCTGGTCTCAGTGCGATGTCCCGATCTCAGTGCGATCTCCTGGTCTCATTGTGATCTCCCGATCTCAGTGCGATCTCCCGGTCTCAGTGCGATCTCCCGATCTAAGTGTGATCTCCCGGTGTCAGTGCGATCTCCCGGTCTCAAAGTGATCTCCCGGTCTCAGTGTGATCTCCCGGTCTCAGTGCGATCTCCCGGTGTCAGTGTGATCTCCCGGTGTCAGGACGATCTCCCGGTCTCAATGTGATCTCCCGGTCTCAGTGCGATCTACCGGTCTCAGTGTGATCTCCCGGTCACAGTGTGATCTCTTGATCTCAGTGCAATATCCCAGTCTCAGTGTGATCTCCCGGTCTCAGTACGATATCCCAGTCTCAGTGTGATCTCCCGGTCTCAGTGTTATCTCCCGGTCTCAGTGCGATGTCCCGATCTCAGTGCGATCTCCAGGCCTCATTGTGATCTCCCGATCTCAGTGCGATATCCCGGTCTCAGTGCGATCTCCCGATCTAAGTGTGATCTCCCGGTGTCAGTGCGATCTCCCGGTCTCAAAGTGATCTCCCGGCCTCAGTGTGATCTCCCGGTCTCAGTGCGATCTCCCGGTCTCAGTGTGATCTCCCGGTCTCAGTGCGATCTCCCAGTCTCAGTGTGATCTCCCGGTCTCAGTGCGAACTGCTGGTCTCAGTGCGATCTCCCGATCTCAGTGCGATCTCCCGGTCTCAATGTGATCTCCCGGTCTCAGTGCGATCTACCGGTCTCAGTGTGATCTCCCGGTCACAGTGTGATCTCTTGATCTCAGTGCAATATCCCAGTCTCAGTGCGATCTCCCGGTCTCAGTACGATATCCCAGTCTCAGTGTGATCTCCCGGTCTCAGTGTTATCTCCCGGTCTCAGTGCGATGTCCCGATCTCAGTGCGATCTCCAGGCCTCATTGTGATCTCCCGATCTCAGTGCGATCTCCCGGTCTCAGTGCGATCTCCCGATCTAAGTGTGATCTCCCGGTGTCAGTGCGATCTCCCGGTCTCAAAGTGATCTCCCGGCCTCAGTGTGATCTCCCGGTCTCAGTGCGATCTCCCGGTCTCAGTGTGATCTCCCGGTCTCAGTGCGATCTCCCAGTCTCAGTGTGATCTCCCGGTCTCAGTGCGATCTCCCGGTCTCAAAGTGATCTCCCGGCCTCAGTGTGATCTCCCGGTCTCAGTGCGATCTCCCGGTCTCAGTGCGATCTCCCGTTCTCAGTGCGATCTCCTGGTCTCAGTGCGATCTCCCGGTCTCAGTGCGATCTCCCGGTCTCAGTGCGATCTCCCGGTCTCAGTGTGATCTCCCGGTCTCAGTGCGATCTCCTGGTCTCAGTGCGATCTCCCGGTCTCAGTGCGATCTCCCGTTCTCAGTGCGATCTCCCGGTCTCAGTGCGATCTCCCGGTCTCAGTGCGATCTCCCAGTCTCAGTGTGACCTCCCGTTCTCAGTGCGATCTCCCGTTCTCAGTGCGATCTCCCGGTCTCAGTGTGACCTCCCGTTCTCAGTGCGATCTCCCGGTCTCAGTGCGAGCTCCCAGTCTCAGTGTGATCTCCCGGTCTCAGTGTGATCTCCCGGTCTCAGCGTGATCTCCCGGTCTCAGTGTGATCTCCCGGTCTCAGTGTGATCTCCCGGTCTCAGTGCGATCTCCCGTTCTCAGTGCGATCTCCCGGTCTCAGTGTAACCTCCGGGTCTCAGTGCGATCTCCCAATCTCTGTGCGATCTCCCGGTCTCAGTGTGATCTCCCGGTCTCAGTGTGATCTCCCGGTCTCAGTGCGATCTCCCGTTCTCAGTGCGATCTCCCGGTCTCAGTGTAACCTCCGGGTCTCAGTGCGATCTCCCAATCTCTGTGCGATCTCCTGGTCTCAGTGTGATCTCCCGGTCTCAGTGCGATATCCCGTTCTCAGTACGATCTCCCGGTCTCAGTGTAACCTCCCGGTCTCAGTGCGATCTCCTGGTCTCAGTGCGATCGCCCGGTCTCAGTGCGATCTCCCGGTCTCAGTGTGACCGCCCGGTCTCAGTGTGACCTCCCGGTTTCAGTGCGATCTCCCGTTCTGAGTGCGATCTCCCGGTCTCAGTGCGATCTCCCGGTCTCAGTGCGATCTCCCGGTCTCAGTGTGACCTCCCGGTTTCAGTGCGATCTCCCGTTCTGAGTGCGATCTCCCGGTCTCAGTGTGATCTCCCGTTCTGAGTGCGATCTCCCAGTCTCAGTGTGATCTCCCGGTCTCAGTGCGATCTCCCGGTCTCAGTGCGATCTCCCGGTCTCAGCGTGATCTCCCGGTCTCAGTGCGATCTCCCGTTCTCAGTGCGATCTCCCGGTCTCAGCTTGATCTCCCGGTCTCAGTGCGATCTCCCGGTCTCAGTGTAATCTCCGGGTCTCAGTGCGATCTCTCGGTCTCAGTGCGATCTCTCGGTCTCAGCTTGATCTCCCGGTCTCAGTGCGATCTCCCAATCTCTGTGCGATCTCCTGGTCTCAGTGTGATCTCCCGGTCTCAGTGCGATCTCCCGGTCACAGCTTGATCTCCCGGTCTCAGTGCGATCTCCCGGTCTCAGTGTGATCTCCCAATCTCTGTGCGACCTCCCAGTCTCAGTGTGATCTCCCGGTCTCAGTGCGATCTCCCGGTGTCAGTGTGATCTCCCGGTGTCAGGACGATCTCCCGGTCTCAATGTGATCTCCCGGTCTCAGTGCGATCTCCCGGTCTCAGTGTGATCTCCCGGTCTCAGTGTGATCTCTTGATCTCAGTGCAATATCCCAGTCTTAGTGCGATCTCCCGGTCTCAGTACGATCTCCCGGTCTCAGTGTGATCATCCGGTCTCAGTGCGATCTCCTGGTCTCAGTGCGATGTCCCGATCTCAGTGCGATCTCCTGGTCTCATTGTGATCTCCCGATCTCAGTGCGATCTCCCGGTTTCAAAGTGATCTCCCGGTCTCAGTGTGATCTCCCGGTCTCAGTGCGATCTCCCGGTTTCAGTGTGATCTCCCGGTGTCAGGACGATCTCCCGGTCTCAATGTGATCTCCCGGTCTCAGTGCGATCTCCCGGTCTCAGTGTGATCTCCCGGTCTCAGTGTGATCTCTTGATCTCAGTGCAATATCCCAGTCTCAGTGCGATCTCCCGGTCTCAGTGCGATCTCCCGGTCTCAGTGTGATCATCCGGTCTCAGTGCGATCTCCCGGTCTCAGTGCGATCTCCCGGTCTCAGCGTGATCTCCCGGTCTCAGTGTGATCTCCCGGTCTCAGTGTGATCTCCCGGTCTCAGTGCGATCTCCCGGTCTCAGTGTAACCTCCGGGTCTCAGTGCGATCTCCCAATCTCTGTGCGATCTCCCGGTCTCAGTGCGATCTCCTGGTCTCAGTGCGATCGCCCGGTCTCAGTGCGATCTCCCGGTCTCAGTGTGACCGCCCGGTTTCAGTGTGATCTCCCGGTCTCAGTGTGACCTCCCGGTTTCAGTGCGATCTCCCGTTCTGAGTGCGATCTCCCGGTCTCAGTGCGATCTCCCGGTCTCAGTGCGATCTCCCGGTCTCAGTGTGACCTCCCGGTCTCAGTGCGATCTCCCGGTCTCAGCGTGATCTCCCGGTCTCAGTGTGATCTCCCGGTCTCAGTGTGATCTCCCGGTCTCAGTGCGATCTCCCGTTCTCAGTGTGATCTCCCGGTCTCAGCTTGATCTCCCGGTCTCAGTGCGATCTCCCGGTCTCAGTGCAATCTCCGGGTCTCAGTGTGATCTCCCAATCTCTGTGCGACCTCCCAGTCTCAGTGTGATCTCCCGGTCTCAGTGCGATCTCCCGGTGTCAGTGTGATCTCCCGGTGTCAGGACGATCTCCCGGTCTCAATGTGATCTCCCGGTCTTAGTGCGATCTCCCGGTCTCAGTGTGATCTCCCGGTCTCAGTGTGATCTCTTGATCTCAGTGCAATATCCCAGTCTCAGTGCGATCTCCCGGTCTCAGTACGATCTCCCGGTCTCAGTGTGATCATCCGGTCTCAGTGCGATCTCCTGGTCTCAGTGCGATGTCCCGATCTCAGTGCGATCTCCTGGTCTCATTGTGATCTCCCGATCTCAGTGCGATCTCCCGGTCTCAGTGCGATCTCCCGATCTAAGTGTGATCTCCCGGTGTCAGTGCGATCTCCCGGTCTCAAAGTGATCTCCCGGTCTCAGTGTGATCTCCCGGTCTCAGTGCGATCTCCCGGTGTCAGTGTGATCTCCCGGTGTCAGGACGATCTCCCGGTCTCAATGTGATCTCCCGGTCTTAGTGCGATCTCCCGGTCTCAGTGTGATCTCCCGGTCTCAGTGTGATCTCTTGATCTCAGTGCAATATCCCAGTCTCAGTGCGATCTCCCGGTCTCAGTACGATCTCCCGGTCTCAGTGTGATCATCCGGTCTCAGTGCGATCTCCTGGTCTCAGTGTGATCTCCCGGTCTCAGTGCGATCTCCCGGTCTCAGTGCGATCTCCCGGTCTCAGCGTGATCTCCCGGTCTCAGTGCGATCTCCCGGTCTCAGTGCAATCTCCGGGTCTCAGTGTGATCTCCCAATCTCTGTGCGACCTCCCAGTCTCAGTGTGATCTCCCGGTCTCAGTGCGATCTCCCGGTGTCAGTGTGATCTCCCGGTGTCAGGACGATCTCCCGGTCTCAATGTGATCTCCCGGTCTTAGTGCGATCTCCCGGTCTCAGTGTGATCTCCCGGTCTCAGTGTGATCTCTTGATCTCAGTGCAATATCCCAGTCTCAGTGCGATCTCCCGGTCTCAGTACGATCTCCCGGTCTCAGTGTGATCATCCGGTCTCAGTGCGATCTCCTGGTCTCAGTGCGATGTCCCGATCTCAGTGCGATCTCCTGGTCTCATTGTGATCTCCCGATCTCAGTGCGATCTCCCGGTCTCAGTGCGATCTCCCGATCTAAGTGTGATCTCCCGGTGTCAGTGCGATCTCCCGGTCTCAAAGTGATCTCCCGGTCTCAGTGTGATCTCCCGGTCTCAGTGCGATCTCCCGGTGTCAGTGTGATCTCCCGGTGTCAGGACGATCTCCCGGTCTCAATGTGATCTCCCGGTCTCAGTGCGATCTACCGGTCTCAGTGTGATCTCCCGGTCACAGTGTGATCTCTTGATCTCAGTGCAATATCCCAGTCTCAGTGCGATCTCCCGGTCTCAGTACGATATCCCAGTCTCAGTGTGATCTCCCGGTCTCAGTGTTATCTCCCGGTCTCAGTGCGATGTCCCGATCTCAGTGCGATCTCCAGGCCTCATTGTGATCTCCCGATCTCAGTGCGATCTCCCGGTCTCAGTGCGATCTCCCGATCTAAGTGTGATCTCCCGGTGTCAGTGCGATCTCCCGGTCTCAAAGTGATCTCCCGGCCTCAGTGTGATCTCCCGGTCTCAGTGCGATCTCCCGGTCTCAGTGTGATCTCCCGGTCTCAGTGCGATCTCCCAGTCTCAGTGTGATCTCCCGGTCTCAGTGCGATCTCCCGGTCTCAAAGTGATCTCCCGGCCTCAGTGTGATCTCCCGGTCTCAGTGCGATCTCCCGGTCTCAATGCGATCTCCCGTTCTCAGTGCGATCTCCTGGTCTCAGTGCGATCTCCCGGTCTCAGTGCGATCTCCCGGTCTCAGTGCGATCTCCCGGTCTCAGTGTGATCTCCCGGTCTCAGTGCGATCTCCTGGTCTCAGTGCGATCTCCCGGTCTCAGTGCGATCTCCCGTTCTCAGTGCGATCTCCCGGTCTCAGTGCGATCTCCCGGTCTCAGTGCGATCTCCCAGTCTCAGTGTGACCTCCCGTTCTCAGTGCGATCTCCCGTTCTTAGTGCGATCTCCCGGTCTCAGTGTGACCTCCCGTTCTCAGTGCGATCTCCCGGTCTCAGTGCGAGCTCCCAGTCTCAGTGTGATCTCCCGGTCTCAGTGTGATCTCCCGGTCTCAGTGTGATCTCCCGGTCTCAGTGTGATCTCCCGGTCTCAGTGCGATCTCCCGTTCTCAGTGCGATCTCCCGGTCTCAGTGTAACCTCCGGGTCTCAGTGCGATCTCCCAATCTCTGTGCGATCTCCTGGTCTCAGTGTGATCTCCCGGTCTCAGTGTGATCTCCCGGTCTCAGTGCGATCTCCCGTTCTCAGTGCGATCTCCCGGTCTCAGTGTAACCTCCGGGTCTCAGTGCGATCTCCCAATCTCTGTGCGATCTCCTGGTCTCAGTGTGATCTCCCGGTCTCAGTGCGATATCCCGTTCTCAGTACGATCTCCCGGTCTCAGTGTAACCTCCCGGTCTCAGTGCGATCTCCTGGTCTCAGTGCGATCGCCCGGTCTCAGTGCGATCTCCCGGTCTCAGTGTGACCGCCCGGTCTCAGTGTGACCTCCCGGTTTCAGTGCGATCTCCCGTTCTGAGTGCGATCTCCCGGTCTCAGTGCGATCTCCCGGTCTCAGTGCGATCTCCCGGTCTCAGTGTGACCTCCCGGTTTCAGTGCGATCTCCCGTTCTGAGTGCGATCTCCCGGTCTCAGTGTGATCTCCCGTTCTGAGTGCGATCTCCCAGTCTCAGTGTGATCTCCCGGTCTCAGTGCGATCTCCCGGTCTCAGTGCGATCTCCCGGTCTCAGCGTGATCTCCCGGTCTCAGTGCGATCTCCCGTTCTCAGTGCGATCTCCCGGTCTCAGCTTGATCTCCCGGTCTCAGTGCGATCTCCCGGTCTCAGTGTAATCTCCGGGTCTCAGTGCGATCTCTCGGTCTCAGTGCGATCTCTCGGTCTCAGCTTGATCTCCCGGTCTCAGTGCGATCTCCCAATCTCTGTGCGATCTCCTGGTCTCAGTGTGATCTCCCGGTCTCAGTGCGATCTCCCGGTCACAGCTTGATCTCCCGGTCTCAGTGCGATCTCCCGGTCTCAGTGTGATCTCCCAATCTCTGTGCGACCTCCCAGTCTCAGTGCGATCTCCCGGTCTCAGTGCAATCTCCGGGTCTCAGTGTGATCTCCCGGTCTCAGTGTGATCTCCCAATCTCTGTGCGACCTCCCAGTCTCAGTGTGATCTCCCGGTCTCAGTGCGATCTCCCGGTGTCAGTGTGATCTCCCGGTGTCAGGACGATCTCCCGGTCTCAATGTGATCTCCCGGTCTTAGTGCGATCTCCCGGTCTCAGTGTGATCTCCCGGTCTCAGTGTGATCTCTTGATCTCAGTGCAATATCCCAGTCTCAGTGCGATCTCCCGGTCTCAGTACGATCTCCCGGTCTCAGTGTGATCATCCGGTCTCAGTGCGATCTCCTGGTCTCAGTGCGATGTCCCGATCTCAGTGCGATCTCCTGGTCTCATTGTGATCTCCCGATCTCAGTGCGATCTCCCGGTCTCAGTGCGATCTCCCGATCTAAGTGTGATCTCCCGGTGTCAGTGCGATCTCCCGGTCTCAAAGTGATCTCCCGGTCTCAGTGTGATCTCCCGGTCTCAGTGCGATCTCCCGGTGTCAGTGTGATCTCCCGGTGTCAGGACGATCTCCCGGTCTCAATGTGATCTCCCGGTCTCAGTGCGATCTACCGGTCTCAGTGTGATCTCCCGGTCACAGTGTGATCTCTTGATCTCAGTGCAATATCCCAGTCTCAGTGTGATCTCCCGGTCTCAGTACGATATCCCAGTCTCAGTGTGATCTCCCGGTCTCAGTGTTATCTCCCGGTCTCAGTGCGATGTCCCGATCTCAGTGCGATCTCCAGGCCTCATTGTGATCTCCCGATCTCAGTGCGATATCCCGGTCTCAGTGCGATCTCCCGATCTAAGTGTGATCTCCCGGTGTCAGTGCGATCTCCCGGTCTCAAAGTGATCTCCCGGCCTCAGTGTGATCTCCCGGTCTCAGTGCGATCTCCCGGTCTCAGTGTGATCTCCCGGTCTCAGTGCGATCTCCCAGTCTCAGTGTGATCTCCCGGTCTCAGTGCGAACTGCTGGTCTCAGTGCGATCTCCCGATCTCAGTGCGATCTCCCGGTCTCAATGTGATCTCCCGGTCTCAGTGCGATCTACCGGTCTCAGTGTGATCTCCCGGTCACAGTGTGATCTCTTGATCTCAGTGCAATATCCCAGTCTCAGTGCGATCTCCCGGTCTCAGTACGATATCCCAGTCTCAGTGTGATCTCCCGGTCTCAGTGTTATCTCCCGGTCTCAGTGCGATGTCCCGATCTCAGTGCGATCTCCAGGCCTCATTGTGATCTCCCGATCTCAGTGCGATCTCCCGGTCTCAGTGCGATCTCCCGATCTAAGTGTGATCTCCCGGTGTCAGTGCGATCTCCCGGTCTCAAAGTGATCTCCCGGCCTCAGTGTGATCTCCCGGTCTCAGTGCGATCTCCCGGTCTCAGTGTGATCTCCCGGTCTCAGTGCGATCTCCCAGTCTCAGTGTGATCTCCCGGTCTCAGTGCGATCTCCCGGTCTCAAAGTGATCTCCCGGCCTCAGTGTGATCTCCCGGTCTCAGTGCGATCTCCCGGTCTCAGTGCGATCTCCCGTTCTCAGTGCGATCTCCTGGTCTCAGTGCGATCTCCCGGTCTCAGTGCGATCTCCCGGTCTCAGTGCGATCTCCCGGTCTCAGTGTGATCTCCCGGTCTCAGTGCGATCTCCTGGTCTCAGTGCGATCTCCCGGTCTCAGTGCGATCTCCCGTTCTCAGTGCGATCTCCCGGTCTCAGTGCGATCTCCCGGTCTCAGTGCGATCTCCCAGTCTCAGTGTGACCTCCCGTTCTCAGTGCGATCTCCCGTTCTCAGTGCGATCTCCCGGTCTCAGTGTGACCTCCCGTTCTCAGTGCGATCTCCCGGTCTCAGTGCGAGCTCCCAGTCTCAGTGTGATCTCCCGGTCTCAGTGTGATCTCCCGGTCTCAGCGTGATCTCCCGGTCTCAGTGTGATCTCCCGGTCTCAGTGTGATCTCCCGGTCTCAGTGCGATCTCCCGTTCTCAGTGCGATCTCCCGGTCTCAGTGTAACCTCCGGGTCTCAGTGCGATCTCCCAATCTCTGTGCGATCTCCCGGTCTCAGTGTGATCTCCCGGTCTCAGTGTGATCTCCCGGTCTCAGTGCGATCTCCCGTTCTCAGTGCGATCTCCCGGTCTCAGTGTAACCTCCGGGTCTCAGTGCGATCTCCCAATCTCTGTGCGATCTCCTGGTCTCAGTGTGATCTCCCGGTCTCAGTGCGATATCCCGTTCTCAGTACGATCTCCCGGTCTCAGTGTAACCTCCCGGTCTCAGTGCGATCTCCTGGTCTCAGTGCGATCGCCCGGTCTCAGTGCGATCTCCCGGTCTCAGTGTGACCGCCCGGTCTCAGTGTGACCTCCCGGTTTCAGTGCGATCTCCCGTTCTGAGTGCGATCTCCCGGTCTCAGTGCGATCTCCCGGTCTCAGTGCGATCTCCCGGTCTCAGTGTGACCTCCCGGTTTCAGTGCGATCTCCCGTTCTGAGTGCGATCTCCCGGTCTCAGTGTGATCTCCCGTTCTGAGTGCGATCTCCCAGTCTCAGTGTGATCTCCCGGTCTCAGTGCGATCTCCCGGTCTCAGTGCGATCTCCCGGTCTCAGCGTGATCTCCCGGTCTCAGTGCGATCTCCCGTTCTCAGTGCGATCTCCCGGTCTCAGCTTGATCTCCCGGTCTCAGTGCGATCTCCCGGTCTCAGTGTAATCTCCGGGTCTCAGTGCGATCTCTCGGTCTCAGTGCGATCTCTCGGTCTCAGCTTGATCTCCCGGTCTCAGTGCGATCTCCCAATCTCTGTGCGATCTCCTGGTCTCAGTGTGATCTCCCGGTCTCAGTGCGATCTCCCGGTCACAGCTTGATCTCCCGGTCTCAGTGCGATCTCCCGGTCTCAGTGTGATCTCCCAATCTCTGTGCGACCTCCCAGTCTCAGTGTGATCTCCCGGTCTCAGTGCGATCTCCCGGTGTCAGTGTGATCTCCCGGTGTCAGGACGATCTCCCGGTCTCAATGTGATCTCCCGGTCTCAGTGCGATCTCCCGGTCTCAGTGTGATCTCCCGGTCTCAGTGTGATCTCTTGATCTCAGTGCAATATCCCAGTCTTAGTGCGATCTCCCGGTCTCAGTACGATCTCCCGGTCTCAGTGTGATCATCCGGTCTCAGTGCGATCTCCTGGTCTCAGTGCGATGTCCCGATCTCAGTGCGATCTCCTGGTCTCATTGTGATCTCCCGATCTCAGTGCGATCTCCCGGTTTCAAAGTGATCTCCCGGTCTCAGTGTGATCTCCCGGTCTCAGTGCGATCTCCCGGTTTCAGTGTGATCTCCCGGTGTCAGGACGATCTCCCGGTCTCAATGTGATCTCCCGGTCTCAGTGCGATCTCCCGGTCTCAGTGTGATCTCCCGGTCTCAGTGTGATCTCTTGATCTCAGTGCAATATCCCAGTCTCAGTGCGATCTCCCGGTCTCAGTGCGATCTCCCGGTCTCAGTGTGATCATCCGGTCTCAGTGCGATCTCCCGGTCTCAGTGCGATCTCCCGGTCTCAGCGTGATCTCCCGGTCTCAGTGTGATCTCCCGGTCTCAGTGTGATCTCCCGGTCTCAGTGCGATCTCCCGGTCTCAGTGTAACCTCCGGGTCTCAGTGCGATCTCCCAATCTCTGTGCGATCTCCCGGTCTCAGTGCGATCTCCTGGTCTCAGTGCGATCGCCCGGTCTCAGTGCGATCTCCCGGTCTCAGTGTGACCGCCCGGTTTCAGTGTGATCTCCCGGTCTCAGTGTGACCTCCCGGTTTCAGTGCGATCTCCCGTTCTGAGTGCGATCTCCCGGTCTCAGTGCGATCTCCCGGTCTCAGTGCGATCTCCCGGTCTCAGTGTGACCTCCCGGTCTCAGTGCGATCTCCCGGTCTCAGCGTGATCTCCCGGTCTCAGTGTGATCTCCCGGTCTCAGTGTGATCTCCCGGTCTCAGTGCGATCTCCCGTTCTCAGTGTGATCTCCCGGTCTCAGCTTGATCTCCCGGTCTCAGTGCGATCTCCCGGTCTCAGTGCAATCTCCGGGTCTCAGTGTGATCTCCCAATCTCTGTGCGACCTCCCAGTCTCAGTGTGATCTCCCGGTCTCAGTGCGATCTCCCGGTGTCAGTGTGATCTCCCGGTGTCAGGACGATCTCCCGGTCTCAATGTGATCTCCCGGTCTTAGTGCGATCTCCCGGTCTCAGTGTGATCTCCCGGTCTCAGTGTGATCTCTTGATCTCAGTGCAATATCCCAGTCTCAGTGCGATCTCCCGGTCTCAGTACGATCTCCCGGTCTCAGTGTGATCATCCGGTCTCAGTGCGATCTCCTGGTCTCAGTGCGATGTCCCGATCTCAGTGCGATCTCCTGGTCTCATTGTGATCTCCCGATCTCAGTGCGATCTCCCGGTCTCAGTGCGATCTCCCGATCTAAGTGTGATCTCCCGGTGTCAGTGCGATCTCCCGGTCTCAAAGTGATCTCCCGGTCTCAGTGTGATCTCCCGGTCTCAGTGCGATCTCCCGGTGTCAGTGTGATCTCCCGGTGTCAGGACGATCTCCCGGTCTCAATGTGATCTCCCGGTCTTAGTGCGATCTCCCGGTCTCAGTGTGATCTCCCGGTCTCAGTGTGATCTCTTGATCTCAGTGCAATATCCCAGTCTCAGTGCGATCTCCCGGTCTCAGTACGATCTCCCGGTCTCAGTGTGATCATCCGGTCTCAGTGCGATCTCCTGGTCTCAGTGCGATGTCCCGATCTCAGTGCGATCTCCTGGTCTCATTGTGATCTCCCGATCTCAGTGCGATCTCCCGGTCTCAGTGCGATCTCCCGATCTAAGTGTGATCTCCCGGTGTCAGTGCGATCTCCCGGTCTCAAAGTGATCTCCCGGTCTCAGTGTGATCTCCCGGTCTCAGTGCGATCTCCCGGTGTCAGTGTGATCTCCCGGTGTCAGGACGATCTCCCGGTCTCAATGTGATCTCCCGGTCTCAGTGCGATCTACCGGTCTCAGTGTGATCTCCCGGTCACAGTGTGATCTCTTGATCTCAGTGCAATATCCCAGTCTCAGTGCGATCTCCCGGTCTCAGTACGATATCCCAGTCTCAGTGTGATCTCCCGGTCTCAGTGTTATCTCCCGGTCTCAGTGCGATGTCCCGATCTCAGTGCGATCTCCAGGCCTCATTGTGATCTCCCGATCTCAGTGCGATATCCCGGTCTCAGTGCGATCTCCCGATCTAAGTGTGATCTCCCGGTGTCAGTGCGATCTCCCGGTCTCAAAGTGATCTCCCGGCCTCAGTGTGATCTCCCGGTCTCAGTGCGATCTCCCGGTCTCAGTGTGATCTCCCGGTCTCAGTGCGATCTCCCAGTCTCAGTGTGATCTCCCGGTCTCAGTGCGATCTCCCGGTCTCAAAGTGATCTCCCGGCCTCAGTGTGATCTCCCGGTCTCAGTGCGATCTCCCGGTCTCAGTGCGATCTCCCGTTCTCAGTGCGATCTCCTGGTCTCAGTGCGATCTCCCGGTCTCAGTGCGATCTCCCGGTCTCAGTGCGATCTCCCGGTCTCAGTGCGATCTCCCGGTCTCAGTGCGATCTCCTGGTCTCAGTGCGATCTCCCGGTCTCAGTGCGATCTCCCGTTCTCAGTGCGATCTCCCGGTCTCAGTGCGATCTCCCGGTCTCAGTGCGATCTCCCAGTCTCAGTGTGACCTCCCGTTCTCAGTGCGATCTCCCGTTCTCAGTGCGATCTCCCGGTCTCAGTGTGACCTCCCGTTCTCAGTGCGATCTCCCGGTCTCAGTGCGAGCTCCCAGTCTCAGTGTGATCTCCCGGTCTCAGTGTGATCTCCCGGTCTCAGCGTGATCTCCCGGTCTCAGTGTGATCTCCCGGTCTCAGTGTGATCTCCCGGTCTCAGTGCGATCTCCCGTTCTCAGTGCGATCTCCCGGTCTCAGTGTAACCTCCGGGTCTCAGTGCGATCTCCCAATCTCTGTGCGATCTCCTGGTCTCAGTGTGATCTCCCGGTCTCAGTGTGATCTCCCGGTCTCAGTGCGATCTCCCGTTCTCAGTGCGATCTCCCGGTCTCAGTGTAACCTCCGGGTCTCAGTGCGATCTCCCAATCTCAGTGTGATCTCCCGGTCTCAGTGCGATCTCCCGGTCTCAAAGTGATCTCCCGGCCTCAGTGTGATCTCCCGGTCTCAGTGCGATCTCCCGGTCTCAGTGCGATCTCCCGTTCTCAGTGCGATCTCCTGGTCTCAGTGCGATCTCCCGGTCTCAGTGTGACCGCCCGGTCTCAGTGTGACCTCCCGGTTTCAGTGCGATCTCCCGTTCTGAGTGCGATCTCCCGGTCTCAGTGCGATCTCCCGGTCTCAGTGCGATCTCCCGGTCTCAGTGTGACCTCCCGGTTTCAGTGCGATCTCCCGTTCTGAGTGCGATCTCCCGGTCTCAGTGTGATCTCCCGTTCTGAGTGCGATCTCCCAGTCTCAGTGTGATCTCCCGGTCTCAGTGCGATCTCCCGGTCTCAGTGCGATCTCCCGGTCTCAGCGTGATCTCCCGGTCTCAGTGCGATCTCCCGTTCTCAGTGCGATCTCCCGGTCTCAGCTTGATCTCCCGGTCTCAGTGCGATCTCCCGGTCTCAGTGTAATCTCCGGGTCTCAGTGCGATCTCTCGGTCTCAGTGCGATCTCTCGGTCTCAGCTTGATCTCCCGGTCTCAGTGCGATCTCCCAATCTCTGTGCGATCTCCTGGTCTCAGTGTGATCTCCCGGTCTCAGTGCGATCTCCCGGTCACAGCTTGATCTCCCGGTCTCAGTGCGATCTCCCGGTCTCAGTGTGATCTCCCAATCTCTGTGCGACCTCCCAGTCTCAGTGTGATCTCCCGGTCTCAGTGCGATCTCCCGGTGTCAGTGTGATCTCCCGGTGTCAGGACGATCTCCCGGTCTCAATGTGATCTCCCGGTCTCAGTGCGATCTCCCGGTCTCAGTGTGATCTCCCGGTCTCAGTGTGATCTCTTGATCTCAGTGCAATATCCCAGTCTTAGTGCGATCTCCCGGTCTCAGTACGATCTCCCGGTCTCAGTGTGATCATCCGGTCTCAGTGCGATCTCCTGGTCTCAGTGCGATGTCCCGATCTCAGTGCGATCTCCTGGTCTCATTGTGATCTCCCGATCTCAGTGCGATCTCCCGGTTTCAAAGTGATCTCCCGGTCTCAGTGTGATCTCCCGGTCTCAGTGCGATCTCCCGGTTTCAGTGTGATCTCCCGGTGTCAGGACGATCTCCCGGTCTCAATGTGATCTCCCGGTCTCAGTGCGATCTCCCGGTCTCAGTGTGATCTCCCGGTCTCAGTGTGATCTCTTGATCTCAGTGCAATATCCCAGTCTCAGTGCGATCTCCCGGTCTCAGTGCGATCTCCCGGTCTCAGTGTGATCATCCGGTCTCAGTGCGATCTCCCGGTCTCAGTGCGATCTCCCGGTCTCAGCGTGATCTCCCGGTCTCAGTGTGATCTCCCGGTCTCAGTGTGATCTCCCGGTCTCAGCGTGATCTCCCGGTCTCAGTGTGATCTCCCGGTCTCAGTGTGATCTCCCGGTCTCAGCGTGATCTCCCGGTCTCAGTGCGATCTCCCAATCTCTGTGCGATCTCCCGGTCTCAGTGCGATCTCCTGGTCTCAGTGCGATCGCCCGGTCTCAGTGCGATCTCCCGGTCTCAGTGTGACCGCCCGGTTTCAGTGTGATCTCCCGGTCTCAGTGTGACCTCCCGGTTTCAGTGCGATCTCCCGTTCTGAGTGCGATCTCCCGGTCTCAGTGCGATCTCCCGGTCTCAGTGCGATCTCCCGGTCTCAGTGTGACCTCCCGGTCTCAGTGCGATCTCCCGGTCTCAGCGTGATCTCCCGGTCTCAGTGTGATCTCCCGGTCTCAGTGTGATCTCCCGGTCTCAGTGCGATCTCCCGTTCTCAGTGCGATCTCCCGGTCTCAGCTTGATCTCCCGGTCTCAGTGCGATCTCCCGGTCTCAGTGCAATCTCCGGGTCTCAGTGTGATCTCCCAATCTCTGTGCGACCTCCCAGTCTCAGTGTGATCTCCCGGTCTCAGTGCGATCTCCCGGTGTCAGTGTGATCTCCCGGTGTCAGGACGATCTCCCGGTCTCAATGTGATCTCCCGGTCTTAGTGCGATCTCCCGGTCTCAGTGTGATCTCCCGGTCTCAGTGTGATCTCTTGATCTCAGTGCAATATCCCAGTCTCAGTGCGATCTCCCGGTCTCAGTACGATCTCCCGGTCTCAGTGTGATCATCCGGTCTCAGTGCGATCTCCTGGTCTCAGTGCGATGTCCCGATCTCAGTGCGATCTCCTGGTCTCATTGTGATCTCCCGATCTAAGTGCGATCTCCCGGTCTCAGTGCGATCTCCCGATCTAAGTGTGATCTCCCGGTGTCAGTGCGATCTCCCGGTCTCAAAGTGATCTCCCGGTCTCAGTGTGATCTCCCGGTCTCAGTGCGATCTCCCGGTGTCAGTGTGATCTCCCGGTGTCAGGACGATCTCCCGGTCTCAATGTGATCTCCCGGTCTTAGTGCGATCTCCCGGTCTCAGTGTGATCTCCCAGTCTCAGTGTGATCTCTTGATCTCAGTGCAATATCCCAGTCTCAGTGCGATCTCCCGGTCTCAGTACGATCTCCCGGTCTCAGTGTGATCATCCGGTCTCAGTGCGATCTCCTGGTCTCAGTGCGATGTCCCGATCTCAGTGCGATCTCCTGGTCTCATTGTGATCTCCCGATCTCAGTGCGATCTCCCGGTCTCAGTGCGATCTCCCGATCTAAGTGTGATCTCCCGGTGTCAGTGCGATCTCCCGGTCTCAAAGTGATCTCCCGGTCTCAGTGTGATCTCCCGGTCTCAGTGCGATCTCCCGGTGTCAGTGTGATCTCCCGGTGTCAGGACGATCTCCCGGTCTCAATGTGATCTCCCGGTCTCAGTGCGATCTACCGGTCTCAGTGTGATCTCCCGGTCACAGTGTGATCTCTTGATCTCAGTGCAATATCCCAGTCTCAGTGCGATCTCCCGGTCTCAGTACGATATCCCAGTCTCAGTGTGATCTCCCGGTCTCAGTGTTATCTCCCGGTCTCAGTGCGATGTCCCGATCTCAGTGCGATCTCCAGGCCTCATTGTGATCTCCCGATCTCAGTGCGATATCCCGGTCTCAGTGCGATCTCCCGATCTAAGTGTGATCTCCCGGTGTCAGTGCGATCTCCCGGTCTCAAAGTGATCTCCTGGCCTCAGTGTGATCTCCCGGTCTCAGTGCGATCTCCCGGTCTCAGTGTGATCTCCCGGTCTCAGTGCGATCTCCCAGTCTCAGTGTGATCTCCCGGTCTCAGTGCGAACTGCTGGTCTCAGTGCGATCTCCCGATCTCAGTGCGATCTCCCGGTCTCAATGTGATCTCCCGGTCTCAGTGCGATCTACCGGTCTCAGTGTGATCTCCCGGTCACAGTGTGATCTCTTGATCTCAGTGCAATATCCCAGTCTCAGTGCGATCTCCCGGTCTCAGTACGATATCCCAGTCTCAGTGTTATCTCCCGGTCTCAGTGTTATCTCCCGGTCTCAGTGCGATGTCCCGATCTCAGTGCGATCTCCAGGCCTCATTGTGATCTCCCGATCTCAGTGCGATCTCCCGGTCTCAGTGCGATCTCCCGATCTAAGTGTGATCTCCCGGTGTCAGTGCGATCTCCCGGTCTCAAAGTGATCTCCCGGCCTCAGTGTGATCTCCCGGTCTCAGTGCGATCTCCCGGTCTCAGTGTGATCTCCCGGTCTCAGTGCGATCTCCCAGTCTCAGTGTGATCTCCCGGTCTCAGTGCGATCTCCCGGTCTCAAAGTGATCTCCTGGCCTCAGTGTGATCTCCCGGTCTCAGTGCGATCTCCCGGTCTCAGTGCGATCTCCCGTTCTCAGTGCGATCTCCCGGTCTCAGTGCGATCTCCCGGTCTCAGTGCGATCTCCCGGTCTCAGTGTGATCTCCCGGTCTCAGTGCGATCTCCTGGTCTCAGTGCGATCTCCCGGTCTCAGTGCGATCTCCCGTTCTCAGTGCGATCTCCCGGTCTCAGTGCGATCTCCCGGTCTCAGTGCGATCTCCCAGTCTCAGTGTGACCTCCCGTTCTCAGTGCGATCTCCCGTTCTCAGTGCGATCTCCCGGTCTCAGTGTGACCTCCCGTTCTCAGTGCGATCTCCCGGTCTCAGTGCGAGCTCCCAGTCTCAGTGTGATCTCCCGGTCTCAGTGTGATCTCCCGGTCTCAGCGTGATCTCCCGGTCTCAGTGTGATCTCCCGGTCTCAGTGTGATCTCCCGGTCTCAGTGCGATCTCCCGTTCTCAGTGCGATCTCCCGGTCTCAGTGTAACCTCCGGGTCTCAGTGCGATCTCCCAATCTCTGTGCGATCTCCTGGTCTCAGTGTGATCTCCCGGTCTCAGTGTGATCTCCCGGTCTCAGTGCGATCTCCCGTTCTCAGTGCGATCTCCCGGTCTCAGTGTAACCTCCGGGTCTCAGTGCGATCTCCCAATCTCTGTGCGATCTCCTGGTCTCAGTGTGATCTCCCGGTCTCAGTGCGATATCCCGTTCTCAGTACGATCTCCCGGTCTCAGTGTAACCTCCCGGTCTCAGTGCGATCTCCTGGTCTCAGTGCGATCGCCCGGTCTCAGTGCGATCTCCCGGTCTCAGTGTGACCGCCCGGTCTCAGTGTGACCTCCCGGTTTCAGTGCGATCTCCCGTTCTGAGTGCGATCTCCCGGTCTCAGTGCGATCTCCCGGTCTCAGTGCGATCTCCCGGTCTCAGTGTGACCTCCCGGTTTCAGTGCGATCTCCCGTTCTGAGTGCGATCTCCCGGTCTCAGTGTGATCTCCCGTTCTGAGTGCGATCTCCCAGTCTCAGTGTGATCTCCCGGTCTCAGTGCGATCTCCCGGTCTCAGTGCGATCTCCCGGTCTCAGCGTGATCTCCCGGTCTCAGTGCGATCTCCCGTTCTCAGTGCGATCTCCCGGTCTCAGCTTGATCTCCCGGTCTCAGTGCGATCTCCCGGTCTCAGTGTAATCTCCGGGTCTCAGTGCGATCTCTCGGTCTCAGTGCGATCTCTCGGTCTCAGCTTGATCTCCCGGTCTCAGTGCGATCTCCCAATCTCTGTGCGATCTCCTGGTCTCAGTGTGATCTCCCGGTCTCAGTGCGATCTCCCGGTCACAGCTTGATCTCCCGGTCTCAGTGCGATCTCCCGGTCTCAGTGTGATCTCCCAATCTCTGTGCGACCTCCCAGTCTCAGTGTGATCTCCCGGTCTCAGTGCGATCTCCCGGTGTCAGTGTGATCTCCCGGTGTCAGGACGATCTCCCGGTCACAGCTTGATCTCCCGGTCTCAGTGCGATCTCCCGGTCTCAGTGTGATCTCCCAATCTCTGTGCGACCTCCCAGTCTCAGTGTGATCTCCCGGTCTCAGTGCGATCTCCCGGTGTCAGTGTGATCTCCCGGTGTCAGGACGATCTCCCGGTCTCAATGTGATCTCCCGGTCTCAGTGCGATCTCCCGGTCTCAGTGTGATCTCCCGGTCTCAGTGTGATCTCTTGATCTCAGTGCAATATCCCAGTCTTAGTGCGATCTCCCGGTCTCAGTACGATCTCCCGGTCTCAGTGTGATCATCCGGTCTCAGTGCGATCTCCTGGTCTCAGTGCGATGTCCCGATCTCAGTGCGATCTCCTGGTCTCATTGTGATCTCCCGATCTCAGTGCGATCTCCCGGTTTCAAAGTGATCTCCCGGTCTCAGTGTGATCTCCCGGTCTCAGTGCGATCTCCCGGTTTCAGTGTGATCTCCCGGTGTCAGGACGATCTCCCGGTCTCAATGTGATCTCCCGGTCTCAGTGCGATCTCCCGGTCTCAGTGTGATCTCCCGGTCTCAGTGTGATCTCTTGATCTCAGTGCAATATCCCAGTCTCAGTGCGATCTCCCGGTCTCAGTGCGATCTCCCGGTCTCAGTGTGATCATCCGGTCTCAGTGCGATCTCCCGGTCTCAGTGCGATCTCCCGGTCTCAGCGTGATCTCCCGGTCTCAGTGTGATCTCCCGGTCTCAGTGTGATCTCCCGGTCTCAGTGCGATCTCCCGGTCTCAGTGTAACCTCCGGGTCTCAGTGCGATCTCCCAATCTCTGTGCGATCTCCCGGTCTCAGTGCGATCTCCTGGTCTCAGTGCGATCGCCCGGTCTCAGTGCGATCTCCCGGTCTCAGTGTGACCGCCCGGTTTCAGTGTGATCTCCCGGTCTCAGTGTGACCTCCCGGTTTCAGTGCGATCTCCCGTTCTGAGTGCGATCTCCCGGTCTCAGTGCGATCTCCCGGTCTCAGTGCGATCTCCCGGTCTCAGTGTGACCTCCCGGTCTCAGTGCGATCTCCCGGTCTCAGCGTGATCTCCCGGTCTCAGTGTGATCTCCCGGTCTCAGTGTGATCTCCCGGTCTCAGTGCGATCTCCCGTTCTCAGTGTGATCTCCCGGTCACAGCTTGAACTCCCAATCTCTGTGCGACCTCCCAGTCTCAGTGTGATCTCCCGGTCTCAGTGCGATCTCCCGGTGTCAGTGTGATCTCCCGGTGTCAGGACGATCTCCCGGTCTCAATGTGATCTCCCGGTCTTAGTGCGATCTCCCGGTCTCAGTGTGATCTCCCGGTCTCAGTGTGATCTCTTGATCTCAGTGCAATATCCCAGTCTCAGTGCGATCTCCCGGTCTCAATGTGATCTCCCGGTCTCAGTGTGATCTCCCGGTCTCAGTGCGATCTCCCGGTCTCAGTGTGATCTCCCAATCTCTGTGCGACCTCCCAGTCTCAGTGTGATCTCCCGGTCTCAGTGCGATCTCCCGGTGTCAGTGTGATCTCCCGGTGTCCGGACGATCTCCCGGTCTCAATGTGATCTCCCGGTCTCAGTGCGATCTCCCGGTCTCAGTGTGATCTCCCGGTCTCAGTGTGATCTCTTGATCTCAGTGCAATATCCCAGTCTTAGTGCGATCTCCCGGTCTCAGTACGATCTCCCGGTCTCAGTGTGATCATCCGGTCTCAGTGCGATCTCCTGGTCTCAGTGCGATGTCCCGATCTCAGTGCGATCTCCTGGTCTCATTGTGATCTCCCGATCTCAGTGCGATCTCCCGGTTTCAAAGTGATCTCCCGGTCTCAGTGTGATCTCCCGGTCTCAGTGCGATCTCCCGGTTTCAGTGTGATCTCCCGGTGTCAGGACGATCTCCCGGTCTCAATGTGATCTCCCGGTCTCAGTGCGATCTCCCGGTCTCAGTGTGATCTCCCGGTCTCAGTGTGATCTCTTGATCTCAGTGCAATATCCCAGTCTCAGTGCGATCTCCCGGTCTCAGTGCGATCTCCCGGTCTCAGTGTGATCATCCGGTCTCAGCGTGATCTCCCGGTCTCAGTGTGATCTCCCGGTCTCAGTGTGATCTCCCGGTCTCAGTGCGATCTCCCGGTCTCAGTGTAACCTCCGGGTCTCAGTACGATCTCCCAATCTCTGTGCGATCTCCCGGTCTCAGTGCGATCTCCCGGTCTCAGTGTGACCGCCCGGTTTCAGTGTGATCTCCCGGTCTCAGTGTGACCTCCCGGTTTCAGTGCGATCTCCCGTTCTGAGTGCGATCTCCCGGTCTCAGTGCGATCTCCCGGTCTCAGTGCGATCTCCCGGTCTCAGTGTGACCTCCCGGTCTCAGTGCGATCTCCCGGTCTCAGCGTGATCTCCCGGTCTCAGTGTGATCTCCCGGTCTCAGTGTGATCTCCCGGTCTCAGTGCGATCTCCCGTTCTCAGTGCGATCTCCCGGTCTCAGCTTGATCTCCCAATCTCTGTGCGACCTCCCGGTCTCAGTGTGATCTCCCGGTCTCAGTGTGATCTCTTGATCTCAGTGCAATATCCCAGTCTCAGTGCGATCTCCCGGTCTCAGTACGATCTCCCGGTCTCAGTGTGATCATCCGGTCTCAGTGCGATCTCCTGGTCTCAGTGCGATGTCCCGATCTCAGTGCGATCTCCTGGTCTCATTGTGATCTCCCGATCTCAGTGCGATCTCCCGGTCTCAGTGCGATCTCCCGATCTAAGTGTGATCTCCCGGTGTCAGTGCGATCTCCCGGTCTCAAAGTGATCTCCCGGTCTCAGTGTGATCTCCCGGTCTCAGTGCGATCTCCCGGTGTCAGTGTGATCTCCCGGTGTCAGTACGATCTCCCGGTCTCAATGTGATCTCCCGGTCTCAGTGCGATCTACCGGTCTCAGTGTGATCTCCCGGTCACAGTGTGATCTCTTGATCTCAGTGCAATATCCCAGTCTCAGTGCAATCTCCCGGTCTCAGTACGATATCCCAGTCTCAGTGTGATCTCCCGGTCTCAGTGTTATCTCCCGGTCTCAGTGCGATCTCCAGGCCTCATTGTGATCTCCCGATCTCAGTGCGATCTCCCGGTCTCAATGCGATCTCCCGATCTAAGTGTGATCTCCCGGTGTCAGTGCGATCTCCCGGTCTCAAAGTGATCTCCCGGCCTCAGTGTGATCTCCCGGTCTCAGTGCGATCTCCCGGTCTCAGTGCGATCTCCCGTTCTCAGTGCGATCTCCTGGTCTCAGTGCGATCTCCCGGTCTCAGTGCGATCTCCCGGTCTCAGTGCGATCTCCCGGTCTCAGTGCGATCTCCCGTTCTCAGTGCGATCTCCTGGTCTCAGTGCGATCTCCCGGTCTCAGTGCGATCTCCCGTTCTCAGTGCGATCTCCCGGTCTCAGTGCGATCTCCCGGTCTCAGTGCGATCTCCCGGTCTCAGTGCGATCTCCCAGTCTCAGTGTGACCTCCCGTTCTCAGTGCGATCTCCCGTTCTCAGTGCGATCTCCCGGTCTCAGTGTGACCTCCCGTTCTCAGTGCGATCTCCCGGTCTCAGTGCGAGCTCCCAGTCTCAGTGTGATCTCCCGGTCTCAGTGTGATCTCCCGGTCTCAGCGTGATCTCCCGGTCTCAGTGTGATCTCCCGGTCTCAGTGTGATCTCCCGGTCTCAGTGCGATCTCCCGTTCTCAGTGCGATCTCCCGGTCTCAGTGTAACCTCCGGGTCTCAGTGCGATCTCCCAATCTCTGTGCGATCTCCTGGTCTCAGTGTGATCTCCCGGTCTCAGTGTGATCTCCCGGTCTCAGTGGGATCTCCCGTTCTCAGTGCGATCTCCCGGTCTCAGTGTAACCTCCGGGTCTCAGTGCGATCTCCCAATCTCTGTGCGATCTCCTGGTCTCAGTGTGATCTCCCGGTCTCAGTGCGATATCCCGTTCTCAGTACGATCTCCCGGTCTCAGTGTAACCTCCCGGTCTCAGTGCGATCTCCTGGTCTCAGTGCGATCGCCCGGTCTCAGTGCGATCTCCCGGTCTCAGTGTGACCGCCCGGTCTCAGTGTGACCTCCCGGTTTCAGTGCGATCTCCCGTTCTGAGTGCGATCTTCCGGTCTCAGTGCGATCTCCTGGTCTCAGTGTGATCCTCCAGTCTCAGTGCGATCTCTCGGTCTCAGCTTGATCTCCCGGTCTCAGTGCGATCTCCCAATCTCTGTGCGATCTCCCGGTCTCAGTGTGACCTCCCGGTCTCAGTGTGATCTCCCGGTCTCAGTGTGACCTCCCAGTCTCAGTGCGAGCTCCCGGTCTCAGCGTGATCTCCCGGTCTCAGTGTGATCTCCCGGTCTCAGTGTGATCTCCCGGTCTCAGTGCGATCTCCCGGTCTCAGTGCGATCTCCCGGTCTCAGTGTAATCTCCTGGTCTCAGTGTGATCTCCCGGTCTCAGTGCGATCTCTCGGTCTCAGTGTGATCTCCCGGTCTCAGGGCGATCTCCCGGTCTCAGTGCGATCTCCCGGTCTCAGTGTAATCTCCTGGTCTCAGTGTGATCTCCCGGTCTCAGTGCGATCTCTCGGTCTCAGCTTGATCTCCCGGTCTCAGTGCGATATCCCGATCTAAGTGTGATCTCCCGGTGTCAGTGCGATCTCCCGGTTTCAAAGTGATCTCCCGGTCTCAGTGTGATCTCCCGGTCTCAGTGCGATCTCCCGGTGTCAGTGTGATCTCCCGGTGTCAGGACGATCTCCCGGTCTCAATGTGATCTCCCGGTCTCAGTGCGATCTCCCGGTCTCAGTGTGATCTCCCGGTCTCAGTGTGATCTCTTGATCTCAGTGCAATATCCCAGTCTCAGTGCGATCTCCCGGTCTCAGTGCGATCTCCCGGTCTCAGTGTGATCATCCGGTCTCAGTGCGATCTCCCGGTCTCAGTGCGATCTCCCGGTCTCAGCGTGATCTCCCGGTCTCAGTGTGATCTCCCGGTCTCAGTGTGATCTCCCGGTCTCAGTGCGATCTCCCGGTCTCAGTGTAACCTCCGGGTCTCAGTGCGATCTCCCAATCTCTGTGCGATCTCCCGGTCTCAGTGCGATCTCCTGGTCTCAGTGCGATCGCCCGGTCTCAGTGCGATCTCCCGGTCTCAGTGTGATCTCCCGGTCTCAGTGTGACCGCCCGGTCTCAGTGTGATCTCCCGGTCTCAGTGTGACCTCCCGGTTTCAGTGCGATCTCCCGTTCTGAGTGCGATCTCCCGGTCTCAGTGCGATCTCCCGTTCTCAGTGCGATCTCCCGGTCTCAGTGTGACCTCCCGGTCTCAGTGCGATCTCCCGGTCTCAGCGTGATCTCCCGGTCTCAGTGTGATCTCCCGGCCTCAGTGTGATCTCCCGGTCTCAGTGCGATCTCCCGGTCTCAGTGTGATCTCCCGGTCTCAGTGCGATCTCCCAGTCTCAGTGTGATCTCCCGGTCTCAGTGCGATCTCCCGGTCTCAAAGTGATCTCCCGGCCTCAGTGTGATCTCCCGGTCTCAGTGCGATCTCCCGGTCTCAGTGCGATCTCCCGTTCTCAGTGCGATCTCCTGGTCTCAGTGCGATCTCCCGGTCTCAGTGCGATCTCCCGGTCTCAGTGCGATCTCCCGGTCTCAGTGCGATCTCCCGTTCTCAGTGCGATCTCCTGGTCTCAGTGCGATCTCCCGGTCTCAGTGCGATCTCCCGTTCTCAGTGTGACCTCCCGTTCTCAGTGCGATCTCCCGTTCTCAGTGCGATCTCCCGGTCTCAGTGTGACCTCCCGTTCTCAGTGCGATCTCCCGGTCTCAGTGCGAGCTCCCAGTCTCAGTGTGATCTCCCGGTCTCAGTGTGATCTCCCGGTCTCAGCGTGATCTCCCGGTCTCAGTGTGATCTCCCGGTCTCAGTGTGATCTCCCGGCCTCAGTGCGATCTCCCGTTCTCAGTGCGATCTCCCGGTCTCAGTGTAACCTCCGGGTCTCAGTGCGATCTCCCAATCTCTGTGCGATCTCCTGGTCTCAGTGTGATCTCCCGGTCTCAGTGTGATCTCCCAGTCTCAGTGCGATCTCCCGTTCTCAGTGCGATCTCCCGGTCTCAGTGTAACCTCCGGGTCTCAGTGCGATCTCCCAAACTCTGTGCGATCTCCTGGTCTCAGTGTGATCTCCCGGTCTCAGTGCGATATCCCGTTCTCAGTACGATCTCCCGGTCTCAGTGTAACCTCCCGGTCTCAGTGCGATCTCCTGGTCTCAGTGCGATCGCCCGGTCTCAGTGCGATCTCCCGGTCTCAGTGTGACCGCCCGGTCTCAGTGTGACCTCCCGGTTTCAGTGCGATCTCCCGTTCTGAGTGCGATCTCCCGGTCTCAGTGCGATCTCCCGGTCTCAGTGCGATCTCCCGGTCTCAGTGTGACCTCCCGGTCTCAGTGTGATCTCCCGGTCTCAGTGTGACCTCCCAGTCTCAGTGCGAGCTCCCGGTCTCAGCGTGATCTCCCGGTCTCAGTGTGATCTCCCGGTCTCAGTGTGATCTCCCGGTCTCAGTGCGATCTCCCGGTCTCAGTGCGATCTCCCGGTCTCAGTGTAATCTCCTGGTCTCAGTGTGATCTCCCGGTCTCAGTGCGATCTCTCGGTCTCAGTGTGATCTCCCGGTCTCAGTGCGATCTCCCGGTCTCAGTGCGATCTCCCGGTCTCAGTGTAATCTCCTGGTCTCAGTGTGATCTCCCGGTCTCAGTGCGATCTCTCGGTCTCAGCTTGATCTCCCGGTCTCAGTGCGATCTCCTGGTCTTAGTGTGATCTCCCGGTCTCAGTGCGATCTCCCGGTCTCAGTGCGATCTCCTGGTCTCAGTGTGATCTCCGGGTCTCAGTGCGATCTCCCGGTCTCAGTGTGACCGCCCGGTCTCAGTGTGACCGCCCGGTCTCAGTGTGATCTCCCGGTCTCAGTGCGATCTCCCGGTCTCAGTGTGACCGCCCGGTCTCAGTGTGATCTCCCGGTCTCAGTGCGATCTCCCGGTCTCAGTGCGATCTCCCGGTCTCAGTGCAATCTCCGGGTCTCAGTGTGATCTCCCGGTCTCAGTGCGATCTCCCGGTGTCAGTGTGATCTCCCGGTGTCAGGACGATCTCCCGGTCTCAATGTGATCTCCCGGTCTTAGTGCGATCTCCCGGTCTCAGTGTGATCTCCCGGTCTCAGTGTGATCTCTTGATCTCAGTGCAATATCCCAGTCTCAGTGCGATCTCCCGGTCTCAGTACGATCTCCCGGTCTCAGTGTGATCATCCGGTCTCAGTGCGATCTCCTGGTCTCAGTGCGATGTCCCGATCTCTGTGCGATCTCCTGGTCTCATTGTGATCTCCCGATCTCAGTGCGATCTCCCGGTCTCAGTGCGATCTCCCGATCTAAGTGTGATCTCCCGGTGTCAGTGCGATCTCCCGGTCTCAAAGTGATCTCCCGGTCTCAGTGTGATCTCCCGGTCTCAGTGCGATCTACCGGTGTCAGTGTGATCTCCCGGTGTCAGGACTTTCTCCCGGTCTCAATGTGATCTCCCGGTCTCAGTGCGATCTACCGGTCTCAGTGTGATCTCCCGGTCACAGTGTGATCTCTTGATCTCAGTGCAATATCCCAGTCTCAGTGCGATCTCCCGGTCTCAGTACGATCTCCCAGTCTCAGTGTGATCATCCGGTCTCAGTGTTATCTCCCGGTCTCAGTGCGATCTCCCGGTCTCAGTGCGATGTCCCGATCTCAGTGCGATCTCCAGGCCTCATTGTGATCTCCCGATCTCAGTGCGATCTCCCGGTCTCAGTGCGATCTCCCGATCTCAGTGTGATCTCCCGGTGTCAGTGCGATCTCCCGGTCTCAAAGTGATCTCCCGGCCTCAGTGTGATCTCCCGGTCTCAGTGCGATCTCCCGGTCTCAGTGTGATCTCCCGGTTTCAGTGCGATCTCCCAGTCTCAGTGTGATCTCCCAGTCTCAGTGCGATCTCCCGATCTCAGTGCGATCTCCCGGCCTCAGTGTGATCTCCAGATCTCAGTGCGATCTCCCGGTCTCAGTGCGATCTCCCAATCTCAGTGCGATCTCCCGATCTCAGTGCGATCTCCCAGTCTCAGTGTGATCTCCCGATCTCAGTGCGATCTCCCTGTCTCAGTGTGATCTCCCAGTCTCAGTGTGATCTCCCGGTCTCAGTGCGATCTCCCAGTCTCAGTGTGATCTCCCGGTCTCAGTGTGATATCCCGGTCTCAGTGTGATCTCCCGATCTCAGCGCGATCTCCCAATCTCAGTGCGATCTCCCGATCTCAGTGCGATCTCCCAGTCTCAGTGTGATCTCCCGATCTCAGTGCGATCTCCTGTCTCAGTGTGATCTCCCAGTCTCAGTGTGATCTCCCGGTCTCAGTGCGATCTCCCGGTCTCAGTGTGATCTCCCGGTCTCAGTGCGATCTCCCGGTCTCAGTTCGATCTCCCGGTCTCAGTGTGATCTCCCGGTCTCAGTGTGATATCCCGGTCTCAGTGTGATCTCCCGGTCTCAGTGCGATCTCCCGGTCTCAGTGCGATCACCCGGTCTCAGTGCGATCTCCTGGTCTCAGTGCGATCTCCCGGTCACAGTATGATCTCCTGATCCCAGTGTGATCTCCCGGTCTCAGTGCGATCTCCCGGTCTCAGTACGATCTCCCGGTCTCAGTGTGATCTCCCGGCCTCAGTGTGATCTCCCGGTCTCAGTGCGATCTCCCCATCTCAGTGCGATCTCCCGATTTCAGTGTGATCTCCCGATCTCAAAGTGATCTCCCGGTCTCAGTGTGATCTCCCGGTCTCAGTGCGATCGCCCGGTCTCAGTGTGATCTCCCGGTCTCAGTGCGATCTCCCAGTCTCAGTGCGATCTCCCGATCTCAGTGCGATCTCCCGGCCTCAGTGTGATCTCCCGATCTCAGTGTGATCTCCCGGTCTCAGTGCGATCTCCCGGTCTCAGTGTGATCTCCCGGTCTCAGTGTGATCTCCCGGTCTCAGTGTGATCACCCCGGTGTCAGTGTGATCTCCCGGTCTCAGTGCGATCTCCCGGTCTCAGTGTGATCTCCCGGTCTCAGTGCGATCTCCCAGTCTCAGTGTGATCTCCCGGTCTCAGTGCGATCTCCCGGTCTCAGTGTGATCTCCCGGTCTCAGTGCGATCTCCCGATCTCAGTGCGATCTCCCGGTCTCAGTGTAACCTCCGGGTCTCAGTGCGATCTCCCAATCTCTGTGCGATCTCCTGGTCTCAGTGTGATCTCCCGGTCTCAGTGTGATCTCCCGGTCTCAGTGCGATCTCCCGTTCTCAGTACGATCTCCCGGTCTCAGTGCGATCTCCTGGTCTCAGTGCGATCGCCCGGTCTCAGTGCGATCTCCCGGTCTCAGTGTGACCGCCCGGTCTCAGTGTGATCTCCCGGTCTCAGTGTGACCTCCCGGTTTCAGTGCGATCTCCCGTTCTGAGTGCGATCTCCCGGTGTCAGTGCGATCTCCCGGTCTCAGTGTGACCTCCCGGTTTCAGTGCGATCTCCCGTTCTCAGTGCAATCTCCCGGTCTCAGTGCAATCTCCCGGTCTCAGTGCGATCTCCCAGTCTCAGCGTGATCTCCCGGTCTCAGTGTGATCTCCCGGTCTCAGTGTGATCTCCCGGTCTCAGTGCGATCTCCCGTTCTCAGTGCGATCTCCTGGTCTCAGTGTGATCTCCCGGTCTCAGTGCGATCTCCCGGTCTTAGTAAGATCTCCCGGTCTCAGTGCGATCTTCTGGTCTCAGTGCGATCGCCCGGTCTCAGTGCGATCTCCCGGTCTCAGTGTGACCGCCCGGTCTCAGTGTGATCTCCCGGTCTCAGTGCGATCTCCCGGTCTCAGTGTGACCGCCCGGTCTCAGTGTGATCTCCCGATCTCAGTGCGATCTCCCGTTCTGAGTGCGATCTCCCAGTCTCAGTGCGATCTCCCGGTCTCAGTGTGATCTCCCGGTCTCAGTGTGATCTCCCGGTCTCAGTGCGATCTCCCGTTCTCAGTGTGATCTCTCGGTCTCAGTGTGATCTCCCGTTCTCAGTGCGATCTCCCGGTCTCAGTGTAATCTCTGGGTCTCAGTGCGATCTCCCAATCTCTGTGCGATCTCCCGGTGTCAGTGTGATCTCCCGGTGTCAGGACGATCTCCCGGTCTCAATGTGATCTCCCGGTCTCAGTGCGATCTCCCGGTCTCAGTGTGATCTCCCGGTCTCAGTGTGATCTCTTGATCTCAGTGCAATATCCCAGTCTCAGTGCGATCTCCCGGTCTCAGTACGATCTCCCGGTCTCAGTGTGATCATCCGGTCTCAGTGCGATCTCCTGGTCTCAGTGCGATGTCCCGATCTCAGTGCGATCTCCTGGTCTCATTGTGATCTCCCGATCTCAGTGCGATGTCCCGATCTCAGTGCGATCTCCTGGTCTCATTGTGATCTCCCGATCTCAGTGCGATCTCCCGGTCTCAGTGCGATCTCCCGATCTAAGTGTGATCACCCGGTGTCAGTGTGATCTCCCGGTCTCAGTGTAACCTCCGGGTCTCAGTGCGATCTCCCAATCTCTGTGCGATCTCCTGGTCTCAGTGTGATCTCCCGGTCTCAGTGCGATCTCCCGGTCTCAGTGCGATCTCCCGGTCTCAGTACGATCTCCCGGTCTCAGTGCGATCTCCTGGTCTCAGTGCGATCACCCGGTCTCAGTGCGATCTCCCGGTCTCAGCGTGACCGCCCGGTCTCAGTGTGATCTCCCGGTCTCAGTGTTATCTCCCGGTCTCAGTGTGATCTCCCGGTCTCAGTGCGATCTCCCGGTCTCAGTGCGATCTCCCTGTCTCAGTGCGATCTCCCAGTCTCAGTGCGATCTCCCGGTCTCAGTGCGATCTCCCGGTCTCAGTGTGATCTCCCGGTCTCAGTGCGATCTCCCGGTCTCAGCGTGATCTCCCGGTCTCAGTGCGATCTCCCGGTCTCAGTGCGATCTCCCTGTCTCAGTGCGATCTCCCAGTCTCAGTGCGATCTCCCGGTCTCAGTGCGATCTCCCGGTCTCAGTGCGATCTCCCGGTCTCAGTGTGACCTCCCGGTCTCAGTGCGAGCTCCCGGTCTCAGTGTGATCTCCCGGTCTCAGTGTGATCTCCCGGTCTCAGTGTGATCTCCCAATCTCTGTGCGACCTCCCGGTCTCAGTGTGATCTCCCGGTCTCAGTGTGATCTCCCGGTCTCAGTGCGATCTCCCGGTCTCAGCTTGATCTCCCGGTCTCAGTGCGATCTCCCGGTCTCAGTGTAATCTCCTGGTCTCAGTGTGATCTCCCGGTCTCAGTGCGATCTCCCGGTCTCAGTGCCATCTCCGGGTCTCAGTGCAATCTCCCGGTCTCATTGTGATCTCCCGGTCTCAGTGTGACCTCCCAGTCTCAGTGTGATCTCCCGGTCTCAGTGCGATCTCTCGTTCTCAGTGCGATCTCCCGGTCTCAGCGTGATCTCCCAGTCTCAGTGTGATCTCCCTGTCTCAGTGTGATCTCCCGGTCTCAGTGCGATCTCTCGTTCTCAGTGCGATCTCCCGGTCTCAGCTTGATCTCCCGGTCTCAGTGTGATCTTCCAATCTCTGTGCGATCTCCTGGTCTCAGTGTGATCTCCCGGTCTCAGTGCGATCTCTCGGTCTCAGTGCGATCTCTCGGTCTCAGCTTGATCTCCCGGCCTCAGTGCGATCTCCCAATCTCTGTGCGATCTCCCGGTCTCAGTGTGATCTCCCGGTCTCAGTGTGATCACCCGGTGTCAGAATGATCTCCCGGTCGCAGTGTGATCTCCCGGTCTCAGTGTGATCGCCCGGTCTCAGTGCGATCTCCCGTTCTCAGGGTGATCTCCCAGTCTCAGTGTGATCTCCCGGTCTCAGTGCGATCTCCCGGTCTCAGTGCGATCTCCCGTTCTCTGGGTGATCTCCCAGTCTCAGTGTGATCTCCCAGTCTCAGTGTGATCTCCCGGTCTCAGTGCGATCTCCCGTTCTCAGTGCGATCTCCCAGTCTCAGTGCGATCTCCCGGTCTCAGTGTGATCTCCCGGTCTCAGTGCCATCTCCGGGTCTCAGTGCGATCTCCCGGTCTCATTGTGATCTCCCGGTCTCAGTGTGACCTCCCAGTCTCAGTGTGAGCTCCCGGTCTCAGTGCGATCTCCCGGTCTCAGCGTGATCTCCCAGTCTCAGTGTGATCTCCCTGTCTCAGTGTGATCTCCCGGTCTCAGTGCGATCTCTCGTTCTCAGTGCGATCTCCCGGTCTCAGCTTGATCTCCCGGTCTCAGTGTGATCTTCCAATCTCTGTGCGATCTCCTGGTCTCAGTGTGATCTCCCGGTCTCAGTGCGATCTCTCGGTCTCAGCTTGATCTCCCGGTCTCAGTGCGATCTCCCAATCTCTGTGCGATCTCCCGGTCTCAGTGTGATCTCCCGTTCTCAGTGCGATCTCCCGGTCTCAGCTTGATCACCCGGTCTCAATGTGATCTCCCGGTCTCAGTGCGATCTCCCGGTCTCAGTACGATCTCCCGGTCTCAGTGTGATCTCCCGATCTCAGTGCGATCTCCCGGTCTCAGTGCGATCTCCCGATCTCAGTGTGATCTCCCGGTGTCAGTGCGATCTCCAGTTCTCAAAGTGATCTCCGGGTCTCAGTGTGATCTCCTGGTCTCAGTGCGATCTCCCGGTCTCAGTGTGATCATCTGGTCTCAGTGCGATCTGCCGGTCTCAGTGCGATGTCCCGGTCTCAGTGCGATCTCCAGGCCTCATTGTGATCTCCCGATCTCAGTGCGATCTCCCGGTCTCAGTGCGATCTGCCGATCTAAGTGTGATCTCCCGGTGTCGGTGCGATCTCCCGGTCTCAAAGTGATCTCCCGGCCTCAGTGTGATCACCCGGTCTCAGTGCGATCTCCCGGTCTCAGTGTGATCTCCCGGTCTCAGTGCGATCTCCCACTCTCAGTGTGATCTCCCTGTCTCAGTGCGAACTGCTGGTCTCAGTGCGATCTCCCGATCTCAGTGCGATCTCCCGGTCTCAGTGTAACCTCCGGGTCTCAGTGCGATCTCCCAATGTCTGTGCGATCTCCTGGTCTCAGTGTGATCTCCCGGTCTCAGTGCGATCTCCCGGTCTCAGTGCGATCTCCCGTTCTCAGTACGATCTCCCGGTCTCAGTGCGATCTCCTGGTCTCAGTGCGATCGCCCGGTCTCAGTGCGATCTCCCGGTCTCAGTGTGACCGCCCGGTCTCAGTGTGATCTCCCGGTCTCAGTGTGACCTCCCGGTTTCAGTGCGATCTCCCGTTCTGAGTGCGATCTCCCAATGTCTGTGCGATCTCCTGGTCTCAGTGTGATCTCCCGGTCTCAGTGCGATCTCCCGTTCTGAGTGCGATCTCCCGGTGTCAGTGCGATCTCCCGGTCTCAGTGCGATCTCCCGGTGTCAGTGCGATCTCCCGGTCTCAGTGCGATCTCCCGTTCTCAGTGCGAGCTCCCGGTCTCAGTGTGATCTCCCGGTCTCAGTGTGACCTCCCGGTTTCAGTGCGATCTCCCGTTCTCAGTGCAATCTCCCGGTCTCAGCTTGATCTCCCGGTCTCAGTGTGACCTCCCAAACTCAGTGTGATCTCCCGTTCTCAGTGCGATCTCCCGGTCTCAGCGTGATCTCCCGGTCTCAGTGTGATCTCCCGGTCTCAGTGTGATCTCCCGGTCTCAGTGGGATCTCCCGTTCTCAGTGCGATCCCCTGGTCTCAGCTTGATCTCCGGGTCTCAGTGCGATCTCCCAATCTCTGTGCGATCTCCTGGTCTCAGTGTGATCTCCCGGTCTCAGTGCGATCTCCCGGTCTCAGTGCGATCTCCCGTTCTCAGTGTGATCTCCCGGTCTCAGTGTGATCTCCCGGTCTCAGTGCGATCTCCTGGTCTCAGTGCGATCGCCCGGTCTCAGTGCGATCTCCCGGTCTCAGTGCGATCTCCCGGTCTCAGTGTGATCTCCCGTTCTGAGTGCGATCTCCCAGTCTCAGTGTGATCTCCCGGTCTCAGTGCGATCTCCCGGTCTCAGTGCGATCTCCCGGTCTCAGCGTGATCTCCCGGTCTCAGTGTGATCTCCCGGTCTCAGTGTGATCTCCCGGTCTCAGTGCGATCTCCCGTTCTCAGTGCGATCTCCCGGTCTCAGCTTGATCTCCCGGTCTCAGTGCGATCTCCCGGTCTCAGTGTAATCTCCGGGTCTCAGTGCGATCTCTCGGTCTCAGTGCGATCTCTCGGTCTCAGCTTGATCTCCCGGTCTCAGTGCGATCTCCCAATCTCTGTGCGATCTCCTGGTCTCAGTGTGATCTCCGGGTCTCAGTGCGATCTCCCGGTCACAGCTTGATCTCCCGGTCTCAGTGCGATCTCCCGGTCTCAGTGTGATCTCCCAATCTCTGTGCGACCTCCCAGTCTCAGTGTGATCTCCCGGTCTCAATGCGATCTGCCGGTGTCAGTGTGATCTCCCAGTGTCAGGACGATCTCCCGGTCTCAATGTGATCTCCCGGTCTCAGTGCGATCTCCCGGTCTCAGTGTGATCTCCCGGTCTCAGTGTGATCTCTTGATCTCAGTGCAATATCCCAGTCTCAGTGCGATCTCCCGGTCTCAGTGCGATCTCCCGGTGTCAGTGTGATCTCCCGGTGTCAGGACGATCTCCCGGTCTCAATGTGATCTCCCGGTCTTAGTGCGATCTCCCGGTCTCAGTGTGATCTCCCGGTCTCAGTGTGATCTCTTGATCTCAGTGCAATATCCCAGTCTCAGTGCGATCTCCCGGTCTCAGTACGATCTCCCGGTCTCAGTGTGATCATCCGGTCTCAGTGCGATCTCCTGGTCTCAGTACGATGTCCCGATCTCTGTGCGATCTCCTGGTCTCATTGTGATCTCCCGATCTCAGTGCGATCTCCCGGTCTCAGTGCGATCTCCCGATCTAAGTGTGATCTCCCGGTGTCAGTGCGATCTCCCGGTCTCAAAGTGATCTCCCGGTCTCAGTGTGATCTCCCGGTCTCAGTGCGATCTACCAGTGTCAGTGTGATCTCCCGGTGTCAGGACTTTCTCCCGGTCTCAATGTGATCTCCCGGTCTCAGTGCGATCTACCGGTCTCAGTGTGATCTCCCGGTCACAGTGTGATCTCTTGATCTCAGTGCAATATCCCAGTCTCAGTGCGATCTCCCGGTCTCAGTACGATCTCCCAGTCTCAGTGTGATCATCCGGTCTCAGTGTTATCTCCCGGTCTCAGTGCGATCTCCCGGTCTCAGTGCGATGTCCCGATCTCAGTGCGATCTCCAGGCCTCATTGTGATCTCCCGATCTCAGTGCGATCTCCCGGTCTCAGTGCGATCTCCCGATCTCAGTGTGATCTCCCGGTGTCAGTGCGATCTCCCGGTCTCAAAGTGATCTCCCGGCCTCAGTGTGATCTCCCGGTCTCAGTGCGATCTCCCGGTCTCAGTGTGATCTCCCGGTTTCAGTGCGATCTCCCAGTCTCAGTGTGATCTCCCAGTCTCAGTGCGATCTCCCGATCTCAGTGCGATCTCCCGGCCTCAGTGTGATCTCCAGATCTCAGTGCGATCTCCCGGTCTCAGTGCGATCTCCCAATCTCAGTGCGATCTCCCGATCTCAGTGCGATCTCCCAGTCTCAGTGTGATCTCCCGATCTCAGTGCGATCTCCCTGTCTCAGTGTGATCTCCCAGTCTCAGTGTGATCTCCCGGTCTCAGTGCGATCTCCCAGTCTCAGTGTGATCTCCCGGTCTCAGTGTGATATCCCGGTCTCAGTGTGATCTCCCGATCTCAGCGCGATCTCCCAATCTCAGTGCGATCTCCCGATCTCAGTGCGATCTCCCAGTCTCAGTGTGATCTCCCGATCTCAGTGCGATCTCCTGTCTCAGTGTGATCTCACAGTCTCAGTGTGATCTCCCGGTCTCAGTGCGATCTCCCGGTCTCAGTGTGATCTCCCGGTCTCAGTGCGATCTCCCGGTCTCAGTGCGATCTCCCGGTCTCAGTGTGATCTCCCGGTCTCAGTGTGATCTCCCGGTCTCAGTGCGATCTCCCGGTCTCAGTGCGATCACCCGGTCTCAGTGCGATCTCCTGGTCTCAGTGCGATCTCCCGGTCACAGTATGATCTCCTGATCCCAGTGTGATCTCCCGGTCTCAGTGCGATCTCCCGGTCTCAGTACGATCTCCCGGTCTCAGTGTGATCTCCCGGCCTCAGTGTGATCTCCCGGTCTCAGTGCGATCTCCCCATCTCAGTGCGATCTCCCGATTTCAGTGTGATCTCCCGATCTCAAAGTGATCTCCCGGTCTCAGTGTGATCTCCCGGTCTCAGTGCGATCGCCCGGTCTCAGTGTGATCTCCCGGTCTCAGTGCGATCTCCCAGTCTCAGTGCGATCTCCCGATCTCAGTGCGATCTCCCGGCCTCAGTGTGATCTCCCGATCTCAGTGTGATCTCCCGGTCTCAGTGCGATCTCCCGGTCTCAGTGTGATCTCCCGGTCTCAGTGTGATCTCCCGGTCTCAGTGTGATCACCCCGGTGTCAGTGTGATCTCCCGGTCTCAGTGCGATCTCCCGGTCTCAGTGTGATCTCCCGGTCTCAGTGCGATCTCCCAGTCTCAGTGTGATCTCCCGGTCTCAGTGCGATCTCCCGGTCTCAGTGTGATCTCCCGGTCTCAGTGCGATCTCCCGATCTCAGTGCGATCTCCCGGTCTCAGTGTAACCTCCGGGTCTCAGTGCGATCTCCCAATCTCTGTGCGATCTCCTGGTCTCAGTGTGATCTCCCGGTCTCAGTGCGATCTCCCGGTCTCAGTGCGATCTCCCGTTCTCAGTACGATCTCCCGGTCTCAGTGCGATCTCCTGGTCTCAGTGCGATCGCCCGGTCTCAGTGCGATCTCCCGGTCTCAGTGTGACCGCCCGGTCTCAGTGTGATCTCCCGGTCTCAGTGTGACCTCCTGGTTTCATTGCGATCTCCCGTTCTGAGTGCGATCTCCCGGTGTCAGTGCGATCTCCCGGTCTCAGTGTGACCTCCCGGTTTCAGTGCGATCTCCCGTTCTCAGTGCAATCTCCCGGTCTCAGTGCAATCTCCCGGTCTCAGTGCGATCTCCCAGTCTCAGCGTGATCTCCCGGTCTCAGTGTGATCTCCCGGTCTCAGTGTGATCTCCCGGTCTCAGTGCGATCTCCCGTTCTCAGTGCGATCTCCTGGTCTCAGTGTGATCTCCCGGTCTCAGTGCGATCTCCCGGTCTTAGTAAGATCTCCCGGTCTCAGTGCGATCTTCTGGTCTCAGTGCGATCGCCCGGTCTCAGTGCGATCTCCCGGTCTCAGTGTGACCGCCCGGTCTCAGTGTGATCTCCCGGTCTCAGTGCGATCTCCCGGTCTCAGTGTGACCGCCCGGTCTCAGTGTGATCTCCCGATCTCAGTGCGATCTCCCGTTCTGAGTGCGATCTCCCAGTCTCAGTGCGATCTCCCGGTCTCAGTGTGATCTCCCGGTCTCAGTGTGATCTCCCGGTCTCAGTGCGATCTCCCGTTCTCAGTGTGATCTCTCGGTCTCAGTGTGATCTCCCGTTCTCAGTGCGATCTCCCGGTCTCAGTGTAATCTCTGGGTCTCAGTGCGATCTCCCAATCTCTGTGCGATCTCCCGGTGTCAGTGTGATCTCCCGGTGTCAGGACGATCTCCCGGTCTCAATGTGATCTCCCGGTCTCAGTGCGATCTCCCGGTCTCAGTGTGATCTCCCGGTCTCAGTGTGATCTCTTGATCTCAGTGCAATATCCCAGTCTCAGTGCGATCTCCCGGTCTCAGTACGATCTCCCGGTCTCAGTGTGATCATCCGGTCTCAGTGCGATCTCCTGGTCTCAGTGCGATGTCCCGATCTCAGTGCGATCTCCTGGTCTCATTGTGATCTCCCGATCTCAGTGCGATGTCCCGATCTCAGTGCGATCTCCTGGTCTCATTGTGATCTCCCGATCTCAGTGCGATCTCCCGGTCTCAGTGCGATCTCCCGATCTAAGTGTGATCACCCGGTGTCAGTGTGATCTCCCGGTCTCAGTGTAACCTCCGGGTCTCAGTGCGATCTCCCAATCTCTGTGCGATCTCCTGGTCTCAGTGTGATCTCCCGGTCTCAGTGCGATCTCCCGGTCTCAGTGCGATCTCCCGGTCTCAGTACGATCTCCCGGTCTCAGTGCGATCTCCTGGTCTCAGTGCGATCACCCGGTCTCAGTGCGATCTCCCGGTCTCAGCGTGACCGCCCGGTCTCAGTGTGATCTCCCGGTCTCAGTGTTATCTCCCGGTCTCAGTGTGATCTCCCGGTCTCAGTGCGATCTCCCGGTCTCAGTGCGATCTCCCTGTCTCAGTGCGATCTCCCAGTCTCAGTGCGATCTCCCGGTCTCAGTGCGATCTCCCGGTCTCAGTGTGATCTCCCGGTCTCAGTGCGATCTCCCGGTCTCAGCGTGATCTCCCGGTCTCAGTGCGATCTCCCGGTCTCAGTGCGATCTCCCTGTCTCAGTGCGATCTCCCAGTCTCAGTGCGATCTCCCGGTCTCAGTGCGATCTCCCGGTCTCAGTGCGATCTCCCGGTCTCAGTGTGACCTCCCGGTCTCAGTGCGAGCTCCCGGTCTCAGTGTGATCTCCCGGTCTCAGTGTGATCTCCCGGTCTCAGTGTGATCTCCCAATCTCTGTGCGACCTCCCGGTCTCAGTGTGATCTCCCGGTCTCAGTGTGATCTCCCGGTCTCAGTGCGATCTCCCGGTCTCAGCTTGATCTCCCGGTCTCAGTGCGATCTCCCGGTCTCAGTGTAATCTCCTGGTCTCAGTGTGATCTCCCGGTCTCAGTGCGATCTCCCGGTCTCAGTGCCATCTCCGGGTCTCAGTGCAATCTCCCGGTCTCATTGTGATCTCCCGGTCTCAGTGTGACCTCCCAGTCTCAGTGTGATCTCCCGGTCTCAGTGCGATCTCTCGTTCTCAGTGCGATCTCCCGGTCTCAGCGTGATCTCCCAGTCTCAGTGTGATCTCCCTGTCTCAGTGTGATCTCCCGGTCTCAGTGCGATCTCTCGTTCTCAGTGCGATCTCCCGGTCTCAGCTTGATCTCCCGGTCTCAGTGTGATCTTCCAATCTCTGTGCGATCTCCTGGTCTCAGTGTGATCTCCCGGTCTCAGTGCGATCTCTCGGTCTCAGTGCGATCTCTCGGTCTCAGCTTGATCTCCCGGCCTCAGTGCGATCTCCCAATCTCTGTGCGATCTCCCGGTCTCAGTGTGATCTCCCGGTCTCAGTGTGATCACCCGGTGTCAGAATGATCTCCCGGTCGCAGTGTGATCTCCCGGTCTCAGTGTGATCGCCCGGTCTCAGTGCGATCTCCCGTTCTCAGGGTGATCTCCCAGTCTCAGTGTGATCTCCCGGTCTCAGTGCGATCTCCCGGTCTCAGTGCGATCTCCCGTTCTCTGGGTGATCTCCCAGTCTCAGTGTGATCTCCCAGTCTCAGTGTGATCTCCCGGTCTCAGTGCGATCTCCCGTTCTCAGTGCGATCTCCCAGTCTCAGTGCGATCTCCCGGTCTCAGTGTGATCTCCCGGTCTCAGTGCCATCTCCGGGTCTCAGTGCGATCTCCCGGTCTCATTGTGATCTCCCGGTCTCAGTGTGACCTCCCAGTCTCAGTGTGAGCTCCCGGTCTCAGTGCGATCTCCCGGTCTCAGCGTGATCTCCCAGTCTCAGTGTGATCTCCCTGTCTCAGTGTGATCTCCCTGTCTCAGTGTGATCTCCCGTTCTCAGTGCGATCTCTCGTTCTCAGTGCGATCTCCCGGTCTCAGCTTGATCTCCCGGTCTCAGTGTGATCTTCCAATCTCTGTGCGATCTCCTGGTCTCAGTGTGATCTCCCGGTCTCAGTGCGATCTCTCGGTCTCAGCTTGATCTCCCGGTCTCAGTGCGATCTCCCAATCTCTGTGCGATCTCCCGGTCTCAGTGTGATCTCCCGTTCTCAGTGCGATCTCCCGGTCTCAGCTTGATCACCCGGTCTCAATGTGATCTCCCGGTCTCAGTGCGATCTCCCGGTCTCAGTACGATCTCCCGGTCTCAGTGTGATCTCCCGATCTCAGTGCGATCTCCCGGTCTCAGTGCGATCTCCCGATCTCAGTGTGATCTCCCGGTGTCAGTGCGATCTCCAGTTCTCAAAGTGATCTCCGGGTCTCAGTGTGATCTCCTGGTCTCAGTGCGATCTCCCGGTCTCAGTGTGATCATCTGGTCTCAGTGCGATCTGCCGGTCTCAGTGCGATGTCCCGGTCTCAGTGCGATCTCCAGGCCTCATTGTGATCTCCCGATCTCAGTGCGATCTCCCGGTCTCAGTGCGATCTGCCGATCTAAGTGTGATCTCCCGGTGTCGGTGCGATCTCCCGGTCTCAAAGTGATCTCCCGGCCTCAGTGTGATCTCCCTGTCTCAGTGTGATCTCCCGGTCTCAGTGCGATCTCCCGTTCTCAGTGCGATCTCCCAGTCTCAGTGCGATCTCCCGGTCTCAGTGTGATCTCCCGGTCTCAGTGCCATCTCCGGGTCTCAGTGCGATCTCCCGGTCTCATTGTGATCTCCCGGTCTCAGTGTGACCTCCCAGTCTCAGTGTGAGCTCCCGGTCTCAGTGCGATCTCCCGGTCTCAGCGTGATCTCCCAGTCTCAGTGCGATCTCCCGGTCTCAGCGTGACCGCCCGGTCTCAGTGTGATCTCCCGGTCTCAGTGTTATCTCCCGGTCTCAGTGTGATCTCCCGGTCTCAGTGCGATCTCCCGGTCTCAGTGCGATCTCCCTGTCTCAGTGCGATCTCCCAGTCTCAGTGCGATCTCCCGGTCTCAGTGCGATCTCCCGGTCTCAGTGTGATCTCCCGGTCTCAGTGCGATCCCCCGGTCTCAGCGTGATCTCCCGGTCTCAGTGCGATCTCCCGGTCTCAGTGCGATCTCCCTGTCTCAGTGCGATCTCCCAGTCTCAGTGCGATCTCCCGGTCTCAGTGCGATCTCCCGGTCTCAGTGCGATCTCCCGGTCTCAGTGTGACCTCCCGGTCTCAGTGCGAGCTCCCGGTCTCAGTGTGATCTCCCGGTCTCAGTGTGATCTCCCGGTCTCAGTGTGATCTCCCAATCTCTGTGCGACCTCCCGGTCTCAGTGTGATCTCCCGGTCTCAGTGTGATCTCCCGGTCTCAGTGCGATCTCCCGGTCTCAGCTTGATCTCCCGGTCTCAGTGCGATCTCCCGGTCTCAGTGTAATCTCCTGGTCTCAGTGTGATCTCCCGGTCTCAGTGCGATCTCCCGGTCTCAGTGCCATCTCCGGGTCTCAGTGCAATCTCCCGGTCTCATTGTGATCTCCCGGTCGCAGTGTGACCTCCCAGTCTCAGTGTGATCTCCCGGTCTCAGTGCGATCTCTCGTTCTCAGTGCGATCTCCCGGTCTCAGCGTGATCTCCCAGTCTCAGTGTGATCTCCCTGTCTCAGTGTGATCTCCCGGTCTCAGTGCGATCTCTCGTTCTCAGTGCGATCTCCCGGTCTCAGCTTGATCTCCCGGTCTCAGTGTGATCTTCCAATCTCTGTGCGATCTCCTGGTCTCAGTGTGATCTCCCGGTCTCAGTGCGATCTCTCGGTCTCAGTGCGATCTCTCGGTCTCAGCTTGATCTCCCGGCCTCAGTGCGATCTCCCAATCTCTGTGCGATCTCCCGGTCTCAGTGTGATCTCCCGGTCTCAGTGTGATCACCCGGTGTCAGAATGATCTCCCGGTCGCAGTGTGATCTCCCGGTCTCAGTGTGATCGCCCGGTCTCAGTGCGATCTCCCGTTCTCAGGGTGATCTCCCAGTCTCAGTGTGATCTCCCGGTCTCAGTGCGATCTCCCGGTCTCAGTGCGATCTCCCGTTCTCTGGGTGATCTCCCAGTCTCAGTGTGATCTCCCAGTCTCAGTGTGATCTCCCGGTCTCAGTGCGATCTCCCGTTCTCAGTGCGATCTCCCAGTCTCAGTGCGATCTCCCGGTCTCAGTGTGATCTCCCGGTCTCAGTGCCATCTCCGGGTCTCAGTGCGATCTCCCGGTCTCATTGTGATCTCCCGGTCTCAGTGTGACCTCCCAGTCTCAGTGTGAGCTCCCGGTCTCAGTGCGATCTCCCGGTCTCAGCGTGATCTCCCAGTCTCAGTGTGATCTCCCTGTCTCAGTGTGATCTCCCTGTCTCAGTGTGATCTCCCGTTCTCAGTGCGATCTCTCGTTCTCAGTGCGATCTCCCGGTCTCAGCTTGATCTCCCGGTCTCAGTGTGATCTTCCAATCTCTGTGCGATCTCCTGGTCTCAGTGTGATCTCCCGGTCTCAGTGCGATCTCTCGGTCTCAGCTTGATCTCCCGGTCTCAGTGCGATCTCCCAATCTCTGTGCGATCTCCCGGTCTCAGTGTGATCTCCCGTTCTCAGTGCGATCTCCCGGTCTCAGCTTGATCACCCGGTCTCAATGTGATCTCCCGGTCTCAGTGCGATCTCCCGGTCTCAGTACGATCTCCCGGTCTCAGTGTGATCTCCCGATCTCAGTGCGATCTCCCGGTCTCAGTGCGATCTCCCGATCTCAGTGTGATCTCCCGGTGTCAGTGCGATCTCCAGTTCTCAAAGTGATCTCCGGGTCTCAGTGTGATCTCCTGGTCTCAGTGCGATCTCCCGGTCTCAGTGTGATCATCTGGTCTCAGTGCGATCTGCCGGTCTCAGTGCGATGTCCCGGTCTCAGTGCGATCTCCAGGCCTCATTGTGATCTCCCGATCTCAGTGCGATCTCCCGGTCTCAGTGCGATCTGCCGATCTAAGTGTGATCTCCCGGTGTCGGTGCGATCTCCCGGTCTCAAAGTGATCTCCCGGCCTCAGTGTGATCTCCCGGTCTCAGTGCGATCTCCCGGTCTCAGTGTGATCTCCCGGTCTCAGTGCGATCTCCCACTCTCAGTGTGATCTCCCTGTCTCAGTGCGAACTGCTGGTCTCAGTGCGATCTCCCGATCTCAGTGCGATCTCCCGGTCTCAGTGTAACCTCCGGGTCTCAGTGCGATCTCCCAATGTCTGTGCGATCTCCTGGTCTCAGTGTGATCTCCCGGTCTCAGTGCGATCTCCCGGTCTCAGTGCGATCTCCCGTTCTCAGTACGATCTCCCGGTCTCAGTGCGATCTCCTGGTCTCAGTGCGATCGCCCGGTCTCAGTGCGATCTCCCGGTCTCAGTGTGACCGCCCGGTCTCAGTGTGATCTCCCGGTCTCAGTGTGACCTCCCGGTTTCAGTGCGATCTCCCGTTCTGAGTGCGATCTCCCAATGTCTGTGCGATCTCCTGGTCTCAGTGTGATCTCCCGGTCTCAGTGCGATCTCCCGTTCTGAGTGCGATCTCCCGGTGTCAGTGCGATCTCCCGGTCTCAGTGCGATCTCCCGGTGTCAGTGCGATCTCCCGGTCTCAGTGCGATCTCCCGTTCTCAGTGCGAGCTCCCGGTCTCAGTGTGATCTCCCGGTCTCAGTGTGACCTCCCGGTTTCAGTGCGATCTCCCGTTCTCAGTGCAATCTCCCGGTCTCAGCTTGATCTCCCGGTCTCAGTGTGACCTCCCAAACTCAGTGTGATCTCCCGTTCTCAGTGCGATCTCCCGGTCTCAGTGTGATCTCCCGGTCTCAGTGTGATCTCCCGGTCTCAGTGTGATCTCCCGGTCTCAGTGGGATCTCCCGTTCTCAGTGCGATCCCCTGGTCTCAGCTTGATCTCCGGGTCTCAGTGCGATCTCCCAATCTCTGTGCGATCTCCTGGTCTCAGTGTGATCTCCCGGTCTCAGTGCGATCTCCCGGTCTCAGTGCGATCTCCCGTTCTCAGTGTGATCTCCCGGTCTCAGTGTGATCTCCCGGTCTCAGTGCGATCTCCTGGTCTCAGTGCGATCGCCCGGTCTCAGTGCGATCTCCCGGTCTCAGTGCGATCTCCCGGTCTCAGTGTGATCTCCCGTTCTGAGTGCGATCTCCCAGTCTCAGTGTGATCTCCCGGTCTCAGTGCGATCTCCCGGTCTCAGTGCGATCTCCCGGTCTCAGCGTGATCTCCCGGTCTCAGTGTGATCTCCCGGTCTCAGTGTGATCTCCCGGTCTCAGTGCGATCTCCCGTTCTCAGTGCGATCTCCCGGTCTCAGCTTGATCTCCCGGTCTCAGTGCGATCTCCCGGTCTCAGTGTAATCTCCGGGTCTCAGTGCGATCTCTCGGTCTCAGTGCGATCTCTCGGTCTCAGCTTGATCTCCCGGTCTCAGTGCGATCTCCCAATCTCTGTGCGATCTCCTGGTCTCAGTGTGATCTCCGGGTCTCAGTGCGATCTCCCGGTCACAGCTTGATCTCCCGGTCTCAGTGCGATCTCCCGGTCTCAGTGTGATCTCCCAATCTCTGTGCGACCTCCCAGTCTCAGTGTGATCTCCCGGTCTCAGTGCGATCTGCCGGTGTCAGTGTGATCTCCCGGTGTCAGGACGATCTCCCGGTCTCAATGTGATCTCCCGGTCTCAGTGCGATCTCCCGGTCTCAGTGTGATCTCCCGGTCTCAGTGTGATCTCTTGATCTCAGTGCAATATCCCAGTCTCAGTGCGATCTCCCGGTCTCAGTACGATCTCCCGGTCTCAGTGTGATCTTCCAATCTCTGTGCGATCTCCTGGTCTCAGTGTGATCTCCCGGTCTCAGTGCGATCTCTCGGTCTCAGCTTGATCTCCCGGTCTCAGTGCGATCTCCCAATCTCTGTGCGATCTCCCGGTCTCAGTGTGATTTCCCGTTCTCAGTGCGATCTCCCGGTCTCAGCTTGATCACCCGGTCTCAATGTGATCTCCCGGTCTCAGTGCGATCTCCCGGTCTCAGTACGATCTCCCGGTCTCAGTGTGATCTCCCGATCTCAGTGCGATCTCCCGGTCTCAGTGCGATCTCCCGATCTCAGTGCGATCTCCCGGTGTCAGTGCGATCTCCAGGTCTCAAAGTGATCTCCGGGTCTCAGTGTAATCTCCTGGTCTCAATGCGATCGCCCGGTCTCAATGTGATCTCCCGGTCTCAGTGCAATATCCCAGTCTCAGTGCGATCTCCCGGTCTCAGTGTGATCATCTGGTCTCAGTGCGATCTGCCGGTCTCAGTGCGATGTCCCGATCTCAGTGCGATCTCCAGGCCTCATTGTGATCTCCCGATCTCAGTGCGATCTCCCGGTCTCAGTGCGATCTGCCGATCGAAGTGTGATCTCCCGGTGTCAGTGCGATCTCCCGGTCTCAAAGTGATCTCCCGGCCTCAGTGTGATCTCCCGGTCTCAGTGCGATCTCCCGGTCTCAGTGTGATCTCCCGGTCTCAGTGCGATCTCCCAGTCTCAGTGTGATCTCCCTGTCTCAGTGCGAACTGCTGGTCTCAGTGCGATCTCCCGATCTCAGTGCGATTTCCCGGTCTCAGTGTAACCTCCGGGTCTCAGTGCGATCTCCCAATCTCTGTGCGATCTCCTGGTCTCAGTGTGATCTCCCGTTCTCAGTGCGATCTCCCAGTCTCAGTGTGATCTCCCGTTCTCAGTGCGATCTCCTGGTCTCAGTGCGATCGCCCGGTCTCAGTGCGATCTCCCGGTCTCAGTGTGACCGCCCGGTCTCAGTGTGATCTCCCGGTCTCAGTGTGACCGCCCGGTCTCAGTGTGATCTCCCGTTCTCAGTGCGATCTCCCGGTGTCAGTGCGAGCTCCCGGTCTCAGTGTGATCTCCCAGTCTCAGTGTAATCTCCGGGTCTCAGTGCGATCTCCCAATCTCTGTGCGATCTCCCGGTGTCAGTGTGATCTCCCGGTGTCAGGACGATCTCCCGGTCTCAATGTGATCTCCCGGTCTCAGTGCGATCTCCCGGTCTCAGTGTGATCTCCCGGTCTCAGTGTGATCTCTTGATCTCAGTGCAATATCCCAGTCTCAGTGCGATCTCCCGGTCTCAGTACGATCTCCCGGTCACAGTGTGATCATCCGGTCTCAGTGCGATCTCCTGGTCTCAGTGCGATGTCCCGATCTCAGTGCGATCTCCTGGTCTCATTGTGATCTCCCGATCTCAGTGCGATGTCCCGATCTCAGTGCGATCTCCTGGTCTCATTGTGATCTCCCAATCTCTGTGCGATCTCCTGGTCTCAGTGTGATCTCCCGGTCTCAGTGCGATCTCCCGGTCTCAGTGCGATCTCCCGTTCTCAGTACGATCTCCCGGTCTCAGTGCGATCTCCTGGTCTCAGTGCGATCACCCGGTCTCAGTGCGATCTCCCGGTCTCAGTGTGACCGCCCGGTCTCAGTGTGATCTCCCGGTCTCAGTGTTATCTCCCGGTCTCAGTGTGATCTCCCGGTCTCAGTGCGATCTCCCGGTCTCAGTGCGATCTCCCTGTCTCAGTGCGAGCTCCCAGTCTCAGCGTGATCTCCCGGTCTCAGTGTGATCTCCCGGTCTCAGTGTGATCTCCCGGTCTCAGTGTGATCTCCCAATCTCTGTGCGACCTCCCAGTCTCAGCGTGATCTCCCGGTCTCAGTGTGATCTCCCGGTCTCAGTGTGATCTCCCGGTCTCAGTGCGATCTCCCGGTCTCAGTGCGATCTCCCGGTCTCAGTGTGATCTCCCGGTCTCAGTGCGATCTCCCGGTCTCAGTGTAATCTCCTGGTCTCAGTGTGATCTCCCGGTCTCAGTGCGATCTCCCGGTCTCAGTGCCATCTCCGGGTCTCAGTGCGATCTCCAGGTCTCATTGTGATCTCCCGGTCTCAGTGTGACCTCCCAGTCTCAGTGTGATCTCCCGGTCTCAGTGCGATCCCCTGGTCTCAGCTTGATCTCCGGGTCTCAGTGCGATCTCCCAATCTCTGTGCGATCTCCTGGTCTCAGTGTGATCTCCCGGTCTCAGTGCGATCTCCCGGTCTCAGTGCGATCTCCCGTTCTCAGTGTGATCTCCCGGTCTCAGTGTGATCTCCCGGTCTCAGTGCGATCTCCTGGTCTCAGTGCGATCGCCCGGTCTCAGTGCGATCTCCCGGTCTCAGTGCGATCTCCCGGTCTCAGTGTGATCTCCCGTTCTGAGTGCGATCTCCCAGTCTCAGTGTGATCTCCCGGTCTCAGTGCGATCTCCCGGTCTCAGTGCGATCTCCCGGTCTCAGCGTGATCTCCCGGTCTCAGTGTGATCTCCCGGTCTCAGTGTGATCTCCCGGTCTCAGTGCGATCTCCCGTTCTCAGTGCGATCTCCCGGTCTCAGCTTGATCTCCCGGTCTCAGTGCGATCTCCCGGTCTCAGTGTAATCTCCGGGTCTCAGTGCGATCTCTCGGTCTCAGTGCGATCTCTCGGTCTCAGCTTGATCTCCCGGTCTCAGTGCGATCTCCCAATCTCTGTGCGATCTCCTGGTCTCAGTGTGATCTCCGGGTCTCAGTGCGATCTCCCGGTCACAGCTTGATCTCCCGGTCTCAGTGCGATCTCCCGGTCTCAGTGTGATCTCCCAATCTCTGTGCGACCTCCCAGTCTCAGTGTGATCTCCCGGTCTCAGTGCGATCTGCCGGTGTCAGTGTGATCTCCCGGTGTCAGGACGATCTCCCGGTCTCAATGTGATCTCCCGGTCTCAGTGCGATCTCCCGGTCTCAGTGTGATCTCCCGGTCTCAGTGTGATCTCTTGATCTCAGTGCAATATCCCAGTCTCAGTGCGATCTCCCGGTCTCAGTACGATCTCCCGGTCTCAGTGTGATCTTCCAATCTCTGTGCGATCTCCTGGTCTCAGTGTGATCTCCCGGTCTCAGTGCGATCTCTCGGTCTCAGCTTGATCTCCCGGTCTCAGTGCGATCTCCCAATCTCTGTGCGATCTCCCGGTCTCAGTGTGATCTCCCGTTCTCAGTGCGATCTCCCGGTCTCAGCTTGATCACCCGGTCTCAATGTGATCTCCCGGTCTCAGTGCGATCTCCCGGTCTCAGTACGATCTCCCGGTCTCAGTGTGATCTCCCGATCTCAGTGCGATCTCCCGGTCTCAGTGCGATCTCCCGATCTCAGTGTGATCTCCCGGTGTCAGTGCGATCTCCAGGTCTCAAAGTGATCTCCGGGTCTCAGTGTAATCTCCTGGTCTCAATGCGATCGCCCGGTCTCAATGTGATCTCCCGGTCTCAGTGCAATATCCCAGTCTCAGTGCGATCTCCCGGTCTCAGTGTGATCATCTGGTCTCAGTGCGAACTGCCGGTCTCAGTGCGATGTCCCGATCTCAGTGCGATCTCCAGGCCTCATTGTGATCTCCCGATCTCAGTGCGATCTCCCGGTCTCAGTGCGATCTGCCGATCTAAGTGTGATCTCCCGGTGTCAGTGCGATCTCCCGGTCTCAAAGTGATCTCCCGGTCTCAGTGCGATCTCCCAGTCTCAGTGTGATCTCCCTGTCTCAGTGCGAACTGCTGGTCTCAGTGCGATCTCCCGATCTCAGTGCGATCTCCCGGTCTCAGTGTAACCTCCGGGTCTCAGTGCGATCTCCCAATCTCTGTGCGATCTCCTGGTCTCAGTGTGATCTCCCGTTCTCAGTGCGATCTCCCAGTCTCAGTGTGATCTCCCGTTCTCAGTGCGATCTCCTGGTCTCAGTGCGATCGCCCGGTCTCAGTGCGATCTCCCGGTCTCAGTGTGACCGCCCGGTCTCAGTGTGATCTCCCGGTCTCAGTGTGACCGCCCGGTCTCAGTGTGATCTCCCGGTCTCAGTGTGATCTCCTGGTGTCAGTGCGAGCTCCCGGTCTCAGTGTGATCTTCCAGTCTCAGTGTAATCTCCGGGTCTCAGTGCGATCTCCCAATCTCTGTGCGATCTCCCGGTGTCAGTGTGATCTCCCGGTGTCAGGACGATCTCCCGGTCTCAATGTGATCTCCCGGTCTCAGTGCGATCTCCCGGTCTCAGTGTGATCTCCCGGTCTCAGTGTGATCTCTTGATCTCAGTGCAATATCCCAGTCTCAGTGCGATCTCCCGGTCTCAGTACGATCTCCCGGTCACAGTGTGATCATCCGGTCTCAGTGCGATCTCCAGGTCTCAGTGCGATGTCCCGATCTCAGTGCGATCTCCTGGTCTCATTGTGATCTCCCGATCTCAGTGCGATGTCCCGATCTCAGTGCGATCTCCTGGTCTCTTTGTGATCTCCCGATCTCAGTGCGATCTCCCGGTCTCAGTGCGATCTCCCGATCTAAGTGTGATCACCCGGTGTCAGTGTGATCTCCCGGTCTCAGTGTAACCTCCGGGTCTCAGTGCGATCTCCCAATCTCTGTGCGATCTCCTGGTCTCAGTGTGATCTCCCGGTCTCAGTGCGATCTCCCGGTCTCAGTGCGATCTCCCGTTCTCAATACGATCTCCCGGTCTCAGTGCGATCTCCTGGTCTCAGTGCGATCACCCGGTCTCAGTGCGATCTCCCGGTCTCAGTGTGACCGCCCAGTCTCAGTGTGATCTCCCGGTCTCAGTGTTATCTCCCGGTCTCAGTGTGATCTCCCGGTCTCAGTGCGATCTCCCGGTCTCAGTGCGATCTCCCTGTCTCAGTGCGAGCTCCCAGTCTCAGCGTGATCTCCCGGTCTCAGTGTGATCTCCCGGTCTCAGTGTGATCTCCCGGTCTCAGTGTGATCTCCCAATCTCTGTGCGACCTCCCAGTCTCAGCGTGATCTCCCGCTCTCAGTGTGATCTCCCGGTCTCAGTGTGATCTCCCGGTCTCAGTGCGATCTCCCGGTCTCAGTGCGATCTCCCGGTCTCAGTGTGATCTCCCGGTCTCAGTGCGATCTCCCGGTCTCAGTGTAATCTCCTGGTCTCAGTGTGATCTCCCGGTCTCAGTGCGATCTCCCGGTCTCAGTGCCATCTCCGGGTCTCAGTGCGATCTCCCGGTCTCATTGTGATCTCCCGGTCTCAGTGTGACCTCCCAGTCTCAGTGTGATCTCCCGGTCTCAGTGCGATCTCTCGTTCTCAGTGCGATCTCCCGGTCTCAGCGTGATCTCCCAGTCTCAGTGTGATCTCCCTGTCTCAGTGTGATCTCCCGGTCTCAGTGCGATCTCTCGTTCTCAGTGTGATCTCCCGGTCTCAGTGCGATCTCTCGGTCTCAGCTTGATCTCCCGGTCTCAGTGCGATCTCCCAATCTCTGTGCGATCTCCCGGTCTCAGTGTGATCTCCCAGTCTCAGTGTGATCACCCGGTGTCAGAATGATCTCCCGGTCGCAGTGTGATCTCCCGGTCTCAGTGTGATCGCCCGGTCTCAGTGCGATCTCCCGTTCTCAGGGTGATCTCCCAGTCTCAGTGTGATCTCCCGGTCTCAGTGCGATCTCCCGGTCTCAGTGCGATCTCCCGTTCTCTGGGTGATCTCCCAGTCTCAGTGTGATCTCCCAGTCTCAGTGTGATCTCCCGGTCTCAGTGCGATCTCCCTTTCTCAGTGCGATCTCCCAGTCTCAGTGCGATCTCCCGGTCTCAGTGTGATCTCCCGGTCTCAGTGCCATCTCCGGGTCTCAGTGCGATCTCCCGGTCTCAGTGCGATCTCCCGGTCTCAGCGTGATCTCCCAGTCTCAGTGTGATCTCCCTGTCTCAGTGTGATCTCCCGGTCTCAGTGCGATCTCTCGTTCTCAGTGCGATCTCCCGGTCTCAGCTTGATCTCCCGGTCTCAGTGTGATCTTCCAATCTCTGTGCGATCTCCTGGTCTCAGTGTGATCTCCCGGTGTCAGTGCGATCTCTCGGTCTCAGCTTGATCTCCCGGTCTCAGTGCGATCTCCCAATCTCTGTGCGATCTCCCGGTCTCAGTGTGATCTCCCGTTCTCAGTGCGATCTCCCGGTCTCAGCTTGATCACCCGGTCTCAATGTGATCTCCCGGTCTCAGTGCGATCTCCCGGTCTCAGTACGATCTCCCGGTGTCAGTGTGATCTCCCGATCTCAGTGCGATCTCCCGGTCTCAGTGCGATCTCCCGATCTCAGTGTTATCTCCCGGTGTCAGTGCGATCTCCAGGTCTCAAAGTGATCTCCGGGTCTCAGTGTGATCTCCTGGTCTCAGTGCGATCTCCCGGTCTCAGTGTGATCATCTGGTCTCAGTGCGATCTGCCGGTCTCAGTGCGATGTCCCGATCTCAGTGCGATCTCCAGGCCTCATTGTGATCTCCCGATCTCAGTGCGATCTCCCGGTCTCAGTGCGATCTGCCGATCTAAGTGTGATCTCCCGGTGTCAGTGCGATCTCCCGGTCTCAAAGTGATCTCCCGGCCTCAGTGTGATCTCCCGGTCTCAGTGCGATCTCCCGGTCTCAGTGTGATCTCCCGGTCTCAGTGCGATCTCCCAGTCTCAGTGCGATCTCCCTGTCTCAGTGCGAACTGCTGGTCTCAGTGCGATCTCCCGATCTCAGTGCGATCTCCCGGTCTCCGTGTAACCTCCGGGTCTCAGTGCGATCTCCCAATCTCTGTGCGATCTCCTGGTCTCAGTGTGATCTCCCGGTCTCAGTGCGATCTCCCGGTCTCAGTGCGATCTCCCGTTCTCAGTACGATCTCCCGGTCTCAGTGCGATCTCCTGGTCTCAGTGCGATCGCCCGGTCTCAGTGCGATCTCCCGGTCTCAGTGTGACCGCCCGGTCTCAGTGTGATCTCCCGGTCTCAGTGTGACCTCCCGGTTTCAGTGCGATCTCCCGTTCTGAGTTCGATCTCCCGGTGTCAGTGCGATCTCCCGGTCTCAGTGCGATCTCCCGGTCTCAGTGTGACCTCCCGGTCTCAGTGCGATCTCCCGGTCTCAGTGTGACCTCCCGGTTTCAGTGCGATCTCCCGTTCTCAGTGCAATCTCCCGGTCTCAGTGCGATCTCCCGGTCTCAGTGTGACCTCCCAAACTCAGTGTGATCTCCCGTTCTCAGTGCGATCTCCCGGTCTCAGCGTGATCTCCCGGTCTCAGTGTGATCTCCCGGTCTCAGTGTGATCTCCCGGTCTCAGTGGGATCTCCCGTTCTCAGTGCGATCCCCTGGTCTCAGCTTGATCTCCGGGTCTCAGTGCGATCTCCCAATCTCTGTGTGATCTCCTGGTCTCAGTGTGATCTCCCGGTCTCAGTGCGATCTCCCGGTCTCAGTGCGATCTCCCGTTCTCAGTGTGATCTCCCGGTCTCAGTGTGATCTCCCGGTCTCAGTGCGATCTCCTGGTCTCAGTGCGATCGCCCGGTCTCAGTGCGATCTCCCGGTCTCAGTGCGATCTCCCGGTCTCAGTGTGATCTCCCGGTCTCAGTGTGATCTCCCGTTCTGAGTGCGATCTCCCAGTCTCAGTGTGATCTCCCGGTCTCAGTGCGATCTCCCGGTCTCAGTGCGATCTCCCGGTCTCAGCGTGATCTCCCGGTCTCAGTGTGATCTCCCGGTCTCAGTGTGATCTCCCGGTCTCAGTGCGATCTCCCGTTCTCAGTGCGATCTCCCGGTCTCAGCTTGATCTCCCGGTCTCAGTGCGATCTCCCGGTCTCAGTGTAATCTCCGGGTCTCAGTGCGATCTCTCGGTCTCAGTGCGATCTCTCGGTCTCAGCTTGATCTCCCGGTCTCAGTGCGATCTCCCAATCTCTGTGCGATCTCCTGGTCTCAGTGTGATCTCCGGGTCTCAGTGCGATCTCCCGGTCACAGCTTGATCTCCCGGTCTCAGTGCGATCTCCCGGTCTCCGTGTGATCTCCCAATCTCTGTGCGACCTCCCAGTCTCAGTGTGATCTCCCGGTCTCAGTGCGATCTCCCGGTGTCAGTGTGATCTCCCGGTGTCAGGACGATCTCCCGGTCTCAATGTGATCTCCCGGTCTCAGTGCGATCTCCCGGTCTCAGTGTGATCTCCCGGTCTCAGTGTGATCTCTTGATCTCAGTGCAATATCCCAGTCTCAGTGCGATCTCCCGGTCTCAGTACAATCTCCCGGTCTCAGTGTGATCTTCCAATCTCTGTGCGATCTCCTGGTCTCAGTGTGATCTCCCGGTCTCAGTGCGATCTCTCGGTCTCAGCTTTTTCTCCCGGTCTCAGTGCGATCTCCCAATCTCTGTGCGATCTCCCGGTCTCAGTGTGATTTCCCGTTCTCAGTGCGATCTCCCGGTCTCAGCTTGATCACCCGGTCTCAATGTGATCTCCCGGTCTCAGTGCGATCTCCCGGTCTCAGTACGATCTCCCGGTCTCAGTGTGATCTCCCGATCTCAGTGCGATCTCCCGGTCTCAGTGCGATCTCCCGATCTCAGTGTGATCTCCCGGTGTCAGTGCGATCTCCAGGTCTCAAAGTGATCTCCGGGTCTCAGTGTGATCTCCTGGTCTCAGTGCGATCGCCCGGTCTCAATGTGATCTCCCGGTCTCAGTGCAATATCCCAGTCTCAGTGCGATCTGCCGGTCTCAGTGCGATGTCCCGATCTCAGTGCGATCTCCAGGCCTCATTGTGATCTCCCGATCTCAGTGCAATCTCCCGGTCTCAGTGCGATCTGCCGATCTAAGTGTGATCTCCCGGTGTCAGTGCGATCTCCCGGTCTCAAAGTGATCTCCCGGCCTCAGTGTGATCTCCCGGTCTCAGTGCGATCTCCCGGTCTCAGTGTGATCTCCCGGTCTCAGTGCGATCTCCCAGTCTCAGTGTGATCTCCCTGTCTCAGTGCGAACTGCTGGTCTCAGTGCGATCTCCCGATCTCAGTGCGATCTCCCGGTCTCAGTGTGACCTCCCGTTCTCAGTGCGATCTCCCGGTCTCAGTGTGACCTCCCGTTCTCAGTGCGATCTCCCGGTCTCAGTGTGACCTCCCGTTCTCAGTGTGATCTCCCGGTCTCAGTGCGATCTCCCGGTCTCAGTGTGACCTCCCGTTCTCAGTGCGATCTCCCGGTCTCAGTGTGACCTCCCGTTCTCAGTGTGATCTCCCGGTCTCAGTGTGATCTCCGGGTCTCAGTGCGATCTCCCGGTCACAGCTTGATCTCCCGGTCTCAGTGCGATCTCCCGGTCTCCGTGTGATCTCCCAATCTCTGTGCGACCTCCCAGTCTCAGTGTGATCTCCCGGTCTCAGTGCGATCTCCCGGTGTCAGTGTGATCTCCCGGTGTCAGGACGATCTCCCGGTCTCAATGTGATCTCCCGGTCTCAGTGCGATCTCCCGGTCTCAGTGTGATCTCCCGGTCTCAGTGTGATCTCTTGATCTCAGTGCAATATCCCAGTCTCAGTGCGATCTCCCGGTCTCAGTACGATCTCCCGGTCTCAGTGTGATCTTCCAATCTCTGTGCGATCTCCTGGTCTCAGTGTGATCTCCCGGTCTCAGTGCGACCTCCCGGTCTCAGTGCGAGCTCCGGGTCTCAGTGCGATCTCCCGGTCTCAGTGTGACCTCCCGTTCTCAGTGCGATCTCCCGATCTCAGTGTGATCTCCCGGTGTCAGTGCGATCTCCAGGTCTCAAAGTGATCTCCGGGTCTCAGTGTGATCTCCTGGTCTCAGTGCGATCGCCCGGTCTCAATGTGATCTCACGGTCTCAGTGCAATATCCCAGTCTCAGTGCGATCTGCCGGTCTCAGTGCGATGTCCCGATCTCAGTGCGATCTCCAGGCCTCATTGTGATCTCCCGATCTCAGTGCAATCTCCCGGTCTCAGTGCGATCTGCCGATCTAAGTGTGATCTCCCGGTGTCAGTGCGATCTCCCGGTCTCAAAGTGATCTCCCGGCCTCAGTGTGATCTCCCGGTCTCAGTGCGATCTCCCGGTCTCAGTGTGATCTCCCGGTCTCAGTGTGATCTCCCAGTCTCAGTGTGATCTCCCTGTCTCAGTGCGAACTGCTGGTCTCAGTGCGATCTCCCGATCTCAGTGCGATCTCCCGGTCTCAGTGTGACCTCCAGTTCTCAGTGCGATCTCCCGGTCTCAGTGTGACCTCCCGTTCTCAGTGCGATCTCCCGGTCTCAGTGTGACCTCCCGTTCTCAGTGTGATCTCCCGGTCTCAGTGCGATCTCCCGGTCTCAGGGTGACCTCCCGTTCTCAGTGCGATCTCCCGGTCTCAGTGTGACCTCCCGTTCTCAGTGTGATCTCCCGGTCTCAGTGCGATCTCCCGGTCTCAGTGTGACCTCCCGTTCTCAGTGTGATCTCCCGGTCTCAGCGTGATCTCTTGGTCTCAGAGCGATCTCCCGTTCTCAGTGCGATCTCCCGTTCTCAGTGCGATCTCCCAGTCTCAGTGTGACCTCCCGGTCTCAGTGTGACCTCCCGGTCTCAGTGCGATCTCCCGGTCTCAGTGCGATCTCCCGGTCTCAGTGCGATCTCCCGGTCTCAGTGCGATCTCCCGTTCTCAGTGCGATCTCCCGTTCTCAGTGCGATCTCCCAGTCTCAGTGTGACCTCCCGGTCTCAGTGTGACCTCCCGGTCTCAGTGCGATCTCCCGGTCTCAGTGCGATCTCCCGGTCTCAGTGCGATCTCCCGGTCTCAGTGCGAGCTCCCAGTCTCAGTACGATCTCCCGGTCTCAGTGCGATCTCCCGGTCTCAGTGCGATCTCCCGGTCTCAGTGTGATCTCCCGGTCTCAGTGCGAGCTCCGGGTCTCAGTGTGATCTCCCGATCTCAGTGCGATCTCCCGGTCTCAGTGTGATCTCCCGGTCTCAGTGCGAGCTCCGGGTCTCAGTGCGATCTCCCGGTCTCAGTGTGATCTCCCGATCTCAGTGCGATCTCCCGGTCTCAGTGCGAGCTCCGGGTCTCAGTGCGATCTCCCGGTCTCAGTGCGATCTCCCGGTCTCAGTGTGATCTCCCGGTCTCAGTGCGATCTCCCGATCTCAGTGTGATCTCCTGGTCTCAGTGCGATCGCCCGGTCTCAGTGCGATCTCCCGGTCTCAGTGTGACCGCCCGGTCTCAGTGTGATCTCCCTGTCTCAGTGTGATCTCCCGGTGTCAGTGTGATCTCCCGGTGTCAGGACGATCTCCCGGTCTCAATGTGATCTCCCGTTCTCAGTGCGATCTCCCGGTGTCAGTGTGATCTCCCGGTGTCAGGACGATCTCCCGGTCTCAATGTGATCTCCCGGTCTCAGTGCGATCTCCCGGTCTCAGTGTGATCTCCCGGTCTCAGTGTGATCTCTTGATCTCAGTGCAATATCCCAGTCTCAGTGCGATCTCCCGGTCTCAGTGCGATCTCCCGGTCTCAGCGTGATCTCCCGGTCTCAGTGTGATCTCCCGGTCTCAGTGCGATCTCCCGGTCTCAGCGTGATCTCCCGGTCTCAGTGTGATCTCCCGGTCTCAGTGTGATCTCCCGGTCTCAGTGTGATCTCCTGGTCTCAGTGTGATCTCCCAGTCTCAGTGCGATCTCCCGTTCTCAGTGCGATCTCCCGGTCTCAGTGTAACCTCCGGGTCTCAGTGCGATCTCCCAATCTCTTTGCGATCTCCTGGTCTCAGTGTGATCTCCCGGTCTCAGTGCGATCTCCCGTTCTCAGTGCGATCTCCCGGTCTCAGTGTAACCTCCGGGTCTCAGTGCGATCTCCCAATCTCTGTGCGATCTCCTGGTCTCAGTGTGATCTCCCGGTCTCAGTGCGATCTCCCGTTCTCAGTACGATCTCCCGGTCTCAGTGCGATCTCCTGGTCTCAGTGCGATCGCCCGGTCTCAGTGCGATCTCCCGGTCTCAGTGTGACCGCCCGGTCTCAGTGTGATCTCCCGGTCTCAGTGTGACCTCCCGGTTTCAGTGCGATCTCCCGTTCTGAGTGCGATCTCCCGGTCTCAGTGCGATCTCCCGGTCTCAGTGCGATCTCCCGGTCTCAGTGTGACCTCCCAGTCTCAGTGTGATCTCCCGGTCTCAGTGTGATCTCCCGGTCTCAGTGTGATCTCCCGGTCTCAGTGTGATCTCCCGGTCTCAGTGCGATCTCCCGGTCTCAGTGTGATCTCCCGGTCTCAGTGCGATCTCCCGGTCTCAGTGTGATCTCCCGGTCTCAGTGTGATCTCCCGATCTCAGTGCGATCTCCCGGTCTCAGTGCGATCTCCCGATCTCAGTGTGATCTCCCGGTGTCAGTGCGATCTCCAGGTCTCAAAGTGATCTCCGGGTCTCAGTGTGATCTCCTGGTCTCAGTGCGATCGCCCGGTCTCAATGTGATCTCCCGGTCTCAGTGCAATATCCCAGTCTCAGTGCGATCTGCCGGTCTCAGTGCGATGTCCCGATCTCAGTGCGATCTCCAGGCCTCATTGTGATCTCCCGATCTCAGTGCAATCTCCCGGTCTCAGTGCGATCTGCCGATCTAAGTGTGATCTCCCGGTGTCAGTGCGATCTCCCGGTCTCAAAGTGATCTCCCGGCCTCAGTGTGATCTCCCGGTCTCAGTGTGATCTTCCGGTCTCAGTGCGATCTCCCAGTCTCAGTGTGATCTCCCTGTCTCAGTGCGAACTGCTGGTCTCAGTGCAATCTCCCGATCTCAGTGCGATCTCCCGGTCTCAGTGTGACCTCCCGTTCTCAGTGCGATCTCCCGGTCTCAGTGTGACCTCCCGTTCTCAGTGCGATCTCCCGGTCTCAGTGTGACCTCCCGTTCTCAGTGTGATCTCCCGGTCTCAGTGCGATCTCCCGGTCTCAGTGTGACCTCCCGTTCTCAGTGCGATCTCCCGGTCTCAGTGTGACCTCCCGTTCTCAGTGTGATCTCCCGGTCTCAGTGCGATCTCCCGGTCTCAGTGTGACCTCCCGTTCTCAGTGTGATCTCCCGGTCTCAGCGTGATCTCCCGGTCTCAGTGTGATCTCCCGGTCTCAGTGTGATCTCCCGGTCTCAGTGCGATCTCCCGTTCTCAGTGCGATCTCCCGTTCTCAGTGCGATCTCCCAGTCTCAGTGTGACCTCCCGGTCTCAGTGTGACCTCCCGGTCTCAGTGCGATCTCCCGGTCTCAGTGCGATCTCCCGGTCTCAGTGTGATCTCCCGTTCTCAGTGTGATCTCCCGGTCTCAGCGTGATCTCCCGGTGTCAGTGTGATCTCCCGTTCTCAGTGTGATCTCCCGGTCTCAGCGTGATCTCCCGGTGTCAGTGTGATCTCCCGGTCTCAGTGTGATCTCCCGGTCTCAGTGCGATCACCCGGGCTCATTGTGATCTCCCGGTTTCAATGTTATCTCCCGGTGTCAGTGTGATCTCCCGGTCTCAGTGTGATCTCCCGGTCTCAGTGCGACCTCCCAGTCTCAGTGCGATCTCCTGGTCTCATTGTGATCTCCCGATCTCAGTGCGATCTCCCGGTCTCAGTGCGATCTCCCGATCTAAGTGTGATCTCCCGGTGTCAGTGCGATCTCCCGGTCTCAAAGTGATCTCCCGGTCTCAGTGTGATCTCCCGGTCTCAGTGCGATCTCACGGTGTCAGTGTGATCTCCCGGTGTAAGGACAATCTCCCGGTCTCAATGTGATCTCCCGGTCTCAGTGCGATCTACCGGTCTCAGTGTGATCTCCCGGTCACAGTGTGATCTCTTGATCTCAGTGCAATATCCCAGTCTCAGTGCGATCTCCCGGTCTCAGTACGATCTCCCAGTCTCAGTGTGACCATCCGGTCTCAGTGTTATCTCCCAGTCTCAGTGCGATGTCCCGATCTCAGTGCGATCTCCAGGCCTCATTGTGATCTCCCGATCTCAGTGCGATCTCCCGGTCTCAGTGCGATCTCCCGATCTAAGTGTGATCTCCCGGTGTCAGTGCGATCTCCCGGTCTCAAAGTGATCTCCCGGCCTCAGTGTGATCTCCCGGTCTCAGTGCGATCTCCCGGTCTCAGTGTGATCTCCCGGTCTCAGCGTGATCTCCCGGTCTCAGTGTGACCTCCCGTTCTCAGTGCGATCTCCCGGTCTCAGTGCGATCTCCCAGTCTCAGTGCGATCTCCCGGTCTCAGTGTGACCTCCCGGTCTCAGTGCGATCTCCCGGTCTCAGTGTGACCTCCCGTTCTCAGTGTGATCTCCCGGTCTCAGTGCGATCTCCCGGTCTCAGTGTGACCTCCCGTTCTCAGTGTGATCTCCCGGTCTCAGCGTGATCTCCCGGTCTCAGTGTGATCTCCCGGTCTCAGTGTGATCTCCCGGTCTCAGTGCGATCTCCCGTTCTCAGTGCGATCTCCCGTTCTCAGTGCGATCTCCCAGTCTCAGTGTGACCTCCCGGTCTCAGTGTGACCTCCCGGTCTCAGTGCGAGCTCCGGGTCTCAGTGCGATCTCCCGGTCTCAGTGTGACATCCCGTTCTCAGTGCGATCTCCCGGTCTCAGTGTGACCTCCCGGTCTCAGTGCGATCTCCCGGTCTCAGTGTGACCTCCCGGTCTCAGTGCGATCTCCCGGTCTCAGTACGATCTCCCGGTCTCAGTGTGATCTCCCGATCTCAGTGCGATCTCCCGGTCTCAGTGCGATCTCCCGATCTCAGTGTGATCTCCCGGTGTCAGTGCGATCTCCAGGTCTCAAAGTGATCTCCGGGTCTCAGTGTGATCTCCTGGTCTCAGTGCGATCGCCCGGTCTCAATGTGATCTCCCGGTCTCAGTGCAATATCCCAGTCTCAGTGCGATCTGCCGGTCTCAGTGCGATGTCCCGATCTCAGTGCGATCTCCAGGCCTCATTGTGATCTCCCGATCTCAGTGCAATCTCCCGGTCTCAGTGCGATCTGCCGATCTAAGTGTGATCTCCCGGTGTCAGTGCGATCTCCCGGTCTCAAAGTGATCTCCCGGCCTCAGTGTGATCTCCCGGTCTCAGTGCGATCTCCCGGTCTCAGTGTGATCTCCCGGTCTCAGTGCGATCTCCCAGTCTCAGTGTGATCTCCCTGTCTCAGTGCGAACTGCTGGTCTCAGTGCGATCTCCCGATCTCAGTGCGATCTCCCGGTCTCAGTGTGACCTCCCGTTCTCAGTGCGATCTCCCGGTCTCAGTGTGACCTCCCGTTCTCAGTGCGATCTCCCGGTCTCAGTGTGACCTCCCGTTCTCAGTGTGATCTCCCGGTCTCAGTGCGATCTCCCGGTCTCAGTGTGACCTCCCGTTCTCAGTGCGATCTCCCGGTCTCAGTATGACCTCCCGTTCTCAGTGTGATCTCCCGGTCTCAGTGCGATCTCCCGGTCTCAGTGTGACCTCCCGTTCTCAGTGTGATCTCCCGGTCTCAGCGTGATCTCCCGGTCTCAGTGTGATCTCCCGGTCTCAGTGTGATCTCCCGGTCTCAGTGCGATCTCCCGTTCTCAGTGCGATCTCCCGTTCTCAGTGCGATCTCCCAGTCTCAGTGTGACCTCCCGGTCTCAGTGTGACCTCCCGGTCTCAGTGCGATCTCCCGGTCTCAGTGCGATCTCCCGGTCTCAGTGTGATCTCCCGGTCTCAGTGCGATCTCCCGTTCTCAGTGCGATCTCCCGTTCTCAGTGCGATCTCCCAGTCTCAGTGTGACCTCCCGGTCTCAGTGTGACCTCCCGGTCTCAGTGCGATCTCCCGGTCTCAGTGCGATCTCCCGGTCTCAGTGCGATCTCCCGGTCTCAGTGCGATCTCCCGGTCTCAGTGCGAGCTCCCAGTCTCAGTACGATCTCCCGGTCTCAGTGCGATCTCCCGGTCTCAGTGCGATCTCCCGGTCTCAGTGTGATCTCCCGGTCTCAGTGCGAGCTCCGGGTCTCAGTGTGATCTCCCGATCTCAGTGCGATCTCCCGGTCTCAGTGTGATCTCCCGGTCTCAGTGCGAGCTCCGGGTCTCAGTGCGATCTCCCGGTCTCAGTGTGATCTCCCGATCTCAGTGCGATCTCCCGGTCTCAGTGCGAGCTCCGGGTCTCAGTGCGATCTCCCGGTCTCAGTGCGATCTCCCGGTCTCAGTGTGATCTCCCGGTCTCAGTGCGATCTCCCGATCTCAGTGTGATCTCCTGGTCTCAGTGCGATCGCCCGGTCTCAGTGCGATCTCCCGGTCTCAGTGTGACCGCCCGGTCTCAGTGTGATCTCCCTGTCTCAGTGTGATCTCCCGGTGTCAGTGTGATCTCCCGGTGTCAGGACGATCTCCCGGTCTCAATGTGATCTCCCGTTCTCAGTGCGATCTCCCGGTGTCAGTGTGATCTCCCGGTGTCAGGACGATCTCCCGGTCTCAATGTGATCTCCCGGTCTCAGTGCGATCTCTCGGTCTCAGTGTGATCTCCCGGTCTCAGTGTGATCTCTTGATCTCAGTGCAATATCCCAGTCTCAGTGCGATCTCCCGGTCTCAGTGCGATCTCCCGGTCTCAGCGTGATCTCCCGGTCTCAGTGTGATCTCCCGGTCTCAGTGCGATCTCCCGGTCTCAGCGTGATCTCCCGGTCTCAGTGTGATCTGCCGATCTAAGTGTGATCTCCCGGTGTCAGTGCGATCTCCCGGTCTCAAAGTGATCTCCCGGCCTCAGTGTGATCTCCCGGTCTCAGTGCGATCTCCCGGTCTCAGTGTGATCTCCCGGTCTCAGTGCGATCTCCCAGTCTCAGTGTGATCTCCCTGTCTCAGTGCGAACTGCTGGTCTCAGTGCGATCTCCCGATCTCAGTGCGATCTCCCGGTCTCAGTGTGACCTCCCGTTCTCAGTGCGATCTCCCGGTCTCAGTGTGACCTCCCGTTCTCAGTGCGATCTCCCGGTCTCAGTGTGACCTCCCGTTCTCAGTGTGATCTCCCGGTCTCAGTGCGATCTCCCGGTCTCAGTGTGACCTCCCGTTCTCAGTGCGATCTCCCGGTCTCAGTGTGACCTCCCGTTCTCAGTGTGATCTCCCGTTCTCAGTGCGATCTCCCGGTCTCAGTGTGACCTCCCGTTCTCAGTGTGATCTCCCGGTCTCAGCGTGATCTCCCGGTCTCAGTGTGATCTCCCGGTCTCAGTGTGATCTCCCGGTCTCAGTGCGATCTCCCGTTCTCAGTGCGATCTCCCGTTCTCAGTGCGATCTCCCAGTCTCAGTGTGACCTCCCGGTCTCAGTGTGACCTCCCGGTCTCAGTGCGATCTCCCGGTCTCAGTGCGATCTCCCGGTCTCAGTGTGATCTCCCGGTCTCAGTGCGATCTCCCGTTCTCAGTGCGATCTCCTGTTCTCAATGTGATCTCCCGTTCTCAGTGCGATCTCCCGGTGTCAGTGTGATCTCCCGGTGTCAGGACGATCTCCCGGTCTCAATGTGATCTCCCGTTCTCAGTGCGATCTCCCGGTCTCAGTGCGAGCTCCCAGTCTCAGTACGATCTCCCGGTCTCAGTGCGATCTCCCGGTCTCAGTGCGATCTCCCGGTCTCAGTGTGATCTCCCGGTCTCAGTGCGAGCTCCGGGTCTCAGTGTGATCTCCCGATCTCAGTGCGATCTCCCGGTCTCAGTGTGATCTCCCGGTCTCAGTGCGAGCTCCGGGTCTCAGTGCGATCTCCCGGTCTCAGTGTGATCTCCCGATCTCAGTGCGATCTCCCGGTCTCAGTGCGAGCTCCGGGTCTCAGTGCGATCTCCCGGTCTCAGTGCGATCTCCCGGTCTCAGTGTGATCTCCCGGTCTCAGTGCGATCTCCCGATCTCAGTGTGATCTCCTGGTCTCAGTGCGATCGCCCGGTCTCAGTGCGATCTCCCGGTCTCAGTGTGACCGCCCGGTCTCAGTGTGATCGCCCTGTCTCAGTGTGATCTCCCGGTGTCAGTGTGATCTCCCGGTGTCAGGACGATCTCCCGGTCTCAATGTGATCTCCCGTTCTCAGTGCGATCTCCCGGTGTCAGTGTGATCTCCTGGTGTCAGGACGATCTCCCGGTCTCAATGTGATCTCCCGGTCTCAGTGCGATCTCCCGGTCTCAGTGTGATCTCCCGGTCTCAGTGTGATCTCTTGATCTCAGTGCAATATCCCAGTCTCAGTGCGATCTCCCGGTCTCAGTGCGATCTCCCGGTCTCAGCGTGATCTCCCGGTCTCAGTGTGATCTCCCGGTCTCATTGCGATCTCCCGGTCTCAGCGTGATCTCCCGGTCTCAGTGTGATCTCCCGGTCTCAGTGTGATCTCCCGGTCTCAGTGTGATCTCCTGGTCTCAGTGTGATCTCCCAGTCTCAGTGCGATCTCCCGTTCTCAGTGCGATCTCCCGGTCTCAGTGTAACCTCCGGGTCTCAGTGCGATCTCCCAATCTCTTTGCGATCTCCTGGTCTCAGTGTGATCTCCCGATCTCAGTGCGATCTCCCAGTCTCAGTGTGATCTCCCTGTGTCAGTGCGAACTGCTGGTCTCAGTGCGATCTCCCGATCTCAGTGCGATCTCCCGGTCTCAGTGTGACCTCCCGTTCTCAGTGCGATCTCCCGGTCTCAGTGTGACCTCCCGTTCTCAGTGCGATCTCCCGGTCTCAGTGTGACCTCCCGTTCTCAGTGTGATCTCCCGGTCTCAGTGCGATCTCCCGGTCTCAGTGTGACCTCCCGTTCTCAGTGCGATCTCCCGGTCTCAGTGTGACCTCCCGTTCTCAGTGTGATCTCCCGGTCTCAGTGCGATCTCCCGGTCTCAGTGTGACCTCCCGTTCTCAGTGTGATCTCCCGGTCTCAGCGTGATCTCCCGGTCTCAGTGTGATCTCCCAGTCTCAGTGTGATCTCCCGGTCTCAGTGCGATCTCCCGTTCTCAGTGCGATCTCCCGTTCTCAGTGCGATCTCCCAGTCTCAGTGTGACCTCCCGGTCTCAGTGTGACCTCCCGGTCTCAGTGCGATCTCCCGGTCTCAGTGTGATCTCCCGGTCTCAGTGCGATCTCCCGTTCTCAGTGCGATCTCCCGTTCTCAGTGCGATCTCCCAGTCTCAGTGTGACCTCCCGGTCTCAGTGTGACCTCCCGGTCTCAGTGCGATCTCCCGGTCTCAGTGCGATCTCCCGGTCTCAGTGCGATCTCCCGGTCTCAGTGCGATCTCCCGGTCTCAGTGCGAGCTCCCAGTCTCAGTACGATCTCCCGGTCTCAGTGCGATCTCCCGGTCTCAGTGCGATCTCCCGGTCTCAGTGTGATCTCCCGGTCTCAGTGCGAGCTCCGGGTCTCAGTGTGATCTCCCGATCTCAGTGCGATCTCCCGGTCTCAGTGTGATCTCCCGGTCTCAGTGCGAGCTCCGGGTCTCAGTGCGATCTCCCGGTCTCAGTGTGATCTCCCGATCTCAGTGCGATCTCCCGGTCTCAGTGCGAGCTCCGGGTCTCAGTGCGATCTCCCGGTCTCAGTGCGATCTCCCGGTCTCAGTGTGATCTCCCGGTCTCAGTGCGATCTCCCGATCTCAGTGTGATCTCCTGGTCTCAGTGCGATCGCCCGGTCTCAGTGCGATCTCCCGGTCTCAGTGTGACCGCCCGGTCTCAGTGTGATCTCCCTGTCTCAGTGTGATCTCCCGGTGTCAGTGTGATCTCCCGGTGTCAGGACGATCTCCCGGTCTCAATGTGATCTCCCGTTCTCAGTGCGATCTCCCGGTGTCAGTGTGATCTCCCGGTGTCAGGACGATCTCCCGGTCTCAATGTGATCTCCCGGTCTCAGTGCGATCTCCCGGTCTCAGTGTGATCTCCCGGTCTCAGTGTGATCTCTTGATCTCAGTGCAATATCCCAGTCTCAGTGCGATCTCCCGGTCTCAGTGCGATCTCCCGGTCTCAGCGTGATCTCCCGGTCTCAGTGTGATCTCCCGGTCTCAGTGCGATCTCCCGGTCTCAGCGTGATCTCCCGGTCTCAGTGTGATCTCCCGGTCTCAGTGTGATCTCCCGGTCTCAGTGTGATCTCCTGGTCTCAGTGTGATCTCCCAGTCTCAGTGCGATCTCCCGTTCTCAGTGCGATCTCCCGGTCTCAGTGTAACCTCCGGGTCTCAGTGCGATCTCCCAATCTCTTTGCGATCTCCTGGTCTCAGTGTGATCTCCCGGTCTCAGTGCGATCTCCCGTTCTCAGTGCGATCTCCCGGTCTCAGTGTAACCTCCGGGTCTCAGTGCGATCTCCCAATCTCTGTGCGATCTCCTGGTCTCAGTGTGATCTCCCGGTCTCAGTGCGATCTCCCGTTCTCAGTACGATCTCCCGGTCTCAGTGCGATCTCCTGGTCTCAGTGCGATCGCCCGGTCTCAGTGCGATCTCCCGGTCTCAGTGTGACCGCCCGGTCTCAGTGTGATCTCCCGGTCTCAGTGTGACCTCACGGTTTCAGTGCGATCTCCCGTTCTGAGTGCGATCTCCCGGTCTCAGTGCGATCTCCCGGTCTCAGTGCGATCTCCCGGTCTCAGTGTGACCTCCCAGTCTCAGTGTGATCTCCCGGTCTCAGTGTGATCTCCCGGTCTCAGTGCGATCTCCCGGTCTCAGTGCGATCTCCCGGTCTCAGTGTGACCTCCCAATCTCTGTGCGACCTCCCAGTCTCAGTGCGATCTCCTGGTCTCATTGTGATCTCCCGATCTCAGTGCGATCTCCCGGTCTCAGTGCGATCTCCCGATCTAAGTGTGATCTCCCGGTGTCAGTGCGATCTCCCGGTCTCAAAGTGATCTCCCGGTCTCAGTGTGATCTCCTGGTCTCAGTGCGATCTCCCGGTGTCAGTGTGATCTCCCGGTGTAAGGACAATCTCCCGGTCTCAATGTGATCTCCCGGTCTCAGTGCGATCTACCGGTCTCAGTGTGATCTCCCGGTCACAGTGTGATCTCTTGATCTCAGTGCAATATCCCAGTCTCAGTGCGATCTCCCGGTCTCAGTACGATCTCCCAGTCTCAGTGTGACCATCCGGTCTCAGTGTTATCTCCCAGTCTCAGTGCGATGTCCCGATCTCAGTGCGATCTCCAGGCCTCATTGTGATCTCCCGATCTCAGTGCGATCTCCCGGTCTCAGTGCGATCTCCCGATCTAAGTGTGATCTCCCGGTGTCAGTGCGATCTCCCGGTCTCAAAGTGATCTCCCGGCCTCAGTGTGATCTCCCGGTCTCAGTGCGATCTCCCGGTCTCAGTGTGATCTCCCGGTCTCAGCGTGATCTCCCGGTCTCAGTGTGACCTCCCGTTCTCAGTGCGATCTCCCGGTCTCAGTGCGATCTCCCAGTCTCAGTGCGATCTCCCGGTCTCAGTGTGACCTCCCGGTCTCAGTGCGATCTCCCGGCCTCAGTGTGACCTCCCGTTCTCAGTGTGATCTCCCGGTCTCAGTGCAATCTCCCGGTCTCAGTGTGACCTCCCGTTCTCAGTGTGATCTCCCGGTCTCAGTGTGATCTCCCGGTCTCAGTGTGATCTCCCGGTCTCAGTGCGATCTCCCGTTCTCAGTGCGATCTCCCGTTCTCAGTGCGATCTCCCAGTCTCAGTGTGACCTCTCGGTCTCAGTGTGACCTCCCGGTCTCAGTGCGATCTCCCGGTCTCAGTGCGATCTCCCGGTCTCAGTGTGACCTCCCGGTCTCAGTGCGAGCTCCGGGTCTCAGTGCGATCTCCCGGTCTCAGTGTGACCTCCCGGTCTCAGTGCGATCTCCCGGTCTCAGTGTGACCTCCCGGTCTCAGTGCGATCTCCCGGTCTCAGTGTGACCTCCCGGTCTCAGTGCGATCTCCCGGTCTCAGTGTGACCTCCCGGTCTCAGTGCGATCTCCCGGTCTCAGTGCGATCTCCCGGTCTCAGTGCGATCTCCCGGTCTCAGTGTGACCTCCCGGTCTCAGTGTGACCTCCCGGTCTCAGTGCGATCTCCCGGTCTCAGTGTGACCACCCGGTCTCAGTGTGACCTCCCTTTCTCAGTGCGATCTCCCGGTCTCAGTGTGACCTCCCAGTCTCAGTGCGATCTCCCGGTCTCAGTGTGACCTCCCAGTCTCAGTGCGATCTCCCGGTCTCAGTGTGACCTCCCAGTCTCAGTGCGATCTCCCGGTCTCAGTGTGACCTCCCGGTCTCAGTGTGACCTCCCGGTCTCTGTGCGATCTCCCGGTCTCAGTGTGATCTCCCGGTCTCAGTGCGAGCTCCCGGTCTCAGTGCGATCTCCCGGACTCAGTGTGATCCCCCGGTCTCAGTGCGATCTCCCGTTCTCAGTGCGATCTCCCGGTCTCAGCTTGATCTCCCGGTCTCAGTGCGATCTCCCAATCTCTGTGCGATCTCCTGGTCTCAGTGTGATCTCCGGGTCTCAGTGTGATCTCCCGGTGTCAGGACGATCTCCCGGTCTCAATGTGATCTCCCGGTCTCAGTGCGATCTCCCGGTCTCAGTGTGATCTCCCGGTCTCAGTGTGATCTCTTGATCTCAGTGCAATATCCCAGTCTCAGTGCGATGTCCCGATCTCAGTGCGATCTCCAGGCCTCATTGTGATCTCCCGATCTCAGTGCGATCTCCCGGTCTCAGTGCGATCTGCCGATCTAAGTGTGATCTCCCGGTGTCAGTGCGATCTCCCGGTCTCAAAGTGATCTCCCGGCCTCAGTGTGATCTCCCGGTCTCAGTGCGATCTCCCGGTCTCAGTGTGATCTCCCGGTCTCAGTGCGATCTCCCAGTCTCAGTGTGATCTCCCTGTCTCAGTGCGAACTGCTGGTCTCAGTGCGATCTCCCGATCTCAGTGCGATCTCCCGGTCTCAGTGTAACCTCCGGGTCTTAGTGCGATCTCCCAATCTCTGTGCGATCTCCTGGTCTCAGTGTGATCTCCTGGTCTCAGTGCGATCGCCCGGTCTCAGTGCGATCTCCCGGTCTCAGTGTGACCGCCCGGTCTCAGTGTGATCTCCCTGTCTCAGTGTGATCTCCCGGTCTCAGTGTGACCGCCCGGTCTCAGTGTGACCTCCCGGTTTCAGTGCGATCTCCCGTTCTGAGTGCGATCTCCCGGTGTCAGTGCGATCTCCCGGTCTCAGTGCGATCTCCCGGTGTCAGTGCGATCTCCCGGTCTCCGTGCGATCTCCGGGTCTCAGTGCGATCTCCCGGTCTCAGTGTGATCTCCCGGTCTCAGTGCGATCTCCCGGTCTCAGTGTGATCTCCCGGTCTCAGTGCGATCTCCCGGTCTCAGTGTGATCTCCCGGTCTCAGTGCGATCTCCCGGTCTCAGTGTGACCTCCCAGTCTCAGTGTGATCTCCCGGTCTCAGTGCGATCTCCCGGTCTCAGTGCGATCTCCCGGTCTCAGTGTGATCTCCCGGTCTCAGTGTGATCTCCCGGTCTCAGTGCGATCTCCCGGTCTCAGTGTGATATCCCGGTCTCAGTGCGATCTCCCGGTCTCAGTGTGATCTCCCGGTCTCAGTGCGATCTCCCGGTCTCAGTGTGATCTCCCGGTCTCAGTGCGATCTCCCGGTCTCAGTGTGATCTCCCGGTCTCAGTGCGATCTCCCGGTCTCAGTGCGATCTCCCGGTCTCAGTGTGACCTCCCGGTCTCAGTGTGATCTCCCGGTCTCAGTGTGACCTCCCGGTCTCAGTGCGATCTCCCGTTCTCAGTGCAATCTCCCGGTCTCAGTGCGATCTCCCGGTCTCAGTGTGACCTCCCAAACTCAGTGCGATCTCCCGTTCTCAGTGCAATCTCCTGGTCTCAGTGCGATCTCCCGGTCTCAGCGTGATCTCCCGGTCTCAGTGTGATCTCCCGGTCTCAGTGTGATCTCCCGGTCTCAGTGCGATCTCCCGGTCTCAGCTTGATCTCCGGGTCTCAGTGCGATCTCCCAATCTCTGTGCGATCTCCTGGTCTCAGTGTGATCTCCCGGTCTCAGTGCGATCTCCCGTTCTCAGTGTGATCTCCCGGTCTCAGTGTGATCTCCCGGTCTCAGTGCGATCTCCTGGTCTCAGTGCGATCGCCCGGTCTCAGTGCGATGTCCCGGTCTCAGTGCGATCTCCCGGTCTCAGTGTGATCTCCCGTTCTGAGTGCGATCTCCCAGTCTCAGTGTGATCTCCCGGTGTCAGTGCGATCTCCCGGTCTCAGTGCGATCTCCCGGTCTCAGCGTGATCTCCCGGTCTCAGTGTGATCCCCCGGTCTCAGTGTGATCTCCCGGTCTCAGTGCGATCTCCCGTTCTCAGTGCGATCTCCCGGTCTCAGCTTGATCTCCCGGTCTCAGTGCGATCTCCCGGTCTCAGTGTAATCTCCGGGTCTCAGTGCGATCTCTCGGTCTCAGTGCGATCTCTCGGTCTCAGCTTGATCTCCCGGTCTCAGTGCGATCTCCCAATCTCTGTGCGATCTCCTGGTCTCAGTGTGATCTCCGGGTCTCAGTGCGATCTCCCGGTCACAGCTTGATCTCCCGGTCTCAGTGCGATCTCCCGGTCTCAGTGTGATCTCCCAATCTCTGTGCGACCTCCCAGTCTCAGTGTGATCTCCCGGTCTCAGTGCGATCTCCCGGTGTCAGTGTGATCTCCCGGTGTCAGGACGATCTCCCGGTCTCAATGTGATCTCCCGGTCTCAGTGCGATCTCCCGGTCTCAGTGTGATCTCCCGGTCTCAGTGTGATCTCTTGATCTCAGTGCAATATCCCAGTCTCAGTGCGATCTCCCGGTCTCAGTACGATCTCCCGGTCTCAGTGTGATCATCCGGTCTCAGTGCGATCTCCTGGTCTCAGTGCGATGTCCCGATCTCAGTGCGATCTCCTGGTCTCATTGTGATCTCCCGATCTCAGTGTGATCTCCCGGTCTCAGTGCGATCTCCCGATCTAAGTGTGATCTCCCGGTGTCAGTGCGATCTCCCGGTTTCAAAGTGATCTCCCGGTCTCAGTGTGACCTCCCGGTCTCAGTGCGATCTCCCGTTCTCAGTGCAATCTCCCGGTCTCAGTGCGATCTCCCGGTCTCAGCGTGATCTCCCGGTCTCAGTGCGATCTCCCGGTCTCAGCGTGATCTCCCGGTCTCAGTGTGATCTCCCGGTCTCAGTGTGATCTCCCGGTCTCAGTGCGATCTCTTGATCTCAGTGCAATATCCCAGTCTCAGTGCGATCTCCCGGTCTCAGTGTGATCTCCCGGTCTCAGTGCGATCTCCCGGTGTCAGTGTGATCTCCCGGTGTCAGGACGATCTCCCGGTCTCAATGTGATCTCCCGGTCTCAGCGTGATCTCCCGGTCTCAGTGTGATCTCCCGGTCTCAGTGTGATCTCCCGTTCTCAGTGCGATCTCCCGGTCTCAGCTTGATCTCCCGGTCTCAGTGCGATCTCCCGGTCTCAGTGTGATCTCCCGGTCTCAGTGCGATCTCCCGGTGTCAGTGTGATCTCCCGGTGTCAGGACGATCTCCCGGTCTCAATGTGATCTCCCGGTCTGAGCGTGATCTCCCGGTCTCAGTGCGATCTCCCGGTCTCAGTGTGATCTCCCGGTCTCAGCGTGATCTCCCGGTCTCAGTGTGACCTCCCGTTCTCAGTGCGATCTCCCGGTCTCAGTGCGATCTCCAAGTCTCAGTGCAATCTCCCGGTCTCAGTGTGACCTCCCGGTCTCAGTGCGATCTCCCGGTCTCAGTGTGACCTCCTGTTCTCAGTGTGATCTCCCGGTCTCAGTGCAATCTCCCGGTCTCAGTGTGACCTCCCGTTCTCAGTGTGATCTCCCGGTCTCAGCGTGATCTCCCGGTCTCAGTGTGATCTCCCGGACTCAGTGTGATCTCCCGGTCTCAGTGCGATCTCCCGTTCTCAGTGCGATCTCCCGTTCTCAGTGCGATCTCCCAGTCTCAGTGTGACCTCCCGGTCTCAGTGTGACCTCCCGGTCTCAGTGCGATCTCCCGGTCTCAGTGCGATCTCCCGGTCTCAGTGTGACCTCCCGGTCTCAGTGCGAGCTCCGGGTCTCAGTGCGATCTCCCGGTCTCAGTGTGACCTCCCGGTCTCAGTGCGATCTCCCGGTCTCAGTGTGACCTCCCGGTCTCAGTGCGATCTCCCGGTCTCAGTGTGACCTCCCGGTCTCAGTGCGATCTCCCGGTCTCAGTGTGACCTCCCGGTCTCAGTGCGATCTCCCGGTCTCAGTGCGATCTCCCGGTCTCAGTGCGATCTCCCGGTCTCAGTGTGACCTCCCGGTCTCAGTGTGACCTCCCGGTCTCAGTGCGATCTCCCGGTCTCAGTGTGACCACCCGGTCTCAGTGTGACCTCCCTTTCTCAGTGCGATCTCCCGGTCTCAGTGTGACCTCCCAGTCTCAGTGCGATCTCCCGGTCTCAGTGTGACCTCCCAGTCTCAGTGCGATCTCCCGGTCTCAGTGTGACCTCCCAGTCTCAGTGCGATCTCCCGGTCTCAGTGTGACCTCCCGGTCTCAGTGTGACCTCCCGGTCTCTGTGCGATCTCCCGGTCTCAGTGTGATCTCCCGGTCTCAGTGCGAGCTCCCGGTCTCAGTGCGATCTCCCGGTCTCAGCGTGATCTCCCGGTCTCAGTGTGATCTCCCGGTCTCAGTGTGATCTCCCGGTCTCAGTGCGATCTCCCGTTCTCAGTGCGATCTCCCGGTCTCAGCTTGATCTCCCGGTCTCAGTGCGATCTCCCAATCTCTGTGCGATCTCCTGGTCTCAGTGTGATCTCCGGGTCTCAGTGTGATCTCCCGGTGTCAGGACGATCTCCCGGTCTCAATGTGATCTCCCGGTCTCAGTGCGATCTCCCGGTCTCAGTGTGATCTCCCGGTCTCAGTGTGATCTCTTGATCTCAGTGCAATATCCCAGTCTCAGTGCGATGTCCCGATCTCAGTGCGATCTCCAGGCCTCATTGTGATCTCCCGATCTCAGTGCGATCTCCCGGTCTCAGTGCGATCTGCCGATCTAAGTGTGATCTCCCGGTGTCAGTGCGATCTCCCGGTCTCAAAGTGATCTCCCGGCCTCAGTGTGATCTCCCGGTCTCAGTGCGATCTCCCGGTCTCAGTGTGATCTCCCGGTCTCAGTGCGATCTCCCAGTCTCAGTGTGATCTCCCTGTCTCAGTGCGAACTGCTGGTCTCAGTGCGATCTCCCGATCTCAGTGCGATCTCCCGGTCTCAGTGTAACCTCCGGGTCTTAGTGCGATCTCCCAATCTCTGTGCGATCTCCTGGTCTCAGTGTGATCTCCTGGTCTCAGTGCGATCGCCCGGTCTCAGTGCGATCTCCCGGTCTCAGTGTGACCGCCCGGTCTCAGTGTGATCTCCCTGTCTCAGTGTGATCTCCCGGTCTCAGTGTGACCGCCCGGTCTCAGTGTGACCTCACGGTTTCAGTGCGATCTCCCGTTCTGAGTGCGATCTCCCGGTGTCAGTGCGATCTCCCGGTCTCAGTGCGATCTCCCGGTGTCAGTGCGATCTCCCGGTCTCAGTGCGATCTCCGGGTCTCAGTGCGATCTCCCGGTCTCAGTGTGATCTCCCGGTCTCAGTGCGATCTCCCGGTCTCAGTGTGATCTCCCGGTCTCAGTGCGATCTCCCGGTCTCAGTGTGATCTCCCGGTCTCAGTGCGATCTCCCGGTCTCAGTGTGACCTCCCAGTCTCAGTGTGATCTCCCGGTCTCAGTGCGATCTCCCGGTCTCAGTGCGATCTCCCGGTCTCAGTGTGATCTCCCGGTCTCAGTGTGATCTCCCGGTCTCAGTGCGATCTCCCGGTCTCAGTGTGATATCCCGGTCTCAGTGCGATCTCCCGGTCTCAGTGTGATCTCCCGGTCTCAGTGCGATCTCCCGGTCTCAGTGTGATCTCCCGGTCTCAGTGCGATCTCCCGGTCTCAGTGTGATCTCCCGGTCTCAGTGCGATCTCCCGGTCTCAGTGCGATCTCCCGGTCTCAGTGTGACCTCCCGGTCTCAGTGTGATCTCCCGGTCTCAGTGTGACCTCCCGGTCTCAGTGCGATCTCCCGTTCTCAGTGCAATCTCCCGGTCTCAGTGCGATCTCCCGGTCTCAGTGTGACCTCCCAAACTCAGTGCGATCTCCCGTTCTCAGTGCAATCTCCTGGTCTCAGTGCGATCTCCCGGTCTCAGCGTGATCTCCCGGTCTCAGTGTGATCTCCCGGTCTCAGTGTGATCTCCCGGTCTCAGTGCGATCTCCCGGTCTCAGCTTGATCTCCGGGTCTCAGTGCGATCTCCCAATCTCTGTGCGATCTCCTGGTCTCAGTGTGATCTCCCGGTCTCAGTGCGATCTCCCGGTCTCAGTGCGATCTCCCGTTCTCAGTGTGATCTCCCGGTCTCAGTGTGATCTCCCGGTCTCAGTGCGATCTCCTGGTCTCAGTGCGATCGCCCGGTCTCAGTGCGATGTCCCGGTCTCAGTGCGATCTCCCGGTCTCAGTGTGATCTCCCGTTCTGAGTGCGATCTCCCAGTCTCAGTGTGATCTCCCGGTCTCAGTGCGATCTCCCGGTCTCAGTGCGATCTCCCGGTCTCAGCGTGATCTCCCGGTCTCAGTGTGATCCCCCGGTCTCAGTGTGATCTCCCGGTCTCAGTGCGATCTCCCGTTCTCAGTGCGATCTCCCGGTCTCAGCTTGATCTCCCGGTCTCAGTGCGATCTCCCGGTCTCAGTGTAATCTCCGGGTCTCAGTGCGATCTCTCGGTCTCAGTGCGATCTCTCGGTCTCAGCTTGATCTCCCGGTCTCAGTGCGATCTCCCAATCTCTGTGCGATCTCCTGGTCTCAGTGTGATCTCCGGGTCTCAGTGCGATCTCCCGGTCACAGCTTGATCTCCCGGTCTCAGTGCGATCTCCCGGTCTCAGTGTGATCTCCCAATCTCTGTGCGACCTCCCAGTCTCAGTGTGATCTCCCGGTCTCAGTGCGATCTCCCGGTGTCAGTGTGATCTCCCGGTGTCAGGACGATCTCCCGGTCTCAATGTGATCTCCCGGTCTCAGTGCGATCTCCCGGTCTCAGTGTGATCTCCCGGTCTCAGTGTGATCTCTTGATCTCAGTGCAATATCCCAGTCTCAGTGCGATCTCCCGGTCTCAGTACGATCTCCCGGTCTCAGTGTGATCATCCGGTCTCAGTGCGATCTCCTGGTCTCAGTGCGATGTCCCGATCTCAGTGCGATCTCCTGGTCTCATTGTGATCTCCCGATCTCAGTGTGATCTCCCGGTCTCAGTGCGATCTCCCGATCTAAGTGTGATCTCCCGGTGTCAGTGCGATCTCCCGGTTTCAAAGTGATCTCCCGGTCTCAGTGTGATCTCCCGGTCTCAGTGCGATCTCCCGGTGTCAGTGTGATCTCCCGGTGTCAGGACGATCTCCCGGTCTCAATGTGATCTCCCGGTCTCAGTGCGATCTCCCGGTCTCAGTGTGATCTCCCGGTCTCAGTGTGATCTCTTGATCTCAGTGCAATATCCCAGTCTCAGTGCGATCTCCCGGTCTCAGTGTGATCTCCCGGTCTCAGTGCGATCTCCCGGTGTCAGTGTGATCTCCCGGTGTCAGGACGATCTCCCGGTCTCAATGTGATCTCCCGGTCTCAGCGTGATCTCCCGGTCTCAGTGTGATCTCCCGGTCTCAGTGCGATCTCCCGGTCTCAGCGTGATCTCCCGGTCTCAGTGTGATCTCCCGGTCTCTGTGCGATCTCCTGGTCTCAGTGTGATCTCCCGGTCTCAGTGCGATCTCCCGTTCTCAGTGCGATCTCCCGGTCTCAGTGTAACCTCCGGGTCTCAGTGCGATCTCCCAATCTCTGTGCGATCTCCTGGTCTCAGTGTGATCTCCCGGTCTCAGTGCGATCTCCCGTTCTCAGTGCGATCTCCCGGTCTCAGTGTAACCTCCGGGTCTCAGTGCGATCTCCCAATCTCTGTGCGATCTCCTGGTCTCAGTGTGATCTCCCGGTCTCAGTGTGATCTCCCGGTCTCAGTGCGATCTCCCGTTCTCAGTGCGATCTCCCGGTCTCAGTGTAACCTCCGGGTCTCAGTGCGATCTCCCAATCTCTGTGCGATCTCCTGGTCTCAGTGTGATCTCCCGGTCTCAGTGCGATCTCCCGTTCTCAGTACGATCTCCCGGTCTCAGTGCGATCTCCTGGTCTCAGTGCGATCGCCCGGTCTCAGTGCGATCTCCCGGTCTCAGTGTGACCGCCCGGTCTCAGTGTGATCTCCCGGTCTCAGTGTGACCTCCCGGTTTCAGTGCGATCTCCCGTTCTGAGTGCGATCTCCCGGTCTCAGTGCGATCTCCCGGTCTCAGTGCGATCTCCCGGTCTCAGTGTGACCTCCCAGTCTCAGTGTGATCTCCCGTTCTCAGTGTGATCTCCCGGTCTCAGTGTGATCTCCCGGTCTCAGTGTGATCTCCCGGTCTCAGTGCGATCTCCCGTTCTCAGTGCGATTTCCCGGTCTCAGCTTGATCTCCCGGTCTCAGTGTGATCTCCCGGTCTCAGTGCGATCTCCCGGTCTCAGTGCGATCTCCCGGTCTCAGTGCAATCTCCGGGTCTCAGTGTGATCTCCCAATCTCTGTGTGACCTCCCAGTCTCAGTGTGATCTCCCGGTCTCAGTGCGATCTCCCGGTGTCAGTGTGATCTCCCGGTGTCAGGACGATCTCCCGGTCTCAATGTGATCTCCCGGTCTTAGTGCGATCTCCCGGTCTCAGTGTGATCTCCCGGTCTCAGTGTGATCTCTTGATCTCAGTGCAATATCCCAGTCTCAGTGCGATCTCCCGGTCTCAGTACGATCTCCCGGTCTCAGTGTGATCATCCGGTCTCAGTGCGATCTCCTGGTCTCAGTGCGATGTCCCGATCTCAGTGCGATCTCCTGGTCTCATTGTGATCTCCCGATCTCAGTGCGATCTCCCGGTCTCAGTGCGATCTCCCGATCTAAGTGTGATCTCCCGGTCTCAGTGTGATCTCCCGGTCTCAGTGTGATCTCCCGGTGTCAGTGTGATCTCCCGGTGTCAGGACAATCTCCCGGTCTCAATGTGATCTCCCGGTCTCAGTGTGATCTCCCGGTCTCAGTGCGATCTCCCGGTGTCAGTGTGATCTCCCGGTGTCAGGACAATCTCCCGGTCTCAATGTGATCTCCCGGTCTCAGTGCGATCTACCGGTCTCAGTGTGATGTCCCGGTCACAGTGTGATCTCTTGATCTCAGTGCAATATCCCAGTCTCAGTGCGATCTCCCGGTCTCAGTACGATCTCCCAGTCTCAGTGTGATCATCCGGTCTCAGTGTTATCTCCCAGTCTCAGTGCGATGTCCCGATCTCAGTGCGATCTCCAGGCCTCATTGTGATCTCCCGATCTCAGTGCGATCTCCCGGTCTCAGTGCGATCTCCCGATCTAAGTGTGATCTCCCGGTGTCAGTGCGATCTCCCGGTCTCAAAGTGATCTCCCGGCCTCAGTGTGATCTCCCGGTCTCAGTGCGATCTCCCGGTCTCAGTGTGATCTCCCGTTCTCAGTGCGATCTCCCGGTCTCAGTGTGACCTCCCGTTCTCAGTGTGATCTCCCGGTCTCAGCGTGATCTCCCGGTCTCAGTGTGATCTCCCGGTCTCAGCGTGATCTCCCGGTCTCAGTGCGATCTCCCGTTCTCAGTACGATCTCCCGGTCTCAGTGCGATCTCCTGGTCTCAGTGTGACCGCCCGGTCTCAGTGTGATCTCCCGGTCTCAGTGTGACCTCCCGGTTTCAGTGCGATCTCCCGTTCTGAGTGCGATCTCCCGGTCTCAGTGCGATCTCCCGGTCTCAGTGCGATCTCCCGGTCTCAGTGTGACCTCCCAGTCTCAGTGTGATCTCCCGGTCTCAGTGTGATCTCCCGGTCTCAGTGTGATCTCCCGATCTAAGTGTGATCTCCCGGTGTCAGTGCGATCTCCCGGTCTCAAAGTGATCTCCCGGCCTCAGTGTGATCTCCCGGTCTCAGTGCGATCTCCCGGTCTCAGTGTGATCTCCCGTTCTCAGTGCGATCTCCCGGTCTCAGTGTGACCTCCCGTTCTCAGTGTGATCTCCCGGTCTCAGCGTGATCTCGCGGTCTCAGTGTGATCTCCCGGTCTCAGCGTGATCTCCCGGTCTCAGTGCGATCTCCCGTTCTCAGTACGATCTCCCGGTCTCAGTGCGATCTCCTGGTCTCAGTGTGACCGCCCGGTCTCAGTGTGATCTCCCGGTCTCAGTGTGACCTCCCGGTTTCAGTGCGATCTCCCGTTCTGAGTGCGATCTCCCGGTCTCAGTGCGATCTCCCGGTCTCAGTGCGATCTCCCGGTCTCAGTGTGACCTCCCAGTCTCAGTGTGATCTCCCGGTCTCAGTGTGATCTCCCGGTCTCAGTGTGATCTCCCGGTCTCAGTGTGATCTCCCGGTCTCAGTGCGATCTCCCATTCTCAGTGCGATCTCCCGGTCTCAGTGCGATCTCCCGGTCTCAGTGTGATCTCCCGGTCTCAGTGCGATCTCCCATTCTCAGTGCGATCTCCCGGTCTCAGTGCGATCTCCCGGTCTCAGTGTGATCTCCCGGTCTCAGTGTGATCTCCCGGTCTCAGTGTGATCTCCCGGTCTCAGTGCGATCTCCCGGTCTCAGTGCGATCTCCCGGTCTCAGCTTGATCTCCCGGTCTCAGTGCGATCTCCCGGTCTCAGTGCAATCTCCGGGTCTCAGTGTGATCTCCCGGTCTCAGTGCGATCTCCCGGTGTCAGTGTGATCTCCCGGTGTCAGGACGATCTCCCGGTCTCAATGTGATCTCCCGGTCTTAGTGCGATCTCCCGGTCTCAGTGTGATCTCCCGGTCTCAGTGTGATCTCTTGATCTCAGTGCAATATCCCAGTCTCAGTGCGATCTCCCGGTCTCAGTACGATCTCCCGGTCTCAGTGTGATCATCCGGTCTCAGTGCGATCTCCTGGTCTCAGTGCGATGTCCCGATCTCAGTGCGATCTCCTGGTCTCATTGTGATCTCCCGATCTCAGTGCGATCTCCCGGTCTCAGTGCGATCTCCCGATCTAAGTGTGATCTTCCGGTGTCAGTGCGATCTCCCGGTCTCAAAGTGATCTCCCGGTCTCAGTGTGATCTCCCGGTCTCAGTGCGATCTCCCGGTGTCAGTGTGATCTCCCGGTGTCAGGACGATCTCCCGGTCTCAATGTGATCTCCCGGTCTCAGTGCGATCTACCGGTCTCAGTGTGATCTCCCGGTCACAGTGTGATCTCTTGATCTCAGTGCAATATCCCAGTCTCAGTGCGATCTCCCGGTCTCAGTACGATCTCCCAGTCTCAGTGTGATCATCCGGTCTCAGTGTTATCTCCCGGTCTCAGTGCGATGTCCCGATCTCGGTGCGATCTCTAGGCCTCATTGTGATCTCCCGATCTCAGTGCGATCTCCCGGTCTCAGTGCGATCTCCCGATCTAAGTGTGATCTCCCGGTGTCAGTGCGATCTCCCGGTCTCAAAGTGATCTCCCGGCCTCAGTGTGATCTCCCGGTCTCAGTGCGATCTCCCGGTCTCAGTGTGATCTCCCGTTCTCAGTGCGATCTCCCAGTCTCAGTGTGACCTCCCGTTCTCAGTGCGATCTCCCGGTCTCAGTGCGATCTCCCGGTCTCAGTGTGACCTCCCGTTCTCAGTGCGATCTCCCGGTCTCAGTGCGATCTCCCGGTCTCAGTGTGACCTCCCGTTCTCAGTGCGATCTCCCGGTCTCAGTGTGACCTCCCGTTCTCAGTGCGATCTCCCGGTCTCAGTGTGATCTCCCGGTCTCAGTGTGATCTCCCGGTCTCAGTGCGATCTCCCGTTCTCAGTGCGATCTCCCGGTCTCAGTGTAACCTCCGGGTCTCAGTGCGATCTCCCAATCTCTGTGCGATCTCCTGGTCTCAGTGTGATCTCCCGGTCTCAGTGCAATCTCCCGTTCTCAGTGCGATCTCCCGGTCTCAGTGTAACCTCCGGGTCTCAGTGCGATCTCCCAATCTCTGTGCGATCTCCTGGTCTCAGTGTGATCTCCCGGTCTCAGTGTGATCTCCCGGTCTCAGTGCGATCTCCCGTTCTCAATGCGATCTCCCGGTCTCAGTGTAACCTCCGGGTCTCAGTGCGATCTCCCAATCTCTGTGCGATCTCCTGGTCTCAGTGTGATCTCCCGGTCTCAGTGCGATATCCCGTTCTCAGTACGATATCCCGTTCTCAGTACGATCTCCCGGTCTCAGTGCGATCTCCTGGTCTCAGTGCGATCGCCCGGTCTCAGTGCGATCTCCAGGTCTCAGTGTGACCGCCCGGTCTCAGTGTGATCTCCCGGTCTCAGTGTGACCTCCCGGTTTCAGTGCGATCTCCCGTTCTGAGTGCGATCTCCCGGTCTCAGTGCGATCTCCCGGTCTCAGTGCGATCTCCCGGTCTCAGTGTGACCGCCCGGTCTCAGTGTGATCTCCTGGTCTCAGTGTGACCTCCCAGTCTCAGTGCGAGCTCCCGGTCTCAGCGTGATCTCCCGGTCTCAGTGTGATCTCCCGGTCTCAGTGTGATCTCCCGGTCTCAGTGCGATCTCCCGGTCTCAGTGCGATCTCCCGGTCTCAGTGTAATCTACTGGTCTCAGTGTGATCTCCTGGTCTCAGTGCGATCTCTCGGTCTCAGTGTGATCTCCCGGTCTCAGTGCGATCTCCCGGTCTCAGTGCGATCTCCCGGTCTCAGTGTAATCTCCTGGTCTCAGTGTGATCTCCCGGTCTCAGTGCGATCTCCCGGTCTCAGTGTGATCTCCCAGTCTCAGTGTGATCTCCCGTTCTCAGTGCGATCTCCCGGTCTCAGTGTGATCTCCCGGTCTCAGTGTGATCTCCCAGTCTCAGTGTGATCTCCCGGTCTCAGTGCGATCTCCCGGTCTCAGTGTGATCTCCCAGTCTCAGTGTGATCTCCCGTTCTCAGTGCGATCTCCCGGTCTCAGTGTGATCTCCCGGTCTCAGTGTGATCTCCCAGTCTCAGTGTGATCTCCCGGTCTCAGTGTGATCTCCCAGTCTCAGTATGATCTCCCGTTCTCAGTGCGATCTCCCGGTCTCAGTGTGATCTCCCGTTCTCAGTGCGATCTCCCGTTCTCAGTGCGATCTCCCGGTCTCAGTGTAACCTCCGGGTCTCAGTGCGATCTCCCAATCTCTGTGCGATCTCCTGGTCTCAGTGCGATCTCCCGTTCTCAGTGCGATCTCCCGTTCTCAGTGCGATCTCCCGGTCTCAGTGTAACCTCCGGGTCTCATTGCGATCTCCCAATCTCTGTGCGATCTCCTGGTCTCAGTGTGATCGCCCGGTCTCAGTGCGATCTCCAGTTCTCAGTACGATCTCCCGGTCTCAGTGCGATCTCCTGGTCTCAGTGCGATCGCCCGGTCTCAGTGCGATCTCCCGGTCTCAGTGTGATCTCCCGGTCTCAGTGTGACCTCCCGGTTTCAGTGCGATCTCCCGTTCTGAGTGCGATCTCCCGGTCTCAGTGCGATCTCCCGGTCTCAGTGCGATCTCCCGGTCTCAGTGTGACCTCCCAGTCTCAGTGTGATCTCCCGGTCTCAGTGTGATCTCCCGGTCTCAGTGTGATCTCCCGGTCTCAGTGCGATCTCCCGTTCTCAGTGCGATCTCCCGGTCTCAGCTTGATCTCCCGGTCTCAGTGCGATCTCCCGGTCTCAGTGCAATCTCCGGGTCTCAGTGTGATCTCCCAATCTCTGTGCGACCTCCCGGTCTCAGTGTGATCTCCCGGTCTCAGTGCGATCTCCCGGTGTCAGTGTGATCTCCCGGTGTCAGGACGATCTCCCGGTCTCAATGTGATCTCCCGGTCTTAGTGCGATCTCCCGGTCTCAGTGTGATCTCCCGGTCTCAGTGTGATCTCTTGATCTCAGTGCAATATCCCAGTCTCAGTGCGATCTCCCGGTCTCAGTACGATCTCCCGGTCTCAGTGTGATCATCCGGTCTCAGTGCGATCTCCTGGTCTCATTGCGATGTCCCGATCTCAGTGCGATCTCCTGGTCTCATTGTGATCTCCCGATCTCAGTGCGATCTCCCGGTCTCAGTGCGATCTCCCGATCTAAGTGTGATCTCCCGGTGTCAGTGCGATCTCCCGGTCTCAAAGTGATCTCCCGGTCTCAGTGTGATCTCCCGGTCTCAGTGCGATCTCCCGGTGTCAGTGTGATCTCCCGGTGTCAGGACGATCTCCCGGTCTCAATGTGATCTCCCGGTCTCAGTGCGATCTACCGGTCTCAGTGTGATCTCCCGGTCACAGTGTGATCTCTTGATCTCAGTGCAATATCCCAGTCTCAGTGCGATCTCCCGGTCTCAGTACGATCTCCCAGTCTCAGTGTGATCATCCGGTCTCAGTGTTATCTCCCGGTCTCAGTGCGATGTCCCGATCTCGGTGCGATCTCCAGGCCTCATTGTGATCTCCCGATCTCAGTGCGATCTCCCGGTCTCAGTGCGATCTCCCGATCTCAGTGTGATCTCCCGGTGTCAGTGCGATCTCCCGGGCTCAAAGTGATCTCCCGGCCTCAGTGTGATCTCCCGGTCTCAGTGCGATCTCCCGGTCTCAGTGTGATCTCCCGTTCTCAGTGCGATCTCCCAGTCTCAGTGTGACCTCCCGTTCTCAGTGCGATCTCCCGGTCTCAGTGCGATCTCCCGGTCTCAGTGTGACCTCCCGTTCTCAGTGCGATCTCCCGGTCTCAGTGTGACCTCCCGTTCTCAGTGCGATCTCCCGGTCTCAGTGCGATCTCCCGGTCTCAGTGTGACCTCCCGTTCTCAGTGCGATCTCCCGGTCTCAGTGTGACCTCCCGTTCTCAGTGCGATCTCCCGGTCTCAGTGTGATCTCCCGGTCTCAGTGTGATCTCCCGGTCTCAGTGTGATCTCTCGGTCTCAGTGCGATCTCCCGTTCTCAGTGCGATCTCCCGGTCTCAGTGTAACCTCCGGGTCTCAGTGCGATCTCCCAATCTCTGTGCGATCTCCTGGTCTCAGTGCGATCTCCCGTTCTCAGTGCGATCTCCCGGTCTCTGTGTAACCTCCGGGTCTCATTGCGATCTCCCAATCTCTGTGCGATCTCCTGGTCTCAGTGTGATCGCCCGGTCTCAGTGCGATCTCCAGTTCTCAGTACGATCTCCCGGTCTCAGTGCGATCTCCTGGTCTCAGTGCGATCGCCCGGTCTCAGTGCGATCTCCCGGTCTCAGTGTGATCTCCCGGTCTCAGTGTGACCTCCCGGTTTCAGTGCGATCTCCCGTTCTGAGTGCGATCTCCCGGTCTCAGTGCGATCTCCCGGTCTCAGTGCGATCTCCCGGTCTCAGTGTGACCTCCCAGTCTCAGTGTGATCTCCCGGTCTCAGTGTGATCTCCCGGTCTCAGTGTGATCTCCCGGTCTCAGTGTGATCTCCCGGTCTCAGTGCGATCTCCCGTTCTCAGTGCGATCTCCCGGTCTCAGCTTGATCTCCCGGTCTCAGTGCGATCTCCCGGTCTCAGTGCAATCTCCGGGTCTCAGTGTGATCTCCCAATCTCTGTGCGACCTCCCAGTCTCAGTGTGATCTCCCGGTCTCAGTGCGATCTCCCGGTGTCAGTGTGATCTCCCGGTGTCAGGACGATCTCCCGGTCTCAATGTGATCTCCCGGTCTTAGTGCGATCTCCCGGTCTCAGTGTGATCTCCCGGTCTCAGTGTGATCTCTTGATCTCAGTGCAATATCCCAGTCTCAGTGCGATCTCCCGGTCTCAGTACGATCTCCCGGTCTCAGTGTGATCATCCGGTCTCAGTGCGATCTCCTGGTCTCAGTGCGATGTCCCGATCTCAGTGCGATCTCCTGGTCTCATTGTGATCTCCCGATCTCAGTGCGATCTCCCGGTCTCAGTGCGATCTCCCGATCTAAGTGTGATCTCCCGGTGTCAGTGCGATCTCCCGGTCTCAAAGTGATCTCCCGGTCTCAGTGTGATCTCCCGGTCTCAGTGCGATCTCCCGGTGTCAGTGTGATCTCCCGGTGTCAGGACGATCTCCCGGTCTCAATGTGATCTCCCGGTCTCAGTGCGATCTACCGGTCTCAGTGTGATCTCCCGGTCACAGTGTGATCTCTTGATCTCAGTGCAATATCCCAGTCTCAGTGCGATCTCCCGGTCTCAGTACGATCTCCCAGTCTCAGTGTGATCATCCGGTCTCAGTGTTATCTCCCGGTCTCAGTGCGATGTCCCGATCTCGGTGCGATCTCCAGGCCTCATTGTGATCTCCCGATCTCAGTGCGATCTCCCGGTCTCAGTGCGATCTCCCGATCTCAGTGTGATCTCCCGGTGTCAGTGCGATCTCCCGGTCTCAAAGTGATCTCCCGGCCTCAGTGTGATCTCCCGGTCTCAGTGCGATCTCCCGGTCTCAGTGTGATCTCCCGTTCTCAGTGCGATCTCCCAGTCTCAGTGTGACCTCCCGTTCTCAGTGCGATCTCCCGGTCTCAGTGCGATCTCCCGGTCTCAGTGTGACCTCCCGTTCTCAGTGCGATCTCCCGGTCTCAGTGTGACCTCCCGTTCTCAGTGCGATCTCCCGGTCTCAGTGCGATCTCCCGGTCTCAGTGTGACCTCCCGTTCTCAGTGCGATCTCCCGGTCTCAGTGTGACCTCCCGTTCTCAGTGCGATCTCCCGGTCTCAGTGTGATCTCCCGGTCTCAGTGTGATCTCCCGGTCTCAGTGTGATCTCTCGGTCTCAGTGCGATCTCCCGTTCTCAGTGCGATCTCCCGGTCTCAGTGTAACCTCCGGGTCTCAGTGCGATCTCCCAATCTCTGTGCGATCTCCTGGTCTCAGTGTGATCTCCCGGTCTCAGTGCGATCTCCCGTTCTCAGTGCGATCTCCCGGTCTCAGTGTAACCTCCGGGTCTCAGTGCGATCTCCCAATCTCTGTGCGATCTCCTGGTCTCAGTGTGATCTCCCGGTCTCAGTGTGATCTCCCGGTCTCAGTGCGATCTCCCGTTCTCAGTGCGATCTCCCGGTCTCAGTGTAACCTCCGGGTCTCAGTGCGATCTCCCAATCTCTGTGCGATCTCCCAATCTCTGTGCGATCTCCCGGTCTCAGTGCGATCTCCCATTCTCAGTGCGGTCTCCTGGTCTCAGTGTGATCTCCCGGTCTCAGTGCGATCTCCCGGTCTCAGTAAGATCACCCGGTCTCAGCGCGATCTCCTGGTCTCAGTGCGATCGCCCGGTCTCAGTGCGATCTCCCGTTCTCAGTAAGATCTCCCGGTCTCAGTGCGATCTTCTGGTCTCAGTGCGATCGCCCGGTCTCAGTGCGATCTCCCGGTCTCAGTGTGACCGCCCGGTCTCAGTGTGATCTCCCGGTCTCAGTGCGATCTCCCGGTCTCAGTGTGACCGCCCGGTCTCAGTGTGATCTCCCGATCTCAGTGCGATCTCCCGTTCTGAGTGCGATCTCCCAGTCTCAGTGCGATCTCCCGGTCTCAGTGTGATCTCCCGGTCTCAGTGTGATCTCCCGGTCTCAGTGCGATCTCCCGTTCTCAGTGTGATCTCCCGGTCTCAGTGTGATCTCCCGTTCTCAGTGCGATCTCCCGGTCTCAGTGTAATCTCCGGGTCTCAGTGCGATCTCCCAATCTCTGTGCGATCTCCCGGTGTCAGTGTGATCTCCCGGTCTCAGTGCCATCTCCGGGTCTCAGTGCGATCTCCCGGTCTCATTGTGATCTCCCGGTCTCAGTGTGACCTCCCAGTCTCAGTGTGAGCTCCCGGTCTCAGTGCGATCTCCCGGTCTCAGCGTGATCTCCCAGTCTCAGTGTGATCTCCCTGTCTCAGTGTGATCTCCCGGTCTCAGTGCGATCTCTCGTTCTCAGTGCGATCTCCCGGTCTCAGCTTGATCTCCCGGTCTCAGTGTGATCTTCCAATCTCTGTGCGATCTCCTGGTCTCAGTGTGATCTCCCGTTCTCAGTGCGATCTCTCGGTCTCAGCTTGATCTCCCGGTCTCAGTGCGATCTCCCAATCTCTGTGCGATCTCCCGGTCTCAGTGTGATCTCCCGTTCTCAGTGCGATCTCCCGGTCTCAGCTTGATCACCCGGTCTCAATGTGATCTCCCGGTCTCAGTGCGATCTCCCGGTCTCAGTACGATCTCCCGGTCTCAGTGTGATCTCCCGATCTCAGTGCGATCTCCCGGTCTCAGTGCGATCTCCCGATCTCAGTGTGATCTCCCGGTGTCAGTGCGATCTCCCGGTCTCAAAGTGATCTCCGGGTCTCAATGTAATCTCCTGGTCTCAGTGCGATCGCCCGGTCTCAATGTGATCTCCCGGTCTCAGTGCAATATCCCAGTCTCAGTGCGATCTCCCGGTCTCAGTGTGATCATCTGGTCTCAGTGCGATCTCCAGGCCTCATTGTGATCTCCCGATCTCAGTGCGATCTCCCGGTCTCAGTGCGATCTGCCGATCTAAGTGTGATCTCCCGGTGTCAGTGCGATCTCCCGGTCTCAAAGTGATCTCCCGGCCTCAGTGTGATCTCCCGGTCTCAGTGCGATCTCCCGGTCTCAGTGTGATCTCCCGGTCTCAGTGCGATCTCCCAGTCTCAGTGTTTTCTCCCTGTCTCAGTGCGAACTGCTGGTCTCAGTGCGATCTCCCGATCTCAGTGCGATCTCCCGGTCTCAGTGTAACCTCCGGTTCTCAGTGCGATCTCCCGGTCTCAGTGTGACCTCCCGGTTTCAGTGCGATCTCCCGTTCTGAGTGCGATCTCCCGGTGTCAGTGCGATCTCCCGGTCTCAGTGTGACCTCCCGGTTTCAGTGCGATCTCCCGTTCTCAGTGCAATCTCCCGGTCTCAGTGCAATCTCCCGGTCTCAGTGCGATATCCCGGTCTCAGCGTGATCTCCCGGTCTCAGTGTGATCTCCCGGTCTCAGTGTGATCTCCCGGTCTCAGTGCGATCTCCCGTTCTCAGTGCGGTCTCCTGGTCTCAGTGTGATCTCCCGGTCTCAGTGCGATCTCCCGGTCTCAGTAAGATCACCCGGTCTCAGCGCGATCTCCTGGTCTCAGTGCGATCGCCCGGTCTCAGTGCGATCTCCCGTTCTCAGTAAGATCTCCCGGTCTCAGTGCGATCTTCTGGTCTCAGTGCGATCGCCCGGTCTCAGTGCGATCTCCCGGTCTCAGTGTGACCGCCCGGTCTCAGTGTGATCTCCCGGTCTCAGTGCGATCTCCCGGTCTCAGTGTGACCGCCCGGTCTCAGTGTGATCTCCCGATCTCAGTGCGATCTCCCGTTCTGAGTGCGATCTCCCAGTCTCAGTGCGATCTCCCGGTCTCAGTGTGATCTCCCGGTCTCAGTGTGATCTCCCGGTCTCAGTGCGATCTCCCGTTCTCAGTGTGATCTCCCGGTCTCAGTGTGATCTCCCGTTCTCAGTGCGATCTCCCGGTCTCAGTGTAATCTCCGGGTCTCAGTGCGATCTCCCAATCTCTGTGCGATCTCCCGGTGTCAGTGTGATCTCCCGGTGTCAGGACGATCTCCCGGTCTCAATGTGATCTCCCGGTCTCAGTGCGATCTCCCGGTCTCAGTGTGATCTCCCGGTCTCAGTGTGATCTCTTGATCTCAGTGCAATATCCCAGTCTCAGTGCGATCTCCCGGTCTCAGTACGATCTCCCGGTCTCAGTGTGATCATCCGGTCTCAGTGCGATCTCCTGGTCTCAGTGCGATGTCCCGATCTCGTGCGATCTCCTGGTCTCATTGTGATCTCCCGATCTCAGTGCGATGTCCCGATCTCAGTGCGATCTCCTGGTCTCATTGTGATCTCCCGATCTCAGTGCGATCTCCCGGTCTCAGTGCGATCTCCCGAACTAAGTGTGATCACCCGGTGTCAGTGTGATCTCCCGGTCTCAGTGTAACCTCCGGGTCTCAGTGCGATCTCCCAATCTCTGTGCGATCTCCCGGTCTCAGTGTGATCTCCCGGTCTCAGTGTGATCTCCCGGTCTCAGTGTGATCTCCCGGTCTCAGTGTGATCTCCCGGTCTCAGTGTGATCTCCTGGTCTCAGTGTGATCTCCCGGTCTCAGTGCGATCTCCCGGTCTCAGTGCGATCTCCCGTTCTCAGTACGATCTCCCGGTCTCAGTGCGATCTCCTGGTCTCAGTGAGATCACCCGGTCTCAGTGCGATCTCCCGGTCTCAGTGTGACCGCCCGGTCTCAGTGTGATCTCCCGGTCTCAGTGTGATCTCCCGGTCTCAGTGCGATCTCCCGGTCTCAGTGCGATCTCCCGGTCTCAGCTTGATCTCCCGGTCTCAGTGCGATCTCCCGGTCTCAGTGCGATCTCCCGGTCTCAGTGTGATCTCCCGGTCTCAGTGCGATCTGCCGATCTAAGTGTGATCTCCCGGTGTCAGTGCGATCTCCCGGTCTCAAAGTGATCTCCCGGCCTCAGTGTGATCTCCCGGTCTCAGTGCGATCTCCCGGTCTCAGTGTGATCTCCCGGTCTCAGTGCGATCTCCCAGTCTTAGTGTGATCTCCCTGTCTCAGTGCGAACTGCTGGTCTCAGTGCGATCTCCCGATCTCAGTGCGATCTCCCGGTCTCAGTGTAACCTCCGGGTCTCAGTGCGATCTCCCGGTCTCAGTGTGACCTCCCGGTTTCAGTGCGATCTCCCGTTCTGAGTGCGATCTCCCGGTGTCAGTGCGATCTCCCGGTCTCAGTGTGACCTCCCGGTTTCAGTGCGATCTCCCGTTCTCAGTGCAATCTCCCGGTCTCAGTGCAATCTCCCGGTCTCAGTGCGATATCCCGGTCTCAGCGTGATCTCCCGGTCTCAGTGTGATCTCCCGGTCTCAGTGTGATCTCCCGGTCTCAGTGCGATCTCCCGTTCTCAGTGCGGTCTCCTGGTCTCAGTGTGATCTCCCGGTCTCAGTGCGATCTCCCGGTCTCAGTAAGATCACCCGGTCTCAGCGCGGTCTCCTGGTCTCAGTGCGATCGCCCGGTCTCAGTGCGATCTCCCGTTCTCAGTAAGATCTCCCGGTCTCAGTGCGATCTTCTGGTCTCAGTGCGATCGCCCGGTCTCAGTGCGATCTCCCGGTCTCAGTGTGACCGCCCGGTCTCAGTGTGATCTCCCGGTCTCAGTGCGATCTCCCGGTCTCAGTGTGACCGCCCGGTCTCAGTGTGATCTCCCGATCTCAGTGCGATCTCCCGTTCTGAGTGCGATCTCCCAGTCTCAGTGCGATCTCCCGGTCTCAGTGTGATCTCCCGGTCTCAGTGTGATCTCCCGGTCTCAGTGCGATCTCCCGTTCTCAGTGTGATCTCCCGGTCTCAGTGTGATCTCCCGTTCTCAGTGCGATCTCCCGGTCTCAGTGTAATCTCCGGGTCTCAGTGCGATCTCCCAATCTCTGTGCGATCTCCCGGTGTCAGTGTGATCTCCCGGTGTCAGGACGATCTCCCGGTCTCAATGTGATCTCCCGGTCTCAGTGCGATCTCCCGGTCTCAGTGTGATCTCCCGGTCTCAGTGTGATCTCTTGATCTCAGTGCAATATCCCAGTCTCAGTGCGATCTCCCGGTCTCAGTACGATCTCCCGGTCTCAGTGTGATCATCCGGTCTCAGTGCGATCTCCTGGTCTCAGTGCGATGTCCCGATCTCAGTGCGATCTCCTGGTCTCATTGTGATCTCCCGATCTCAGTGCGATGTCCCGATCTCAGTGCGATCTCCTGGTCTCATTGTGATCTCCCGATCTCAGTGCGATCTCCCGGTCTCAGTGCGATCTCCCGGTCTCAGTGCGATCTCCCGGTCTCAGTGCGATCTCCCGTTCTCAGTACGATCTCCCGGTCTCAGTGCGATCTCCTGGTCTCAGTGAGATCACCCGGTCTCAGTGCGATCTCCCGGTCTCAGTGTGACCGCCCGGTCTCAGTGTGATCTCCCGGTCTCAGTGTGATCTCCCGGTCTCAGTGCGATCTCCCGGTCTCAGTGCGATCTCCCGTTCTCAGTACGATCTACCGGTCTCAGTGCGATCTCCCGGTCTCAGTACGATCTCCCGGTCTCAGTACGATCTCACGGTCTCAGTATGATCTCCCGGTCTCAGTGCGATCTCCTGGTCTCAGTGCGATCTCCCGGTCTCAGTGTGATCTCCCGGTCTCAGTGTGATCTCCCGGTCTCAGTGTGATCTCCCGGTCTCAGTGCGATCTCCCGGTCTCAGTGCGAGCTCCCGGTCTCAGTACGATCTCCCGGTCTCAGTGTGATCTCCCGGTCTCAGTGTGATCTCCCGGTCTCAGTGTGATCTCCCTGTCTCAGTGCGATCTCCCGGTCTCAGTGCGATCTCCCGGTCTCAGTGCGATCTCCCGGTCTCAGTGTGATCTCCCTGTCTCAGTGCGAACTGCTGGTCTCAGTGCGATCTCCCGGTCTCAGTGCGATCTCCCGGTCTCAGTGTGATCTCCCTGTCTCAGTGCGAACTGCTGGTCTCAGTGCGATCTCCCGGTCTCAGTGCGATCTCCCGGTCTCAGTGTGATCTCCCTGTCTCAGTGCGAACTGCTGGTCTCAGTGCGATCTCCCAGTCTCAGTGCGATCTCCCGGTCTCAGTGCGATCTCCCGGTCTCAGTGTGATCTCCCTGTCTCAGTGCGAACTGCTGGTCTCAGTGCGATCTCCCAGTCTCAGTGCGAGCTCCCGGACTCAGTGTGATCTCCCGGTCTCAGTGTGATCTCCCAGTCTCAGTGCGAGCGCCCGGACTCAGTGTGATCTCCCGGTCTCAGTGCGATCTCCCAGTCTCAGTGCGATCTCCCGATCTCAGTGTGATCTCCCGGTCTCAGTGTGACCTCCCAGTCTCAGTGTGATCTCCCGGTCTCAGTGTGATCTCCCGGTCTCAGTGTGATCTCCCGGTCTCAGTGTGATCTCCCGGTCTCAGTGCGATCTCCCGGTCTCAGTGCGAGCTCCCGGTCTCAGTACGATCTCCCGGTCTCAGTGTGATCTCCCGGTCTCAGTGTGATCTCCCGGTCTCAGTGTGATCTCCCTGTCTCAGTGCGATCTCCCGGTCTCAGTGCGATCTCCCGGTCTCAGTGCGATCTCCCGGTCTCAGTGTGATCTCCCTGTCTCAGTGCGAACTGCTGGTCTCAGTGCGATCTCCCGGTCTCAGTGCGATCTCCCGGTCTCAGTGTGATCTCCCTGTCTCAGTGCGAACTGCTGGTCTCAGTGCGATCTCCCGGTCTCAGTGCGATCTCCCGGTCTCAGTGTGATCTCCCTGTCTCAGTGCGAACTGCTGGTCTCAGTGCGATCTCCCAGTCTCAGTGCGAGCTCCCGGACTCAGTGTGATCTCCCGGTCTCAGTGTGATCTCCCAGTCTCAGTGCGAGCGCCCGGACTCAGTGTGATCTCCCGGTCTCAGTGCGATCTCCCAGTCTCAGTGCGATCTCCCGATCTCAGTGTGATCTCCCGGTCTCAGTGTGACCTCCCAGTCTCAGTGTGATCTCCCGGTCTCAGTGTGATCTCCCAGTCTCAGTGTGATCTCCCGGTCTCAGTGTGATCTCCCAGTCTCAGTGTGATCTCCCGGTCTCAGTGTGATCTCCCGATCTCAGTGCGATCTCCCGGTCTCAGCGTGATCTCCCGGTCTCAGTGTGATCTCCTGGTCTCAGTGCGATCTCCCGGTCTCAGTGTGATCTCCCGGTCTCAGTGTGATCTCCCGGTCTCAGTGTGATCTCCCGGTCTCAGTGCGATCTCCCGGTCTCAGTGCGAGCTCCCGGTCTCAGTACGATCTCCCGGTCTCAGTGTGATCTCCCGGTCTCAGTGTGATCTCCCGGTCTCAGTGTGATCTCCCTGTCTCAGTGCGATCTCCCGGTCTCAGTGCGATCTCCCGGTCTCAGTGCGATCTCCCGGTCTCAGTGTGATCTCCCTGTCTCAGTGCGAACTGCTGGTCTCAGTGCGATCTCCCGGTCTCAGTGCGATCTCCCGGTCTCAGTGTGATCTCCCTGTCTCAGTGCGAACTGCTGGTCTCAGTGCGATCTCCCGGTCTCAGTGCGATCTCCCGGTCTCAGTGTGATCTCCCTGTCTCAGTGCGAACTGCTGGTCTCAGTGCGATCTCCCAGTCTCAGTGCGATCTCCCGGTCTCAGTGCGATCTCCCGGTCTCAGTGTGATCTCCCTGTCTCAGTGCGAACTGCTGGTCTCAGTGCGATCTCCCAGTCTCAGTGCGAGCTCCCGGACTCAGTGTGATCTCCCGGTCTCAGTGTGATCTCCCAGTCTCAGTGCGAGCGCCCGGACTCAGTGTGATCTCCCGGTCTCAGTGCGATCTCCCAGTCTCAGTGCGATCTCCCGATCTCAGTGTGATCTCCCGGTCTCAGTGTGACCTCCCAGTCTCAGTGTGATCTCCCGGTCTCAGTGTGATCTCCCAGTCTCAGTGTGATCTCCCGGTCTCAGTGTGATCTCCCAGTCTCAGTGTGATCTCCCGGTCTCAGTGTGATCTCCCGATCTCAGTGCGATCTCCCGGTCTCAGCGTGATCTCCCGGTCTCAGTGTGATCTCCCGGTCTCAGTGCGATCTCCCGGTCTCAGTGCGATCTCCCGGTCTCAGCGTGATCTCCCGGTCTCAGTGCGATCTCCCGGTCTCAGTGCCATCTCCCGGTCTCAGCGTGATCTCCCGGTCTCAGTGTGATCTCCCAGTCTCAGTGCGATCTCCCAGTCTCAGTGTGATCTCCCAGTCTCAGTGTGATCTCCCTGTCTCAGTGCGATCTCCCGGTCTCAGTGCGATCTCCCGGTCTCAGTGCGATCTCCCGGTCTCAGCGTGATCTCCCGGTCTCAGTGCGATCTCCCGGTCTCAGTGCGATCTCCCAGTCTCAGTGCGAGCTCCCGGTCTCAGTGTGATCTCCCGGTCTCAGTGTGATCTCCCGGTCTCAGTGCGATCTCCCGGTCTCAGCGTGATCTCCCGGTCTCAGTGTGATCTCCCGGTCTCAGTGTGATCTCCCGGTCTCAGTGTGATCTCCCAATCTCTGTGCGACCTCCCAGTCTCAGTGCGATCTCCCGGTCTCAGTGCGATCTCCCGGTCTCAGTGCGATCTCCCGATCTCAGTGTGATCTCCCGGTCTCAGTGCGATCTCCCGTTCTCAGTGCGATCTCCCGGTCTCAGCTTGATCTCCCGGTCTCAGTGCGATCTCCCGGTCTCAGTGTAATCTCCTGGTCTCAGTGTGATCTCCCGGTCTCAGTACGATCTCTCGGTCTCAGCTTGATCTCCCGGTCTCAGTGCGATCTCCCAATCTCTGTGCGATCTCCCGGTCTCAGTGTGATCTCCCGGTCTCAGTGCCATCTCCCGGTCTCAGCGTGATCTCCCGGTCTCAGTGTGATCTCCCAGTCTCAGTGCGATCTCCCAGTCTCAGTGTGATCTCCCAGTCTCAGTGTGATCTCCCTGTCTCAGTGCGATCTCCCGGTCTCAGTGCGATCTCCCGGTCTCAGTGCGATCTCCCGGTCTCAGCGTGATCTCCCGGTCTCAGTGCGATCTCCCGGTCTCAGTGCGATCTCCCAGTCTCAGTGCGAGCTCCCGGTCTCAGTGTGATCTCCCGGTCTCAGTGTGATCTCCCGGTCTCAGTGCGATCTCCCGGTCTCAGCGTGATCTCCCGGTCTCAGTGTGATCTCCCGGTCTCAGTGTGATCTCCCGGTCTCAGTGTGATCTCCCAATCTCTGTGCGACCTCCCAGTCTCAGTGCGATCTCCCGGTCTCAGTGCGATCTCCCGGTCTCAGTGCGATCTCCCGATCTCAGTGTGATCTCCCGGTCTCAGTGCGATCTCCCGTTCTCAGTGCGATCTCCCGGTCTCAGCTTGATCTCCCGGTCTCAGTGCGATCTCCCGGTCTCAGTGTAATCTCCTGGTCTCAGTGTGATCTCCCGGTCTCAGTACGATCTCTCGGTCTCAGCTTGATCTCCCGGTCTCAGTGCGATCTCCCAATCTCTGTGCGATCTCCCGGTCTCAGTGTGATCTCCGGGTCTCAGTGCGATCTCCCGGTCACAGCTTGATATCCCGGTCTCAGTGTGATCTCCCGGTCTCAGTGCGATCTCCCAGTCTCAGTGCGAGCTCCCGGACTCAGTGTGATCTCCCGGTCTCAGTGTGATCTCCCAGTCTCAGTGCGATCTCCCAGTCTCAGTGTGATCTCCCGGTCTCAGTGTGATCTCCCAGTCTCAGTGCGAGCTCCCGGACTCAGTGTGATCTCCCGGTCTCAGTGTGATCTCCCAGTCTCAGTGTGATCTCCCAGTCTCAGTGTGATCTCCCAGTCTCAGTGCGATCTCCCGGTCTCAGTGCGATCTCCCGGTCTCAGTGCGATCTCCCGGTCTCAGTGCGATCTCCCGGTCTCAGCGTGATCTCCCGGTCTCAGTGCGATCTCCCGGTCTCAGTGCGATCTCCCAGTCTCAGTGCGAGCTCCCGGTCTCAGTGTGATCTCCCGGTCTCAGTGTGATCTCCCGGTCTCAGTGCGATCTCCCGGTCTCAGCGTGATCTCCCGGTCTCAGTGTGATCTCCCGGTCTCAGTGTGATCTCCCGGTCTCAGTGTGATCTCCCAATCTCTGTGCGACCTCCCAGTCTCAGTGTGATCTCCCGGTCTCAGTGCGATCTCCCGGTCTCAGCTTGATCTCCCGGTCTCAGTGTAATCTCCTGGTCTCAGTGTGATCTCCCGGTCTCAGTGCGATCTCTCGGTCTCAGCTTGATCTCCCGGTCTCAGTGCGATCTCCCAATCTCCGTGCGATCTCCCGGTCTCAGTGTGATCTCCGGGTCTCAGTGCGATCTCCCGGTCACAGCTTGATATCCCGGTCTCAGTGTGATCTCCCGGTCTCAGTGTGATCTCCCAATCTCTGTGCGACCTCCCAGTCTCAGTGTGATCTCCCAGTCTCAGTGTGATCTCCCGGTGTCAGGACGATCTCCCGGTCTCAATGTGATCTCACGGTCTTAGTGCGATCTCCCGGTCTCAGTGTGATCTCCCGGTCTCAGTGTGATCTCTTGATCTCAGTGAAATATCCCAGTCTCAGTGCGATCTCCCGGTCTCAGTACGATCTCCCGGTCTCAGTGTGATCATCCGGTCTCAGTGCGATCTCCTGGTCTCAGTGCGATGTCCCGATCTCAGTGCGATCTCCTGGTCTCATTGTGATCTCCCGATCTCAGTGCGATCTCCCGGTCTCAGTGCGATCTCCCGATCTAAGTGTGATCTCCCGGTGTCAGTGCGATCTCCCGGTCTCAAAGTGATCTCCCGGTCTCAGTGTGATCTCCCGGTCTCAGTGCGATCTCCCGGTGTCAGTGTGATCTCCCGGTGTCAGGACGATCTCCCGGTCTCAATGTGATCTCCCGGTCTCAGTGCGATCTACCGGTCTCAGTGTGATCTCCCGGTCTCAGTGTGATCTCTTGATCTCAGTGCAATATCCCAGTCTCAGTGCGATCTCCCGGTCTCAGTACGATCTCCCAGTCTCAGTGTGATCATCCGGTCTCAGTGTTATCTCCCGGTCTCAGTGCGATGTCCCGATCTCAGTGCGATCTCCCGGTCTCAGTGCGATCTCCCGATCTCAGTGTGATCTCCCGGTGTCAGTGCGATATCCCGGTCTGAAAGTGATCTCCCGGCCTCAGTGTGATCTCCCGGTCTCAGTGCGATCTCCCGGTCTAGGTGTGATCTCCCGGTTTCACTGCGATCTCCCAGTCTCAGTGTGATCTCCCGGTCTCAGTGCGATCTCCCGATCTCAGTGCGATCTCCCGGCCTCAGTGTGATCTCCAGATCTCAGTGCGATCTCCCGGTCTCAGTGCGATCTCCCAATCTCAGTGCGATCTCCCGATCTCAGTGCGATCTCCCAGTCTCAGTGTGATCTCCCGATCTCAGTGCGATCTCCCTGTCTCACTGTGATCTCCCAGTCTCAGTGTGATCTCCCGGTCTCAGTGCGATCTCCCAGTCTCAGTGTGATCTCCCGGTCTCAGTGTAATATCCCGGTCTCAGTGTGATCTCCCGATCTCAGCGCGATCTCCCAGTCTCAGTGTGATCTCCCGATCTCAGTACGATCTCCCTGTCTCAGTGTGATCTCCCAGTCTCAGTGTGATCTCCCGGTCTCAGTGCGATCTCCCGGTCTCAGTGTGATCTCCCGGTCTCAGTGTGATCTCCCGGTCTCAGTGCGATCTCCCGGTCTCAGTGTGATCTCCCGGTCTCAGTGTGATATCCCGGTCTCAGTGTGATCTCCCTGTCTCAGTACGATCTCCCGGTCTCAGTGCGATCACCCGGTCTCAGTGCGATCTCCTGGTCTCAGTGTGATCTCCCGGTCTCAGTGCGATCTCTTGGTCTCAGTACGATCTCCCGGCCTCAGTGTGATCTCCCGGTCTCATTGCGATCTCCCCATCTCAGTGCGATCTCCCGATTTCAGTGTGATCTCCCGATCTCAAAGTGATCTCCCGGTCTCAGTGTGATCTCCCGGTCTCAGTGCGATCGCCCGGTCTCAGTGTGATCTCCCGGTCTCAGTGCGATCTCCCAGTCTCAGTGTGATCTCCATGTCTCAGTGCGAACTGCTGGACTCAGTGCGATCTCCCGGTCTCAGTGTGATCTCCCGGTCTCAGTGTGATCTCCCGGTCTCAGTGCGATCTCCCAATCTCAGTGTGATCTCCCAGTCTCAGTGTGATCTCCCGGTCTCAGCGTGATCTCCCAATCTCAGTGTGATCTCCCAGTCTCAGTGTGATCTCCCGGTCTCAGTGTGACCACCCAGTCTCAGTGTGAGCTCCCGGTCTCAGTGCGATCTCCCGGTCTCAGCGTGATCTCCCGGTCTCAGTGTGATCTCCCGGTGACAGTGTGATCTCCAGGTCTCAGTGCGATCTCCCGGTCTCAGTGCGATCTCCCGGTGTCAGTGTGATCTCCCGGTGTCAGGACGATCTCCCGGTCTCAGTGTGACCTCCGGTCTCAGTGTGATCTCCCGGTCTCCATGTGACCTACCGGTCGCAGTGTGATCTCCCGATCTAAGTGTGATCTCCCGGTGTCAGTGCGATCTCCCGGTCTCAGTGCGATCTCCCGGTCTCAGTACTATCTCCGGGTCTCAGTGCGATCTCCCGGTCTCAGTACTATCTCCGGGTCTCATTGTGATCTCCCGATCTCAGTGCGATCTCCCGGTCTCAGTGCGATCTCCCGGTCTCAGCGTGATCTCCCGGTCTCAGTGTGATCTCCCGGTGACAGTGTGATCTCCCGGTCTCAGTGCGATCTCCCGGTCTCAGTGCGATCTCCCGGTGTCAGTGTGATCTCCCGGTGTCAGGACGATCTCCCGGTCACAGTGTGACCTCCGGTCTCAGTGTGATCTCCCGGTCTCAGTGTGACCTCCCGGTCTCAGTGTGATCTCCCAGTCTCCATGTGACCTACCGGTCGCAGTGTGATCTCCCGATCTAAGTGTGATCTCCCGGTGTCAGTGCGATCTCCCGGTCTCAAAGTGATCTCCCGGTCTCAGTGTGATCTCCCGGTCTCAGTGCGATCTCCCGGTGTCAGTGTGATCTCCCGGTGTCAGGACGATCTCCCGGTCTCAATGTGATCTCCCGGTCTCAGTGCGATCTCCCGGTCTCAGTGTGATCTCCCGGTCTCAGTGTGATGTCTTGATCTCAGTGCGATCTCCCGGTCTCAGTGTGATCATCCGGTCTCAGTGCGATCTCCCGGTCTCAGTGCGATGTCCCGATCTCAGTGCGATCTCCAGGCCTCATTGTGATCTCCCGATCTCAGTGCGATCTCCCGGTCTCAGTGCGATCTCCGGTTCTCAGTGTGATCTCCCGGTGTCAGTGCGATCTCCCGGTCTCAAAGTGATCTCCCGGCCTCAGTGTGATCTCCCGGTCTCAGTGCGATCTCCCGGTCTCAGTGTGATCTCCCGGTCTCAGTGCGATCTCCCAGTCTCAGTGTGATCTCCCTGTCTCAGTGCGAACTGCTGGTCTCAGTGCGATCTCCCGATCTCAGTGAGATCTCCCGGCCTCAGTGTGATCTCCAGATCTCAGTGCGATCTCCCGGTCTCAGTGCGATCTCCCAATCTCAGTGCGATCTCCCGATCTCAGTGCGATCTCCCAGTCTCAGTGTGATCTCCCGATCTCAGTGCGATCTCCCTGTCTCAGTGTGATCTCCCAGTCTCAGTGTGATCTCCCGGTCTCAGTGCGATCTCCCGGTCTCAGTGTGATCTCCCGGTCTCAGTGTGATATCCCGGTCTCAGTGTGATCTCCCGATCTCAGCGCGATCTCCCAATCTCAGTGCGATCTCCCGATCTCAGTGCGATCTCCCAGTCTCAGTGTGATCTCCCGATCTCAGTGCGATCTCCCTGTCTCAGTGTGATCTCCCAGTCTCCGTGTGATCTCCCGGTCTCAGTGCGATCTCCCGGTCTCAGTGTGATCTCCCGGTCTCAGTGTGATATCCTGGTCTCAGTGTGATCTCCCGATCTCAGTGCAATATCCCGGTCTCAGTGCGATCTCCCGTTCTCAGTACGATCTCCCGGTCTCAGAGCGATCACCCGGTCTCAGTGCGATCTCCTGGTCTCAGTGCGATCTCCCGGTCACAGTATGATCTCCTGATCCCAGTGTGATCTCCCGGTCTCAGTGCGATCTCCCGGTCACAGTATGATCTCCCGGTCTCAGTGTGATCTCCCGGCCTCAGTGTGATCTCCCGGTCTCAGTGCGATCTCCCCATCTCAGTGCGATCTCCCGATTTCAGTGTGATCTCCCGATCTCAAAGTGATCTCCCGGTCTCAGTGTGATCTCCCGGTCTCAGTGCGATCGCCCGGTCTCAGTGTGATCTCCCGGTCTCAGTGCGATCTCCCAGTCTCTGTGTGATCTCCCTGTCTCAGTGCGAACTGCTGGTCTCAGTGCGATCTCCCGGTCTCAGCGTGATCTCCCGGTCTCAGTGTGATCTCCCGGTCTCAGTGTGAGCTCCCGGTCTCAGTGCGATCTCCCGGTCTCAGTGCGATCTCCCGGTCTCCGTGCGATCTCCCGGTCTCAGTGTGATCTCCCAATCTCTGTGCGATCTCCTGGTCTCAGTGTGATCTCCCAGTCTCAGTGCGATCTCTCGGTCTCAGCTTGATCTCCCGGTCTCAGTGCGATCTCCCAATCTCAGTGCGATCTCCAGGCCTCATTGTGATCTCCCGGTCTCAGTGTGATCTCCCGGTCTCAGTGTGATCTCCCGGTCTCAGCTTGATCTCCCGGTCTCAGTGCGATCTCCTGGTCTCATTGCAATCTCCGGGTCTCAGTGCGATCTCCCGGTCTCAGTGTGATCTCCTGGTCTCATTGCAATCTCCGGGTCTCAGTGCGATCTCCCGGTCTCAGCTTGATCTCCCGGTCTCAGTGTGATCTGCCAATCTCTGTGCGATCTCCCGGTCTCAGTGTGATCTCCCGGTCTCAGTGCGATTTCCCGGTGTCAGTGTGATCTCCCAGTGTCAGGACGATCTCCCGGTCTCAATGTGATCTCCCGGTCTCAGTGCGATCTCCCGGTCTCAGTGCGATCTCCCGGTCTCAGTACGATCTCCGGGTCTCAGTGTGATCCTCCGGTCTCAGTGCGATCTCCCGGTCTAAGTGCGATGTACCGATCTCAGTGCGATCTCCAGGCCTCATTGTGATCTCCCGATCTCAGTGCGATCTCCCGGTCTCAGTGCGATCTCCCGGTCTCAGCGTGATCTCCCGGTCTCAGTGTGATCTCCCGGTGACAGTGTGATCTCCCAGTCTCAGTGCGATCTCCCGGTCTCAGTGCGATCTCCCGGTGTCAGTGTGATCTCCCGGTGTCAGGACGATCTCCCGGTCTCAGTGTGATCTCCCGGTCTCAGTGTGATCTCCCGGTCTCAGTGTGATCTCCCGGTCTCAGTGCGATCTCCCGGTCTCCGTGCGATCTCCCGGTCTCAGTGTGATCTCCCAATCTCTGTGCGATCTCCTGGTCTCAGTGTGATCCTCCAGTCTCAGTGCGATCTCTCGGTCTCAGCTTGATCTCCCGGTCTCAGTGCGATCTCCCAATCTCTGTGCGATCTCCCGGTCTCAGTGTGATCTCCCGGTCTCAGTGTGATCTCCCGGTCTCAGTGCGATCTCCCGGTCTCAGTGTGATCTCCCGGTCTCAGTGCGATCTCCCGGTCTCAGCTTGATCTCCCGGTCTCAGTGCGATCTCCCGGTCTCAGTGTGATCTCCCGGTCTCAGTGCGATCTCCCGGTCTCAGCTTGATCTCCCGGTCTCAGTGTGATCTCCCAATCTCTGTGGGATCTCCCGGTCTCAGTGTGATCTCCCGGTCTCAGTGCGATCTCCCAATCTCTGTACGATCTCCTGGTCTCAGTGCGATCTCCTGGTCTCAGTGCGATCTCCCGGTCACAGTATGATCTCCTGATCCAAGTGTGATCTCCCGGTCTCAGTGCGATCTCCCGGTCACAGTATGATCTCCCGGTTTCAATGCGATCTCCCAGTCTCAGTCGATCTCCCGATCTCAGCGCGATCTCCCGGACTCAGTGTGATCTCCCGATCTCAGTGCGATCTCCCGGTCTCAGTGCGATCTCCCGATCTCAGTGTGATCTCCCGGTCTCAGTGTGATCTCCCGGTCTCAGTGCGATCTCCCTGTCTCAGTGCGATCTCCCTGTCTCAGTGCGATCTCCCGATCTCAGTGCGATCTCCCGGTCTCATGTGATCTCCCGTTCTCAGTGCGATCTCCCGGTCTCAGCTTGATCTCCCGGTCTCAGTGTGATCTCCTGATCTCAGTGCAATATCCCAGTCTCAGTGCGATCTCCCGGTCTCAGTACGATCTCCCGATCTCAGTGCGATCTCCCATTCTCAGTGCGATCTCCCGGTCTCAGTGCGATCTCCCGGTCTCAGCGTGACCTCCCAGTCTCAGTGCGAGCTCCCGATCTCAGTGCGATCTCCCGGTCTCAGCGTGATCTCCCGGTCTCAGTGTGATCTCCCGGTCTCAGTGTGATCTCCCGGTCTCAGTGCGATCTCCCGGTCTCAGTGCGATCTCCCGTTCTCAGTGCGATCTCCCGGTCTCAGTGTAACCTCCGGGTCTCAGTGCGATCTCCCAATCTCTGTGCGATCTCCCGGTCTCAGTGCGATCTCCCGGTCTCAGTACGATCTCCCGATCTCAGTGCGATCTCCAGGCCTCATTGTGATCTCCCGATCTCAGTGCGATCTCCCGGTCTCAGTGCGATCTCCCGATCTCAGTGTGATCTCCCGGTGTCAGTGCGATATCCCGGTCTCAAAGTGATCTCCCAGTCTCAGTGCGAGCTCCCGATCTCAGTGCGATCTCCCGGTCTCAGCGTGATCTCCCGGTCTCAGTGTGATCTCCCGGTCTCAGTGTGATCTCCCGGTCTCAGTGCGATCTCCCGGTCTCAGTGCGATCTCCCGTTCTCAGTGCGATCTCCCGGTCTCAGTGTAACCTCCGGGTCTCAGTGCGATCTCCCAATCTCTGTGCGATCTCCCGGTCTCAGTGCGATCTCCCGGTCTCAGTACGATCTCCCGATCTCAGTGCGATCTCCAGGCCTCATTGTGATCTCCCGATCTCAGTGCGATCTCCCGGTCTCAGTGCGATCTCCCGATCTCAGTGTGATCTCCCGGTGTCAGTGCGATATCCCGGTCTCAAAGTGATCTCCCGGTCTCAGTGTGATCTCCCGGTCTCAGTGCGATCTCCCGGTCTCAGTGTGATCTCCCGGTTACAGTGCGATCTCCCAGTCTCAGTGTGATCTCCCGGTCTCAGTGCGATCTCCCGATCTCAGTGCGATCTCCCGGCCTCAGTGTGATCTCCAGATCTCAGTGCGATCTCCCGGTCTCAGTGCGATCTCCCAATCTCAGTGCGATCTCCCGATCTCAGTGCGATCTCCCAGTCTCAGTGTGATCTCCCGATCTCAGTGCGATCTCCCTGTCTCAGTGTGATCTCCCTGTCTCAGTGTGATCTCCCAGTCTCAGTGTGATCTCCCGGTCTCAGTGTGATATCCCGGTCTCAGTGTGATCTCCCGATCTCAGCGCGATCTCCCAATCTCAGTGCGATCTCCCGATCTCAGTGCGATCTCCCAGTCTCAGTGTGATCTCCCGATCTCAATGCGATCTCCCAGTCTCAGTCGATCTCCCGATCTCAGCGCGATCTCCCGGACTCAGTGTGATCTCCCGATCTCAGTGCGATCTCCCGGTCTCAGTGCGATCTCCCGATCTCAGTGTGATCTCCCGGTCTCAGTGTGATCTCCCGGTCTCAGTGCGATCTCCCTGTCTCAGTGCGATCTCCCTGTCTCAGTGCGATCTCCCGATCTCAGTGCGATCTCCCGGTCTCATGTGATCTCCCGTTCTCAGTGCGATCTCCCGGTCTCAGCTTGATCTCCCGGTCTCAGTGTGATCTCCTGATCTCAGTGCAATATCCCAGTCTCAGTGCGATCTCCCGGTCTCAGTACGATCTCCCGATCTCAGTGCGATCTCCCATTCTCAGTGCGATCTCCCGGTCTCAGTGCGATCTCCCGGTCTCAGCGTGACCTCCCAGTCTCAGTGCGAGCTCCCGATCTCAGTGCGATCTCCCGGTCTCAGCGTGATCTCCCGGTCTCAGTGTGATCTCCCGGTCTCAGTGTGATCTCCCGGTCGCAGTGCGATCTCCCGGTCTCAGTGCGATCTCCCGTTCTCAGTGCGATCTCCCGGTCTCAGTGTAACCTCCGGGTCTCAGTGCGATCTCCCAATCTCTGTGCGATCTCCCGGTCTCAGTGCGATCTCCCGGTCTCAGTACGATCACCCGATCTCAGTGCGATCTCCAGGCCTCATTGTGATCTCCCGATCTCAGTGCGATCTCCCGGTCTCAGTGCGATCTCCCGATCTCAGTGTGATCTCCCGGTGTCAGTGCGATATCCCGGTCTCAAAGTGATCTCCCGGTCTCAGTGTGATCTCCCGGTCTCAGTGCGATCTCCCGGTCTCAGTGTGATCTCCCGGTTACAGTGCGATCTCCCAGTCTCAGTGTGATCTCCCGGTCTCAGTGCGATCTCCCGATCTCAGTGCGATCTCCCGGCCTCAGTGTGATCTCCAGATCTCAGTGCGATCTCCCGGTCTCAGTGCGATCTCCCAATCTCAGTGCGATCTCCCGATCTCAGTGCGATCTCCCAGTCTCAGTGTGATCTCCCGATCTCAGTGCGATCTCCCTGTCTCAGTGTGATCTCCCAGTCTCAGTGTGATCTCCCGGTCTCAGTGCGATCTCCCAGTCTCAGTGTGATCTCCCGGTCTCAGTGTGATATCCCGGTCTCAGTGTGATCTCCCGATCTCAGCGCGATCTCCCAATCTCAGTGCGATCTCCCGATCTCAGTGCGATCTCCCAGTCTCAGTGTGATCTCCCGATCTCAGTGCGATCTCCCTGTCTCAGTGTGATCTCCCAGTCTCAGTGTGATCTCCCGGTCTCAGTGCGATCTCCCGGTCTCAGTGTGATCTCCCGGTCTCAGTGTGATCTCCCGGTCTCAGTGCGATCTCCCGGTCTCAGTGTGATCTCCCGGTCTCAGTGTGATATCCTGGTCTCAGTGTGATCTCCCGGTCTCAGTACGATCTCCCGGTCTCAGTGCGATCACCCGGTCTCAGTGCGATCTCCAGGTCTCAGTGCGATCTCCAGGTCTCAGTGCGATCTCCCGGTCTCAGTGTGATCTCCCGGCCTCAGTGTGATCTCCCGGTCTCAGTGCGATCTCCCCATCTCAGTGCGATCTCCCGATTTCAGTGTGATCTCCCGATCTCAAAGTGATCTCCCGGTCTCAGTGTGATCTCCCGGTCTCAGTGCGATCGCCCGGTCTCAGTGTGATCTCCCGGTCTCAGTGCGATCTCCCAGTCTCAGTGTGATCTCCATGTCTCAGTGCGAACTGCTGGTCTCAGTGCGATCTCCCGGTCTCAGTGTGATCTCCCGGTCTCAGTGTGATCTCCCGGTCTCAGTGCGATCTCCCAATCTCAGTGTGATCTCCCAGTCTCAGTGTGATCTCCCGGTCTCAGCGTGATCTCCCAATCTCAGTGTGATCTCCCAGTCTCAGTGTGATCTCCCGGTCTCAGTGTGACCACCCAGTCTCAGTGTGATCTCCCAGTCTCAGTGTGAGCTCCCGGTCTCAGTGCGATCTCCCGGTCTCAGCGTGATCTCCCGGTCTCAGTGTGATCTCCCGGTGACAGTGTGATCTCCCGGTCTCAGTGCAATCTCCCAATCTCAGTGCGATCTCCCGATCTCAGTGCGATCTCCCAGTCTCAGTGTGATCTCCCGATCTCAGTGCGATCTCCCTGTCTCAGTGTGATCTCCCAGTCTCAGTGTGATCTCCCGGTCTCAGTGCGATCTCCCAGTCTCAGTGTGATCTCCCGGTCTCAGTGTGATATCCCGGTCTCAGTGTGATCTCCCGATCTCAGCACGATCTCCCAATCTCAGTGCGATCTCCCGATCTCAGTGCGATCTCCCAGTCTCAGTGTGATCTCCCGATCTCAGTGCGATCTCCCTGTCTCAGTGTGATCTCCCAGTCTCAGTGTGATCTCCCGGTCTCAGTGCGATCTCCCGGTCTCAGTGTGATCTCCCGGTCTCAGTGTGATCTCCCGGTCTCAGTGCGATCTCCCGGTCTCAGTGTGATCTCCCGGTCTCAGTGTGATATCCTGGTCTCAGTGTGATCTCCCAGTCTCAGTACGATCTCCCGGTCTCAGTGCGATCACCCGGTCTCAGTGCGATCTCCAGGTCTCAGTGCGATCTCCAGGTCTCAGTGCGATCTCCCGGTCTCAGTGTGATCTCCCGGCCTCAGTGTGATCTCCCGGTCTCAGTGCGATCTCCCCATCTCAGTGCGATCTCCCGATTTCAGTGTGATCTCCCGATCTCAAAGTGATCTCCCGGTCTCAGTGTGATCTCCCGGTCTCAGTGCGATCGCCCGGTCTCAGTGTGATCTCCCGGTCTCAGTGCGATCTCCCAGTCTCAGTGTGATCTCCATGTCTCAGTGCGAACTGCTGGTCTCAGTGCGATCTCCCGGTCTCAGTGTGATCTCCCGGTCTCAGTGTGATCTCCCGGTCTCAGTGCGATCTCCCAATCTCAGTGTGATCTCCCAGTCTCAGTGTGATCTCCCGGTCTCAGCGTGATCTCCCAATCTCAGTGTGATCTCCCAGTCTCAGTGCGATCTCCCGGTCTCAGTGTGACCACCCAGTCTCAGTGTGATCTCCCAGTCTCAGTGTGAGCTCCCGGTCTCAGTGCGATCTCCCGGTCTCAGCGTGATCTCCCGGTCTCAGTGTGATCTCCCGGTGACAGTGTGATCTCCCGGTCTCAGTGCGATCTCCCGGTCTCAGTGCGATCTCCCGGTGTCAGTGTGATCTCCCGGTGTCAGGACGATCTCCCGGTCTCAGTGTGACCTCCGGTCTCAGTGTGATCTCCCGGTCTCCATGTGACCTACCGGTCGCAGTGTGATCTCCCGGCCTCAGTGTGATCTCCCAGTCTCAGTGTGATCTCCCGGTCTCAGTGCGATCTCCCGGTCTCAGTGTGATCTCCTGGTCTCAGTGTGATCTCCCGGTCTCAGTGCGATCTCCCGGTCTCAGTGTGATCTCCCGGTCTCAGTGTGATATCCTGGTCTCAGTGTGATCTCCCGGTCTCAGTGTGATATCCTGGTCTCAGTACGATCTCCCGGTCTCAGTGCGATCACCCGGTCTCAGTGCGATCTCCAGGTCTCAGTGCGATCTCCAGGTCTCAGTGCGATCTCCCGGTCTCAGTGTGATCTCCCGGCCTCAGTGTGATCTCCCGGTCTCAGTGCGATCTCCCCATCTCAGTGCGATCTCCCGATTTCAGTGTGATCTCCCGATCTCAAAGTGATCTCCCGGTCTCAGTGTGATCTCCCGGTCTCAGTGCGATCGCCCGGTCTCAGTGTGATCTCCCGGTCTCAGTGCGATCTCCCAGTCTCAGTGTGATCTCCATGTCTCAGTGCGAACTGCTGGTCTCAGTGCGATCTCCCGGTCTCAGTGTGATCTCCCGGTCTCAGTGTGATCTCCCGGTCTCAGTGCGATCTCCCAATCTCAGTGTGATCTCCCAGTCTCAGTGTGATCTCCCGGTCTCAGCGTGATCTCCCAATCTCAGTGTGATCTCCCAGTCTCAGTGTGATCTCCCGGTCTCAGTGTGACCACCCAGTCTCAGTGTGATCTCCCAGTCTCAGTGTGATCTCCCGGTCTCAGTGTGACCACCCAGTCTCAGTGTGATCTCCCAGTCTCAGTGTGAGCTCCAGGTCTCAGTGCGATCTCCCGGTCTCAGCGTGATCTCCCGGTCTCAGTGTGATCTCCCGGTGACAGTGTGATCTCCCGGTCTCAGTGCAATCTCCCAATCTCAGTGCGATCTCCCGATCTCAGTGCGATCTCCCAGTCTCAGTGTGATCTCCCGATCTCAGTGCGATCTCCCTGTCTCAGTGTGATCTCCCAGTCTCAGTGTGATCTCCCGGTCTCAGTGCGATCTCCCAGTCTCAGTGTGATCTCCCGGTCTCAGTGTGATATCCCGGTCTCAGTGTGATCTCCCGATCTCAGCACGATCTCCCAATCTCAGTGCGATCTCCCGATCTCAGTGCGATCTCCCAGTCTCAGTGTGATCTCCCGATCTCAGTGCGATCTCCCTGTCTCAGTGTGATCTCCCAGTCTCAGTGTGATCTCCCGGTCTCAGTGCGATCTCCCGGTCTCAGTGTGATCTCCCGGTCTCAGTGTGATCTCCCGGTCTCAGTGCGATCTCCCGGTCTCAGTGTGATCTCCCGGTCTCAGTGTGATATCCTGGTCTCAGTGTGATCTCCCAGTCTCAGTACGATCTCCCGGTCTCAGTGCGATCACCCGGTCTCAGTGCGATCTCCAGGTCTCAGTGCGATCTCCAGGTCTCAGTGCGATCTCCCGGTCTCAGTGTGATCTCCCGGCCTCAGTGTGATCTCCCGGTCTCAGTGCGATCTCCCCATCTCAGTGCGATCTCCCGATTTCAGTGTGATCTCCCGATCTCAAAGTGATCTCCCGGTCTCAGTGTGATCTCCCGGTCTCAGTGCGATCGCCCGGTCTCAGTGTGATCTCCCGGTCTCAGTGCGATCTCCCAGTCTCAGTGTGATCTCCATGTCTCAGTGCGAACTGCTGGTCTCAGTGCGATCTCCCGGTCTCAGTGTGATCTCCCGGTCTCAGTGTGATCTCCCGGTCTCAGTGCGATCTCCCAATCTCAGTGTGATCTCCCAGTCTCAGTGTGATCTCCCGGTCTCAGCGTGATCTCCCAATCTCAGTGTGATCTCCCAGTCTCAGTGCGATCTCCCGGTCTCAGTGTGACCACCCAGTCTCAGTGTGATCTCCCAGTCTCAGTGTGAGCTCCCGGTCTCAGTGCGATCTCCCGGTCTCAGCGTGATCTCCCGGTCTCAGTGTGATCTCCCGGTGACAGTGTGATCTCCCGGTCTCAGTGCGATCTCCCGGTCTCAGTGCGATCTCCCGGTGTCAGTGTGATCTCCCGGTGTCAGGACGATCTCCCGGTCTCAGTGTGACCTCCGGTCTCAGTGTGATCTCCCGGTCTCCATGTGACCTACCGGTCGCAGTGTGATCTCCCGGCCTCAGTGTGATCTCCCAGTCTCAGTGTGATCTCCCGGTCTCAGTGCAATATCCCGGTCTCAGTGTGATCTCCCGGTCTCAGTGTGATCTCCCGGTCTCAGTGCGATCTCCCGGTCTCAGTGTGATCTCCCGGTCTCAGTGTGATATCCTGGTCTCAGTGTGATCTCCCGGTCTCAGTACGATCTCCCGGTCTCAGTGCGATCACCCGGTCTCAGTGCGATCTCCAGGTCTCAGTGCGATCTCCAGGTCTCAGTGCGATCTCCCGGTCTCAGTGTGATCTCCCGGCCTCAGTGTGATCTCCCGGTCTCAGTGCGATCTCCCCATCTCAGTGCGATCTCCCGATTTCAGTGTGATCTCCCGATCTCAAAGTGATCTCCCGGTCTCAGTGTGATCTCCCGGTCTCAGTGCGATCGCCCGGTCTCAGTGCGATCTCCCAATCTCAGTGTGATCTCCCGATTTCAGTGTGATCTCCCGATCTCAAAGTGATCTCCCAGTCTCAGTGTGATCTCCCGGTCTCAGTGTGACCACCCAGTCTCAGTGTGATCTCCCAGTCTCAGTGTGAGCTCCCGGTCTCAGTGCGATCTCCCGGTCTCAGCGTGATCTCCCGGTCTCAGTGTGATCTCCCGGTGACAGTGTGATCTCCCGGTCTCAGTGCGATCTCCCAATCTCAGTGCGATCTCCCGATCTCAGTGCGATCTCCCAGTCTCAGTGTGATCTCCCGATCTCAGTGCGATCTCCCTGTCTCAGTGTGATCTCCCAGTCTCAGTGTGATCTCCCGGTCTCAGTGCGATCTCCCGGTCTCAGTGTGATCTCCCGGTCTCAGTGTGATATCCCGGTCTCAGTGTGATCTCCTGATCTCAGCGCGATCTCCCAATCTCAGTGCGATCTCCCGATCTCAGTGCGATCTCCCAGTCTCAGTGTGATCTCCCGATCTCAGTGCGATCTCCCTGTCTCAGTGTGATCTCCCAGTCTCCGTGTGATCTCCCGGTCTCAGTGCGATCTCCCGGTCTCAGTGTGATCTCCCGGTCTCAGTGTGATATCCTGGTCTCAGTGTGATCTCCCGATCTCAGTGCAATATCCCGGTCTCAGTGCGATCTCCCGTTCTCAGTACGATCTCCCGGTCTCAGTGCGATCTCCCGGTCTCAGTGTGATCTCCCGGTCTCAGTGTGATATCCTGGTCTCAGTGTGATCTCCCGATCTCAGTGCAATATCCCGGTCTCAGTGCGATCTCCCGTTCTCAGTACGATCTCCCGGTCTCAGTGTGATCTCCCGGTTTCAATGCGATCTCCCGGTCTCAGTGTGATCTCCCGGCCTCAGTGTGATCTCCCGGTCTCAGTGCGATCTCCCCATCTCAGTGCGATCTCCCGATTTCAGTGTGATCTCCCGATCTCAAAGTGATCTCCCGGTCTCAGTGTGATCTCCCGGTCTCAGTGCGATCGCCCGGTCTCAGTGTGATCTCCCGGTCTCAGTGCGATCTCCCAGTCTCTGTGTGATCTCCCTGTCTCAGTGCGAACTGCTGGTCTCAGTGCAATCTCCCGGTCTCCGTGCGATCTCCCAATCTCAGTGTGATCTCCCAGTCTCAGTGTGATCTCCCGGTCTCAGTGTGACCACCCAGTCTCAGTGTGATCTCCCAGTCTCAGTGTGAGCTCCCGGTCTCAGTGCGATCTCCCGGTCTCAGCGTGATCTCCCGGTCTCAGTGTGATCTCCCGGTGACAGTGTGATCTCCCGGTCTCAGTGCGATCTCCCAATCTCAGTGCGATCTCCCGATCTCAGTGCGATCTCCCAGTCTCAGTGTGATCTCCCGATCTCAGTGCGATCTCCCTGTCTCAGTGTGATCTCCCAGTCTCAGTGTGATCTCCCGGTCTCAGTGCGATCTCCCGGTCTCAGTGTGATCTCCCGGTCTCAGTGTGATATCCCGGTCTCAGTGTGATCTCCTGATCTCAGCGCGATCTCCCAATCTCAGTGCGATCTCCCGATCTCAGTGCGATCTCCCAGTCTCAGTGTGATCTCCCGATCTCAGTGCGATCTCCCTGTCTCAGTGTGATCTCCCAGTCTCCGTGTGATCTCCCGGTCTCAGTGCGATCTCCCGGTCTCAGTGTGATCTCCCGGTCTCAGTGTGATATCCTGGTCTCAGTGTGATCTCCCGATCTCAGTGCAATATCCCGGTCTCAGTGCGATCTCCCGTTCTCAGTACGATCTCCCGGTCTCAGTGCGATCTCCCGGTCTCAGTGTGATCTCCCGGTCTCAGTGTGATATCCTGGTCTCAGTGTGATCTCCCGATCTCAGTGCAATATCCCGGTCTCAGTGCGATCTCCCGTTCTCAGTACGATCTCCCGGTCTCAGTGTGATCTCCCGGTTTCAATGCGATCTCCCGGTCTCAGTGTGATCTCCCGGCCTCAGTGTGATCTCCCGGTCTCAGTGCGATCTCCCCATCTCAGTGCGATCTCCCGATTTCAGTGTGATCTCCCGATCTCAAAGTGATCTCCCGGTCTCAGTGTGATCTCCCGGTCTCAGTGCGATCGCCCGGTCTCAGTGTGATCTCCCGGTCTCAGTGCGATCTCCCAGTCTCTGTGTGATCTCCCTGTCTCAGTGCGAACTGCTGGTCTCAGTGCGATCTCCCGGTCTCCGTGCGATCTCCCGGTCTCAGTGTGATCTCCCAATCTCTGTGCGATCTCCTGGTCTCAGTGTGATCTCCCAGTCTCAGTGCGATCTCTCGGTCTCAGCTTGATCTCCCGGTCTCAGTGCGATCTCCCAATCTCAGTGCGATCTCCAGGCCTCATTGTGATCTCCCGGTCTCAGTGTGATCTCCAGGTCTCAGTGTGATCTCCCGGTCTCAGCTTGATCTCCCGGTCTCAGTGCGATCTCCTGGTCTCATTGCAATCTCCGGGTCTCAGTGCGATCTCCCGCTCTCAGTGTGATCTCCTGGTCTCATTGCAATCTCCGGGTCTCAGTGTGATCTCCCGGTCTCAGCTTGATCTCCCGGTCTCAGTGTGATCTGCCAATCTCAGTGCGATCTCCCGGTCTCAGTGTGATCTCCCGGTGTCAGTGCGATTTCCCGGTGTCAGTGCGATCTCCCAGTGTCAGGACGATCTCCCGGTCTCAATGTGATCTCCCGGTCTCAGTGCGATCTCCCGGTCTCAGTGCGATCTCCCGGTCTCAGTACGATCTCCGGGTCTCAGTGTGATCCTCCGGTCTCAGTGCGATCTCCCGGTCTCAGTGCGATGTCCCGATCTCAGTGCGATCTCCAGGCCTCATTGTGATCTCCCGATCTCAGTGCGATCTCCCGGTCTCAGTGTGATCTCCCGGTCTCAGTGTGATAACCTGGTCTCAGTGTGATCTCCCGATCTCAGTGCAATATCCCGGTCTCAGTGCGATCTCCCGTTCTCAGTACGATCTCCCGGTCTCAGTGCGATCACCCGGTCTCAGTGCGATCTCCTGGTCTCAGTGCGATCTCCCGGTCACAGTATGATCTCCTGATCCCAGTGTGATCTCCCGGTCTCAGTGCGATCTCCCGGTCACAGTATGATCTCCCGGTTTCAATGCGATCTCCCGGTCTCAGTGTGATCTCCCGGCCTCAGTGTGATCTCCCGGTCTCAGTGCGATCTCCCCATCTCAGTGCGATCTCCCGATTTCAGTGTGATCTCCCGATCTCAAAGTGATCTCCCGGTCTCAGTGTGATCTCCCGGTCTCAGTGCGATCGCCCGGTCTCAGTGTGATCTCCCGGTCTCAGTGCGATCTCCCAGTCTCTGTGTGATCTCCCTGTCTCAGTGCGAACTGCTGGTCTCAGTGCGATCTCCCGGTCTCAGCGTGATCTCCCGGTCTCAGTGTGATCTCCCGGTCTCAGTGCGATCTCCCGGTCTCAGTGCGATCTCCCGGTCTCCGTGCGATCTCCCGGTCTCAGTGTGATCTCCCAATCTCTGTGCGATCTCCTGGTCTCAGTGTGATCTCCCAGTCTCAGTGCGATCTCTCGGTCTCAGCTTGATCTCCCGGTCTCAGTGCGATCTCCCAATCTCAGTGCGATCTCCAGGCCTCATTGTGATCTCCCGGTCTCAGTGTGATCTCCCGGTCTCAGTGTGATCTCCCGGTCTCAGCTTGATCTCCCGGTCTCAGTGTGATCTCCTGGTCTCATTGCAATCTCCGGGTCTCAGTGCGATCTCCCGGTCTCAGCTTGATCTCCCGGTCTCAGTGTGATCTGCCAATCTCTGTGCGATCTCCCGGTCTCAGTGTGATCTCCCGGTCTCAGTGCGATTTCCCGGTGTCAGTGTGATCTCCCAGTGTCAGGACGATCTCCCGGTCTCAATGTGATCTCCCGGTCTCAGTGCGATCTCCCGGTCTCAGTGCGATCTCCCGGTCTCAGTACGATCTCCGGGTCTCAGTGTGATCCTCCAGTCTCAGTGCGATCTCCCGGTCTCAGTGCGATGTCCCCATCTCAGTGCGATCTCCAGGCCTCATTGTGATCTCCCGGTCTCAGTGCGATCTCCCGGTCTCAGTGCGATCTCCCGGTCTCAGCGTGATCTCCCGGTCTCAGTGTGATCTCCCGGTGACAGTGTGATCTCCCGGTCTCAGTGCGATCTCCCGGTCTCAGTGCGATCTCCCGGTGTCAGTGTGATCTCCCCGTGTCAGGACGATCTCCCGGTCTCAGTGTGATCTCCCGGTCTCAGTGTGATCTCCCAATCTCTGTGCGATCTCCTGGTCTCAGTGTGATCCTCCAGTCTCAGTGCGATCTCTCGGTCTCAGCTTGATCTCCCGGTCTCAGTGCGATCTCCCAATCTCTGTGCGATCTCCCGGTCTCAGTGTGATCTCCCGGTCTCAGTGTGATCTCCCGGTCTCAGTGTGATCTCCCGGTCTCAGTGCGATCTCCCGGTCTCAGTGTGATCTCCCGGTCTCAGTGCGATCTCCCGGTCTCAGCTTGATCTCCCGGTCTCAGTGCGATCTCCCGGTCTCAGTGTGATCTCCCGGTCTCAGTGCGATCTCCCGGTCTCAGCTTGATCTCCCGGTCTCAGTGTGATCTCCCAATCTCTGTGGGATCTCCCGGTCTCAGTGTGATCTCCCGGTCTCAGTGCGATCTCCCGGTCTCAGTGTGATCTCCTGGTCTCAGTGCGATCTCCCGGTCACAGTATGATCTCCTGATCCAAGTGTGATCTCCCGGTCTCAGTGCGATCTCCCGGTCACAGTATGATCTCCCGGTTTCAATGCGATCTCCCGGTCTCAGTCGATCTCCCGGTCTCAGTGCGATCTCCCGATCTCAGTGTGATCTCCCGGTGTCAGTGCGATCTCCCGGTCTCAAAGTGATCTCCCTGTCTCAGTGTGATCTCCCAGTCTCAGTGTGATCTCCCGGTCTCAGTGCGATCTCCCGGTCACAGTGCGATCTCCCAGTCTCAGTGTGATCTCCCTGTCTCAGTGCGAACTGCTGGTCTCAGTGCGATCTCCCGATCTCAGCGCGATCTCCCGGCCTCAGTGTGATCTCCCAATGTCAGTGCGATCTCCCGGTCTCAGTGCGATCTCCCGATCTCAGTGTGATCTCCCGGTCTCAGTGTGATCTCCCGGTCTCAGTGCGATCTCCCTGTCTCAGTGCGATCTCCCTGTCTCAGTGCGATCTCCCGATCTCAGTGCGATCTCCCGGTCTCAGTGTGATCTCCCGGAGTCAGTGTGATCTCCCGGTCTCAGTGCGATCTCCCAATCTCTGTGCGATCTCCTGGTCTCAGTGTGATCTCCCGGTCTCAGTGCGATTTCTCGGTCTCAGTGTGATCTCCCGGTCTCATGTGATCTCCCGTTCTCAGTGCGATCTCCCGGTCTCAGCTTGATCTCCCGGTCTCAGTGTTATCTCCTGATCTCAGTGCAATATCCCAGTCTCAGTGCGATCTCCCGGTCTCAGTACGATCTCCCGATCTCAGTGCGATCTCCCGGTCTCAGTGTGACCTCCCGTTCTCAGTGCGATCTCCCGGTCTCAGTGCGATCTCCCGGTCTCAGTGTGATCTCCCGGTCTCAGTGCGATCTCCCAGTCTCAGTGTGACCTCCCGTTCTCAGTGCGATCTCCCGGTCTCAGTGCGATCTCCCGGTCTCAGTGTGATCTCCCGGTCCCAGTGCGATCTCCCGGTCTCAGTGCGATCTCCCGGTCTCAGCGTGATCTCCCGGTCTCAGTGTGATCTCCCGGTCAGAGTGTGATCTCCCGGTCTCAGTGCGATCTCCCGTTCTCAGTGCGATCTCCCGGTCTCAGTGTAACCTCCGGGTCTCAGTGCGATCTCCCAATCTCTGTGCGATCTCCCGGTCTCAGTGCGATCTCCCAGTCTCAGTGCGATCTCCCGGTCTCAGTGTTATCTCCCGGTCTCAGTGCGATGTCCCGATCTCAGTGCGATCTCCAGGCCTCATTGTGATCTCCCGATCTCAGTGCGATCTCCCGGTCTCAGTGCGATCTCCCGATCTCAGTGTGATCTCCCGGTGTCAGTGCGATAACCCGGTCTCAAAGTGATCTCCCGGCCTCAGTGTGATCTCCCGGTCTCAGTGCGATCTCCCGGTCTCAGTGTGATCTCCTGGTCTCAGTGTGATCTCCCGGTCTCAGTACGATCTCCAGGTCTCAGTGCGATCTCCCAGTCTCAGTACGATCTCCCGGTCTCAGTGTGATCTCCCGGCCTCAGTGTGATCTCCCGGTGTCAGTGCGATAACCCGGTCTCAAAGTGATCTCCCGGCCTCAGTGTGATCTCCCGGTCTCAGTGCGATCTCCCGGTCTCAGCGTGATCTCCCGGTCTCAGTGTGATCTCCCGGTCTCAGTGTGATCTCCCGGTCTCAGTGCGATCTCCCGTTCTCAGTGCGATCTCCCGGTCTCAGTGTAACCTCCGGGTCTCAGTGCGATCTCCCAATCTCTGTGCGATCTCCCGGTCTCAGTGCGATCTCCCAGTCTCAGTGCGATCTCCCGGTCTCAGTGTTATCTCCCGGTCTCAGTGCGATGTCCCGATCTCAGTGCGATCTCCAGGCCTCATTGTGATCTCCCGATCTCAGTGCGATCTCCCGGTCTCAGTGCGATCTCCCGATCTCAGTGTGATCTCCCGGTGTCAGTGCGATAACCCGGTCTCAAAGTGATCTCCCGGCCTCAGTGTGATCTCCCGGTCTCAGTGCGATCTCCCGGTCTCAGTGTGATCTCCTGGTCTCAGTGTGATCTCCCGGTCTCAGTACGATCTCCAGGTCTCAGTGCGATCTCCCAGTCTCAGTACGATCTCCCGGTCTCAGTGTGATCTCCCGGCCTCAGTGTGATCTCCCGGTCTCAGTGCGATCTCCCCATCTCAGTGCGATCTCCCGATTTCAGTGTGATCTCCCGATCTCAAAGTGATCTCCCGGTCTCAGTGTGATCTCCCGGTCTCAGTGCGATCGCCCGGTCTCAGTGTGATCTCCCGGTCTCAGTGCGATCTCCCAGTCTCAGTGTGATCTCCCGGTCTCAGTGCGATCTCCCAGTCTCAGTGTGATCTCCCGGTCTCAGTGCGATCTCCCGGTCTCAGTGTGATCTCCCGGTCTCAGTGTGATCTCCCGGTCTCAGTGCGATCTCCCAATCTCAGTGTGATCTCCCGGTCTCAGTGTGATCTCCCGGTCTCAGTGTGACCACCCAGTCTCAGTGTGATCTCCCGGTCTCAGTGTGAGCTCCCGGTCTCAGTGTGATCTCCCGGTGACAGTGTGATCTCCCGGTCTCAGTGCGATCTCCCGGTCTCAGTGCGATCTCCCGGTGTCAGTGTGATCTCCCGGTGTCAGGACGATCTCCCGGTCTCAGTGTGACCTCCGGTCTCAGTGTGATCTCCCGGTCTCCATGTGACCTACCGGTCGCAGTGTGATCTCCCGATCTAAGTGTGATCTCCCGGTCTCAGTACGATCTCCGGGTCTCAGTACGATCTCCGGGTCTCAGTGTGATCCTCCGGTCTCAGTGCGATCTCCCGGTCTCAGTACTATCTCCGGGTCTCAGTACGATCTCCGGGTCTCAGTGTGATCGTCCGGTCTCAGTGCGATCTCCCGGTCTCAGTGCGATCTCCCGGTCTCAGCGTGATCTCCCGGTCTCAGTGTGATCTCCCGGTGACAGTGTGATCTCCCGGTCTCAGTGCGATCTCCCGGTCTCAGTGCGATCTCCCGGTGTCAGTGTGATCTCCCGGTGTCAGTGCGATCTCCCGGTCTCAGTGTGACCTCCGGTCTCAGTGTGATCTCCCGGTCTCAGTGTGACCTCCCGGTCTCAGTGTGATCTCCCAGTCTCCATGTGACCTACCGGTCGCAGTGTGATCTCCCGATCTAAGTGTGATCTCCCGGTGTCAGTGCGATCTCCCGGTCTCAAAGTGATCTCCCGGCCTCAGTGTGATCTCCCGGTCTCAGTGCGATCTCCCGGTGTCAGTGTGATCTCCCGGTGTCAGGACGATCTCCCGGTCTCAATGTGATCTCCCGGTCTCAGTGCGATCTCCCGGTCTCAGTGTGATCTCCCGGTCTCAGTGTGATCTCTTGATCTCAGTGCAATATCCCAGTCTCAGTGCGATCTCCCGGTCTCAGTACGATCTCCCAGTCTCAGTGTGACCATCCGGTCTCAGTACGATCTCCCGGTCTCAGTGCGATGTCCCGATCTCAGTGCGATCTCCAGGCCTCATTGTGATCTCCCGATCTCAGTGCGATCTCCCGGTCTCAGTGCGATCTCCCGGTCTCAGTACGATCTCCCAGTCTCAGTGTGACCATCCGGTCTCAGTACGATCTCCCGATCTCAGTGCGATCTCCAGGCCTCAGTGCGATCTCCCGATCTCAGTGTGATCTCCCGGTGTCAGTGCGATCTCCCGGTCTCAAAGTGATCTCCCGGCCTCAGTGTGATCTCCCGGTCTCAGTGCGATCTCCCGGTCTCAGTGTGATCTCCCGGTCTCAGTGCGATCTCCCAGTCTCAGTGTGATCTCCCTGTCTCAGTGCGAACTGCTGGTCTCAGTGCGATCTCCCGATCTCAGTGCGATCTCCCGGCCTCAGTGTGATCTCCAGATCTCAGTGCGATCTCCCGGTCTCAGTGCGATCTCCCAATCTCAGTGCGATCTCCCGATCTCAGTGCGAACTCCCAGTCTCAGTGTGATCTCCCGATCTCAGTGCGATCTCCCTGTCTCAGTGTGATCTCCCAGTCTCAGTGTGATCTCCCGGTCTCTGTGCGATCTCCCGGTCTCAGTGTGATCTCCCGGTCTCAGTGTGATATCCCGGTCTCAGTGTGATCTCCCGATCTCAGCGCGATCTCCCAATCTCAGTGCGATCTCCCGATCTCAGTGCGATCTCCCAGTCTCAGTGTGATCTCCCGATCTCAGTGCGATCTCCCTGTCTCAGTGTGATCTCCCAGTCTCCGTGTGATCTCCCGGACTCAGTGCGATCTCCCGGTCTCAGTGTGATCTCCCGGTCTCAGTGTGATCTCCCGGTCTCAGTGCGATCTCCCGGTCTCAGTGCGAACTGCTGGTCTCAGTGTGATTAGATTAGATTAGATTACAGTGTAGAAACAGGCCCTTCGGCCCAACAAGTCCACACCGACCCGCCGAAGCGAAACCCACCCATACCCCTACATTTACCCCTTACCTAACACTACGGGCAATTTAGTATGGCCAATCCACCTGACCCTGCACATCTTTGTGATGTGGGAGGAAACCGGAGCACCCGGAGGAAACCCACGCAGACACGGGGAGAACGTGCAAACTCCACACAGTCAGTCGCCTGAGGCGGGAATTGAACCCGGGTCTCTGGCGCTGTGAGGCAGCAGTGCTAACCACTGTGCCACCGTGCGATCTCCCGGTCTCAGTGTGATCTCCCGGTCTCAGTGCGATCTCCCGGTCTCCGTGCGATCTCCCGGTCTCAGTGTGATCTCCCGATCTCAAAGTGATCTCCCGGTCTCAGTGCGATCTCCCGGTCTCAGTGCGATTTCCCAATCTCATTGTGATCTCCCGGTCTCAGTGTGATCTCCCGGTCTCAGCTTGATCTCCCGGTCTCAGTGCGATCTCCTGGTCTCATTGCGATCTCCCGGTCTCAGTGTGATCTCCCGGTCTCAGTGCGATCTCCCGGTCTCAGCTTGATCTCCCGGTCTCAGTGTGATCTGCCAATCTCTGTGCGATCTCCCGGTCTCAGTGTGATCTCCCGGTCTCAGTGCGATTTCCCAGTGTCAGTGTGATCTCCCAGTGTCAGGACGATCTCCCGGTCTCAATGTGATCTCCCGGTCTCAGTGCAATCTCCCGGTCTCAGTGCGATCTCCCGGTCTCAGTACGATCTCCGGGTCTCAGTGTGATCCTCCGGTCTCAGTGCGATCTCCCGGTCTCAGTGCGATGTCCCGATCTCAATGCGATCTCCAGGCCTCATTGTGATCTCCCGATCTCAGTGCGATCTCCCGGTCTCAGTGCGATCTCCCGGTCTCAGCGTGATCTCCCGGTCTCAGTGTGATCTCCCAGTGACAGTGTGATCTCCCGGTCTCAGTGCGATCACCCGGTCTCAGTGCGATCTCCCGGTGTCAGTGTGATCTCCCGGTGTCAGGACGATCTCCCGGTCTCAGTGTGATCTCCCGGTCTCAGTGTGATCTACCGGTCTCAGTGTGATCTCCCGGTCTCAGTGCGATCTCCCGGTCTCAGTGCGATCTCCCGGTCTCAGCGTGATCTCCCGGTCTCAGTGTGATCTCCCGGTGACAGTGCGATCTCCCGTTCTCAATACGATCTCCCGGTCTCAGTGCGATCACCCGGTCTCAGTGCGATCTCCTGGTCTCAGTGCGATCTCCCGGTCACAGTATGATCTCCTGATCCCAGTGTGATCTCCCGGTCTCAGTGCGATCTCCCGGTCACAGTATGATCTCCCGGTTTCAATGCGATCTCCCGTTCTCAGTACGATCTCCCGGTCTCAGTGCGATCTCTCGGCCTCAGTGTGATCTCCCGGTCTCAGTGCGATCTCCCCATCTCAGTGCGATCTCCCGATTTCAGTGTGATCTCTCGGTCTCAGCGTGATCTCCCGGTCTCAGTGTGATCTCCCGGTCTCAGTGTGATCTCCCTGTCTCAGTGCGATCTCCCGGTCTCCGTGCGATCTCCCGGTCTCAGTGCGATCTCCCGGTCTCAGTGTGAGCTCCCGGTCTCAGTGTGATCTCCCGGTCTCAGTGCGATCTCCCGGTCTCAGTGTGATCTCCCAATCTCTGTGCGATCTCCTGGTCTCAGTGTGATCCTCCAGTCTCAGTGCGATCTCTCGGTCTCCGTGCGATCTCCCGGTCTCAGTGTGATCTCCCGATCTCAAAGTGATCTCCCGGTCTCAGTGTGATCTCCCGATCTCAAAGTGATCTCCCGGTCTCAGTGCGATTTCCCAATCTCAGTGCGATCTCCAGGCCTCATTGTGATCTCCCGGTCTCTGTGCGATCTCCTGGTCTCATTGCAATCTCCGGGTCTCAGTGCGATCTCCCGGTCTCAGTGTGATCTCCCGGTCTCAGTGCGATGTCCCGGTCTCAGCTTGATCTCCCGGTCTCAGTGTGATCTGCCAATCTCTGTGCGATCTCCCGGTCTCAGTGTGATCTCCCGGTCTCAGTGCGATTTCCCAGTGTCAGTGTGATCTCCCAGTGTCAGGACGATCTCCCGGTCTCAATGTGATCTCCCGGTCTCAGTGCGATCTCCTGGTCTCAGTGTGATCCTCCAGTCTCAGTGCGATCTCTCGGTCTCAGCTTGATCTCCCGGTCTCAGTGCGATCTCCCAATCTCTGTGCGATCTCCCGGTCTCAGTGTGATCTCCCGGTCTCAGTGCGATCTCCTGGTCTCAGTGCGATCTCCCGGTCACAGTATGATCTCCTGATCCCAGTGTGATCTCCCGGCCTCAGTGCGATCTCCCGGTCACAGTATGATCTCCCGGTTTCAATGCGATCTCCCGTTCTCAGTACGATCTCCCGGTCTCAGTGTGATCTCTCGGCCTCAGTGTGATCTCCCGGTCTCAGTGCGATCTCCCCATCTCAGTGCGATCTCCCGATTTCAGTGTGATCTCCCGATCTTAAAGTGATCTCCCGGTCTCAGTGCGATCTCCCAATCTCTGTGGGATCTCCCATTCTCAGTGTGATCTCCCGGTCTCAGTGCGATCTCCCAATCTCTGTGCGATCTCCTGGTCTCAGTGCGATCTCCTGTCTCAGTGCGATCTCCCGGTCACAGTATGATCTCCTGATCCAAGTGTGATCTCCCGGTCTCAGTGTGATCTCCGGGCCTCAGTGTGATCTCCCGGTCTCAGTGCGATCTCCCGGTCTCAGTGCGATCTCCCGGTCTCAGTGCGATCTCCCGATCTCAGTGTGATCTCCCGGTGTCAGTGCGATCTCCCGGTCTCAAAGTGATCTCCCTGTCTCAGTGTGATCTCCCGGTCTCAGTGCGATCGCCCGGTCTCAGTGTGATCTCCCGGTCACAGTGCGATCTCCCAGTCTCAGTGGGATCTCCCTGTCTCAGTGCGAACTGCTGGTCTCAGTGCGATCTCCCGATCTCAGCGCGATCTCCCGGCCTCAGTGTGATCTCCCGATCTCAGTGCGATCTCCCGGTCTCAGTGCGATCTCCCGATCTCAGTGTGATCTCCCGGTCTCAGTGTGATCTCCCGGTCTCAGTGCGATCTCCCTGTCTCAGTGCGATCTCCCTGTCTCAGTGCGATCTCCCGATCTCAGTGCGATCTCCCTGTCTCAGTGTGATCTCCCGGAGTCAGTGTGATCTCCCGGTCTCAGTGCGATCTCCCAATCTCTGTGCGATCTCCTGGTCTCAGTGTGATCTCCCGGTCTCAGTGCGATCTCTCGGTCTCAGCTTGATCTCCCGGTCTCAGTGCGATCTCCCAATCTCTGTGCGATCTCCCGGTCTCATGTGATCTCCCGTTCTCAGTGCGATCTCCCGGTCTCAGCTTGATCTCCCGGTCTCAGTGTGATCTCCTGATCTCAGTGCAATATCCCAGTCTCAGTGCGATCTCCCGGTCTCAGTACGATCTCCCGATCTCAGTGCGATCTCACGGTCTCAGTGTGACCTCCCGTTCTAAGTGCGATCTCCCGGTCTCAGTGCGATCTCCCGGTCTCAGTGCGATGTCCCGGTCTCAGTGCGATCTCCCGGTCTCAGTGCGATCTCCCAGTCTCAGTGCGAGTTCCCGGTCTCAGTGTGATCTCCCGGTCTCAGCGTGATCTCCCGGTCTCAGTGTGATCTCCCGGTCTCAGTGTGATCTCCCGGTCTCAGTGCGATCTCCCGTTCTCAGTGTGATCTCCCGGTCTCAGCGTGATCTCCCGGTCTCAGTGTGATCTCCCGGTCTCAGTGTGATCTCCCGGTCTCAGTGCGATCTCCCGTTCTCAGTGTGATCTCCCGGTCTCAGTGTGATCTCCCAGTCTCAGTGTGATCTCCCGGTCTCAGTGCGATCTCCCGGTCTCAGTGTGATCTCCCGGTCTCAGTGTGATCTCCCGGTCTCAGTGCGATCTCCCGTTCTCAGTGCGATCTCCCGGTCTCAGTGTGACCTCCGGGTCTCAGTGCCATCTCCCAATCTCTGTGCGATCTCCTGGTCTCAGTGTGATCTCCCGGTCTCAGTGCGATCTCCCGGTCTCAGTGCGATCTCCCGTTCTGAGTGCGATCTCCCGGTCTCAGTGTGATCTCCCGATCTCAGTGCGATCTCCCGGTCTCAGTGAGATCTCCCGGTCTCAGTGTGATCTCCCGGTCTCAGTGTGATCTCCTGGTCTCAGTGCGATCTCCCGTTCTCAGTGCGATCTCCCGGTCTCAGTGCGATCTCCCGGTCTCAGTGCGATCTCCCGGTCTCAGTGCGATCTCCCGGTCTCAGTGTGACCTCCTGGTCTCAGTGTGATCTCCCGGTCTCAGTGTGACCTCCCGGTCTCATTGTGATCTCCGGGTCTCAGTGTGTCTTACGGTGACATTGTGATCTCCCGGTCTCAGTGCGATCTCCCGGTCTCAGTGCGTTCTCCCGATCTCAGTGTGATCTCCCGGTCTCAGTGCGATCTCCCGGTCTCAGTGCGATCTCCCGGTCACAGTGTGATCTCCCGATCTCACTGCGCTCTCCCAGTCTCAGTCGATCTCCCAGTCTCAGTGCGATCTCCCGTTCTCAGTGAGATCTCCCAATCTCTGTGCGATCTCCCGGTCTCAGTGTGATCTCCCGGTCTCAGTGCGATCTCCCGGTCTCAGTGTGATCTCCCGGTGTCAGGGCGTTCTCCCGGTCTCAATGTGATCTCCCGGTCTCAGTGCGATCTCCCGGTCTCAGCGTGATCTCCCGGTCTCAGTGTGATCTCCCGGTGACAGTGTGATCTCCCGGTCTCAGTGCGATCTCCCGGTCTCAGTGCGATCTCCCGGTGTCAGTGTGATCTCCCGGTGTCAGGACGATCTCCCGGTCTCAGTGTGATCTCCCGGTCTCAGTGTGATCTCCCGGTCTCAGTGTGATCTCCCGGTCTCAGTGCGATCTCCCGGTCTCCGTGCGATCTCCCGGTCTCAGTGTGATCTCCCAATCTCTGTGCGATCTCCTGGTCTCAGTGTGATCCTCCAGTCTCAGTGCGATCTCTCGGTCTCAGCTTGATCTCCCGGTCTCAGTGCGATCTCCCAATCTCTGTGCGATCTCCCGGTCTCAGTGTGATCTCCCGGTCTCAGTGTGATCTCCCGGTCTCAGTGTGATCTCCCGGTCTCAGTGTGATCTCCCGGTCTCAGTGCGATCTCCCGGTCTCAGTGCGATCTCCCGGTCTCAGTGTGATCTCCCGGTCTCAGTGCGATCTCCCGGTCTCAGTGTGATCTCCCGGTCTCAGTGCGATCTCCCGGTCTCAGCTTGATCTCCCGGTCTCAGTGTGATCTCCCAATCTCTGTGGGATCTCCCAGTCTCAGTGTGATCTCCCGGTCTCAGTGCGATCTCCCAATCTCTGTGCGATCTCCTGGTCTCAGTGCGATCTCCTGGTCTCAGTGCGATCTCCCGGTCACAGTATGATCTCCTGATCCAAGTGTGATCTCCCGGTCTCAGTGTGATCTCCGGGCCTCAGTGTGATCTCCCGGTCTCAGTGCGATCTCCCGGTCTCAGTGCGATCTCCCGGTCTCAGTGCGATCTCCCGATCTCAGTGTGATCTCCCGGTGTCAGTGCGATCTCCCGGTCTCAAAGTGATCTCCCTGTCTCAGTGTGATCTCCCGGTCTCAGTGCGATCGCCCGGTCTCAGTGTGATCTCCCGGTCACAGTGCGATCTCCCAGTCTCAGTGGGATCTCCCTGTCTCAGTGCGAACTGCTGGTCTCAGTGCGATCTCCCGATCTCAGCGCGATCTCCAGGCCTCAGTGTGATCTCCCGATCTCAGTGCGATCTCCCGGTCTCAGTGCGATCTCCCGATCTCAGTGTGATCTCCCGGTCTCAGTGTGATCTCCCGGTCTCAGTGCGATCTCCCTGTCTCAGTGCGATCTCCCTGTCTCAGTGCGATCTCCCGATCTCAGTGCGATCTCCCTGTCTCAGTGTGATCTCCCGGAGTCAGTGTGATCTCCCGGTCTCAGTGCGATCTCCCAATCTCTGTGCGATCTCCTGGTCTCAGTGTGATCTCCCGGTCTCAGTGCGATCTCTCGGTCTCAGCTTGATCTCCCGGTCTCAGTGCGATCTCCCAATCTCTGTGCGATCTCCCGGTCTCATGTGATCTCCCGTTCTCAGTGCGATCTCCCGGTCTCAGCTTGATCTCCCGGTCTCAGTGTGATCTCCTGATCTCAGTGCAATATCCCAGTCTCAGTGCGATCTCCCGGTCTCAGTACGATCTCCCGATCTCAGTGCGATCTCACGGTCTCAGTGTGACCTCCCGTTCTCAGTGCGATCTCCCGGTCTCAGTGCGATCTCCCGGTCTCAGTGCGATGTCCCGGTCTCAGTGCGATCTCCCGGTCTCAGTGCGATCTCCCAGTCTCAGTGCGAGTTCCCGGTCTCAGTGTGATCTCCCGGTCTCAGCGTGATCTCCCGGTCTCAGTGTGATCTCCTGGTCTCAGTGTGATCTCCCGGTCTCAGTGCGATCTCCCGTTCTCAGTGTGATCTCCCGGTCTCAGCGTGATCTCCCGGTCTCAGTGTGATCTCCCGGTCTCAGTGTGATCTCCCGGTCTCAGTGTGATCTCCCGGTCTCAGTGCGATCTCCCGTTCTCAGTGTGATCTCCCGGTCTCAGTGTGATCTCCCAGTCTCAGTGTGATCTCCCGGTCTCAGTGCGATCTCCCGGTCTCAGTGTGATCTCCCGGTCTCAGTGTGATCTCCCGGTCTCAGTGCGATCTCCCGTTCTCAGTGCGATCTCCCGGTCTCAGTGTGACCTCCGGGTCTCAGTGCCATCTCCCAATCTCTGTGCGATCTCCTGGTCTCAGTGTGATCTCCCGGTCTCAGTGCGATCTCCCGGTCTCAGTGCGATCTCCCGTTCTGAGTGCGATCTCCCGGTCTCAGTGTGATCTCCCGATCTCAGTGCGATCTCCCGGTCTCAGTGAGATCTCCCGGTCTCAGTGTGATCTCCCGGTCTCAGTGTGATCTCCTGGTCTCAGTGCGATCTCCCATTCTCAGTGCGATCTCCCGGTCTCAGTGCGATCTCCCGGTCTCAGTGCGATCTCCCGGTCTCAGTGCGATCTCCCGGTCTCAGTGTGACCTCCTGGTCTCAGTGTGATCTCCCGGTCTCAGTGTGACCTCCCGGTCTCATTGTGATCTCCGGGTCTCAGTGTGTCTTACGGTGACATTGTGATCTCCCGGTCTCAGTGCGATCTCCCGGTCTCAGTGCGTTCTCCCGATCTCAGTGTGATCTCCCGGTCTCAGTGCGATCTCCCGGTCTCAGTGCGATCTCCCGGTCACAGTGTGATCTCCCGATCTCACTGCGCTCTCCCAGTCTCAGTCGATCTCCCAGTCTCAGTGCGATCTCCCGTTCTCAGTGAGATCTCCCAATCTCTGTGCGATCTCCCGGTCTCAGTGTGATCTCCCGGTCTCAGTGCGATCTCCCGGTCTCAGTGTGATCTCCCGGTGTCAGGGCGTTCTCCCGGTCTCAATGTGATCTCCCGGTCTCAGTGCGATCTCCCGGTCTCAGTGTGATCTCCCGGTCTCAGTGTGATCTCTTGATCTCAGTGCAATATCCCAGTCTCAGTGCGATCTCCCGGTCTCAGTACGATCTTCCGGTCTCAGTGTGATCATCCGGTCTCAGTGCGATCTCCCGGTCACAGTATGATCTCCCGGTTTCAGTGCGATCTCCCAGTCTCAGTCGATCTCCCAGTCTCAGTGTGATCTCCCGGTCTCAGTGCGATCTCCCGGTCTCAGTGTGACCTCGTGGTCTCAGTGTGATCTTCCTGTCTCAGTGCGAACTGCTGGTCTCAGTGCGATCTCCCTGTCTCAGTGTGATCTCCCAGTCTCAGTGTGATCTCCCGGTCTCAGTGCGATCTCCCTGTCTCAGTGTGATCTCCCAGTCTCAGTGTGATCTTCCTGTCTCAGTGCGAACTGCTGGTCTCAGTGCGATCTCCCTGTCTCAGTGTGATCTCCCAGTCTCAGTGCGATCTCCCGGTCTCAGTGCGAACTGCTGGTCTCAGTGTGATCTCCCGGTCTCAGTGTGATCTCCCGGTCTCAGTGCGATCTCCCGGTCTCCGTGCGATCTCCCGGTCTCAGTGTGATCTCCCGATCTCAAAGTGATCTCCCGGTCTCAGTGCGATCTCCCGGTCTCAGTGCGATTTCCCAATCTCATTGTGATCTCCCGGTCTCAGTGTGATCTCCCGGTCTCAGCTTGATCTCCCGGTCTCAGTGCGATCTCCTGGTCTCATTGCAATCTCCGGGTCTCAGTGCGATCTCCCGGTCTCAGTGTGATCTCCCGGTCTCAGTGCGATCTCCCGGTGTCAGCTTGATCTCCCGGTCTCAGTGTGATCTGCCAATCTCTGTGCGATCTCCCGGTCTCAGTGTGATCTCCCGGTCTCAGTGCGATTTCCCAGTGTCATTGTGATCTCCCAGTGTCAGGACGATCTCCCGGTCTCAATGTGATCTCCCGGTCTCAGTGCAATCTCCCGGTCTCAGTGCGATCTCCCGGTCTCAGTACGATCTCCGGGTCTCAGTGTGATCCTCCGGTCTCAGTGCGATCTCCCGGTCTCAGTGCGATGTCCCGATCTCAATGCGATCTCCAGGCCTCATTGTGATCTCCCGATCTCAGTGCGATCTCCCGGTCTCAGTGCGATCTCCCGGTCTCAGCGTGATCTCCCGGTCTCAGTGTGATCTCCCAGTGACAGTGTGATCTCCCGGTCTCAGTGCGATCACCCGGTCTCAGTGCGATCTCCCGGTGTCAGTGTGATCTCCCGGTGTCAGGACGATCTCCCGGTCTCAGTGTGATCTCCCGGTCTCAGTGTGATCTCCCGGTCTCTGTGCGATCTCCTGGTCTCAGTGCGATCTCCCGGTCTCAGCGTGATCTCCCGGTCTCAGTGTGATCTCCCGGTGACAGTGTGATCTCCCGGTCTCAGTGCGATCTCCCGGTCTCAGTGCGATCTCCCGGTGTCAGTGTGATCTCCCGGTGTCAGGACGATCTCCCGGTCTCAGTGTGATCTCCCGGTCTCAGTGTGATCTCCCGGTCTCAGTGTGATCTCCCGGTCTCAGTGCGATCTCCTGGTCTCAGTGTGATCCTCCAGTCTCAGTGCGATCTCTCGGTCTCAGCTTGATCTCCCGGTCTCAGTGCGATCTCCCAATCTCTGTGCGATCTCCCGGTCTCAGTGTGATCTCCCGGTCTCAGTGTGATCTCCCGGTCTCAGTGTGATCTCCCGGTCTCAGTGTGATCTCCCGGTCTCAGTGCGATCTCCCGGTCTCAGTGTGATCTCCCGGTCTCAGTGTGATCTCCCGGTCTCAGTGCGATCTCCCGGTCTCAGTGTGATCTCCCGGTCTCAGTGCGATCTCCCGGTCTCAGCTTGATCTCCCGGTCTCAGTGTGATCTCCCGGTCTCAGTGTGATCTCCCGGTCTCAGTGCGATCTCCCGGTCTCCGTGCGATCTCCCGGTCTCAGTGTGATCTCCCAATCTCTGTGCGATCTCCTGGTCTCAGTGTGATCCTCCAGTCTCAGTGCGATCTCTCGGTCTCAGCTTGATCTCCCGGTCTCAGTGCGATCTCCCAATCTCTGTGCGATCTCCCGGTCTCAGTGTGATCTCCCGGTCTCAGTGTGATCTCCCGGTCTCAGTGTGATCTCCCGGTCTCAGTGTGATCTCCCGGTCTCAGTGCGATCTCCCGGTCTCAGTGTGATCTCCCGGTCTCAATGTGATCTCCCGGTCTCAGTGCGATCTCCCGGTCTCAGTGCGATCTCCCGGTCTCAGTACGATCTCCGGGTCTCAGTGTGATCCTCCGGTCTCAGTGCGATCTCCCGGTCTCAGTGCGATGTCCCGATCTCAATGCGATCTCCAGGCCTCATTGTGAACACCCGATCTCAGTGCGATCTCCCGGTCTCAGTGCGATCTCCCGGTCTCAGCGTGATCTCCCGGTCTCAGTGTGATCTCCCGGTCTCAGTGTGATCTCCCGGTCTCAGTGCGATCTCCCGGTCTCAGTGCGATCTCCCGGTGTCAGTGTGATCTCCCGGTGTCAGGACGATCTCCCGGTCTCAGTGTGATCTCCCGGTCTCAGTGTGATCTCCCGGTCTCAGTGTGATCTCCCGGTCTCAGTGCGATCTCCCGGTCTCCGTGCGATCTCCCGGTCTCAGTGTGATCTCCCAATCTCTGTGCGATCTCCTGGTCTCAGTGTGATCCTCCAGTCTCAGTGCGATCTCTCGGTCTCAGCTTGATCTCCCGGTCTCAGTGCGATCTCCCAATCTCTGTGCGATCTCCCGGTCTCAGTGTGATCTCCCGGTCTCAGTGTGATCTCCCGGTCTCAGTGTGATCTCCCGGTCTCAGTGTGATCTCCCGGTCTCAGTGCGATCTCCCGGTCTCAGTGCGATCTCCCGGTCTCAGTGTGATCTCCCGGTCTCAGTGCGATCTCCCGGTCTCAGTGTGATCTCCCGGTCTCAGTGCGATCTCCCGGTCTCAGCTTGATCTCCCGGTCTCAGTGTGATCTCCCAATCTCTGTGGGATCTCCCAGTCTCAGTGTGATCTCCCGGTCTCAGTGCGATCTCCCAATCTCTGTGCGATCTCCTGGTCTCAGTGCGATCTCCTGGTCTCAGTGCGATCTCCCGGTCACAGTATGATCTCCTGATCCAAGTGTGATCTCCCGGTCTCAGTGTGATCTCCGGGCCTCAGTGTGATCTCCCGGTCTCAGTGCGATCTCCCGGTCTCAGTGCGATCTCCCGGTCTCAGTGCGATCTCCCGATCTCAGTGTGATCTCCCGGTGTCAGTGCGATCTCCCGGTCTCAAAGTGATCTCCCTGTCTCAGTGTGATCTCCCGGTCTCAGTGCGATCGCCCGGTCTCAGTGTGATCTCCCGGTCACAGTGCGATCTCCCAGTCTCAGTGGGATCTCCCTGTCTCAGTGCGAACTGCTGGTCTCAGTGCGATCTCCCGATCTCAGCGCGATCTCCCGGCCTCAGTGTGATCTCCCGATCTCAGTGCGATCTCCCGGTCTCAGTGCGATCTCCCGATCTCAGTGTGATCTCCCGGTCTCAGTGTGATCTCCCGGTCTCAGTGCGATCTCCCTGTCTCAGTGCGATCTCCCTGTCTCAGTGCGATCTCCCGATCTCAGTGCGATCTCCCTGTCTCAGTGTGATCTCCCGGAGTCAGTGTGATCTCCCGGTCTCAGTGCGATCTCCCAATCTCTGTGCGATCTCCTGGTCTCAGTGTGATCTCCCGGTCTCAGTGCGATCTCTCGGTCTCAGCTTGATCTCCCGGTCTCAGTGCGATCTCCCAATCTCTGTGCGATCTCCCGGTCTCATGTGATCTCCCGTTCTCAGTGCGATCTCCCGGTCTCATCTTGATCTCCCGGTCTCAGTGTGATCTCCTGATCTCAGTGCAATATCCCAGTCTCAGTGCGATCTCCCGGTCTCAGTACGATCTCCCGATCTCAGTGCGATCTCACGGTCTCAGTGTGACCTCCCGTTCTCAGTGCGATCTCCCGGTCTCAGTGCGATCTCCCGGTCTCAGTGCGATGTCCCGGTCTCAGTGCGATCTCCCGGTCTCAGTGCGATCTCCCAGTCTCAGTGCGAGTTCCCGGTCTCAGTGTGATCTCCCGGTCTCAGCGTGATCTCCCGGTCTCAGTGTGATCTCCCGGTCTCAGTGTGATCTCCCGGTCTCAGTGCGATCTCCCGTTCTCAGTGTGATCTCCCGGTCTCAGCGTGATCTCCCGGTCTCAGTGTGATCTCCCGGTCTCAGTGTGATCTCCCGGTCTCAGTGTGATCTCCCGGTCTCAGTGCGATCTCCCGTTCTCAGTGTGATCTCCCGGTCTCAGTGTGATCTCCCAGTCTCAGTGTGATCTCCCGGTCTCAGTGCGATCTCCCGGTCTCAGTGTGATCTCCCGGTCTCAGTGTGATCTCCCGGTCTCAGTGCGATCTCCCGTTCTCAGTGCGATCTCCCGGTCTCAGTGTGACCTCCGGGTCTCAGTGCCATCTCCCAATCTCTGTGCGATCTCCTGGTCTCAGTGTGATCTCCCGGTCTCAGTGCGATCTCCCGGTCTCAGTGCGATCTCCCGTTCTGAGTGCGATCTCCCGGTCTCAGTGTGATCTCCCGATCTCAGTGCGATCTCCCGGTCTCAGTGAGATCTCCCGGTCTCAGTGTGATCTCCCGGTCTCAGTGTGATCTCCTGGTCTCAGTGCGATCTCCCGTTCTCAGTGCGATCTCCCGGTCTCAGTGCGATCTCCCGGTCTCAGTGCGATCTCCCGGTCTCAGTGCGATCTCCCGGTCTCAGTGTGACCTCCTGGTCTCAGTGTGATCTCCCGGTCTCAGTGTGACCTCCCGGTCTCATTGTGATCTCCGGGTCTCAGTGTGTCTTACGGTGACATTGTGATCTCCCGGTCTCAGTGCGATCTCCCGGTCTCAGTGCGTTCTCCCGATCTCAGTGTGATCTCCCGGTCTCAGTGCGATCTCCCGGTCTCAGTGCGATCTCCCGGTCACAGTGTGATCTCCCGATCTCACTGCGCTCTCCCAGTCTCAGTCGATCTCCCAGTCTCAGTGCGATCTCCCGTTCTCAGTGAGATCTCCCAATCTCTGTGCGATCTCCCGGTCTCAGTGTGATCTCCCGGTCTCAGTGCGATCTCCCGGTCTCAGTGTGATCTCCCGGTGTCAGGGCGTTCTCCCGGTCTCAATGTGATCTCCCGGTCTCAGTGCGATCTCCCGGTCTCAGCGTGATCTCCCGGTCTCAGTGTGATCTCCCGGTGACAGTGTGATCTCCCGGTCTCAGTGCGATCTCCCGGTCTCAGTGCGATCTCCCGGTGTCAGTGTGATCTCCCGGTGTCAGGACGATCTCCCGGTCTCAGTGTGATCTCCCGGTCTCAGTGTGATCTCCCGGTCTCAGTGTGATCTCCCGGTCTCAGTGCGATCTCCCGGTCTCCGTGCGATCTCCCGGTCTCAGTGTGATCTCCCAATCTCTGTGCGATCTCCTGGTCTCAGTGTGATCCTCCAGTCTCAGTGCGATCTCTCGGTCTCAGCTTGATCTCCCGGTCTCAGTGCGATCTCCCAATCTCTGTGCGATCTCCCGGTCTCAGTGTGATCTCCCGGTCTCAGTGTGATCTCCCGGTCTCAGTGTGATCTCCCGGTCTCAGTGTGATCTCCCGGTCTCAGTGCGATCTCCCGGTCTCAGTGCGATCTCCCGGTCTCAGTGTGATCTCCCGGTCTCAGTGCGATCTCCCGGTCTCAGTGTGATCTCCCGGTCTCAGTGCGATCTCCCGGTCTCAGCTTGATCTCCCGGTCTCAGTGTGATCTCCCAATCTCTGTGGGATCTCCCAGTCTCAGTGTGATCTCCCGGTCTCAGTGCGATCTCCCAATCTCTGTGCGATCTCCTGGTCTCAGTGCGATCTCCTGGTCTCAGTGCGATCTCCCGGTCACAGTATGATCTCCTGATCCAAGTGTGATCTCCCGGTCTCAGTGTGATCTCCGGGCCTCAGTGTGATCTCCCGGTCTCAGTGCGATCTCCCGGTCTCAGTGCGATCTCCCGGTCTCAGTGCGATCTCCCGATCTCAGTGTGATCTCCCGGTGTCAGTGCGATCTCCCGGTCTCAAAGTGATCTCCCTGTCTCAGTGTGATCTCCCGGTCTCAGTGCGATCGCCCGGTCTCAGTGTGATCTCCCGGTCACAGTGCGATCTCCCAGTCTCAGTGGGATCTCCCTGTCTCAGTGCGAACTGCTGGTCTCAGTGCGATCTCCCGATCTCAGCGCGATCTCCAGGCCTCAGTGTGATCTCCCGATCTCAGTGCGATCTCCCGGTCTCAGTGCGATCTCCCGATCTCAGTGTGATCTCCCGGTCTCAGTGTGATCTCCCGGTCTCAGTGCGATCTCCCTGTCTCAGTGCGATCTCCCTGTCTCAGTGCGATCTCCCGATCTCAGTGCGATCTCCCTGTCTCAGTGTGATCTCCCGGAGTCAGTGTGATCTCCCGGTCTCAGTGCGATCTCCCAATCTCTGTGCGATCTCCTGGTCTCAGTGTGATCTCCCGGTCTCAGTGCGATCTCTCGGTTTCAGCTTGATCTCCCGGTCTCAGTGCGATCTCCCAATCTCTGTGCGATCTCCCGGTCTCATGTGATCTCCCGTTCTCAGTGCGATCTCCCGGTCTCAGCTTGATCTCCCGGTCTCAGTGTGATCTCCTGATCTCAGTGCAATATCCCAGTCTCAGTGCGATCTCCCGGTCTCAGTACGATCTCCCGATCTCAGTGCGATCTCACGGTCTCAGTGTGACCTCCCGTTCTCAGTGCGATCTCCCGGTCTCAGTGCGATCTCCCGGTCTCAGTGCGATGTCCCGGTCTCAGTGCGATCTCCCGGTCTCAGTGCGATCTCCCAGTCTCAGTGCGAGTTCCCGGTCTCAGTGTGATCTCCCGGTCTCAGCGTGATCTCCCGGTCTCAGTGTGATCTCCTGGTCTCAGTGTGATCTCCCGGTCTCAGTGCGATCTCCCGTTCTCAGTGTGATCTCCCGGTCTCAGCGTGATCTCCCGGTCTCAGTGTGATCTCCCGGTCTCAGTGTGATCTCCCGGTCTCAGTGTGATCTCCCGGTCTCAGTGCGATCTCCCGTTCTCAGTGTGATCTCCCGGTCTCAGTGTGATCTCCCAGTCTCAGTGTGATCTCCCGGTCTCAGTGCGATCTCCCGGTCTCAGTGTGATCTCCCGGTCTCAGTGTGATCTCCCGGTCTCAGTGCGATCTCCCGTTCTCAGTGCGATCTCCCGGTCTCAGTGTGACCTCCGGGTCTCAGTGCCATCTCCCAATCTCTGTGCGATCTCCTGGTCTCAGTGTGATCTCCCGGTCTCAGTGCGATCTCCCGGTCTCAGTGCGATCTCCCGTTCTGAGTGCGATCTCCCGGTCTCAGTGTGATCTCCCGATCTCAGTGCGATCTCCCGGTCTCAGTGAGATCTCCCGGTCTCAGTGTGATCTCCCGGTCTCAGTGTGATCTCCTGGTCTCAGTGCGATCTCCCGTTCTCAGTGCGATCTCCCGGTCTCAGTGCGATCTCCCGGTCTCAGTGCGATCTCCCGGTCTCAGAGCGATCTCCCGGTCTCAGTGTGACCTCCTGGTCTCAGTGTGATCTCCCGGTCTCAGTGTGACCTCCCGGTCTCATTGTGATCTCCGGGTCTCAGTGTGTCTTACGGTGACATTGTGATCTCCCGGTCTCAGTGCGATCTCCCGGTCTCAGTGCGTTCTCCCGATCTCAGTGTGATCTCCCGGTCTCAGTGCGATCTCCCGGTCTCAGTGCGATCTCCCGGTCACAGTGTGATCTCCCGATCTCACTGCGCTCTCCCAGTCTCAGTCGATCTCCCAGTCTCAGTGCGATCTCCCGTTCTCAGTGAGATCTCCCAATCTCTGTGCGATCTCCCGGTCTCAGTGTGATCTCCCGGTCTCAGTGCGATCTCCCGGTCTCAGTGTGATCTCCCGGTGTCAGGGCGTTCTCCCGGTCTCAATGTGATCTCCCGGTCTCAGTGCGATCTCCCGGTCTCAGTGTGATCTCCCGGTCTCAGTGTGATCTCTTGATCTCAGTGCAATATCCCAGTCTCAGTGCGATCTCCCGGTCTCAGTACGATCTTCCGGTCTCAGTGTGATCATCCGGTCTCAGTGCGATCTCCCGGTCACAGTATGATCTCCCGGTTTCAGTGCGATCTCCCAGTCTCAGTCGATCTCCCAGTCTCAGTGTGATCTCCCGGTCTCAGTGCGATCTCCCGGTCTCAGTGTGACCTCGTGGTCTCAGTGTGATCTTCCTGTCTCAGTGCGAACTGCTGGTCTCAGTGCGATCTCCCTGTCTCAGTGTGATCTCCCAGTCTCAGTGTGATCTCCCGGTCTCAGTGCGATCTCCCTGTCTCAGTGTGATCTCCCAGTCTCAGTGTGATCTTCCTGTCTCAGTGCGAACTGCTGGTCTCAGTGCGATCTCCCTGTCTCAGTGTGATCTCCCAGTCTCAGTGTGATCTCCCGATCTCAGTGCGATCTCCCGGCGTGAGTGTGATCTCCCGATCTCAGTGCGATCTCCCGGTCACAGTGCGATCTCCCGATCTCAGTGTGATCTCCCGGTCTCAGTGTGATCTCCCGGTCTCAGTGCGATCTCCCTGTCTCAGTGTGATCTCCCAGTCTCAGTGTGATCTCCCGGTCTCAGTGCAATATCCCGGCTCAGTGCGATCTCCCGTTCTCAGTACGATCTCCCGGTCTCAGTGCGATCACCCGGTCTCAGTGCGATCTCCTGGTCTCAGTGCGATCTCCCGGTCACAGTATGATCTCCCGGTTTCAATGCGATCTCCCAGTCTCAGTCGACCTCCCGGTCTCATTGCGAACTCCCGGTCTCAGTGTGATCTCCCAGTCTCAGTGCGATCTCCCAATCTCAGTGTGATCTCCCGGTCTCAGTGCGATCTCCCGTTCTCAGTGCGATCTCCCGGTCTCAGTGCGATCATCCGGTCTCAGTGTGATCTCCCGGTCTCAGTGCGATCTCCGGGTCTCAGTGCGATCTCCCGGTCTCATTGTGATCTCTCGGTCTCAGTGTGTCTTCCGGTGACTTTGTGATCTCCCGGTCTCAGTGTGATCTCCTGGTCTCAGTGCGATCTCCCGGTCTCATTGCGATCTCCCGGTCTCAGTGTGATCTCCCGGTCTCAGTGTGATCTCCCGATCTCAGTGCGATCTCCCGGTCTCAGTGCGATCTCCCGGTCTCAGTGTGACCTCCCAGTCTCAGTGTGAGCTCCCGGTCTCAGTGCGATCTTCCGGTCTCAGCGTGATCTCCCGGTCTCAGAATGATGTCCCGGTTGCAGTGTGATCTCCCGATCTCAGGGTGATCGCCCGGTCTCAGTCCGATCTCCCGATCTCAGTGTGACCTCCTGGTCTCCGTGCGATCTCCTGGTCTCAGTGCGATCTCCCGGTCTCAGTGCGATCTCCCAGTCTCAGTGCGATCTCCCGGTCACAATGCGTTCTCCCGATCTCAGTGTGACCTCCCGGACTCAGAGTGATCTCCCGATCTCAGTGCGATCTCCCGGTCTCAGTGTGATCTCCCGGTCTCAGTGTGATCTCCCGGTCTCAGTGCGATCTCCCGGTCTCAGTGCGATATCCCGGTCTCAGTGCGCTCTCCCGGTCTCAGTGTGACCTCCTGGTCTCAGTGTGATCTCCCGGTCTCAGTGTGACCTCCCGGTCTCATTGTGATCTCCGGGTCTCAGTGTGTCTTACGGTGACATTGTGATCTCCCGGTCTCAGTGCGATATCCCGGTCTCAGTGCAATCTCCCGGTCTCAGTGTGACCTCCTGGTCTCAGTGTGATCTCCCGGTCTCAGTGTGACCTCCCGGTCTCATTGTGATCTCCGGGTCTCAGTGTGTCTTACGGTGACATTGTGATCTCCCGGTCTCAGTGCGATCTCCCGGTCTCAGTGCGTTCTCCCGATCTCAGTGTGATCTCCCGGTCTCAGTGCGATCTCCCGGTGTCAGGGCGATTTCCCGGTCTCAAGGTGATCTCCCGGTCTCAGTGCGATCTCCCGGTCTCAGTGTGATCTCCCGGCCTCAGTGTGATCTCTTGATCTCAGTGCAATATCCCAGTCTCAGTGCGATCTCCCGGTCTCAGTGTGATCATCCGGTCTCATTGTGATCTTCGATCTCAGTGCGATCTCCCGGTCTCAGTGCGATCTCCCGGTCTCAGTGTGACCTCGTGGTCTCAGTGAGATCTCCCGGTCTCAGTGTGACCTCCCAGTCTCAGTGCGATCTCCCGGTCTCAGTGTGACCTCGTTGTCTCAGTGAGATCTCCCGGTCTCAGTGTGACCTCCCGGTCTCAGTGTGACCTCGTGGTCTCAGTGAGATCTCCCGGTCTCAGTGTGACCTCCCGGTCTCAGTGCGATCTCCCGGTCTCAGTGTGACCTCGTTGTCTCAGTGAGATCTCCCGGTCTCAGTGTGACCTCCCGGTCTCAGTGTGATCTCCCGGTCTCAGTGTGATCTCCCGGTCTCAGTGTGACCTCGTGGTCTCAGTGAGATCTCCCGGTCTCAGTGTGACCTCCCAGTCTCAGTGTGAGCTCCCGGTCTCAGTGCGATCTTCCGGTCTCAGCGTGATCTCCCGGTCTCAGAATGATGTCCCGGTTGCAGTGTGATCTCCCGATCTCAGGGTGATCGCCCGGTCTCAGTCCGATCTCCCGATCTCAGTGTGACCTCCCGGTCTCCGTGCGATCTCCTGGTCTCAGTGCGATCTCCCGGTCTCAGTGCGATCTCCCAGTCTCAGTGCGATCTCCCGGTCACAATGCGTTCTCCCGATCTCAGTGTGACCTCCCGGACTCAGAGTGATCTCCCGATCTCAGTGCGATCTCCCGGTCTCAGTGTGATCTCCCGGTCTCAGTGTGATCTCCCGGTCTCAGTGCGATCTCCCGGTCTCAGTGCGATATCCCGGTCTCAGTGCGCTCTCCCGGTCTCAGTGTGACCTCCTGGTCTCAGTGTGATCTCCCGGTCTCAGTGTGACCTCCCGGTCTCATTGTGATCTCCGGTTCTCAGTGTGTCTTACGGTGACATTGTGATCTCCCGGTCTCAGTGCGATCTCCCGGTCTCAGTGCGTTCTCCCGATCTCAGTGTGATCTCCCGGTCTCAGTGCGATATCCCGGTCTCAGTGCAATCTCCCGGTCTCAGTGTGACCTCCTGGTCTCAGTGTGATCTCCCGGTCTCAGTGTGACCTCCCGGTCTCATTGTGATCTCCGGGTCTCAGTGTGTCTTACGGTGACATTGTGATCTCCCGGTCTCAGTGCGATCTCCCGGTCTCAGTGCGTTCTCCCGATCTCAGTGTGATCTCCCGGTCTCAGTGCGATCTCCCGGTGTCAGGGCGATTTCCCGGTCTCAATGTGATCTCCCGGTCTCAGTGCGATCTCCCGGTCTCAGTGTGATCTCCCGGCCTCAGTGTGATCTCTTGATCTCAGTGCAATATCCCAGTCTCAGTGCGATCTCCCGGTCTCAGTGTGATCATCCGGTCTCATTGTGATCTTCGATCTCAGTGTGACCTCCCGGTCTCAGTGCGATCTCCCGGTCTCAGTGTGACCTCGTTGTCTCAGTGAGATCTCCCGGTCTCAGTGTGACCTCCCGGTCTCAGTGTGATCTCCCGGTCTCAGTGTGACCTCCTGGTCGCAGTGTGATCTCCCGGTCTCAGTGCGATCTCCCGGTCTCAGTGCGATCTCCCGGTCTCATTGTGATCTCTCGGTCTCAGTGTGTCTTCCGGTGACATTGTGATCTCTCGGTCTCAGTGTGTCTTCCGGTGACATTGTGATCTCCCGGTCTCAGTGTGATCTCCTGGTCTCAGTGCGATCTCCCGGTCTCAGTGTGACCTCCCAGTCTCAGTGCGATCTCCCGGTCTCAGTGCGATCTCCCGGTCTCAGTGCGATCTCCCGGTCACAGTGTGATCTCCCGGTCTCAGTGTGATCTCCCGGTCTCAGTGTGATCTCCCGGTCTCAGTGCGATCTCCCGGTCTCAGTGCGATCTCCCGGTCTCAGTGTGACCTCCCAGTCTCAGTGCGATCTCCCGGTCTCAGTGCGATCTCCCGGTCTCAGTGTGATCTCCCGGTCTCAGTGTGATCTCCCGGTCTCAGTGTGATCTCCCGGTCTCAGTGCGATCTCCCGGTCTCAGTGCGATCTCCCGGTCTCAGTGTGACCTCCCAGTCTCAGTGCGATCTTCCGGTCTCAGCGTGATCTCCCGGTCTCAGAATGATGTCCCGGTTGCAGTGTGATCTCCCGATCTCAGGGTGATCGCCCGGTCTCAGTCCGAACTCCCGATCTCAGTGTGACCTCCCGGTCTCCGTGCGATCTCCTGGTCTCAGTGCGATCTCCCGGTCTCAGTGCGATCTCCCAGTCTCAGTGCGATCTCCCGGTCACAGTGTGACCTCCCGGACTCAGAGTGATCTCCCGATCTCAGTGCGATCTCCCGGTCTCAGTGTGATCTCCCGGTCTCAGTGTGATCTCCCGGTCTCAGTGCGATCTCCCGTTCTCAGTGCGATCTCCCGGTCTCAGTGCGATCTCCCGGTCTCAGTGTGACCTCGTGGTCTCAGTGAGATCTCCCGGTCTCAGTGTGACCTCCCGGTCTCAGTGCGATCTCCCGGTCTCAGTGTGACCTCGTTGTCTCAGTGAGATCTCCCTGTCTCAGTGTGACCTCCCGGTCTCAGTGTGATCTCCCGGTCTCAGTGCGATCTCCCAGTCTCAGTGTGACCTCCTGGTCTCAGTGTGATCTCCCGGTCTCAGTGTGACCTCCCGGTCTCAATGTGATCTCCGGGTCTCAGTGTGTCTTACGGTGACATTGTGATCTCCCGGTCTCAGTGCGATCTCCCGGTCTCAGTGCGTTCTCCCGATCTCAGTGTGATCTCCCAGTCTCAGTGCGATCTCCCGGTCTCAGTGCGATCTCCCGGTCACAGTATGATCTCCCGGTTTCAGTGCGATCTCCCAGTCTCAGTCGATCTCCCAGTCTCAGTGTGATCTCCCGGTCTCAGTGTGACCTCCCGGTCTCAGTGCGATCTCCCGGTCTCAGTGTGACCTCGTGGTCTCAGTGAGATCTCCCAGTCTCAGTGTGACCTACCGGTCTCAGTGTGATCTCCCGGTCTCAGTGTGAACTCCCGGTCTCAGTGCGATCTCCCGGTCTCAGGGTGATCTCCCGGTCTCAGTGCGATCTCCCGGTCTCAGTGTGATCTCCCGGTCTCAGTGTGATCTCCCGGTCTCAGTGCGATCTCCCGTTCTCAGTGCGATCTCCCGGTCTCAGTGCGATTTCCCGGTCTCAGTGTGATCTCCCGGTCTCAGTGCGATCTCCGGGTCTCAGTGCGATCTACCGGTCTCAGTGTGATCTCCCGGACTCAGAGTGATCTCCCGATCTCAGTGCGATCTCCCGTTCTCAGTGAGATCTCAAAATCTCTGTGCGATCTCCCGGTCTCAGTGTGATCTCCCGGTCTCAGTGCGATCTCCCGGTGTCAGTGTGATCTCCCGGTGTCAGGGCGATCTCCCGGTCTCAGTGTGATCTCCCGGTCTCAGTGCGATCTCCCGGTCTCAGTGTGATCTCCCGGTCTCAGTGTGATCTCTTGATCTCAGTGCAATATCCCAGTCTCAGTGCGATCTCCCGGTCTCAGTACGATCTTCCGGTCTCAGTGTGATAATCCGGTCTCAGAGCGATCTCCCGGTCTCAGTGTGATCATCCGGTCTCATTGTGATCTTCGATCTCAGTGCGATCTCCCGGTCTCAGTGCGATCTCCCGGTCACAGTATGATCTCCCGATCTCAGTGTGATCTCCCGGTCTCAGTGCGATTTCCCGGTCTCAGTGCGATCTCCCGGTCTCAGTGTGACCTCGTTGTCTCAGTGAGATCTCCCGGTCTCAGTGCGCTCTCCCGGTGTCAGGGTGATCTCCCGGTCTCAGTGCGATCTCCCGGTCTCAGTGTGATCTCCCGGTCTCAGTGTGATCTCCCGGTCTCAGTGCGATCTCCCGTTCTCAGTGCGATCTCCCGGTCTCAGTGCGATCTCCCGGTCTCAGTGTGATCTCCCGGTCTCAGTGCGATCTCCGGGTCTCAGTGCGATCTCCCGGTCTCATTGTGATCTCTCGGTCTCAGTGTGTCTTCCGGTGACATTGCGATCTCCCGGTCTCAGTGTGATCTCCTGGTCTCAGTGCGATCTCCCGGTCTCAGTGTGATCTCCGGTCTCAGTGCGATCTCCCGGTCTCAGTACGATCTCCCGGTCTCAGTGTGATCTCCCGGTCTCAGTGCGATCTCCCGTTCTCAGTGCGATCTCCCGGTCTCAGTGCGATCTCCCGGTCTCAGTGCGATATCCCGGTCTCAGTGCGATCTCCCGGTCTCAGTGTGACCTCCTGGTCTCAGTGTGATCTCCCGGTCTCAGTGTGACCTCCCGGTCTCATTGTGATCTCCGGGTCTCAGTGTGTCTTACGGTGACATTGTGATCTCCCGGTCTCAGTGCGATCTCCCGGTCTCAGTGCGTTCTCCCGATCTCAGTGTGATCTCCCGGTCTCAGTGCGATCTCCCGGTCTCAGTGCGATCTCCCGGTCACAGTATGATCTCCCGGTTTCAGTGCGATCTCCCAGTTTCAGTCGATCTCCCAGTCTCAGTGCGTTCTCCCGTTCTCAGTGAGATCTCCCAATCTCTGTGCGATCTCCCGGTCTCAGTGTGATCTCCCGGTCTCAGTGCGATCTCCCGGTGTCAGTGTGATCTCCCGGTGTCAGGGCGATCTCCCGGTCTCAATGTGATCTCCCGGTCTCAGTGCGATCTCCCGGTCTCAGTGTGATCTCCCGGTCTCAGTGTGATCTCTTGATCTCAGTGCAATATCCCAGTCTCAGTGCGATCTCCCGGTCTCAGTGCGATCTCCCGGTCTCAGTGTGATCTCCCGGTCACAGTATGATCTCCCGGTTTCAGTGCGATCTCCCAGTCTCAGTCGATCTCCCTGTCTCAGTGTGATCTCCCGGTCTCAGTGCAATATCCCAGTCTCAGTGCGATCTCCCGGTCTCAGTGTGATCATCCGGTCTCATTGTGATCTTCGATCTCAGTGCGATCTCCCGGTCTCAGTGCGATCTCCCGGTCTCAGTGTGACCTCGTGGTCTCAGTGAGATCTCCCGGTCTCAGTGCGATCTCCCGGTCTCAGAATGATCTCCCGGATGCAGTGTGATCTCCCGGTCTCAGTGTGACCTCGTTGTCTCAGTGAGATCTCCCGGTCTCAGTGCGATCTCCCGGTCTCAGGGTGATCTCCCGGTCTCAGTGCGATCTCCCGGTCTCAGTGTGATCTCCCGGTCTCAGTGTGATCTCCCGGTCTCAGTGTGATCTCCCGGTCTCAGTGCGATCTCCCGTTCTCAGTGCGATCTCCCGGTCTCAGTGCGATCTCCCGGTCTCAGTGTGATCTCCCGGTCTCAGTGCGATCTCCGGGTCTCAGTGCGATCTCCCGGTCTCATTGTGATCTCTCGGTCTCAGTGTGTCTTCCGGTGACATTGCGATCTCCCGGTCTCAGTGTGATCTCCTGGTCTCAGTGCGATCTCCCGGTCTCAGTGTGATCTCCGGTCTCAGTGCGATCTCCCGGTCTCAGTACGATCTCCCGGTCTCAGTGTGATTTCCCGGTCTCAGTGCGATCTCCCGTTCTCAGTGCGATCTCCCGGTCTCAGTGCGATCTCCCGGTCTCAGTGCGATATCCCGGTCTCAGTGCGATCTCCCGGTCTCAGTGTGACCTCCTGGTCTCAGTGTGATCTCCCGGTCTCAGTGTGACCTCCCGGTCTCATTGTGATCTCCGGGTCTCAGTGTGTCTTACGGTGACATTGTGATCTCCCGGTCTCAGTGCGATCTCCCGGTCTCAGTGCGTTCTCCCGATCTCAGTGTGATCTCCCGGTCTCAGTGCGATCTCCCGGTCTCAGTGCGATCTCCCGGTCACAGTATGATCTCCCGGTTTCAGTGCGATCTCCCAGTTTCAGTCGATCTCCCATTCTCAGTGCGATCTCCCGTTCTCAGTGAGATCTCCCAATCTCTGTGCGATCTCCCGGTCTCAGTGTGATCTCCCGGTCTCAGTGCGATCTCCCGGTGTCAGTGTGATCTCCCGGTGTCAGGGCGATCTCCCGGTCTCAATGTGATCTCCCGGTCTCAGTGCGATCTCCCGGTCTCAGTGTGATCTCCCGGTCTCAGTGTGATCTCTTGATCTCAGTGCAATATCCCAGTCTCAGTGCGATCTCCCGGTCTCAGTGCGATCTCCCGGTCTCAGTGTGATCTCCCGGTCACAGTATGATCTCCCGGTTTCAGTGCGATCTCCCAGTCTCATTCGATCTCCCTGTCTCAGTGTGATCTCCCGGTCTCAGTGCAATATCCCAGTCTCAGTGCGATCTCCCGGTCTCAGTGTGATCATCCGGTCTCATTGTGATCTTCGATCTCAGTGCGATCTCCCGGTCTCAGTGCGATCTCCCGGTCTCAGTGTGACCTCGTGGTCTCAGTGAGATCTCCCGGTCTCAGTGTGACCTCCCGGTCTCAGTGCGATCTCCCGGTCTCAGTGTGACCTCGTTGTCTCAGTGAGATCTCCCGGTCTCAGTGTGACCTCCCGGTCTCAGTGTGATCTCCCGGTCTCAGTGTGACCTCCTGGTCGCAGTGTGATCTCCCGGTCTCAGGGTGATCTCCCGGTCTCAGTGCGATCTCCCGGTCTCAGTGTGACCTCCCGGTCTCAGTGAGATCTCCCGGTCTCAGTGTGACCTCCTGGTCGCAGTGTGATCTCCCGGTCTCAGTGTGATCTCCTGGTCTCAGTGCGATCTCCCGGTCTCAGTGCGATCTCCCGGTCTCAGTGTGATCTCCCGGTCTCAGTGTGATCTCCCGGTCTCAGTGTGATCTCCCGGTCTCAGTGCGATCTCCCGGTCTCAGTGCGATCTCCCGGTCTCAGTGTGACCTCCCAGTCTCAGTGCGATCTCCCGGTCTCAGTGCGATCTCCCGGTCTCAGTGTGACCTCCCAGTCTCAGTGTGAGCTCCCGGTCTCAGTGCGATCTTCCGGTCTCAGCGTGATCTCCCGGTCTCAGAATGATGTACCGGTTGCAGTGTGATCTCCCGATCTCAGGGTGATCGCCCGGTCTCAGTCCGAACTCCCGATCTCAGTGTGACCTCCCGGTCTCCGTGCGATCTCCTGGTGTCAGTGCGATCTCCCGGTCTCAGTGCAATCTCCCAGTCTCAGTGCGATCTCCCGGTCACAGTGTGACCTCCCGGACTCAGAGTGATCTCCCGATCTCAGTGCGATCTCCCGGTCTCAGTGTGATCTCCCGGTCTCAGTGTGATCTCCCGGTCTCAGTGCAATCTCCCGTTCTCAGTGCGATCTCCCGGTCTCAGTGCGATCTCCCGGTCTCAGTGTGACCTCGTGGTCTCAGTGAGATCTCCCGGTCTCAGTGTGACCTCCCGGTCTCAGTGCGATCTCCCGGTCTCAGTGTGACCTCGTTGTCTCAGTGAGATCTCCCGGTCTCAGTGTGACCTCCCGGTCTCAGTGTGATCTCCCGGTCTCAGTGCGATCTCCCGGTCTCAGTGTGACCTCCTGGTCTCAGTGTGATCTCCCGGTCTCAGTGTGACCTCCCGGTCTCATTGTGATCTCCGGGTCTCAGTGTGTCTTACGGTGACATTGTGATCTCCCGGTCTCAGTGCGATCTCCCGGTCTCAGTGCGTTCTCCCGATCTCAGTGTGATCTCCCAGTCTCAGTGCGATCTCCCGGTCTCAGTGCGATCTCCCGGTCACAGTATGATCTCCCGGTTTCAGTGCGATCTCCCAGTCTCAGTCGATCTCCCAGTCTCAGTGTGATCTCCCGGTCTCAGTGTGATCTCCCGGTCTCAGTGTGACCTCGTGATCTCAGTGAGATCTCCCGGTCTCAGTGTGACCTCCCGGTCTCAGTGCGATCTCCCGGTCTCAGTGTGACCTCGTGGTCTCAGTGAGATCTCCCGGTCTCAGTGTGACCTACCGGTCTCAGTGTGATCTCCCGGTCTCAGTGTGAACCCCCGGTCTCAGTGCGATCTCCCGGTCTCAGGGTGATCTCCCGGTCTCAGTGCGATCTCCCGGTCTCAGTGTGATCTCCCGGTCTCAGTGTGATCTCCCGGTCTCAGTGCAATCTCCCGTTCTCAGTGCGATCTCCCGGTCTCAGTGCGATTTCCCGGTCTCAGTGTGATCTCCCGGTCTCAGTGCGATCTCCGGGTCTCAGTGCGATCTACCGGTCTCAGTGTGATCTCCCGGACTCAGAGTGATCTCCCGATCTCAGTGCGATCTCCCGTTCTCAGTGAGATCTCCCAATCTCTGTGCGATCTCCCGGTCTCAGTGTGATCTCCCGGTCTCAGTGCGATCTCCCGGTGTCAGTGTGATCTCCCGGTGTCAGGGCGATCTCCCGGTCTCAGTGTGATCTCCCGGTCTCAGTGCGATCTCCCGGTCTCAGTGTGATCTCCCGGTCTCAGTGTGATCTCTTGATCTCAGTGCAATATCCCAGTCTCAGTGCGATCTCCCGGTCTCAGTACGATCTTCCGGTCTCAGTGTGATCATCCGGTCTCAGAGCGATCTCCCGGTCTCAGTGTGATCATCCGGTCTCATTGTGATCTTCGATCTCAGTGCGATCTCCCGGTCTCAGTGCGATCTCCCGGTCACAGTATGATCTCCCGATCTCAGTGTGATCTCCCGGTCTCAGTGCGATCTCCCGGTCTCAGAATGATCTCCCGGATGCAGTGTGATCTCCCGGTCTCAGTGCGATCTCCCGGTCTCAGTGTGATCTCCCGGTCTCAGTGTGATCTCCCGGTCTCAGTGTGATCTCCCGGTCTCAGTGCGATCTCCCGTTCTCAGTGCGATCTCCCGGTCTCAGTGCGATCTCCCGGTCTCAGTGTGATCTCCGGTCTCAGTGCGATCTCCCGGTCTCAGTACGATCTCCCGGTCTCAGTGTGATCTCCCGGTCTCAGTGCGATCTCCCGTTCTCAGTGCGATCTCCCGGTCTCAGTGCGATCTCCCGGTCTCAGTGCGATATCCCGGTCTCAGTGCGATCTCCCGGTCTCAGTGTGACCTCCTGGTCTCAGTGTGATCTCCCGGTCTCAGTGTGACCTCCCGGTCTCATTGTGATCTCCGGGTCTCAGTGTGTCTTACGGTGACATTGTGATCTCCCGGTCTCAGTGCGATCTCCCGGTCTCAGTGCGTTCTCCCGATCTCAGTGTGATCTCCCGGTCTCAGTGCGATCTCCCGGTCTCAGTGCGATCTCCCGGTCACAGTATGATCTCCCGGTTTCAGTGCGATCTCCCAGTTTCAGTCGATCTCCCAGTCTCAGTGCGATCTCCCGTTCTCAGTGAGATCTCCCAATCTCTGTGTGATCTCCCGGTCTCAGTGCGATCTCCCGGTGTCAGTGTGATCTCCCGGTGTCAGGGCGATCTCCCGGTCTCAATGTGATCTCCCGGTCTCAGTGCGATCTCCCGGTCTCAGTGTGATCTCCCGGTCTCAGTGTGATCTCCCGGTCTCAGTGCAATCTCCCGTTCTCAGTGCGATCTCCCGGTCTCAGTGCGATTTCCCGGTCTCAGTGTGATCTCCCGGTCTCAGTGCGATCTCCGGGTCTCAGTGCGATCTACCGGTCTCAGTGTGATCTCCCGGACTCAGAGTGATCTCCCGATCTCAGTGCGATCTCCCGTTCTCAGTGAGATCTCCCAATCTCTGTGCGATCTCCCGGTCTCAGTGTGATCTCCCGGTCTCAGTGCGATCTCCCGGTGTCAGTGTGATCTCCCGGTGTCAGGGCGATCTCCCGGTCTCAGTGTGATCTCCCGGTCTCAGTGCGATCTCCCGGTCTCAGTGTGATCTCCCGGTCTCAGTGTGATCTCTTGATCTCAGTGCAATATCCCAGTCTCAGTGCGATCTCCCGGTCTCAGTACGATCTTCCGGTCTCAGTGTGATCATCCGGTCTCAGAGCGATCTCCCGGTCTCAGTGTGATCATCCGGTCTCATTGTGATCTTCGATCTCAGTGCGATCTCCCGGTCTCAGTGCGATCTCCCGGTCACAGTATGATCTCCCGATCTCAGTGTGATCTCCCGGTCTCAGTGCGATCTCCCGGTCTCAGAATGATCTCCCGGATGCAGTGTGATCTCCCGGTCTCAGTGCGATCTCCCGGTCTCAGTGTGATCTCCCGGTCTCAGTGTGATCTCCCGGTCTCAGTGTGATCTCCCGGTCTCAGTGCGATCTCCCGTTCTCAGTGCGATCTCCCGGTCTCAGTGCGATCTCCCGGTCTCAGTGTGATCTCCGGTCTCAGTGCGATCTCCCGGTCTCAGTACGATCTCCCGGTCTCAGTGTGATCTCCCGGTCTCAGTGCGATCTCCCGTTCTCAGTGCGATCTCCCGGTCTCAGTGCGATCTCCCGGTCTCAGTGCGATATCCCGGTCTCAGTGCGATCTCCCGGTCTCAGTGTGACCTCCTGGTCTCAGTGTGATCTCCCGGTCTCAGTGTGACCTCCCGGTCTCATTGTGATCTCCGGGTCTCAGTGTGTCTTACGGTGACATTGTGATCTCCCGGTCTCAGTGCGATCTCCCGGTCTCAGTGCGTTCTCCCGATCTCAGTGTGATCTCCCGGTCTCAGTGCGATCTCCCGGTCTCAGTGCGATCTCCCGGTCACAGTATGATCTCCCGGTTTCAGTGCGATCTCCCAGTTTCAGTCGATCTCCCAGTCTCAGTGCGATCTCCCGTTCTCAGTGAGATCTCCCAATCTCTGTGTGATCTCCCGGTCTCAGTGCGATCTCCCGGTGTCAGTGTGATCTCCCGGTGTCAGGGCGATCTCCCGGTCTCAATGTGATCTCCCGGTCTCAGTGCGATCTCCCGGTCTCAGTGTGATCTCCCGGTCTCAGTGTGATCTCTTGATCTCAGTGCAATATCCCAGTCTCAGTGCGATCTCCCGGTCTCAGTGCGATCTCCCGGTCTCAGTGTGATCTCCCGGTCACAGTATGATCTCCCGGTTTCAGTGCGATCTCCCAGTCTCAGTCGATCTCCCTGTCTCAGTGTGATCTCCCGGTCTCAGTGTGATCTCCCGGTCTCAGTGTGATCTCCCGGTCTCAGTGTGACCTCGTGGTCTCAGTGAGATCTCCCGGTCTCAGTGTGACCTCCCGGTCTCAGTGCGATCTCCCGGTCTCAGTGTGACCTCGTTGTCTCAGTGAGATCTCCCGGTCTCAGTGTGACCTCCCGGTCTCAGTGTGATCTCCCGGTCTCAGTGTGATCTCCCGGTCTCAGTGCGATCTCCCGGTCTCAGTGCGATCTCCCGATCTCAGTGCGATCTACCGGTCTCAGTGTGATCTCCCGGACTCAGAGTGATCTCCCGATCTCAGTGCGATCTCCCGTTCTCAGTGAGATCTCCCAATCTCTGTGCGATCTCCCGGTCTCAGTGCGATCTCCTGGTGTCAGTGTGATCTCCCGGTGTCAGGGCGATCTCCCGGTCTCAGTGTGATCTCCCGGTCTCAGTGCGATCTCCCGGTCTCATTGTGATCTCCCGGTCTCAGTGCGATCTCCTGGTGTCAGTGTGATCTCCCGGTGTCAGGGCGATCTCCCGGTCTGAATGTGATCTCCCGGTCTCAGTGCGATCTCCCGGTCTCAGTGTGATCTCCCGGTCTCAGTGCGATCTCCCGGTCTCAGTGCGATCTCCCGGTCTCATTGTGATCTCCGGGTCTCAGTGTGTCTTACGGTGACATTGTGATCTCCCGGTCTCAGTGCGATCTCCCGGTCTCAGTGCGTTCTCCCGATCTCAGTGTGATCTCCCGGTCTCAGTGCGATCTCCCGGTCTCAGTGCGATCTCCCGGTCACAGTATGATCTCCCGGTTTCAGTGCGATCTCCCAGTTTCAGTCGATCTCCCAGTCTCAGTGCGATCTCCCGTTCTCAGTGAGATCTCCCAATCTCTGTGTGATCTCCCGGTCTCAGTGCGATCTCCCGGTGTCAGTGTGATCTCCCGGTGTCAGGGCGATCTCCCGGTCTCAATGTGATCTCCCGGTCTCAGTGCGATCTCCCGGTCTCAGTGTGATCTCCCGGTCTCAGTGTGATCTCTTGATCTCAGTGCAATATCCCAGTCTCAGTGCGATCTCCCGGTCTCAGTGCGATCTCCCGGTCTCAGTGTGATCTCCCGGTCACAGTATGATCTCCCGGTTTCAGTGCGATCTCCCAGTCTCAGTCGATCTCCCTGTCTCAGTGTGATCTCCCGGTCTCAGTGTGATCTCCCGGTCTCAGTGTGATCTCCCGGTCTCAGTGTGACCTCGTGGTCTCAGTGAGATCTCCCGGTCTCAGTGTGACCTCCCGGTCTCAGTGCGATCTCCCGGTCTCAGTGTGACCTCGTTGTCTCAGTGAGATCTCCCGGTCTCAGTGTGACCTCCCGGTCTCAGTGTGATCTCCCGGTCTCAGTGTGATCTCCCGGTCTCAGTGCGATCTCCCGGTCTCAGTGCGATCTCCCGATCTCAGTGCGATCTACCGGTCTCAGTGTGATCTCCCGGACTCAGAGTGATCTCCCGATCTCAGTGCGATCTCCCGTTCTCAGTGAGATCTCCCAATCTCTGTGCGATCTCCCGGTCTCAGTGCGATCTCCTGGTGTCAGTGTGATCTCCCGGTGTCAGGGCGATCTCCCGGTCTCAGTGTGATCTCCCGGTCTCAGTGCGATCTCCCGGTCTCAGTGTGATCTCCCGGTCTCAGTGCGATCTCCTGGTGTCAGTGTGATCTCCCGGTGTCAGGGCGATCTCCCGGTCTGAATGTGATCTCCCGGTCTCAGTGCGATCTCCCGGTCTCAGTGTGATCTCCCAGTCTCAGTGCGATCTCCCGGTCTCAGTACGATCTTCCGGTCTCAGTGTGATCATCCGGTCTCAGTGCGATCTCCCGGTCTCAGTGTGATCATCCGGTCTCATTGTGATCTTCGATCTCAGTGCGATCTCCCGGTCTCAGTGCGATCTCCCTGTCACAGTATGATCTCCCGATCTCAGTGTGATCTCCCGGTCTCAGTGCGATCTCCCGGTCTCAGTGTGATCTCCCGGTCTCAGTGTGAACTCGTTGTCTCAGTGAGATCTCCCGGTCTCAGTGCAATCTCCCGGTCTCAGGGTGATCTCCCAGTCTCAGTGCGATCTCCCAATCTCAGTGTGATCTCCCGGTCTCAGTGTGATCTCCCGGTCTCAGTGTGATCTCCCGGTCTCAGTGCGATCTCCCGTTCTCAGTGCGATCTCCCGGTCTCAGTGCGATCTCCCGGTCTCAGTGTGATCTCCCGGTCTCAGTGCGATCTCCGGGTCTCAGTGCGATCTCCCGGTCTCATTGTGATCTCTCGGTCTCAGTGTGTCTTCCGGTGACATTGTGATCTCCCGGTCTCAGTGTGATCTCCTGGTCTCAGTGCGATCTCCCGGTCTCATTGCGATCTCCCGGTCTCAGTGTGATCTCCCGGTCTCAGTGTGATCTCCCGATCTCAGTGCGATCTCCCGGTCTCAGTGCGATCTCCCGGTCTCAGTGTGACCTCCCAGTCTCAGTGTGAGCTCCCGGTCTCAGTGCGATCTTCCGGTCTCAGCGTGATCTCCCGGTCTCAGAATGATGTCCCGGTTGCAGTGTGATCTCCCGATCTCAGGGTGATCGCCCGGTCTCAGTCCGATCTCCCGATCTCAGTGTGACCTCCCGGTCTCCGTGCGATCTCCTGGTCTCAGTGCGATCTCCCCGTCTCAGTGCGATCTCCCAGTCTCAGTGCGATCTCCTGGTCACAATGCGTTCTCCCGATCTCAGTGTGACCTCCCGGACTCAGAGTGATCTCCCGATCTCAGTGCGATCTCCCGGTCTCAGTGTGATCTCCCGGTCTCAGTGTGATCTCCCGGTCTCAGTGCGATCTCCCGGTCTCAGTGCGATATCCCGGTCTCAGTGCAATCTCCCGGTCTCAGTGTGACCTCCTGGTCTCAGTGTGATCTCCCGGTCTCAGTGTGACCTCCCGGTCTCATTGTGATCTCCGGGTCTCAGTGTGTCTTACGGTGACATTGTGATCTCCCGGTCTCAGTGCGATCTCCCGGTCTCAGTGCGTTCTCCCGATCTCAGTGTGATCTCCCGGTCTCAGTGCGATCTCCCGGTGTCAGGGCGATTTCCCGGTCTCAATATGATCTGCCGGTCTCAGTGTGATCTCCCGGCCTCAGTGTGATCTCTTGATCTCAGTGCGATCTCCCAGTCTCAGTGCGATCTCCTGGTCACAATGCGTTCTCCCGATCTCAGTGTGACCTCCCGGACTCAGAGAGATCTCCCGATCTCAGTGCGATCTCCCGGTCTCAGTGTGATCTCCCGGTCTCAGTGTGATCTCCCGGTCTCAGTGCGATCTCCCGGTCTCAGTGCGATATCCCGGTCTCAGTGCAATCTCCCGGTCTCAGTGTGACCTCCTGGTCTCAGTGTGATCTCCCGGTGTCAGTGTGACCTCCCGGTCTCATTGTGATCTCCGGGTCTCAGTGTGTCTTACGGTGACATTGTGATCTCCCGGTCTCAGTGCGATCTCCCGGTCTCAGTGCGTTCTCCCGATCTCAGTGTGATCTCCCGGTCTCAGTGCGATCTCCCGGTGTCAGGGCGATTTCCCGGTCTCAATGTGATCTCCCGGTCTCAGTGCGATCTGCCGGTCTCAGTGTGATCTCCCGGCCTCAGTGTGATCTCTTGATCTCAGTGCAATATCCCAGTCTCAGTGCGATCTCCCGGTCTCAGTGTGATCATCCGGTCTCATTGTGATCTTCGATCTCAGTGCGATCTCCCGGTCACAGTGTGACCTCGTGGTCTCAGTGAGATCTCCCGGTCTCAGTGTGACCTCCCGGTCTCAGTGCGATCTCCCGGTCTCAGTGTGACCTCGTTGTCTCAGTGAGATCTCCCGGTCTCAGTGTGACCTCCCGGTCTCAGTGTGATCTCCCGGTCTCAGTGTGACCTCCTGGTCGCAGTGTGATCTCCCGGTCTCAGTGCGATCTCCCGGTCTCATTGTGATCTCTCGGTCTCAGTGTGTCTTCCGGTGACATTGTGACCTCCCGGTCTCAGTGTGATCTCCTGGTCTCAGTGCGATCTCCCGGTCTCAGTGCGATCTCCCGGTCTCAGTGTGATCTCCCGGTCTCAGTGTGATCTCCCGATCTCAGTGCGATCTCCCGGTCTCAGTGCGATCTCCCGGTCTCAGTGTGACCTCCCAGTCTCAGTGTGAGCTCCCGGTGTCAGTGCGATCTTCCGGTCTCAGCGTGATCTCCCGGTCTCAGAATGATGTCCCGGTTGCAGTGTGATCTCCCGATCTCAGGGTGATCGCCCGGTCTCAGTCCGATCTCCCGATCTCAGTGTGACCTCCCGGTCTCCGTGCGATCTCCCGATCTCAGTGCGATCTCCCAGTCTCAGTGCGATCTCCCGGTCACAGTGTGACCTCCCGGACTCAGAGTGATCTCCCGATCTCAGTGCGATCTCCCGGTCTCAGTGTGATCTCCCGGTCTCAGTGTGATCTCCCGGTCTCAGTGCGATCTCCCGTTCTCAGTGCGATCTCCCGGTCTCAGTGCGATCTCCCGGTCTCAGTGCGATATCCCGGTCTCAGTGCGATCTCCCGGTCTCAGTGTGACCTCCTGGTCTCAGTGTGATCTCCCGGTCTCAGTGTGACCTCCCGGTCTCATTGTGATCTCCGGGTCTCAGTGTGTCTTACGGTGACATTGTGATCTCCCGGTCTCAGTGCGATCTCCCGGTCTCAGTGCGTTCTCCCGATCTCAGTGTGATCACCCAGTCTCAGTATGATCTCCCGGTTTCAGTGCGATCTCCCAGTCTCAGTCGATCTCCCAGTCTCAGTGTGATCTCCCGGTCTCAGTGTGATCACCCGGTCTCACTGTGACCTCGTGGTCTCAGTGAGATCTCCCGGTCTCAGTGTGACCTCCCGGTCTCAGTGCGATCTCCCAGTCTCAGTGTGACCTCGTGGTCTCAGTGAGATCTCCCGGTCTCAGTGTGACCTCCCGGTCTCAGTGTGATCTCCCGGTCTCAGTGTGAACTCCCGGTCTCAGTGCGATCTCCCGGTCTCAGGGTGATCTCCCGGTCTCAGTGCGATCTCCCGGTCTCAGTGTGATCTCCCGGTATCAGTGTGATCTCCCGGTCTCAGTGTGATCTCCCGGTCTCAGTGCGATCTCCCGTTCTCAGTGCGATCTCCCGGTCTCAGTGCGATTTCCCGGTCTCAGTGTGATCTCCCGGTCTCAGTGCGATCTCCGGGTCTCAGTGCGATCTCCCGGTCTCAGTGTGTCTTCCGGTGACATTGTGATCTCCCGGTCTCAGTGTGATCTCCCGGTCTCAGTGCGATCTCCCGGTCTCAGTGCGATCTCCCGGTCTCAGTGTGATCTCCCGGTCTCAGTGCGATCTCCCGGTCTCAGCGTGTTCTCCCGGTCTCAGTGTGATCTCCTGGTCTCAGTGCGATCTCCCGGTCTCATTGCGATCTCCCGGTCTCAGTGTGATCTCCCGGTCTCAGTGTGATCTCCCGATCTCAGTGCGATCTCCCGGTCTCAGTGCGATCTCCCGGTCTCAGTGTGACCTCCCAGTCTCAGTGTGAGCTCCCGGTCTCAGTGCGATCTTCCGGTCTCAGCGTGATCTCCCGGTCTCAGAATGATGTCCCGGTTGCAGTGTGATCTCCCGATCTCAGGGTGATCGCCCGGTCTCAGTCCGATCTCCCGATCTCAGTGTGACCTCCCGGTCTCCGTGCGATCTCCTGGTCTCAGTGCGATCTCCCGGTCTCAGTGCGATCTCCCAGTCTCAGTGCGATCTCCTGGTCACAATGCGTTCTCCCGATCTCAGTGTGACCTCCCGGACTCAGAGTGATCTCCCGATCTCAGTGCGATCTCCCGGTCTCAGTGTGATCTCCCGGTCTCAGTGTGATCTCCCGGTCTCAGTGCGATCTCCCGGTCTCAGTGCGATATCCCGGTCTCAGTGCAATCTCCCGGTCTCAGTGTGACCTCCTGGTCTCAGTGTGATCTCCCGGTGTCAGTGTGACCTCCCGGTCTCATTGTGATCTCCGGGTCTCAGTGTGTCTTACGGTGACATTGTGATCTCCCGGTCTCAGTGCGATCTCCCGGTCTCAGTGCGTTCTCCCGATCTCAGTGTGATCTCCCGGTCTCAGTGCGATCTCCCGGTGTCAGGGCGATTTCCCGGTCTCAATGTGATCTCCCGGTCTCAGTGCGATCTGCCGGTCTCAGTGTGATCTCCCGGCCTCAGTGTGATCTCTTGATCTCAGTGCAATATCCCAGTCTCAGTGCGATCTCCCGGTCTCAGTGTGATCATCCGGTCTCATTGTGATCTTCGATCTCAGTGCGATCTCCCGGTCACAGTGTGACCTCGTGGTCTCAGTGAGATCTCCCGGTCTCAGTGTGACCTCCCGGTCTCAGTGCGATCTCCCGGTCTCAGTGTGACCTCGTTGTCTCAGTGAGATCTCCCGGTCTCAGTGTGACCTCCCGGTCTCAGTGTGATCTCCCGGTCTCAGTGTGACCTCGTGGTCTCAGTGAGATCTCCCGGTCTCAGTGTGACCTCCCGGTCTCAGTGTGATCTCCCGGTCTCAGTGTGAACTCCCGGTCTCAGTGCGATCTCCCGGTCTCAGGGTGATCTCCCGGTCTCAGTGCGATCTCCCGGTCTCAGTGTGATCTCCCGGTATCAGTGTGATCTCCCGGTCTCAGTGTGATCTCCCGGTCTCAGTGCGATCTCCCGTTCTCAGTGCGATCTCCCGGTCTCAGTGCGATTTCCCGGTCTCAGTGTGATCTCCCGGTCTCAGTGCGATCTCCGGGTCTCAGTGCGATCTCCCGGTCTCAGTGTGTCTTCCGGTGACATTGTGATCTCCCGGTCTCAGTGTGATCTCCCGGTCTCAGTGCGATCTCCCGGTCTCAGTGTGATCTCCCGGTCTCAGTGTGATCTCCCGGTCTCAGTGCGATCTCCCGGTCTCAGCGTGTTCTCCCGGTCTCAGTGTGATCTCCCGGTCTCAGTGCGATATCCCGGTCTCAGTGTGATCTCCCGGTCTCAGTGTGACCTCCCGGTCTCATTGTGATCTCCCGGTCTCAGTGTGTCTTACGGTGACATTGTGATCTCCCGGTCTCAGTGTGATCTCCCGTTCTCAGTACGATCTCTCGGTCTCAGTGCGATCTCCCGGTCTCAGTGCGATCTCCCGGTCTCAGTGTGATCTCCCGGTCTCAGTGCGATCTCCCAGTCTCAGTGCGATCTCCCGGTCTCAGTATGATCTCCCGTTCTCAGTGCGATCTCCCGGTCTCAGTATGATCTCCCGTTCTCAGTGCGATCTCCCGGTCTCAGTGTGACCTCCCGGTCTCAGTGTGATCTCCCGGTCTCAGTGTGACCTCCCGGACTCAGTGTGATCTCCCAATTTCAGTGTGATCTCCCGGTCTCAGTGCGATCTCCCAGTCTCACTGCGATCTCCCGGTCTCAGTGTGATCTCCCGGTCTCAGTGCGATCTCCCAGTCTCAGTGCGATCTCCCGGTCTCAGTGTTATCTCCCGGTCTCAGTGCGATCTCCCGGTCTCAGTGCGAACTCCCGGTCTCAGTGTGACCTCCCAGTCTCAGTGTGAGCTCCCGGTCTCAGTGCGATCTCCCGGTCTCAGTGTGATCTCCCGGTCTCAGTGCGATCTCCCGGTCTCAGCGTGTTCTCCCGGTCTCAGTGTGATCTCCCGGTCTCAGTGCGATATCCCGGTCTCAGTGTGATCTCCCGGTCTCAGTGTGACCTCCCGGTCTCATTGTGATCTCCCGGTCTCAGTGTGTCTTACGGTGACATTGTGATCTCCCGGTCTCAGTGCGATCTCCCGGTCTCAGTGCGATCTCCCGGTCTCAGTGCGATCTCCCGGTCTCAGTGTGATCTCCCAGACTCAGTATGATCTCCCGGTCTCAGTGCTATCTCCCGGTCTCAGTGTGATATCCCGGTCTCAGTATGATCTCCCGGTCGCAGTGTGATCTCCCAATCTCAGTGTGATCTCCCGGTCTCAGTATGATCTCCCGTTCTCAGTGCGATCTCCCGGTCTCCGTATGATCTCCCGTTCTCAGTGCGATCTCCTGGTCTCAGTGTGACCTCCCGGTCTCAGTGTGATCTCCCGGTCTCAGTGTGACCTCCCGGACTCAGTGTGATCTCCCAATTTCAGTGTGATCTCCCGGTCTCAGTGCGATCTCCCAGTCTCACTGCGATCTCCCGGTCTCAGTGTGATCTCCCGGTCTCAGTGCGATCTCCCAGTCTCAGTGCGATCTCCCGGTCTCAGTGTTATCTCCCGGTCTCAGTGCGATCTCCCGGTCTCAGTGCGAACTCCCGGTCTCAGTGTGACCTCCCAGTCTCAGTGTGAGCTCCCGGTCTCAGTGCGATCTCCCGGTCTCAGCGTGATCTCCCGGTCTCAGAATGATCTCCCGGTTGCAGTGTGATCTCCCGGTCTCAGTGTGAACGCCCGGTCTCAGTCCGATCTCCCGGTCTCAGTCCGATCTCCCGGTCTCAGTGTGACCTCCGGGTCTCAGTGTGATCTACCGGTCTCAGTGTGACCTCCCGGTCTCAGTGTGATCTACCGGTCTCAGAGTGACCTCCCGGTCTCAGCTTGATCTCCCGGTCTCAGTGCGATCTCCCGGTCTCAGTGCAATTTCCGGGTCTCAGTGAGATCTCCCAATCTCTGTGCGATCTCCCGGTCTCAGTGTGATCTCCCGGTCTCAGTGCGATCTCCCGGTGTCAGTGTGATCTCCCGGTGTCAGGGCGATCTCCCGGTCTCAATGTGATCTCCCGTTCTCAGTACGATCTCCCGGTCTCAGTGCGATCTCCCGTTCTCAGTACGATCTCCCGGTTTCAATGCGATCTCCCGGTCTCAGTGCGATCTCCCGGTCTCAGGGTGATCTCCCGGCCTCAGTGTGATCTCCCGGTCTCAGTGTGATCTCCCGGCCTCAGTGTGATCTCCTGGTCTCAGTGCGATCTCCCGATCTCAGTGTGATCTCCCGGTCACAGTATGATCTCCCGGTTTCAGTGCGATCGCCCGGTCTCAGTGCGATCTCCCGGTCTCAGTGTGATCTCCCGGTCTCAGTGCGATCGCCCGGTCTCAGTGCAATCTCCCGGTCTCAGTGCGATCTCCCGGTCCCAGTGCGATCTCCCGGTCTCAGTGTGATCTCCGGGTCTCAGTGTGAACTCCCGGTCTCAGTGTGATCTCCCGGTCTCAGTGTGACCTCCCGGACTCAGTGTGATCTCCCAATCTCAGTGTGATCTCCCGGTCTCAGTGCGATCTCCCGGTCTCAGTGTGACCTCCCGGTCTCAGTGTGATCTCCCGGTCTCAGTGTGATCTCCCGGTCTCAGCGTGATCTCCCGGTCTCAGAATGATCTCCCGGTTGCAGTGTGATCTCCCGGTCTCAGTGTGATCGCCCGGTCTCAGTCCGATCTCCCGGTCTCAGTGTGACCTCCTGGTCTCAGTGTAAACTCCCGGTCTCAGTGTGACCTCCCGGTCTCAGTGTGATCTACCGGTCTCAGAGTGATCTCCCGGTCTCAGTGTGATCTCCCAGTCTCAGTGTGATCTCCCGGTCTCAGTGTGATCTCCCGGTCGCAGTGTGATCTCTCGGTCTCAGTGTGATCTCCCGGTCTCAGAGCGATCTCCCGGTCTCAGCTTGATCTCCCGGTCTCAGTGTGATCTCCCGGTCTCAGTGTGATCTCCCGGTGTCAGTGTGATCTCCCGGTGTCAGGGCGATCTCCCGGTCTCAATGTGATCTCCCGGTCTCAGTGTGATCTCCCGGTGTCAGGGCGATCTCCCGGTCTCAATGTGATCTCGCAGTCTCAGTGTGACCTCGCGGTCTCAGTGTAATCTCCCGGTCTCAGAGTGATCTCCCGGTCTCAGTGTGATCTCCCGGTCTCAGTGCGATCTCCTGGCCTCAGTGTGATCTCCCGGTCTCAGTGCGATCTCCCGGTCTCAGTGTGATCTACCGGTCTCAGTGTGACCTCCCGGTCTCAGTGTGATCTACCGGTCTCAGAGTGACCTCCCGGTCTCATCTTGATCTCCCGGTCTCAGTGCAATCTCCGGGTCTCAGTGAGATCTCCCAATCTCTGTGCGATCTCCCGGTCTCAGTGTGATCTCCCGGTCTCAGTGCGATCTCCCGGTGTCAGTGTGATCTCCCGGTGTCAGGGCGATCTCCCGGTCTCAATGTGATCTCCCGGTCTCAGCTTGATCTCCCGATCTCAGTGCAATATCCCGGTCTCAGTGCGATCTCCCGGTCTCAGTACGATCTCCCAATCTCAGTGTGATCTCCCGGTCTCAGTGCGATCTCCCGTTCTCAGTGTTATCTCCTGGTCTCAGTGCGATCTCACAGTCTCAGTGTTATCTCCCGGTCTCAGTGTGCTCTCCGGTCTCAGTGTTATCTCCCGTTCTCAGTGTGATCTCCCGGTCTCAGTGTGATCTCCCGGTCTCAGTGTGATCTCCCAGTCTCAGTGTGATCTCCCGGTCTCAGTGTGATCTCCCGGTCGCAGTGTGATCTCCCGGTCTCAGTGCGATCTCCCGGTCTCAGTGTGATCTCCCGGTCTCAGAGCGATCTCCCGGTCTCAGCTTGATCTCCCGGTCTCAGTGTGATCTCCCGGTCTCAGTGTGATCTCCCGGTGTCAGTGTGATCTCCCGGTGTCAGGGCGATCTCCCGGTCTCAATGTGATCTCCCGGTCTCAGTGTGATCTCCCGGTGTCAGGGCGATCTCCCGGTCTCAATGTGATCTCGCAGTCTCAGTGTGACCTCGCGGTCTCAGTGTGATCTCCCGGTCTCAGAGTGATCTCCCGGTCTCAGTGTGATCTCCCGGTCTCAGTGCGATCTCCTGGCCTCAGTGTGATCTCCCGGTCTCAGTGCGATCTCCCGGTCTCAGTGTGATCTACCGGTCTCAGTGTGACCTCCCGGTCTCAGTGTGATCTACCGGTCTCAGAGTGACCTCCCGGTCTCATCTTGATCTCCCGGTCTCAGTGCGATCTCCCGGTCTCAGTGCAATCTCCGGGTCTCAGTGAGATCTCCCAATCTCTGTGCGATCTCCCGGTCTCAGTGTGATCTCCCGGTCTCAGTGCGATCTCCCGGTGTCAGTGTGATCTCCCGGTGTCAGGGCGATCTCCCGGTCTCAATGTGATCTCCCGGTCTCACCTTGATCTCCCGATCTCAGTGCAATATCCCGGTCTCAGTGCGATCTCCCGTTCTCAGTACGATCTCCCGGTCTCAATGTGATCTCCCGGTCTCAGCTTGATCTCCCGATCTCAGTGCAATATCCCGGTCTCAGTGCGATCTCCCGGTTTCAGTGCGATCGCCCTGTCTCAGTGTGATCTCCCGGCCTCAGTGTGATCTCCCGGTCTCAGTGCGATCTCCCGGTCCCAGTGCGATCTCCCAGTCTCAGTGTGAACTCCCGGTCTCAGTGTGATCTCCCGGTCTCAGTGTGAACTCCCGGTCTCAGTGTGATCTCCCGGTCTCAGTGTGATCTCCCGGTCACAGTATGATCTCCCGGTTTCAGTGTGATCTCCCGGTCTCAGTGCGATCGCCCGGTCTCAGTGCGATCTCCCGGTCTCAGTGCGATCTCCCGGTCCCAGTGCGATCTCCCGGTCTCAGTGTGATCTCCCGGTCTCAGTGTGAACTCCCGGTCTCAGTGTGATCTCCCGGTCTCAGTGTGACCTCCTGGACTCAGTGTGATCTCCCAATCTCAGTGTGATCTCCCAGTCACAGTGCGATCTCCCGGTCTCAGTGTGATCTCCCAATCTCAGTGTGATCTCCCGGTCTCAGCGTGATCTCCCAGTCTCAGTGTGATCTCCCGGTGACAGTGTGATCTCCCGGTCTCAGTGCGATCTCCCAGTCTCAGTGTGATCTCCCGGTCTCAGTGCGATCTCCCAGTCTCAGTGCGATCTCCCGGTCTCAGTGTGACCTCCCAGTCTCAGTGCGATCTCCCAGTCTCAGTGTGATCTCCCGGTCTCAGTGCGATCTCCCAATCTCAGTGTGATCTCCCGGTCTCAGCGTGATCTCCCGGTCTCAGAATGATCTCCCGGTTGCAGTGTGATCTCCCGGTCTCAGTGTGATCGCCCGGTCTCAGTCCGATCTCCCGGTCTCAGTGTGACCTCCCGGTCTCAGTGTGATCTACCGGTCTCAGTCCGATCTCCCGGTCTCAGTCCGATCTCCCAGTCTCAGTGTGATCTCCCGGTCGCAGTGTGATCTCCCGGTCTCAGTGCGATCTCCCGGTCTCAGTGTGATCTCCCGGTCTCAGAGCGATCTCCCGGTCTCAGCTTGATCTCCCGGTCTCAGTGTGATCTCCCGGTCTCAGTGCGATCTCCCGGTGTCAGTGTGATCTCCCGGTGTCAGGGCCATCTCCCGGTCTCAATGTGATCTCCCGGTCTCAGTGTGATCTCCCGGTCTCAGTGTGATCTCCCGGTCTCAGTGTGATCTCCCGGTCTCAGTGCGATCTCCCGGTGTCAGTGTGATCTCCCGGTGTCAGGGCGATCTCCCAGTCTCAATGTGATCTCCCGGTCTCAGTGTGATTTCCCGGTGTCAGGGCGATCTCCCGGTCTCAATGTGATCTCCCGGTCTCAGTGTGACCTCGCGGTCTCAGTGTGATCTCCCGGTCTCAGAGTGATCTCCCGGTCTCAGTGTGATCTCCCGGTCTCAGTGCGACCTCCTGGCCTCAGTGTGATCTCCCAGTCTCAGTGCGATCTCCCGGTCTCAGTGCGATCTCCCGGTCTCAGTGCGATCTCCCGGTCTCAGCGTGATCTCCCGGTCACAGTATGATCTCATGGTTTCAGTATGATCTCCCGGTCTAAGCTTGATCTCCCGGTCTCAGTGTGATCTCCCAGTCTCAGTGCGATCTCCCGGTGTCAGTGTGATCTCCCGGTGTCAGGGCGATCTCCCGGTCTCAATGTGATCTCCCGGTCTCAGTGTGATCTCCCGGTCTCAGTGTGATCTCCCGGTCTCCGTGTGATCTCCCGGTCTCAATGTGATCTCCCGGTCTCAGTGTGATCTCCCGGTCTCAGTGTGATCTCCCGGTCTCAGTGTGATCTCCCAGTCTCAGTGTGACCTCCCGGTCTCAGTGCGTTCTCCCGAGCTCAGTGTGATCTCCCGGTCTCAGTGCGATCTCCCGGTCTCAGTGCGATCTCCCGGTCTCAGAATGATCTCCCGGTCTCAGTGTGATCTCCCGGTCTCAGTGTGACCTCGTGGTCTCAGTGTGACCTCCCGGTCTCAGTGCAATATCCCAGTCTCAGTGCGATCTCCCGGTCTCAGTCCGATCTCCCGGACTCAGTGTGATCATCCGGTCTCAGCTTGATCTCCCGGTCTCAGTGCGATCTCCCGGTCTCAGTGCAATCTCCGGGTCTCAGTGAGATCTCCCAATCTATGTGCGATCTCCCGGTCTCAGTGTGATCTCCCGGTCTCAGTGCGATCTCCCGGTCTCAGTGTGACCTCGTGGTCTCAGTGAGATCTCCCGGTCTCAGTGTGACCTCCCGGTCTCAGTGCAATCTCCCGGTCTCAGTGTGATCTGCCGGTCTCAGTGTGATCTCCCGGTCTCAGTGTGATCTCTTGATCTCAGTGCAATATCCCAGTCTCAGTGCGATCTCCCGGACTCAGTGTGATCATCCGGTCTCATTGTGATCTCCCGATCTCAGTGCGATCTCCCGGTCTCAGTGTGATCTCCCTGTCTCAGTGTGATCTCCCAGTCTCAGTGTGATCTCCCGGTCTCAGTGTGATCTCCCGGTCTCAGTGTGATCTCCCGATCTCAGTGCAATATCCCGGTCTCAGTGCGATCTCCCGTTCTCAGTCCGATCTCCCGGTCTCAGTGCGATCTCCCGTTCTCAGTACGATCTCCCGGTTTCAATGCGATCTCCCGGTCTCAGTGCGATCTCCCGATCTCAGTGTGATCTCCCGGTCTCAGAGCGATCTCCCGGTCACAGTATGATCTCCCGGTTTCAATGCGATTTCCCGGTCTCAGTGCGATCTCCCGGTCTCAGTGCGATCGCCCGGTCTCAGTGCGATCTCCCGGTCTCAGTGCGATCTCCCAGTCTCAGTGTGATCTCCCTGTCTCAGTGCGTACTGCTGGTCTCAGTGCGATCTCCCGATCTCAGTGTGATCTCCCAGTCTCCATGTGACCTCCCGGTTGCAGTATGATCTTCCGGTCTCAGTGTGATCTCCCGGTCTCAGTGTGATCTCCCGGTCTCAGTGTGATCTCCCGGTCTCAGTGCGATCTCCCTGTCTCAGTGCGATCTCCCGGTCTCAGTGCGATCTCCCGTTCTCAGTGCGATCACCCGGTCTCAGTGCGATCTCCCGGTCTCAGTGCGATCTCCCGGTCTCAGTGCGATCTCCCGGTCTCAGTGCGATCTCCTGCTCTCAGTGCGATCTCCCGGTCTCATTGTGATCTCCCGGTCTCATTGTGATCTCCCGGTCTCAGTGTGACCTCCCAGTCTCAGTGTGAGCTCCCGGTCTCAGTGTGATCTCCGGGTTTCAGCGTGATCTCCAAGTCTCAGTGCGATCTCCCTGTCTCAATGTGATCTCCCGGTCTCAGTGCGATCTCTCGTTCTCAGTGCGATCTCCCGGTCTCAGCGTGATCTCCCGGTCTCAGTGCGATCTCCCGGTCTCAGTGCGATCTCTCGGTCTCAGCTTGATCTCCCGGTCTCAAAGTGAGCTCCCGGTTTCAGTGCGATCTCCCGGTCTCAGCGTGATCTCCAAGTCTCAGTGCGATCTCCCTGTCTCAATGTGATCTCCCGGTCTCAGTGCGATCTCTCGTTCTCAGTGCGATCTCCCGGTCTCAGCTTGATCTCCCGGTCTCAGTGTGATCTCCCGTTCTCAGAGCGATCTCCCAGTCTCAGCTTGATCTCCCGGTCTCAAAGTGATCTCCCGGTCTCAGTGCGATCTCCCGATCTCAGTGCGATCTCCCGGCCTCAGTGTGATCTCCCGATCTCAGTGCGATCTCCCGGTCTCAGTGCGATCTCCCGGTCTCAGTGTGATCATCCGGTCTCAGTGCGATCTCCCGGTTTCAGTGCGATGTCCCGATCTCAGTGCGATCTCCAGGCCTCATTGTGACCTCCTGATCTCAGTGCGATCTCCCGGTCTCAGTGCGATCTCCCGATCTCAGTGCGATCTCCCGGCCTCAGTGTGATCTCCCGGTGTCAGTGCGATCTCCCGGTCTCAAAGTGATCTCCCGGTCTCAGGGTGATCTCCTGGTCTCAGTGCGATCTCCCAGTCTCAGTGTGATCTCCCTGTCTCAGTGCGAACTGCTGGTCTCAGTGCGATCTCCCGATCTCAGTGCGATCTCCCGGCCTCAGTGTGATCTCCCGATCTCAGTGCGATCTCCCGGTCTCAGTGCGATCTCCCAATCTCAGTGTGATCTCCCAGTCTCAGTGTGATCTCCCGGTCTCAGTGCGATCTCCCTGTCTCAGTGTGATCTCCCAGTCTCAGTGTGATCTCCCGGTCTCAGTGCGATCTCCCAGTCTCAGTGTGATCTCCCGGTCTCAGTGTGATCTCCCGGTCTCAGTGTGATCTCTTGATCTCATTGCAATATCCCAGTCTCAGTGCGAACTCCCGGTCTCAGTACGATCTCCCGGTCTCAAAGTGATCTCCCGGTCTCGGTGTGATCTCCCGGTCTCAGTGCGATCGCCCGGTCTCAGTGTGATCTCCCGGTCTCAGTGCGATCTCCCAGTGTCAGTGTGATCTCCCTGTCTCAGTGCGAACTGCTGGTCTCAGTGCGATCTCCCGATCTCAGTGCGATCTCCCGGTCTCAGTGTGATCTCCCGATCTCAGTGCGATGTCCTGGTCTCAGTGCGATCTCCCGATCTCAGTGTGATCTCCCGGTCTCAGTGTGATCTCCCGGTCTCAGTGCGATCTCCCTGTCTCAGTGTGATCTCCCAGTCTCAGTGTGATCTCCCGGTCTCAGTGCGATCTCCCGGTCTCAGTGTGATCTCCCAGTCTCAGTGTGATCTCCCGGTCTCAGTGTGATCTCCCAGTCTCAGTGTGATCTCCCGGTCTCAGTGCGATCTCCCGGTCTCAGTGTGATCTCCCAGTCTCAGTGTGATCTCCCGGTCTCAGTGTGATCTCCCAGTCTCAGTGTGATCTCCCGGTCTCAGTGTGATCTCCCGGTCTCAGTGCGAGCTCCCGGTCTCAGTGCGATCTCCCGGTCTCAGTGTGATCTCCCGATCTCAGTGTGATCTCCCAGTCTCAGCGTGATCTCCCGGTCTCAGTGTGATCTCCCGGTCTCAGTGTGATCTCCCGGTCTCAGTGCGATCTCCCGTCCTCAGTGCGATCTCCCGGTCTCAGCTTGATCTCCCGGTCTCAGTGTGACCTCCCAGTCTCAGTGTGACCTCCCGGTCTCAGTGTGATCTCCCGGTCTCAGTGTGATCTCCCGGTCTCAGTGCGATCTCCCGTCCTCAGTGCGATCTCCCAGTCTCAGTGTGACCTCCCAGTCTCAGTGCGATCTCCCGTCCTCAGTGCGATCTCCCGGTCTCAGTGTAATCTCCAGGTCTCAGTGCGATCTCCAATTTCTGTGCGATCTCCTGGTCTCAGTGTGTTCTCTCGGTCTCAGCTTGATCTCCCGGTCTCGGTGTGATCTCCCGGCCTCAGTGCGATCTCCCTGTCTCAGTGTGATCTCCCAGTCTCAGTGTGATCTCCCGGTCTCAGTGCGATCTCCCTGTCTCAGTGTGATCTCCCGGTCTCAGTGTGATCTCCCGGTCTCAGTGTGATCTCCCGGTCTCAGTGTGATCTCTTGATCTCAGTGCAATATCCAGTCTCAGTGCGAACACCCGGTCTCAGTACGATCTCCCAGTCTCAAAGTGATCTCCCGGTCTCGGTGTGATCTCCCGGTCTCAGTGCGATCGCCCGGTCTCAGTGTGATCTCCCGGTCTCAGTGCGATCTCCCAGTCTCAGTGTGATCTCCCTGTCTCAGTGCGAACTGCTGGTCTCAGTGCGATCTCCCAATCTCAGTGCGATCTCCCGGTCTCAGTGTGATCTCCCGATCTCAGTGCGATGTCCTGGTCTCAGTGCGATCTCCCGATCTCAGTGTGATCTCCCGGTCTCAGTGTGATCTCCCGGTCTCAGTGCGATCTCCCTGTCTCAGTGTGATCTCCCAGTCTCAGTGTGATCTCCCGGTCTCAGTGCGATCTCCCGGTCTCAGTGCGATCTCCCAATCTCTGTGCGATCTCCCGGTCTCAGTGTGATCTCCCGGTCTCAGTGCGATCTCCCAGTCTCAGTGCGATCTCCCAATCTCTGTGCGATCGCCCGGTCTCAGTGTGATCTCCCGGTCTCAGTGTGATCTCCCGGTTTCAGTGCGATCTCCCGGTCTCAGTGCGATCTCCCGGTCACAGTGTGATCTCCCGGTCTCAGCTTGATCTCCCGGTCTCAGTGCAATATCCCGGTCTCAGTGCGATCTCCCGTTCTCAGTACGATCTCCCGGTCTCAGTGTGATCTCCCGGTGTCAATGCGATCTCCCGGTTTCAGTGCGATCGCCCTGTCTCAGTGTGATCTCCCGGTCTCAGTGCGATCTCCCGGTCCCAGTGCGATCTCCCAGTCTCAGTGTGAACTCCCGGTCTCAGTGTGATCTCCCGGTCTCAGTGTGAACTCCCGGTCTCAGTGTGATCTCCCGGTCTCAGTGTGATCTCCCGGTCACAGTATGATCTCCCGGTTTCAGTGTGATCTCCCGGTCTCAGTGCGATCGCCCGGTCTCAGTGCGATCTCCCGGTCTCAGTGCGATCTCCCGGTCCCAGTGCGATCTCCCGGTCTCAGTGTGATCTCCCGGTCTCAGTGTGAACTCCCGGTCTCAGTGTGATCTCCCGGTCTCAGTGTGACCTCCTGGACTCAGTGTGATCTCCCAATCTCAGTGTGATCTCCCAGTCACAGTGCGATCTCCCGGTCTCAGTGTGATCTCCCAATCTCAGTGTGATCTCCCGGTCTCAGCGTGATCTCCCAGTCTCAGTGTGATCTCCCGGTGACAGTGTGATCTCCCGGTCTCAGTGCGATCTCCCAGTCTCAGTGTGATCTCCCGGTCTCAGTGCGATCTCCCAGTCTCAGTGCGATCTCCCGGTCTCAGTGTGACCTCCCAGTCTCAGTGCGATCTCCCAGTCTCAGTGTGATCTCCCGGTCTCAGTGCGATCTCCCAATCTCAGTGTGATCTCCCGGTCTCAGCGTGATCTCCCGGTCTCAGAATGATCTCCCGGTTGCAGTGTGATCTCCCGGTCTCAGTGTGATCGCCCGGTCTCAGTCCGATCTCCCGGTCTCAGTGTGACCTCCCGGTCTCAGTGTGATCTACCGGTCTCAGTCCGATCTCCCGGTCTCAGTCCGATCTCCCAGTCTCAGTGTGATCTCCCGGTCGCAGTGTGATCTCCCGGTCTCAGTGCGATCTCCCGGTCTCAGTGTGATCTCCCGGTCTCAGAGCGATCTCCCGGTCTCAGCTTGATCTCCCGGTCTCAGTGTGATCTCCCGGTCTCAGTGCGATCTCCCGGTGTCAGTGTGATCTCCCGGTGTCAGGGCCATCTCCCGGTCTCAATGTGATCTCCCGGTCTCAGTGTGATCTCCCGGTCTCAGTGTGATCTCCCGGTCTCAGTGTGATCTCCCGGTCTCAGTGCGATCTCCCGGTGTCAGTGTGATCTCCCGGTGTCAGGGCGATCTCCCATTCTCAATGTGATCTCCCGGTCTCGGTGTGATTTCCCGGTGTCAGGGCGATCTCCCGGTCTCAATGTGATCTCCCGGTCTCAGTGTGACCTCGCGGTCTCAGTGTGATCTCCCGGTCTCAGAGTGATCTCCCGGTCTCAGTGTGATCTCCCAGTCTCAGTGTGATCTCCCGGTCTCAGTGCGATCTCCCTGTCTCAGTGTGATCTCCCAGTCTCAGTGTGATCTCCCGGTCTCAGTGCGATCTCCCAGTCTCAGTGTGATCTCCCGGTCTCAGTGTGATCTCCTGGTCTCAGTGTGATCTCTTGATCTCATTGCAATATCCCAGTCTCAGTGCGAACTCCCGGTCTCAGTACGATCTCCCGGTCTCAAAGTGATTTCCCGGTCTCGGTGTGATCTCCCGGTCTCAGTGCGATCGCCCGGTCTCAGTGTGATCTCCCGGTCTCAGTGCGATCTCCCAGTGTCAGTGTGATCTCCCTGTCTCAGTGCGAACTGCTGGTCTCAGTGCGATCTCCCGATCTCAGTGCGATCTCCCGGTCTCAGTGTGATCTCCCGATCTCAGTGCGATGTCCTGGTCTCAGTGCGATCTCCCGATCTCAGTGTGATCTCCCGGTCTCAGTGTGATCTCCCGGTCTCAGTGCGATCTCCCTGTCTCAGTGTGATCTCCCAGTCTCAGTGTGATCTCCCGGTCTCAGTGCGATCTCCCGGTCTCAGTGTGATCTCCCAGTCTCAGTGTGATCTCCCGGTCTCAGTGTGATCTCCCAGTCTCAGTGTGATCTCCCGGTCTCAGTGCGATCTCCCGGTCTCAGTGTGATCTCCCAGTCTCAGTGTGATCTCCCGGTCTCAGTGTGATCTCCCAGTCTCAGTGTGATCTCCCGGTCTCAGTGTGATCTCCCGGTCTCAGTGCGAGCTCCCGGTCTCAGTGCGATCTCCCGGTCTCAGTGTGATCTCCCGATCTCAGTGTGATCTCCCAGTCTCAGCGTGATCTCCCGGTCTCAGTGTGATCTCCCGGTCTCAGTGTGATCTCCCGGTCTCAGTGCGATCTCCCGTCCTCAGTGCGATCTCCCGGTCTCAGCTTGATCTCCCGGTCTCAGTGTGACCTCCCAGTCTCAGTGTGACCTCCCGGTCTCAGTGTGATCTCCCGGTCTCAGTGTGATCTCCCGGTCTCAGTGCGATCTCCCGTCCTCAGTGCGATCTCCCAGTCTCAGTGTGACCTCCCAGTCTCAGTGCGATCTCCCGTCCTCAGTGCGATCTCCCGGTCTCAGTGTAATCTCCAGGTCTCAGTGCGATCTCCAATTTCTGTGCGATCTCCTGGTCTCAGTGTGTTCTCTCGGTCTCAGCTTGATCTCCCGGTCTCGGTGTGATCTCCCGGCCTCAGTGCGATCTCCCTGTCTCAGTGTGATCTCCCAGTCTCAGTGTGATCTCCCGGTCTCAGTGCGATCTCCCTGTCTCAGTGTGATCTCCCGGTCTCAGTGTGATCTCCCGGTCTCAGTGTGATCTCCCGGTCTCAGTGTGATCTCTTGATCTCAGTGCAATATCCAGTCTCAGTGCGAACTCCCGGTCTCAGTACGATCTCCCAGTCTCAAAGTGATCTCCCGGTCTCGGTGTGATCTCCCGGTCTCAGTGCGATCGCCCGGTCTCAGTGTGATCTCCCGGTCTCAGTGCGATCTCCCAGTCTCAGTGTGATCTCCCTGTCTCAGTGCGAACTGCTGGTCTCAGTGCGATCTCCCAATCTCAGTGCGATCTCCCGGTCTCAGTGTGATCTCCCGATCTCAGTGCGATGTCCTGGTCTCAGTGCGATCTCCCGATCTCAGTGTGATCTCCCGGTCTCAGTGTGATCTCCCGGTCTCAGTGCGATCTCCCTGTCTCAGTGTGATCTCCCAGTCTCAGTGTGATCTCCCGGTCTCAGTGCGATCTCCCGGTCTCAGTGCGATCTCCCAATCTCTGTGCGATCTCCCGGTCTCAGTGTGATCTCCCGGTCTCAGTGCGATCTCCCAGTCTCAGTGCGATCTCCCAATCTCTGTGCGATCGCCCGGTCTCAGTGTGATCTCCCGGTCTCAGTGTGATCTCCCGGTTTCAGTGCGATCTCCCGGTCTCAGTGCGATCTCCCGGTCACAGTGTGATCTCCCGGTCTCAGCTTGATCTCCCGGTCTCAGTGCAATATCCCGGTCTCAGTGCGATCTCCCGTTCTCAGTACGATCTCCCGGTCTCAGTGTGATCTCCCGGTGTCAATGCGATCTCCCGGTTTCAGTGCGATCGCCCTGTCTCAGTGTGATCTCCCGGTCTCAGTGCGATCTCCCGGTCCCAGTGCGATCTCCCAGTCTCAGTGTGAACTCCCGGTCTCAGTGTGATCTCCCGGTCTCAGTGTGAACTCCCGGTCTCAGTGTGATCTCCCGGTCTCAGTGTGATCTCCCGGTCACAGTATGATCTCCCGGTTTCAGTGTGATCTCCCGGTCTCAGTGCGATCGCCCGGTCTCAGTGCGATCTCCCGGTCTCAGTGCGATCTCCCGGTCCCAGTGCGATCTCCCGGTCTCAGTGTGATCTCCCGGTCTCAGTGTGAACTCCCGGTCTCAGTGTGATCTCCCGGTCTCAGTGTGACCTCCTGGACTCAGTGTGATCTCCCAATCTCAGTGTGATCTCCCAGTCACAGTGCGATCTCCCGGTCTCAGTGTGATCTCCCAATCTCAGTGTGATCTCCCGGTCTCAGCGTGATCTCCCAGTCTCAGTGTGATCTCCCGGTGACAGTGTGATCTCCCGGTCTCAGTGCGATCTCCCAGTCTCAGTGTGATCTCCCGGTCTCAGTGCGATCTCCCAGTCTCAGTGCGATCTCCCGGTCTCAGTGTGACCTCCCAGTCTCAGTGCGATCTCCCAGTCTCAGTGTGATCTCCCGGTCTCAGTGCGATCTCCCAATCTCAGTGTGATCTCCCGGTCTCAGCGTGATCTCCCGGTCTCAGAATGATCTCCCGGTTGCAGTGTGATCTCCCGGTCTCAGTGTGATCGCCCGGTCTCAGTCCGATCTCCCGGTCTCAGTGTGACCTCCCGGTCTCAGTGTGATCTACCGGTCTCAGTCCGATCTCCCGGTCTCAGTCCGATCTCCCAGTCTCAGTGTGATCTCCCGGTCGCAGTGTGATCTCCCGGTCTCAGTGCGATCTCCCGGTCTCAGTGTGATCTCCCGGTCTCAGAGCGATCTCCCGGTCTCAGCTTGATCTCCCGGTCTCAGTGTGATCTCCCGGTCTCAGTGCGATCTCCCGGTGTCAGTGTGATCTCCCGGTGTCAGGGCCATCTCCCGGTCTCAATGTGATCTCCCGGTCTCAGTGTGATCTCCCGGTCTCAGTGTGATCTCCCGGTCTCAGTGTGATCTCCCGGTCTCAGTGCGATCTCCCGGTGTCAGTGTGATCTCCCGGTGTCAGGGCGATCTCCCATTCTCAATGTGATCTCCCGGTCTCGGTGTGATTTCCCGGTGTCAGGGCGATCTCCCGGTCTCAATGTGATCTCCCGGTCTCAGTGTGACCTCGCGGTCTCAGTGTGATCTCCCGGTCTCAGAGTGATCTCCCGGTCTCAGTGTGATCTCCCGGTCTCAGTGCGACCTCCTGGCCTCAGTGTGATCTCCCAGTCTCAGTGCGATCTCCCGGTCTCAGTGCGATCTCCCGGTCTCAGTGCGATCTCCCGGTCTCAGCGTGATCTCCCGGTCACAGTATGATCTCATGGTTTCAGTATGATCTCCCGGTCTAAGCTTGATCTCCCGGTCTCAGTGTGATCTCCCAGTCTCAGTGCGATCTCCCGGTGTCAGTGTGATCTCCCGGTGTCAGGGCGATCTCCCGGTCTCAATGTGATCTCCTGGTCTCAGTGTGATCTCCCGGTCTCAGTGTGATCTCCCGGTCTCAGTGTGATCTCCCGGTCTCAATGTGATCTCCCGGTCTCAATGTGATCTCCCGGTCTCAGTGTGATCTCCCGGTCTCAGTGTGATCTTCCAGTCTCAGTGTGACCTCCCGGTCTCAGTGCGTTCTCCCGAGCTCAGTGTGATCTCCCGGTCTCAGTGCGATCTCCCGGTCTCAGTGCGATCTCCCGGTCTCAGAATGATCTCCCGGTCTCAGTGTGATCTCCCGGTCTCAGTGTGATCTCCCGGTCTCAGTGTGACCTCCCGGTCTCAGTGCAATATCCCAGTCTCAGTGCGATCTCCCGGTCTCAGTCCGATCTCCCGGACTCAGTGTGATCATCCGGTCTCAGCTTGATCTCCCGGTCTCAGTGCGATCTCCCGGTCTCAGTGCAATCTCCGGGTCTCAGTGAGATCTCCCAATCTCTGTGCGATCTCCCGGTCTCAGTGTGATCTCCCGGTCTCAGTGCGATCTCCCGGTCTCAGTGTGACCTCGTGGTCTCAGTGAGATCTCCCGGTCTCAGTGTGACCTCCCGGTCTCAGTGCAATCTCCCGGTCTCAGTGTGATCTGCCGGTCTCAGTGTGATCTCCCGGTCTCAGTGTGATCTCTTGATCTCAGTGCAATATCCCAGTCTCAGTGCGATCTCCCGGACTCAGTGTGATCATCCGGTCTCATTGTGATCTCCCGATCTCAGTGCGATCTCCCGGTCTCAGTGTGATCTCCCTGTCTCAGTGTGATCTCCCAGTCTCAGTGTGATCTCCCGGTCTCAGTGTGATCTCCCGGTCTCAGTGTGATCTCCCGATCTCAGTGCAATATCCCGGTCTCAGTGCGATCTCCCGTTCTCAGTCCGATCTCCCGGTCTCAGTGCGATCTCCCGTTCTCAGTACGATCTCCCGGTTTCAATGCGATCTCCCGGTCTCAGTGCGATCTCCCGATCTCAGTGTGATCTCCCGGTCTCAGAGCGATCTCCCGGTCACAGTATGATCTCCCGGTTTCAATGCGATTTCCCGGTCTCAGTGCGATCTCCCGGTCTCAGTGCGATCGCCCGGTCTCAGTGCGATCTCCCGGTCTCAGTGCGATCTCCCAGTCTCAGTGTGATCTCCCTGTCTCAGTGCGTACTGCTGGTCTCAGTGCGATCTCCCGATCTCAGTGTGATCTCCCAGTCTCCATGTGACCTCCCGGATGCAGTATGATCTTCCGGTCTCAGTGTGATCTCCCGGTCTCAGTGTGATCTCCCGGTCTCAGTGTGATCTCCCGGTCTCAGTGCGATCTCCCTGTCTCAGTGCGATCTCCCGGTCTCAGTGCGATCTCCCGTTCTCAGTGCGATCACCCGGTCTCAGTGCGATCTCCCGGTCTCAGTGCGATCTCCCGGTCTCAGTGCGATCTCCCGGTCTCAGTGCGATCTCCTGCTCTCAGTGCGATCTCCCGGTCTCATTGTGATCTCCCGGTCTCATTGTGATCTCCCGGTCTCAGTGTGACCTCCCAGTCTCAGTGTGAGCTCCCGGTCTCAGTGTGATCTCCGGGTTTCAGCGTGATCTCCAAGTCTCAGTGCGATCTCCCTGTCTCAATGTGATCTCCCGGTCTCAGTGCGATCTCTCGTTCTCAGTGCGATCTCCCGGTCTCAGCGTGATCTCCCGGTCTCAGTGCGATCTCCCGGTCTCAGTGCGATCTCTCGGTCTCAGCTTGATCTCCCGGTCTCAAAGTGAGCTCCCGGTTTCAGTGCGATCTCCCGGTCTCAGCGTGATCTCCAAGTCTCAGTGCGATCTCCCTGTCTCAATGTGATCTCCCGGTCTCAGTGCGATCTCTCGTTCTCAGTGCGATCTCCCGGTCTCAGCTTGATCTCCCGGTCTCAGTGTGATCTCCCGTTCTCAGAGCGATCTCCCAGTCTCAGCTTGATCTCCCGGTCTCAAAGTGATCTCCCGGTCTCAGTGCGATCTCCCGATCTCAGTGCGATCTCCCGGCCTCAGTGTGATCTCCCGATCTCAGTGCGATCTCCCGGTCTCAGTGCGATCTCCCGGTCTCAGTGTGATCATCCGGTCTCAGTGCGATCTCCCGGTTTCAGTGCGATGTCCCGATCTCAGTGCGATCTCCAGGCCTCATTGTGACCTCCTGATCTCAGTGCGATCTCCCGGTCTCAGTGCGATCTCCCGATCTCAGTGCGATCTCCCGGCCTCAGTGTGATCTCCCGGTGTCAGTGCGATCTCCCGGTCTCAAAGTGATCTCCCGGTCTCAGGGTGATCTCCTGGTCTCAGTGCGATCTCCCAGTCTCAGTGTGATCTCCCTGTCTCAGTGCGAACTGCTGGTCTCAGTGCGATCTCCCGATCTCAGTGCGATCTCCCGGCCTCAGTGTGATCTCCCGATCTCAGTGCGATCTCCCGGTCTCAGTGCGATCTCCCAATCTCAGTGTGATCTCCCAGTCTCAGTGTGATCTCCCGGTCTCAGTGCGATCTCCCTGTCTCAGTGTGATCTCCCAGTCTCAGTGTGATCTCCCGGTCTCAGTGCGATCTCCCAGTCTCAGTGTGATCTCCCGGTCTCAGTGTGATCTCCCGGTCTCAGTGTGATCTCTTGATCTCATTGCAATATCCCAGTCTCAGTGCGAACTCCCGGTCTCAGTACGATCTCCCGGTCTCAAAGTGATCTCCCGGTCTCGGTGTGATCTCCCGGTCTCAGTGCGATCGCCCGGTCTCAGTGTGATCTCCCGGTCTCAGTGCGATCTCCCAGTGTCAGTGTGATCTCCCTGTCTCAGTGCGAACTGCTGGTCTCAGTGCGATCTCCCGATCTCAGTGCGATCTCCCGGTCTCAGTGTGATCTCCCGGTCTCAGTGCGATCTCCCTGTCTCAGTGTGATCTCCCAGTCTCAGTGTGATCTCCCGGTCTCAGTGCGATCTCCCGGTCTCAGTGTGATCTCCCAGTCTCAGTGTGATCTCCCGGTCTCAGTGTGATCTCCCAGTCTCAGTGTGATCTCCCGGTCTCAGTGCGATCTCCCGGTCTCAGTGTGATCTCCCAGTCTCAGTGTGATCTCCCGGTCTCAGTGTGATCTCCCAGTCTCAGTGTGATCTCCCGGTCTCAGTGTGATCTCCCGGTCTCAGTGCGAGCTCCCGGTCTCAGTGCGATCTCCCGGTCTCAGTGTGATCTCCCGATCTCAGTGTGATCTCCCAGTCTCAGCGTGATCTCCCGGTCTCAGTGTGATCTCCCGGTCTCAGTGTGATCTCCCGGTCTCAGTGCGATCTCCCGTCCTCAGTGCGATCTCCCGGTCTCAGCTTGATCTCCCGGTCTCAGTGTGACCTCCCAGTCTCAGTGTGACCTCCCGGTCTCAGTGTGATCTCCCGGTCTCAGTGCGATCTCCCGTCCTCAGTGCGATCTCCCAGTCTCAGTGTGACCTCCCAGTCTCAGTGCGATCTCCCGTCCTCAGTGCGATCTCCCGGTCTCAGCTTGATCTCCCGGTCTCAGTGTAATCTCCAGGTCTCAGTGCGATCTCCAATTTCTGTGCGTTCTCCTGGTCTCAGTGTGTTCTCTCGGTCTCAGCTTGATCTCCCGGTCTCGGTGTGATCTCCCGGCCTCAGTGCGATCTCCCTGTCTCAGTGTGATCTCCCAGTCTCAGTGTGATCTCCCGGTCTCAGTGCGATCTCCCTGTCTCAGTGTGATCTCCCGGTCTCAGTGTGATCTCCCGGTCTCAGTGTGATCTCCCGGTCTCAGTGTGATCTCTTGATCTCAGTGCAATATCCAGTCTCAGTGCGAACTCCCGGTCTCAGTACGATCTCCCAGTCTCAAAGTGATCTCCCGGTCTCAGTGCGATCTCCCTGTCTCAGTGTGATCTCCCGGTCTCAGTGTGATCTCCCGGTCTCAGTGTGATCTCCCGGTCTCAGTGTGATCTCTTGATCTCAGTGCAATATCCAGTCTCAGTGCGAACTCCCGGTCTCAGTACGATCTCCCAGTCTCAAAGTGATCTCCCGGTCTCGGTGTGATCTCCCGGTCTCAGTGCGATCTCCCAGTCTCAGTGTGATCTCCCTGTCTCAGTGCGAACTGCTGGTCTCAGTGCGATCTCCCAATCTCAGTGCGATCTCCCGGTCTCAGTGTGATCTCCCGATCTCAGTGCGATGTCCTGGTCTCAGTGCGATCTCCCGATCTCAGTGTGATCTCCCGGTCTCAGTGTGATCTCCCGGTCTCAGTGCGATCTCCCTGTCTCAGTGTGATCTCCCAGTCTCAGTGTGATCTCCCGGTCTCAGTGCGATCTCCCGGTCTCAGTGCGATCTCCCAATCTCTGTGCGATCTCCCGGTCTCAGTGTGATCTCCCGGTCTCAGTGCGATCTCCCAGTCTCAGTGCGATCTCCCAATCTCTGTGCGATCGCCCGGTCTCAGTGTGATCTCCCGGTCTCAGTGTGATCTCCCGGTTTCAGTGCGATCTCCCGGTCTCAGTGCGATCTCCCGGTCACAGTGTGATCTCCCGGTCTCAGTGCGATCTCCCGGTCACAGCTTGAACTCCCGGTCTCAGTGCGATCTCCAGGTCTCAGTGCAATCTCCGGGTCTCAGTGTGATCTCCCAATCTCTGTGCGATCTCCCAGTCTCAGTGTGATCTCCCGGTCTCAGTGCGATCTCCCGGTGTCAGTGTAATCTCCCGGTGTCAGGACGATCTCCCGGTCTCAATGTGATCTCCCGGTCTCAGTGCGATTTCCCGGTCTCAGTTTGATCTCCCGTTCTCAGTGTGATCTCTTGATCTCAGTGCAATATCCCAGTCTCAGTGCGATCTCCCGGTCTCAGTACGATCTCCCGGTATCAGTGTGATCATCAGGTCTCAGTGCGATCTCCCGGTCTCAGTGCGATGTCCCGATCTCAGTGCGATCTCCAGTCCTCATTGTGATCTCCCGATCTCAGTGCGATCTCCCGGTCTCAGTGCGATCTCCCGATCTCAGTGTGATCTCCCGGTGTCAGTGCGATCTCCCGGTCTCAAAGTGATCTCCCGGTCTCAGGGTGATCTCCTGGTCTCAGTGCGATCTCCCAGTCTCAGTGTGATCTCCCTGTCTCAGTGCGAACTGCTGGTCTCAGTGCGATCTCCCGATCTCAGTGCGATCTTCCGGCCTCAGTGTGATCTCCCGATCTCAGTGCAATCTCCCGGTCTCAGTGCGATCTCCCAATCTCAGTGTGATCTCCCAGTCTCAGTGTGATCTCCCGGTCTCAGTGCGATCTCCCGGTCTCATTGCGAACTCCCGGTCTCAGTGCGATCTCCCTGTCTCAGTGTGATCTCCCAGTCTCAGTGTGATCTCCCGGTCTCAGTGCGATCTCCCGGTCTCAGTGTGATCTCCCGGTCTCAGTGTGATCTCCCGGTCTCAGTGTGATCTCTTGATCTCAGTGCAATATCCCAGTCACAGTACGATCTCCCGGCCTCAGTGTGATCTCCCGGTCTCAGTGTGATCTCCCGGTCTCAGTGCGATCGCCCGGTCTCAGTGTGATCTCCCGGTCTCAGTGCGATCTCCCAGTCTCAGTGTGATCTCCCTGTCTCAGTGCGAACTGCTGGTCTCAGTGCGATCTCCCGATCTCAGTGCGATCTCCCGATCTCAGTGCGATCTCCTGGTCTCAGTGCGATCTCCCGATCTCAGTGTGATCTCCCGGTCTCAGTGCGATCTCCCTGTCTCAGTGTGATCTCCCGGTCTCAGTGCGTTCTCCCGGTCTCAGTGTGATCTCCCGGTCTCAGTGTGATCTCCCGGTCTCAGTGTGATCTCCCGATCTCAGTGTGTTCTCCCAGTCTCAGTGTGATCTCCCGGTCTCAGTGCGATCTCCCGTTCTCAGTACGATCTCCCGGTCTCAGTGCGATCTCCCGGTCTCAGTGCGATCTCCCGGCCTCAGTGTGATCGCCCGGTCTCAGTGCGATCTCCCGTTCTCAGTACGATCTCCCAGTCTCAGTGCGAGCTCCCGGTCTCAGCGTGATCTCCCGGTCTCAGTGCGATCTCCCGTTCTCAGTCCGATCTCCCGGTCTCAGCTTGATCTCCCAGTCTCAGTGCGATCTCCCGGTCTCAGTGTGATCTCCCGGTGTCAGTGCGATCTCCCGGTCTCAGTGTGATCTCCCGGTCTCAGTGCGATCTCCCGTTCTCAGTCCGATCTCCCGGTCTCAGCTTGATCTCCCGGTCTCAGTGCGATCTCCCGGTCTCAGTGTAATCTCCGGGTCTCAGTGCGATCTCCCAATCTCTGTGCGATCTCCTGATCTCAGTGTGATCTCCCGGTCTCAGTACGATCTCTCGGTCTCAGCTTGATCTCCCGGTCTCAGTGCGATCTCCCAATCTCTGTGCGATCTCCCGGTCTCAGTGCGATCTCCCTGTCTCAGTGTGATCTCCCGGTCTCAGTGTGATCTCCCGGTCTCAGTGTGATCTCCCGGTCTCAGTGTGATCTCTTGATCTCAGTGCAATATCCCAGTCTCAGTGCGATCTCCCGGTCTCAGTGCGAACTCCCGGTCTCAGTACGATCTCCCGGTCTCAAAGTGATCTCCCGGTCTCGGTGTGATCTCCCGGTCTCAGTGCGATCGCCCGGTCTCAGTGTGATCTCCCGGTCTCAGTGCGATCTCCCAGTCTCAGTGTGATCTCCCTGTCTCAGTGCGAACTGCTGGTCTCAGTGCGATCTCCCAATCTCAGTGCGATCTCCCGGTCTCAGTGTGATCTCCCGATCTCAGTGCGATGTCCTGGTCTCAGTGCGATCTCCCGATCTCAGTGTGATCTCCCGGTCTCAGTGTGATCTCCCGGTCTCAGTGCGATCTCCCTGTCTCAGTGTGATCTCCCAGTCTCAGTGTGATCTCCCGGTCTCAGTGCGATCTCCCGGTTTCAATGCGATTTCCCGGTCTCAGTGTGATCTCCCAGTCTCAGTGCGATCTCCCGATCTCAGTGTGATCTCCCGGTCTCAGTGCGATCGCCCGGTCTCAGTGCGATCTCCCGGTCTCAGTGTGATCTCCCGGTCTCAGTGCGATCTCCCAGTCTCAGTGTGATCTCCCTGTCTCAGTGCGAACTGCTGGTCTCAGTGCGATCTCCCGATCTCAGTGTGATCTCCCAGTCTCCATGTGACCTCCCGGTTTCAGTGTGATCTCCCGGTCTCAGTGCGATCTCCCGGTCTCAGGGTGATCTCCCAGTCTCAGTGCGATCTCCCGTTCTCAGTGCGATCTCCCGGTCTCAGTGCGATCTCCCGGTCTCATTGCGAACTCCCGGTCTCAGTGTGATCTCCCGGTCTCAGTGCGATCTCCCGGTCTCAGTGCGATCTCCCGATCTCAGTGTGATCTCCCGGTCTCAGTGTGATCTCCCGGTCTCAGTGTGATCTCCCGGTCTCAGTGTGATCTCTTGATCTCAGTGCAATATCCCAGTCACAGTACGATCTCCCGGCCTCAGTGTGATCTCCCGGTCTCAGTGTGATCTCCCGGTCTCAGTGCGATCGCCCGGTCTCAGTGTGATCTCCCGGTCTCAGTGCGATCTCCCAGTCTCAGTGTGATCTCCCTGTCTCAGTGCGAACTGCTGGTCTCAGTGCGATCTCCCGATCTCAGTGCGATCTCCCGATCTCAGTGCGATCTCCTGGTCTCAGTGCGATCTCCCGATCTCAGTGTGATCTCCCGGTCTCAGTGCGATCTCCCTGTCTCAGTGTGATCTCCCGGTCTCAGTGCGTTCTCCCGGTCTCAGTGTGATCTCCCGGTCTCAGTGTGATCTCCCGGTCTCAGTGTGATCTCCCGATCTCAGTGTGTTCTCCCAGTCTCAGTGTGATCTCCCGGTCTCAGTGCGATCTCCCGTTCTCAGTACGATCTCCCGGTCTCAGTGCGATCTCCCGGTCTCAGTGCGATCTCCCGGCCTCAGTGTGATCGCCCGGTCTCAGTGCGATCTCCCGTTCTCAGTACGATCTCCCAGTCTCAGTGCGAGCTCCCGGTCTCAGCGTGATCTCCCGGTCTCAGTGCGATCTCCCGTTCTCAGTCCGATCTCCCGGTCTCAGCTTGATCTCCCAGTCTCAGTGCGATCTCCCGGTCTCAGTGTGATCTCCCGGTGTCAGTGCGATCTCCCGGTCTCAGTGTGATCTCCCGGTCTCAGTGCGATCTCCCGTTCTCAGTCCGATCTCCCGGTCTCAGCTTGATCTCCCGGTCTCAGTGCGATCTCCCGGTCTCAGTGTAATCTCCGGGTCTCAGTGCGATCTCCCAATCTCTGTGCGATCTCCTGATCTCAGTGTGATCTCCCGGTCTCAGTACGATCTCTCGGTCTCAGCTTGATCTCCCGGTCTCAGTGCGATCTCCCAATCTCTGTGCGATCTCCCGGTCTCAGTGCGATCTCCCTGTCTCAGTGTGATCTCCCGGTCTCAGTGTGATCTCCCGGTCTCAGTGTGATCTCCCGGTCTCAGTGTGATCTCTTGATCTCAGTGCAATATCCCAGTCTCAGTGCGATCTCCCGGTCTTAGTGCGAACTCCCGGTCTCAGTACGATCTCCCGGTCTCAAAGTGATCTCCCGGTCTCGGTGTGATCTCCCGGTCTCAGTGCGATCGCCCGGTCTCAGTGTGATCTCCCGGTCTCAGTGCGATCTCCCAGTCTCAGTGTGATCTCCCTGTCTCAGTGCGAACTGCTGGTCTCAGTGCGATCTCCCAATCTCAGTGCGATCTCCCGGTCTCAGTGTGATCTCCCGATCTCAGTGCGATGTCCTGGTCTCAGTGCGATCTCCCGATCTCAGTGTGATCTCCCGGTCTCAGTGTGATCTCCCGGTCTCAGTGCGATCTCCCTGTCTCAGTGTGATCTCCCAGTCTCAGTGTGATCTCCCGGTCTCAGTGCGATCTCCCGGTTTCAATGCGATTTCCCGGTCTCAGTGTGATCTCCCAGTCTCAGTGCGATCTCCCGATCTCAGTGTGATCTCCCGGTCTCAGTGCGATCGCCCGGTCTCAGTGCGATCTCCCGGTCTCAGTGTGATCTCCCGGTCTCAGTGCGATCTCCCAGTCTCAGTGTGATCTCCCTGTCTCAGTGCGAACTGCTGGTCTCAGTGCGATCTCCCGATCTCAGTGTGATCTCCCAGTCTCCATGTGACCTCCCGGTTTCAGTGTGATCTCCCGGTCTCAGTGCGATCTCCCGGTCTCAGGGTGATCTCCCAGTCTCAGTGCGATCTCCCGTTCTCAGTGCGATCTCCCGGTCTCAGTGCGATCTCCCGGTCTCATTGCGAACTCCCGGTCTCAGTGTGATCTCCCGGTCTCAGTGCGATCTCCCGGTCTCAGTGCGATCTCCCGATCTCAGTGTGATCTCCCGGTCTCAGTGCGATCGCCCGGTCTCAGTGCGATCTCCCAGTCTCAGTGTGATCTCCCTGTCTCAGTGCGAACTGCTGGTCTCAGTGCGATCTCCCGATCTCAGTGTGATCTCCCAGTCTCCATGTGACCTCCCGGCTTCAGTGTGATCTCCCGGTCTCAGTGCGATCGCCGGTCTCAGGGTGATCTCCCAGTCTCAGTGCGATCTCCCGTTCTCAGTGCGATCTCCCGGTCTCAGTGCGATCTCCCGGTCTCAGTGCGATCTCCCTGTCTCAGTGCGATCTCCCGGTCTCAGTGCGATCTCCCGTTCTCAGTGCGATCTACCGGTCTCAGTGCGATCTCCCGGTCTTAGTGCGATCTCCCGGTCTCAGTGCGATCTCCTGCTCTCAGTGCGATCTCCCGGTCTCATTGTGATCTCCCGGTCTCAGTGTGACCTCCCAGTCTCAGTGTGAGCTCCCGGTTTCAGTGCGATCTCCCGGTCTCAGCATGATCTCCAAGTCTCAGTGCGATCTCCCTGTCTCAATGTGATCTCCCGGTCTCAGTGCGATCTCTCGTTCTCAGTGCGATCTCCCGGTCTCAGCTTGATCTCCCGGTCTCAGTGCGATCTCCCGGTCTCAGTGCGATCTCTCGGTCTCAGCTTGATCTCCCCTTCTCAAAGTGAGCTCCCGGTTTCAGTGCGATCTCCCGGTCTCAGCGTGATCTCCAAGTCTCAGTGCGATCTCCCTGTCTCAATGTGATCTCCCGGTCTCAGTGCGATCTCTCGTTCTCAGTGCGATCTCCCGGTCTCAGCTTGATCTCCCGGTCTCAGTGTGATCTCCCGTTCTCAGAGCGATCTCCCAGTCTCAGCTTGATCTCCCGGTCTCAAAGTGATCTCCCGGTCTCAGTGCGATCTCCCGATCTCAGTGCGATCTCCCGGCCTCAGTGTGATCTCCCGATCTCAGTGCGATCTCCCGGTCTCAGTGCGATCTCCCGGTCTCAGTGTGATCATCCGGTCTCAGTGCGATCTCCCGGTTTCAGTGCGATGTCCCGATCTCAGTGCGATCTCCAGGCTCATTGTGACCTCCTGATCTCAGTGCGATCTCCCGGTCTCAGTGCGATCTCCCGATCTCAGTGCGATCTCCCGGCCTCAGTGTGATCTCCCGGTGTCAGTGCGATCTCCCGGTCTCAAAGTGATCTCCCGGTCTCAGGGTGATCTCCTGGTCTCAGTGCGATCTCCCAGTCTCAGTGTGATCTCCCTGTCTCAGTGCGAACTGCTGGTCTCAGTGCGATCTCCCGATCTCAGTGCGATCTCCCGGCCTCAGTGTGATCTCCCGATCTCAGTGCGATCTCCCGGTCTCAGTGCGATCTCCCAATCTCAGTGTGATCTCCCAGTCTCAGTGTGATCTCCCGGTCTCAGTGCGATCTCCCTGTCTCAGTGTGATCTCCCAGTCTCAGTGTGATCTCCCGGTCTCAGTGCGATCTCCCTGTCTCAGTGTGATCTCCCGGTCTCAGTGTGATCTCCCGGTCTCAGTGTGATCTCTTGATCTCATTGCAATATCCCAGTCTCAGTGCGAACTCCCGGTTTCAGTACGATCTCCCGGTCTCAAAGTGATCTCCCGGTCTCGGTGTGATCTCCCGGTCTCAGTGCGATCGCCCGGTCTCAGTGTGATCTCCCGGTCTCAGTGCGATCTCCCAGTCTCAGTGTGATCTCCCTGTCTCAGTGCGAACTGCTGGTCTCAGTGCGATCTCCCGATCTCAGTGCGATCTCCCGGTCTCAGTGTGATCTCCCGATCTCAGTGCGATCTCCTGGTCTCAGTGCGATCTCCCGATCTCAGTGTGATCTCCCGGTCTCAGTGCGATCTCCCTGTCTCAGAGTGATCTCCCAGTCTCAGTGTGATCTCCCGATCTCAGTGCGATCTCCTGGTCTCAGTGCGATCTCCCGATCTCAGTGTGATCTCCCGATCTCAGTGCGATCTCCTGGTCTCAGTGCGATCTCCCGGTCTCAGTGTGATCTCCCGGTCTCAGTGCGATCTCCCTGTCTCAGAGTGATCTCCCAGTCTCAGTGCGATCTCCCGGTCTCAGTGTGATCTCCCAGTCTCAGTGTGATCTCCCGGTCTCAGCGTGATCTCCCGGTCTCAGCGTGATCTCCCGGTCTCAGTGTGATCTCCCGGTCTCAGTGTGATCTCCTGGTCTCAGTGTGACCTCCCAGTCTCAGTGTGATCTCCCTGTCTCAGTGTGATCTCCTGGTCTCAGTGTGACCTCCCGGTCTCAGTGCGATCTCCCGGTCTCAGTGTGATCTCCCGGTCTCAGTGTGATCTCCCGGTCTCAGTGCGATCTCCCGGTCTCAGTGTGATCTCCCGGTCTCAGTGTGATCTCCCGGTCTCAGTGCGATCTCCCGGTCTCAGCTTGATCTCCCGGTCTCAGTGCGATCTCCCTGCCTCAGTGTGATCTCCCAGTCTCAGTGTGATCTCCCGGTCTCAGTGCGATCTCCCGGTCTCAGTGTAATCTCCGGGTCTCAGTGCGATCTCCAATTTCTGTGCGATCTCCTGGTCTCAGTGTGATCTCTCGGTCTCAGTACGATCTCTCGGTCTCAGCTTGATCTCCCGGTCTCAGTGCGATCTCCCTGCCTCAGTGTGATCTCCCAGTCTCAGTGTGATCTCCCGGTCTCAGTGCGATCTCCCTGTCTCAGTGTGATCTCCCGGTCTCAGTGTGATCTCCCGGTCTCAGTGTGATCTCCCGGTCTCAGTGTGATCTCTTGATCTCAGTGCAATATCCCAGTCTCAGTGCGAACTCCCGGTCTCAGTACGATCTCCCAGTCTCAAAGTGATCTCCCGGTCTCGGTGTGATCTCCCGGTCTCAGTGCGATCGCCCGGTCTCAGTGTGATCTCCCGGTCTCAGTGCGATCTCCCAGTCTCAGTGCGATCTCCCTGTCTCAGTGCGAACTGCTGGTCTCAGTGCGATCTCCCAATCTCAGTGCGATCTCCCGGTCTCAGTGTGATCTCCCGATCTCAGTGCGATGTCCTGGTCTCAGGGCGATCTCCCGATCTCAGTGTGATCTCCCGGTCTCAGTGTGATCTCCCGGTCTCGGTGTGATCTCCCAGTCTCAGTGTGATCTCCCGGTCTCAGTGCGATCTCCCGGTCTCAGTGCGATCTCCCAATCTCTGTGCGAACTCCCGGTCTCAGTGTGATCTCCCGGTCTCAGTGTGATCTCCCGGTCTCAGTGCGATCTCCCGGTCACAGCTTGATCTCCCGGTCTCAGTGCGATCTCCAGGTCTCAGTGCAATCTCCGGGTCTCAGTGTGATCTCCCAATCTCTGTGCGATCTCCCAGTCTCAGTGTGATCTCCCGGTCTCAGAGCGATCTCCCGGTGTCAGTGTAATCTCCCGGTGTCAGGACAATCTCCCGGTCTCAGTGTGATCTCCCGGTCTCAGTGCGATCTCCCGGTCTCAGTTTGATCTCCCGTTCTCAGTGTGATCTCTTGATCTCAGTGCAATATCCCAGTCTCAGTGCGATCTCCCGGTCTCAGTACGATCTCCCGGTCTCAGTGTGATCATCCGGTCTCAGTGCGATCTCCCGGTCTCAGTGCGATGTCCCGATCTCAGTGCGATCTCCAGGCCTCATTGTGATCTCCCGATCTCAGTGCGATCTTCCGGTCTCAGTGCGATCTCCCAATCTAAGTGTGATCTCCCGGTGTCAGTGCGATCTCCCGGTCTCAAAGTGATCTCCCGGTCTCAGTGTGATCTCCCGGTCTCAGTGCGATCTCCCAGTCTCAGTGTGATCTCCCTGTCTCAGTGCGAACTGCTGGTCTCAGTGCAATCTCTCGATCTCAGTGCGATCTCCCGGCCTCAGTGTGATCTCCCGATCTCAGTGCGATCTCCCAACCTCAGTGTGACCTCCCAGTCTCAGTGTGATCTCCCGGTCTCAGTGCGATCTCCCTGTCTCAGTGTGATCTCCCAGTCTCAGTGTGATCTCCCGGTCTCAGTGCGATCTCCCGGTCTCAGTGTGATCTCCCGGTCTCAGTGTGATCTCCCGGCCTCAGTGTGATCTCCCGGTCTCAGTGCAATCTCCCGGTCTCAGTGCGATCTCCCGATCTCAGTGTGATCTCCCGGTGTCAGTGCGATCTCCCGGTCTCAGTGCGATCGCCCGGTCTCAAAGTGATCTCCCGGTCTCAGTGTGATCTCCCGGTCTCAGTGCGATCGCCCGGTCTCAGTGTGATCTCCCGGTCTCAGTGCGATCTCCCAGTCTCAGTGTGATCTCCCTGTCTCAGTGCGAACTGTTGGTCTCAGTGCGATCTCCCGATCTCAGTGCGATCTCCCAGTCTCCATGTGACCTCCCGGTCGCAGTGTGATCTCCCAGTCTCAGTGTGATCTCCCGGTCTCAGTGCGATCTCCCGTTCTCAGTGCGATCTCCCGATCTCAGTGCGATCTCCTGGTCTCAGTGCGATCTCCCGGTCTCATTGTGATCTCCTGGTCTCAGTGCGATCTCCCGGTCTCATTGCAATCTCCTGGTCTCAGTACGGTCTCCCGGTCACAGTGCGATATCCCGGTCCCGGTGCGATATCCCGGTCTCAGTGCGTTCTCCGGTCTCAGAGCGATCTCCCGGTCTCAGTGCGATTTCCCGGTCTCAGTGCGATATCCCGGTCTCAGTGAGATCTCACAGTCTCAGTGTGATATCCCAGTCTCAGTGCGTTCTCCCAATCTTAATGCGATATCCCGGTCTCAGTGCGTTCTCCCAATCTTAATGCGATCTCCCGGTCTCAGTGCGATCTCCCAGTCTCAGTGCGATCTCCCGGTCTCAGTGTGATCTCCCGGTCTCAGTGCGATATCCCGGTCTCAGTACGGTCGCCCGGTCACAGTGCGATATCCCGGTCCGGGTGCGATATCCCGGTCTCAGTGCGTTCTCCCGGTCTCAGTGCGATCTCGCGGTTTCCGTGCTATCTCCTGGTCTCACTGTGATCTCCCGGTCTCAGTGCGATCTCCCGGTCTCAGTGCGATCTCCCAGTCTCAGTGCGATCTCCCGGTCTCATTGTGTTCTCCCGGTCTCAGTGCGATCTCCCGGTCTCGGTGCGATCTCCCGGTCTCAGTGCGATCTCCCGGTCTCAGTGTGATTTCCCAGTCTCAGTGTGATCTCGCGGTCTCAGTGCGATCTCCCGGTCTCATGTGATCTCCTGGTCTCAGTCCAATCTCCCGGTCTCATGTGATCTCCTGGTCTCAGTGCGATCTCCCTGTCTCTGTGCGATCTCCCGGTTTCAGTGTGATCTCACGGTCTCAGAGCGATCTCCCAGGCCCAGTGTGATCTCCCGGTCTCAGTGTGATCTCCCGGTGTCAATGTGATCTCCCGATCTCAGTGTGATCTCCCGATCTCAGTGCGATCTCCCAGTCTCAGTGCGATCTCCCGGTCTCAGTGCGATCGCCCGGTCTCAGTGCGATCTCCCGGTCTCAGTGTGACCTCCCGGTCTCAGTGTGATCTCCCGGTCTCATTGTGACCTCCCGGTCTCAGTGCGATCTCCCGTTCTCAGTGCGATCTCCCGGTCTCAGTGCGATCTCCCGGTCTCAGTGCGATCTCCCGGTCTCAGTGTGACCTCCCAGTCTCAGTGCGAGCTCCCGTTCTCAGTGTGATCTCCCGGTCTCAGTGCGATCTCCCGGTCTCAGTGTGACCTCCCAGTCTCAGTGCGAGCTCCCGTTCTCAGTGTGATCTCCCGGTCTCAGTGTGACCTCCCGGTCTCAGTGCGATCTCCCGTTCTCAGTGCGATCTCCCGGTCTCAGTGCGATCTCCCGGTCTCAGTGTGATCTCCCGGTCTCAGTGCGATCTCCCGGTCTCAGTGTGACCTCCCAGTCTCAGTGTGAGCTCCCGGTCTCAGTGCGATCAACCGGTCTCAGCGTGATCTCCCGGTCTCAGTGTGATCTCCCGGTCTCAGTGCGATCTCCCGTTCTCAGTGTGATCTCCCGGTCTCAGTCCGATCTCCCGGTCTCAGCTTGATCTCCCGGTCTCAGTGTGATCTCCCGGTCTCAGTGTGATCTCCCGATCTCAGTGCGATGTCCTGGTCTCAGTGCGATCTCCCGATCTCAGTGTGATCTCCCGGTCTCAGTGTGATCTCCCGGTCTCAGTGCGATCTCCCTGTCTCAGTGTGATCTCCCAGTCTCAGTGTGATCTCCCGGTCTCAGTGCGATCTCCCGGTTTCAATGCGATTTCCCGGTCTCAGTGTGATCTCCCAGTCTCAGTGCGATCTCCCGATCTCAGTGTGATCTCCCGGTCTCAGTGCGATCGCCCGGTCTCAGTGCGATCTCCCGGTCTCAGTGTGATCTCCCGGTCTCAGTGCGATCTCCCAGTCTCAGTGTGATCTCCCTGTCTCAGTGCGAACTGCTGGTCTCAGTGCGATCTCCCGATCTCAGTGTGATCTCCCAGTCTCCATGTGACCTCCCGGTTTCAGTGTGATCTCCCGGTCTCAGTGCGATCTCCCGGTCTCAGGGTGATCTCCCAGTCTCAGTGCGATCTCCCGTTCTCAGTGCGATCTCCCGGTCTCAGTGCGATCTCCCGGTCTCATTGCGAACTCCCGGTCTCAGTGTGATCTCCCGGTCTCAGTGCGATCTCCCGGTCTCAGTGCGATCTCCCGATCTCAGTGTGATCTCCCGGTCTCAGTGCGATCGCCCGGTCTCAGTGCGATCTCCCAGTCTCAGTGTGATCTCCCTGTCTCAGTGCGAACTGCTGGTCTCAGTGCGATCTCCCGATCTCAGTGTGATCTCCCAGTCTCCATGTGACCTCCCGGCTTCAGTGTGATCTCCCGGTCTCAGTGCGATCGCCGGTCTCAGGGTGATCTCCCAGTCTCAGTGCGATCTCCCGTTCTCAGTGCGATCTCCCGGTCTCAGTGCGATCTCCCGGTCTCAGTGCGATCTCCCTGTCTCAGTGCGATCTCCCGGTCTCAGTGCGATCTCCCGTTCTCAGTGCGATCTACCGGTCTCAGTGCGATCTCCCGGTCTTAGTGCGATCTCCCGGTCTCAGTGCGATCTCCTGCTCTCAGTGCGATCTCCCGGTCTCATTGTGATCTCCCGGTCTCAGTGTGACCTCCCAGTCTCAGTGTGAGCTCCCGGTTTCAGTGCGATCTCCCGGTCTCAGCATGATCTCCAAGTCTCAGTGCGATCTCCCTGTCTCAATGTGATCTCCCGGTCTCAGTGCGATCTCTCGTTCTCAGTGCGATCTCCCGGTCTCAGCTTGATCTCCCGGTCTCAGTGCGATCTCCCGGTCTCAGTGCGATCTCTCGGTCTCAGCTTGATCTCCCGGTCTCAAAGTGAGCTCCCGGTTTCAGTGCGATCTCCCGGTCTCAGCGTGATCTCCAAGTCTCAGTGCGATCTCCCTGTCTCAATGTGATCTCCCGGTCTCAGTGCGATCTCTCGTTCTCAGTGCGATCTCCCGGTCTCAGCTTGATCTCCCGGTCTCAGTGTGATCTCCCGTTCTCAGAGCGATCTCCCAGTCTCAGCTTGATCTCCCGGTCTCAAAGTGATCTCCCGGTCTCAGTGCGATCTCCCGATCTCAGTGCGATCTCCCGGCCTCAGTGTGATCTCCCGATCTCAGTGCGATCTCCCGGTCTCAGTGCGATCTCCCGGTCTCAGTGTGATCATCCGGTCTCAGTGCGATCTCCCGGTTTCAGTGCGATGTCCCGATCTCAGTGCGATCTCCAGGCTCATTGTGACCTCCTGATCTCAGTGCGATCTCCCGGTCTCAGTGCGATCTCCCGATCTCAGTGCGATCTCCCGGCCTCAGTGTGATCTCCCGGTGTCAGTGCGATCTCCCGGTCTCAAAGTGATCTCCCGGTCTCAGGGTGATCTCCTGGTCTCAGTGCGATCTCCCAGTCTCAGTGTGATCTCCCTGTCTCAGTGCGAACTGCTGGTCTCAGTGCGATCTCCCGATCTCAGTGCGATCTCCCGGCCTCAGTGTGATCTCCCGATCTCAGTGCGATCTCCCGGTCTCAGTGCGATCTCCCAATCTCAGTGTGATCTCCCAGTCTCAGTGTGATCTCCCGGTCTCAGTGCGATCTCCCTGTCTCAGTGTGATCTCCCAGTCTCAGTGTGATCTCCCGGTCTCAGTGCGATCTCCCTGTCTCAGTGTGATCTCCCGGTCTCAGTGTGATCTCCCGGTCTCAGTGTGATCTCTTGATCTCATTGCAATATCCCAGTCTCAGTGCGAACTCCCGGTTTCAGTACGATCTCCCGGTCTCAAAGTGATCTCCCGGTCTCGGTGTGATCTCCCGGTCTCAGTGCGATCGCCCGGTCTCAGTGTGATCTCCCGGTCTCAGTGCGATCTCCCAGTCTCAGTGTGATCTCCCTGTCTCAGTGCGAACTGCTGGTCTCAGTGTGATCTCCCGATCTCAGTGCGATCTCCTGGTCTCAGTGCGATCTCCCGATCTCAGTGTGATCTCCCGGTCTCAGTGTGATCTCCCGGTCTCAGTGCGATCTCCCTGTCTCAGAGTGATCTCCCAGTCTCAGTGTGATCTCCCGATCTCAGTGCGATCTCCTGGTCTCAGTGCGATCTCCCGATCTCAGTGTGATCTCCCGGTCTCAGTGTGATCTCCCGGTCTCAGTGCGATCTCCCTGTCTCAGAGTGATCTCCCAGTCTCAGTGCGATCTCCCGGTCTCAGTGTGATCTCCCAGTCTCAGTGTGATCTCCCGGTCTCAGCGTGATCTCCCGGTCTCAGCGTGATCTCCCGGTCTCAGTGTGATCTCCCGGTCTCAGTGTGATCTCCTGGTCTCAGTGTGACCTCCCAGTCTCAG